>NC_135234.1:219411098-220036098 GCF_051348905.1 Ranitomeya variabilis
GTGTGTGTGTGCGCGCGCGCGCGCTAACAGAGCAAGAAGAAATTAATGAGCTGGTTGTAATCAAAATACACCTCCCTGCCCAAGAATGTGGTCCCAGAGAATCTGCCCGGGGGCCTTAAAAAAGGTCATCAAGGGCCGTAAATTGCCCTGGGGCCTGAGGTTCCCCACCACTGCCTTAGACATATACGGAAGAGGAGTAGCTGAGACCAAGGCTCATACATGAAGGTCAGGGCACTTTGAAGACCTGAACAATATTTGTAACATACTAATTTTAGCAGATTCAAGGAGTTATTTTGTTTTTAAGTACCGTATATACTCGAGTATAAGCCGAGATTTTCAGCCCAAATTTTTGGGCTGAAAGTGCCCCTCTCGGCTCATACTCGAGTCACGGTCTGTGGCAGGGACGGCGGGTGGGGGGAGAGGGCGCTGAGGCATACTTACCTAGTCCCGGCGATCCTGACGCTCCCCCTGCCCGTCACACGGTCTCCGGGTGCCGCAGCTCTTCCCCTGTACAGCGGTCACGTGGGACCGCTCATTAGAGAAATGAATATGGACTCCACTCCCATAGGGGTGGAGCCGCCTATTCATTTCTCTAATCAGCGGTGCCAGTGACCGCTGATAGAGGAAGAGGCTGCGGCACCCGGAGACCAGCTGTCTGGGGGAAGGAGCGGGACGCCGGGAGCAGGTAAGTATCGCATATTTACCTGTCCGCGTTCCACACCCCGGGCGCCGCTCCATCTTCCCGGCGTCTCTCCGCTCTGACTGTGCAGGTCAGAGGGCGCGATGACGCATATAGTGTGCGCGCCGCCCTCTGCCTGATCAGTCAGTGCGGAGAGATGCCGGGACCGGACGCTGAGGAGCTGCAAGCAAGAGAGGTGAGTATGTGTTTTGTTTTTTTTATTGCAGCAGCAGCAGCGTTATATATGGCACAGATTTATGTGGAGCATCTGTGGGGCCAAACTGAACGCTGCAGAGAATTCCATATGGGGCAGCTTTATAATGAGCATCTATGGGGCCAAACTGAACGCTGCAGAGCATTCCATATGGGGCAGCTTTATAATGAGCATCTATGGGGCCAAACTGAACGCTGCAGAGCATTCCATATGGGGCAGCTTTATAATGAGCATCTATGGGCCAAACTGAACAGTGCAGAGCATGTAGGGCACAGCTTTATAATGAGCATCTATGGGGCCATACTGAACGGTGCAGAGCATATAGGGCACAGCTTTATAATGAGCATCTATGGGGCCAAACTGAACGGTGCAGAGCATATATGGCACCGCTTTATAATGAGCATCTATAGGGCCATAATGAACGGTGCAGAGAAATGTATATGGGGCACAGCTTTATATGGAGCATCTATGGGGCCAAACTGAATGGTGCAGAGCATATATGGCACAGCTTTATATGGAGCATCTATAGGGCCATAATGAACGGTGCAGAGAAATGTATATGGGGCACAGCTTTATATGGAGCATCTATGGGGCCATAATGAACGGTGCAGAGCATTCTATATGGCACAGCTATATATGGATAATGTATGGGGCAATAATCAATGGTATGGAGCATTATATATGGCACAGCTTTATATGGAGCATCTATGGGGCAATAATGAATGGTATGGAGCATCTATTTTTATTTTTGAAATTCACCGGTAGCTGCTGTATTTTCCACCCTAGGCTTATACTCGAGTCAATAAGTTTTCCCAGTTTTTTGTGGCAAAATTAGGGGGGTCGGCTTATGCTCGGGTCGGCTTATACTCGAGTATATACGGTAAGTTAAAAACCCCTTTTAGAACCCTTTACTGTAGTTACAATGTTAGTTTTGTAAAATGTCTAAATTCTGTTACTTTGACACGTTCATGTACTGTGTTTTTATTTTATCTTTTCAGCTATCGTTTATCAAACAGAAAAGGTTACCGAGATTGCCAAGCAGACGGAAAATGGACTAATGTGTTGCCGCAATGTGATGGTAATCTGAGTAGTTCAATTAATAGGTCTTCCTTAGACGTGTGAGGGTGTGTGTGTGTGTGTGTGTGTGTGTATGTGTATGTATGTATATATGTGTGTGTGTATATATATATATATATATATATATATATATATATTGATGCCGTTAAGAAACTGCCAGAACCTGACTAAAAATACAGGTAAATTTGTTAAAGGGCTCTTCTGGTCAGAGAAACATCAAATTGGTAGGGGTTCAATACATAGTGCTCCCACAGATCAATTGTTGTTTTCTCTGGTGGCCACTAGATGTTAACACATGTAACAGACTTGCAGAGTGCAACTCCATTAGGGTATGTGCCCACGATCGGTAATTGCTGCGGGTTTGAAGCTGCGTATTTATGTAGCTTCAAACCCGCCGTGGCCAGTAGTGACAGCATAGTGGATGGGATTTCAAGAAATCCCTTGTCCATTATGTGTCCACAGACACGGACATTTGGCACATCTTTCTAGACCGCAGCATGTCAATTTCTCCGCAAGAGAAATTTCACCAATAGAATGTATTGGGTGCGGTAAATCCGCATGGTTAAGTGAACACATGCTTTACATAGATGGCAGCGCTTTGGACGCAGTGAACATACGCTGCGTTCGGAACGCTGCTACTCCCGGATCGTGGGCACCAGGCCTTTATTGCTTATCGGTCGCTGCCGAGTGCTGCAGAACACTTACAGTTCAAAGGAATAGGTGCTTTTCTACTAAGCAGTGGCTGTTCCATAAGTTAATTTCCAGCAGCAGCTGGAGAAAATAAGAACAAATGATTGGTGGGGCACGAATACCCACACCGATCTAATACTGATGACCTATCCTATTGATAAAATATGGAAGCTAGAGTAAAAAAAGCAGAGCAGCGCTACATAGCGTAATATCGCCTTGGCATTTAAATTGGTTTAATAGATTTTCACCTTATGCTGTTGGGACAATTACCACCTTGAGGTTAAAATGTTTTTCTGGGTATCTGATCATTTAATTAAATTCAATGGAAACTTATGGGACAAAAGGTACAAAAAGATCACACTGTTCTCTTGCTTATTACAAATAAAAGCTGTACTTTTTTACGTATTTGTTCTTCAAATGACCAAGACCTGTCTTGATCTATTGAAGGAGTACATCCTCGAAACATGTATGTTTTAAGCAAGAAGTATAGCTATTAGTTATGAAAAGTGATAGAGAACAGCTTATCCTTTTCGTACATGGATGCCAACAAATTTCCAATGTATTTTCTATACTTGGGATAGTTCTCCAGTATTTATTTTTATTTATTTTACCCATATATATATAGCGCCATTAATTCCGCAATGCTTTACAGATATTATCTTCATTACTGTCCCCAATGGGGTTCACAATCTACATGTCCTATCAGCATGTCTTTGGAATGCGAGAGGATACCCACACAAACACGGGGAGAACATACAAACTCCTTGCAAATGTTGTTCTTGGTAGGATTTTAACCCAGTGCTGTAGAGCAACAGTGTTAACCACTCAGTCACTAGCTACGTAAATGTTTCAAGTGACTGTAAAATCACCTTTTTAAGGAGTTCTCAGAGAAAGTGATTAAAAATGGCTGCTGGGACATGTCTCAACTGTCGGAGAAGCAACATTGTGACCTGATGTGCTAACTCATTGATGCAGCAGGGCTGTTACAAGAGAGAAGAAAATCTTATTCTCCACTAAGTGTTCAGTCAATCAGTTACTGCATGAAGTATGTCAAAGCGCCCATTTTTATCACATTCTCAGAGAACCACTTTAAGGTGCATTTGTACTTGCCTGTAATCTGTTTCAAGTAATGCTTGTTTCCTGATTTTTGGCCACCAATCACCAGATAAACAATCAAAACACTCAAACACTGTGAAATGAATTTTAAGATTACTTAAAAATCCTCGTTCTTGACAACAAATCATCCTGTGCATTAATGATCTGATAGCTGCTACTGCGCAGGAGCGGGCGGTACCATTTTAACCCCTTCACACCGCAGCCCTTTTTTGTTTTTGCATTTCCGTTTTTCGCTCCCCTTCTTCCCAGAGCCATAACTTTTTTTTTTTCGTCTGTATGGCCATGTGAGGGCTTGTTTTTTGCGGGACGAGTGGTACTTTTGAACGACACCATTGGTTTTACCATATTGTGTACTTAAACACAGGAAAAAAATTCCAAGTGTGGTGAAATTGCAAAAAACAGTGCAATTTCACAACATTTTTTTTTTTTTTAACATGTTAAGGAAATGCTGGAACTGACCTGTCATTATGATTCTCTAGGTCATTACAAGTTCGTAGACACCAAACACATATAGGTTGTTTTTTATTTAAATGATGAAAAAAAATTCCAAAGTTTTGTTAAAAAAAAATTGCTGCATTTTCCGAGACCCGTAGCATCACCATTTTTCGTGATCTAGGGCTGGGTGAGGGCTTATTTTTTGCACGTCGAGCTGATGTTTTTAATGATACCATTTTGGTGCAGATACAATCTTTTGATTGCCTGTTGCTTTTTAACACAATGTTTCTTCGACCAAAAAACAGTAATTTTGGTGTTTTGACTTTTTTTTTTTCGCTACGTCGTTTACTGAATGGATTAATTCTTTTAAAATATTGATAGATCGGGTGATTCTGAATGCGGCAATACCAAATATGTTTTTTTTTTAATTGCGTTATTTTGAATAGTTCAAATGGGGGGTGATTTGAATTTTTTTAATTTTTTTTAATTTTTTTATTTTTTTTAATAACCTTTTCACTTGCTTCAATAGTCTCCATGGGAGACTAGATGCTGTGATAATCCAATCACCTCTACTACACACAGGCGATGATCAAGATCGCCTGTGTGTAGCAGAAATGCTCACTTGCTGTAAGCACCGACCGCTGGGTGGCGCTCATAAAAATCCGACAATGACAACCACTGGGGTCTCATGCAAGCCCCGGGTTGTCATGCCAACCCATCGGCGACCCGCGGTCATGTGACACGGGTGCTGATGGGTGGGATTAGTGTCACGCTTCCAGCGCAGTCACATTGAATGCCGCTGTCAGAGATTGACAGCAGCATTTAACGGGTTAACAGCCACGGGTGGATCGTGATTCCACCTGCTTATGTTAGGAGCACATGTCAGCTATTCAAAACAGCTGACATGTGGCGGGAAAGACGTGGGCCCACATCAAAGGGTTGGACACTACATGCGCGCCGTTCATGTGGCATGTTGTGAAGGGGTAAAAACTGATTTATGGAACTTCAGGATTACATAAAACAAATGTGTATTTAATTCACTATATATGTGATCATGCTGCATCTCTGGTGCCGGCACCTACCTGCAGAAGGGTTTCTTGTCCCAAGATAAATATAATATTCATTTTGTAAACTAGGGGCAGGTCACTGAGGGATCAGTGACCTGTCAGAAGCCATACTGGTGAATACCTAATCAGAGCACCACATGAAGACCCCCCACAGGCTGCCCCGGAGCACGAGCATATCATTAACTCAAAACTGAAAATACAGATTAAACAACAACCACAAGTCAGATTTTATCAACAAAGGTATCATTGTAATCAGTATAACGGCGCCTATCTGACACTGTCTGTAGGTTACTGAGCACAATCCTGCTGACATGTTCCCTTTAACCCCTTTCTGTCATTGGACGTACTATTCCGTCCATGTGGGGTGGGCCCTACTTCCCAAGGACGGAATAGTACGTCCAGCACGATCGGCCGCGCTCACGGGGGGAGCGCGACCGATCTCGGCCGGGTGTCAGCTGATTATCGCAGCTGACATCCGGCACTATGTGCCAGGAGCGGTCAAGGACCGCCCCCGGCACATTAACCCCCGGCACACCGCGATCAAACATGATCGCGGTGTGCCGGCGGTATAGGGAAGCATCGCGCAGGGAGGGGGCTCACTGCGGGCTTTCCTGAGACCCCCGGAGCAACGCGATGTGATCGCGTTGCTCCAAGGGTCTCCTACCTCCTTCCTCGCTGCAGGTCCCGGATCCAAGATGGCCGCGGCATCCGGATCCTGCAGGGAGGGAGGTGGCTTACCGAGTGCCCGCTCAGAGCAGGCGCTTGGTAAGACTGCAGCACTCTAAGTGAGATCGGTGATCTGACAGAGTGCTGTGCACACTGTCAAATCACCGATCTGTAATGTCCCCCCCTGGGACAAAGTAAAAAAGTTAAAAAAAAATGTCCACATGTGTAAAAAAAAATAAAAATAAAAAAAAATTCCTAAATAAATAAATAATAAAAAAAAATTATTCCCATAAATACATTTCTTTATCTAAATAAAAAAAATCAAACAATAAAAGTACACATATTTAGTATCGCCGCATCCGTAACGACCCCACCTATAAAACTATATCACTAGTTAACCCCTTCAGTGAACACCGTAAAAAAAAAAAGAGGTAAAAAACAACACTTTATTCTCATACCGCCAAACAAAAAGTGGAATAACACGTGATCAAAAAGACGGATATAAATAACCATGGTACCGCTGAAAACGTCATCTTGTCCCGCAAAAAACGAGCCACCATACACCATCAGCGAAAAAATAAAAAAGTTATAGTCCTCAGAATAAAGTGATGCCAAAATAATTATTTTTTCTATAAAATAGCTTTTATCGTATAAAAGCGCCAAAACATAAAAAAAGATATAAATGAGGTATCGCTGTAATCGTACTGACCCGAAGAATAAAACTGCTTTATCAATTTTACCAAACGCGGAACGGTATAAACGCCTCCCCCAAAAGAATTTAATGAATAGCTGGTTTTTGGTCATTCTGCCTCACAAAAATCGGAATAAAAAGCGATCAAAAAATCTCCCGTGCCCGAACATGTTACCAATAAAAACGTCAACTTGTCCCGCAAAAAACAAGACCTCACATGACTCTGTGGACTCAAATATGGATAAATTATAGCTCTCAAAATGTGGTAATGCAAAAAAATTTTTTTGCAATAAAAAGCGTCTTTCAGTGTGTGACGGCTGCCAGTCATAAAAATCCGCTAAATAACCCGCTATAAAAGTAAATCAAACCCCCCTTCATCACCCGCTTAGTTAGGGAAAAATTAAAAAAAAATTAAAAATGTATTTATTTCCATTTTCCCATTAGGGTTAGGGCTAGGGTTAGGGCTAGGGTTAGGGCTAGGGTTAGGGTTGGGGCTAGGGTTAAGGCTACATTTAGGGTTAGGGTTGGGGCTAAAGTTAGGGTTAGGGTTTGGATTACATTTACGGTTGGGAATAGGGTTGGGATTAGGGTTAGGGGTGTGTCTGGGTTAGAGGTGTGGTTAGGGTTACCGTTGAGATTAGGGTTAGAGGTGTGTTTGGATTAGGGTTTCAGTTATAATTGGGGGGTTTCCACTGTTTAGGCACATCAGGGGCTCTCCAAACGTGACATGGCGTCCGATTTCAATTCCAGCCAATTCTGCGTTGAAAAAGTAAAACAGTGCTCCTTCCCTTCCAAGCTCTCCCGTGCACCCAAACAGGGGTTTACCCCAACTTATGTGGTATCAGCGTACTCGGAACGCATTGGAGAACAACTTTTGGGGTCCAATTTCTCCTGTTACCCTTGGGAAAATACAAAACTAGGAGCTAAAAAATAATTTTTGTGGAAAAAAAAAAATAATTATTTGCATGGCTCTGCGTTATAAACTGTAGTGAAACACTTGGGGGTTCAAAGTTCTCACAACACAACTAGATAAGTTCCTTGGGGGGTCTAGTTTCCAATATTGGGTCACTTGTGGGGGGTTTCTACTGTTTAGGTACATTAGGGGCTCTGCAAAAGCAATGTGACGCCTGCAGATCAATCCATCTAAGTCTGCATTGCAAATGATGCTCCTTCCCTTCCGAGCTCTGCCCTGCGCTCAAACGGTGGTTCCCCCCAGATATCAGGTATCCGCGTACTCTGGACAAATTGGACAACAATATATAGGGTCCAATTTCTCCTGTTACCCTTGGAAAAATACAAAACTGGGGGCTAAAAAATAATTTTTGTGGAAAAAAAAATATTTTTTATTTGCACGGCTCTGCGTTATATACTGTAGTGAAACACTTGGGGGTTCAAAGCTCTCACAACACATCTAGATGTGTTCCTTAGGGGGTCTACTTTCCAAAATGGTGTCACTTGTGTTTTTTTTTTACTGTTTAGGTACATTAGGAGCTCTGCAAACGCAATGTGACGCGTGCAGACCATTCCATCTAAGTCTGCATTCCAAATGGCGCTCCATTCCTTCCGAGCCCTCCCATGCGCCCAAACGGTGCTTCCCCCCCACATATGGGGTATCAGCGTACTCAGGACAAATTGGACAACAACTTTTGGGGTCCAATTTCTCCTGTTACCCTTGGGAAAATACAAAACTGGGCGCTAAAGAATAATTTTTGTGGGAAAAAATTTTTGTTTTATTTTTACAGCTCTGCATTATAAGCTTCTGTGAAGTACTTGGTGGGTCAAAGTGCTCACCACACCTCTAGATAAGTTCCTTAGGGGGTCTACTTTCCAAAATGGTGTCACTTGTGGGGATTTAATGTTTAGGCACATCAGGGGCTCTCCAAACGCAACATGGCGTCCTGTTATGATCCCAGTGGCTGAGGATCACTAGAAATACTAGCTAAGTTACTGAACATAGAATAAGCTCTAGGGAGGTGGTAACTGGACTGACCGCAATCCTGATCCTATCCAAACACACTAAAGGTAGCCGGTGAACGTGCCTAAAATCCTGGACGTCTCGACGCAGCCTGAGAAACTAACTACCCCTAGAGAGAAAGCAAGACCTCACTTGCCTCAGAGAAATAACCCCAAAGATATAGGAAGCCCCCAAGAAATAATAACGGTGAGGTAAGGGGAAAACACATACGTAGAATGAAAACAGATTTAGCAAATGAGGCCCGCTAATACTAGATAGCAGAAGACAGATAGTGAACTGTGCGGTCAGCAGAAAACCCTAAAAAATATCCACGCTGAGAATTCAAGAACCCCCACACCAACTAACGGTGTGGGGGGAGAAACTCAGCCCCCTAGAGCTACCAGCAAGCAAGGAAATCACATATTCGCAAGTTGGACAAGGAACATATAGAATACTGATGATCAAAAAATGAACAAACGGAAACTTAGCTTCTCTTGAAGAGACTGGAAGCAAGGTAGTCAGAAGGAATCAGAATAGCACTGAATACATTGACAGCAGGCATAGACTGAGAGTCCAAGTGAGCTTAAATAGAAAACCAGCCCACAGATAACGAGACAGCTGATGCCAGTCACAAACCTGCAGAAAGACAGCACTCACACAGTACCACTTGTGACCACAAGAGGGAGCCCAGAAATAGAGTTCACAACAGCGTCCCATCTCAATTCCTGTCAATTTTGCAGTGAAAAGTCAAACGGCGCTCCTTCCCTTCCGAGCTCTCCCATGCGCCCAAACAGTGGTTTACCCCCACATATGGGGTATCAGCGTACTCAGGACAAATTGTACAACAACTTTTGGGGTCCAATTTCTTATCTTACCCTTTGGAAAATAAAAAATTGGGGGTGAAAAGATCATTTTTGTGAAAAAATATGATTTTGTATTTTTACGGTTCTGCATTATAAACTTCTGTGAAGCACTTGGTGGGTCAAAGTGCTCACCACACATCTAGATAAGTTCCTTAGGGGGTCTACTTTCCAAAATGGTGTCACTTGTGGGGGGTTTCAATGTTTAGGCACATCAGTGGCTCTCCAAACGCAACATGGCGTCCCATCTCAATTCCAGTCAATTTTGCATTGAAAAGTCAAATGGCGCTCCTTCGCTTCCGAGCTCTGTCATGCGCCCAAACAGTGGTTTACCCCCACATATGGGGTATCGGCGTACTCAGGACAAATTGTATAACATCTTTTGGGGTCCATTTTCTCCTGTTACCCTTGGTAAAATAAAACAAATTGGAGCTGAAGTAAATTTTGTGTGAAAAAAAGTTAAATGTTCATTTTTATTTAAACATTCCAAAAATTCCTGTGAAACACCTGAAGGGTTAATAAACTTTTTGAATGTAGTTTTGAGCACCTTGAGGGGTGCAGTTTTTAGAATGGTGTCACACTTGGGTATTTTCTATCATATAGACCCCTCAAAATGACTTCAAATGAGATGTGGTCCCTAAAAAAAAAATGGTGTTGTAAAAATGAGAAATTGCTGGTCAACTTTTAACCCTTATAACTCCCTAACAAAAAAAAATTTTGGTTCCAAAATGGTGCTGATGTAAAGTAGACATGTGGGAAATGCTACTTATTAAGTATTTTGTGTGACATATCACTGTGATTTAATTGCATAAAAATTCAAATTTGGAAAATTGTGAAATTTTCAAAATTTTCGCCAAATTTCCATTTTTTTCACAAATAAACGCAGGTAATATCAAAGAAATTTTACCACTATCATGAAGCACAATATGTCTCGAGAAAACAGTGTCCGAATCACCAGGATCCGTTTAAGCATTCCAGAGTTATAACCTCATAAAGGGACAGTGGTCAGAATTGTAAAAATTGGCCCGGTCCATAACGTGCAAACCACCCTTGGGGGTGAAGGGGTTAAGGATGTGGGGATGCATATGAGTTGACATCCTCCATTTTATTATCCAAAACAGAAATCCAATGCAAAGGACAACACTTTTAAGTAAGCCCCCTCCTTGTAAGTGAATAATTACCCATAGATATCAGTGGCTGCTGGTCTTTTGCTCCTTTTCCCTAAAATGTTGATAAAACCTCACTGTAAAAATGCAAAACTAAAGTAGCTAATATTTTAACAGATTAATTTTTGTTTCCATAACAGTCCGCAAAAAACGCTTACAACCAGCTCTATGTTCTTGAGAGCACAAAGAGATTGATTTGCATGTTAGATTTTTTTATATAATTACTGTAAAGGTAATCTGTGGCAGGTATACAAAGCTGACCCTCAGATTTTTGCCACAGACTTACAGTTTGAACTGCTGCAGGTCTTCATGCAGTTTACTCCCACATGGATTTAATGGGGCTTTCCAGCCTATGGTGGCCTACTCTGGTTTTGCCATGGAAGCAATGAAGAAACAACTTCAGTGTGTCCATATGAATGACAGTGTGGATTTCCCATGAACAACAAAATGGAAAATGCTTGTGTGAAAATTCCACTGCATATACAAATCTTTGCAGGAAAGGCAATTTATAAATCTTGCATCCTATTTTCCAATAAATATCTGTTAATTCAAGAAATTCACAATGACATTTTTTCCAGTAGTTTGTGGTGTAGCATGTTAAAACAGCCTCAATTTTAGCAGAACATCCACTCACCCATCATCTTTCATATGCAGACAGGGGGCATGTGGTGATAGTATTCACTGCTACCGGTTTAACAGGGAATGTTCTTGTGTTTCATGGTGATAGCACCTACTTCTTTGTCCTTACAAAGACCATTTTATTTCATTGTTTCCAGCTGCTATCTGCCCAGCACCAGATAAGCCAACTGATGGCATGTATGACCCGGAGAAGGATGAATACACTTACTTAGATGCGGTGACATTTAAATGCAGTAAAGGCTTACATGTTATTGGAACGTCCTCTGCATCGTGCACTAGTAACGGAACATGGAGTGATAGCTCCCCAACTTGTAAAGGTCAGAATTCTGTTTTTCTCTTATTTGTTCCTTGTTATGAAACAGAGAATATATAGATTTTAAGAATTAGAAGACAAATAATAGATGTGGCTAATTGACTATTTCCTGCCACAGCCACTTTTGAGGTTCATGACCAGGCCAGACTTTTCAAATTTGACACTTTTCATTTTGTGTATTATTTTTTTTAAATTTATTATCTTTTGTTAGTGGTGAATTTAGATTGAAACCATTTTTCTTTATGAAAATATTTAAAATTTACTAAAAATATATATATTTTTTAAATATGCAGTTTTCACACATCACATTTTTTTATGCCGCAAAACAGAAATTAAACCACACAAATGTTTCTAGAAGGCTTAAAAATATAGCAATTTTTAATTTTCAGATATATATGTATATGTTTATTACAATCACAGAGTCACTAGAAACATTTTAACTTGTCATCTTTCTGTCCAAATTATTTTTGTAAATTGTATGTATCACAGAGCTAAAAACAGCTACTTAGACTGGCATTGGCTTTTAAAAATTTGTATTTATTTTTTCATTTGTTTCACACTTGATGGCACTATACCGTAATAAAAGACCTTTGGTGAGCATTGCAACATTTAAATACATTTTTCTATTGCTGATTTCCGCTCTGACTAGGGCTGTTGTTCTTAGTACCTGGTATTTCCTGCTCTCATCTGGCGATCATTTGTGACCTGGTAATAAATTTCTTGCAGCTGCATATTCTGTAATGGCTTTTTAGAATTTCACATATAAATTCTATGGGCTGCCCATCCAATTGTATGAAAGAACTTATAAGTACTCTTTTATTACATGCAATTATATACATACATGCGCGAAAGCTTAACGTCAAATGAATCCTAATTACAGGTTATTTTTGATCAATCCACCGTGAACTGGTTTTGAGGCAAAGTTAATAAAGTTTGCAGGTCCCGGTGAATTCTGCAGTGAGCTCTGGAGTATGGAATGCCTCATATGTGCTGTTTGTGAAGGAGATTAAACAACATCTGAATGTCCTGGTCATCATAGCTAGTTGTAGGTGCGAGCATCTCATGTGTGGCTGTTCTTTGGCACTCTGCAGGCTCTACAGGACAAAAAATACCCATGGATGTTCCAGCTTCAATAGTCTAGAAACCAAATCTCTTCATCACATGAAGTGACATTACCTGCTCATTTGGGAAAACAAGCCAGACTGCAATAAAGCATAGCTAAGACACAGAAGTGATTGATGACAATGATGGTAATGATGACACTGACCAGGTAGTACTTGGGGATGCACAGCCTGGCTAACACACTGAAGCTGATGCTTCTTTGTCTTGCAAGATCTATTTGAATGAAATGACAGCCAATAGGTATCCCAAAATATTTATGCTCCTGGGTTAAAGCACCACTCCAGCATTTTTTAAATTTTTTTAATTTTACCGCTAGTATCATACCAAGCCGCCGTCTTCTTCTCTTATTGGCACCACTCTGGTCGGTCTTCTGCTAGATGTAACCTGCTGGATCGCTCCATTGTTTACTGGTTGAGTCGGAAGTCACATCTCCATGTAATATGCTAAAAAAGAGAATGGAAAACTTATGGAGGAAGTTGAAGCTCCAAGTTGCCAAGCGACAGCCTCAAAATCTTAATGATTTTAGAGATGATCTGCAAAGAGCAGTGGACCAAAATTCCTCCTGACATGTGTGCAAACCTCATCATCAACTACAAAAAATGTCTGACTGCCAACAAGAGTTTTGTCACCAAGTATTAAGTCTTGTTTGCCAGAGGGATCAAATACTTATTTCTCACTGCAAAATGCAAATAAATTTATATCATTTATACAATGTGATTTTCTGGATGTTATTTTTTATATTCTATCAATGCTAAAATTAACCTACCCTTAAAATTATAGACTGTTCATGTCTTTGTCAGTGGGCAAACTTACAAAATCAGCAAGAGATCAAATAATAATTTCCCCCAATGTGTATATATACCAGAAGATGAGGTTCTTAGTAGTGATGTAGTAGTAGTGATGAGCAAGTGTACTCGTTGCTCGGGTGACCTCCGAGTATTTATGACTGCCCGGAGATTGTTTTCCTCAGCTGAATGATTTACAGCTATTAGCTAGCTTGATTACATGTGGGGATTCCCTAGCAACCAGGCAACCCCCACATGTACTCAGCCTGGCCAGTAGCTGTAAATCATTCAGCTGCCGTGATGAAAACTAAATCTCCGAGCAGTCTTAAATACTCGGAGGTCATCTGAGCGTGCTCTGGAAAACCCAAGCAACGAGTACCCTCGCTCATCACTAGTTCTTAGTTTAACATTCTGATCAGATGGTATGAAGCCCACTGCCACGTCACGGCGAACCTCTCAGTGGGTCCTAACTTTTAATGCCTTTAAAGGAGTGGCGTCGTTTGCTAACCACCATCATAGCGACATTGCACCAGCACAGTGGGCGGCCTGGTGCCTCACAGCGCCCATTCTGCAAGATTGAAGTCTCCATGACTCCAGACCGCACCTCCACACAAGCAGAGAACTACAGCAACAATGGCCGCCATACCGCACCACCACCAAATGAAAGGAGCATTGTGACTCGCCTTCCGCAATTTCTCAAATAAGAGCTAAAATAGATTGGACCCCCTTTGCAGTCATCAACTAATTAAAATGACCTATGCACATCCAAAAAAAAAGGACAGGTCATGCAATATGCTAAAGAAGAGAATGGACAGCATCTCCAAAAATCATACATTGATCTAATGCCACTAGGCAAAAATATATATATCTGAACATGAGGTTCTTAGTTTAACAGTCTGATCAGACTGTATGAAGCCCACTGCCATCTCAATGTAAGTCAATGAGAGGCAGAATGAGGCTCATAGACTTACACTGAGAGCTTGCGACCATTACCTCAGACTACTGGTCAGTTAAAGGGAACCTGTCACCTGAATTTGGCGGGACAGGTTTGCGGTCATATGGGCGGGGTTTTCGGGTGTTTGATTCACCCTTTCCTTGCACGCTGGCCGCAATATTGGATTGAAGTTCATGCTGTGTCCTCCGTAGTACATGCCTGCACAAGGCAATCTTCCCTTGTGCAGGCATGTACTACGAAGGAGACAGCATGAACTTCAATCCAATATTGCGGCCAGCGTGCAAGGAAAGGGTGAATCAAACACCCGAAAACCCCGCCCATATGACCGCAAACCTGTCCCGCCAAATTCAGGTGACAGGTTCCCTTTAAGAGTTGTAGTCACAAGATGGCCGGGGAAGGATCAGAGCAGCGCCCGGAGAAGCTGAAGACAGCCGACAAGTATATTACTAGGGGGAGAGAACATCATCAATGTTGGCACTCCAGTGCTAAAATAATAATAAAAAACACCCCTGGGGTGGTGCTTTAAATATTCACTAAGTACTTTGAATTAGTTATACACTTGCATGACTATATGTGAATTTACATATCTTGCTGAAGTTAAAAGAAAAAATATATTATCAATATATAGTGAATCTGGATTTGAGTTTTGACCTATAAGATGTTATGTTTTACACTACAAGAGCATTGTGATAATACAGGAGGAGTCTGCATTTTTTCTCAATAGTGTGGGGCCAAATTTTTTTTCTGGTAAATTCTAGCATTTGACCACATAAACCAGGCAACATAAATATTTTACTATACCTTTTTCTGTGACAATATATGGCAATATGCCACAAGTGTCACTAGTCTTGGTATTACCAGGATTTACAGCTATGTGTTTTTTTCTACTGTTGGTTAACACGGAAATGTCATTTGACAGTGAAATGAAAATGCCAAATTATGTAGTGAAATTTTTACTTACACCTATAGCATAAGGACATTGTTTTACACCCACATATAGCAAAACGAGCTTAATCCTTATCTACTTTCTTATCATTTTACAGTACTCTTGAGGAAGTGCTCTTACATTCCCTGTACATTAACAAGTTTGTCTAGAATGATCTGTAGGTCTACACATTTCTCTCGGGTGTTGATTCTTTTCTTATATGTACCAATGCCTCTAGGGTTTGGTGCCTTGAGTTTACTTTTTTCATGCAGCTAAAAGTGCCAGCATCCTTTGATGAACTCGTGTTTCTGTGTGTAATTGCGAGCTATATATTAAAGAAAGTGCCATGAAAAAAAACAGGAATGATGGAGTGCTATCACATAGGACATATGCAGTATATTCAAAAATTAATAAATGTTTCATCAGAAGAGCATACAATGCGTTTTGAAAAATTACCTGGTTTCTTCAACACTTATCTGGTTTTACCTACAGGGGTTTTTGTTTAGAGACCAGCTTTTATTATATTGAAAACACTGAATAATAACCCTTTCCGCCAAAAGACGTATTCACGTTCCAAAAAGGGTTTTTTACGAGTGTAGGGGGAAGCTATTATATAGCCAACATCTGTCTCTTAACCGCCAAGGCTAACAACAAGTTCCAGCCATGGATGTTAACCATGTATATGCTGCTGTCCATCTCTGACATCGGCATGCACAGCGGCGCCCACACTCCAACCTCCTCGTGATGTCAACTGGGGGACCGATGGCTTACTGTCTGTGCCTGTTGACTCCTGTCGCTATTATCTTGGTCTTCCTGTGAAACTCAGCGTAGGCTGAGCTCCATAGGAGAGTGAGATTTTCATTACATATTGCCATACTGTGGTATTGCAGTATGTAATACGAGTGATCAAACTATTGGAGGTTCAAGCCTACTTAGCAGACTAAAAAGTAATGTAAAAAAAATAAAAGCTAAATGCTTTTAAAAATATAAAAATCCAAAAATATAAAGTTTTTTTTTTTTTTTTTTTTTTTTTTAATCAAAACAGCGTAAAAACCATTCTACCCAATCAGGATGGTTCCTAACTCTAGTAACTCAAGACTCCCAATATATGGTGGCAGAAAACGATCTGGACCTGATTGTGTTTATTACCTGCATGTGGAAAGCTAAATGAACAAGGAGCACAGCCCAAAGGGTATATTTTCATATGTTTTTGAAACTTTTTTTTCTTTCCCCCTTTTTTTCTTTCTAGCTGTTAGTTGTCCAGATCCAGCTCCAGTGCAAAATGGGATACGAGTGTCAGGGTTTGTTGGCCCATATACATTGAATTCTGCTGTGAGATACGAGTGTCAAGATAACTTTGTCATGAAAGGTTCCAGTTCAATCACCTGCACTGTTGACAGTCAATGGTCACATGAAATTCCCAAATGTCTGAGTGAGTATACTTTATTACTGGTAGTATACATATGTGCAGCTTGCACTGGGGTCCAGGCGGTAAGGGAATTCACTCTTCCACTTTAAAGAGAATATGTCACCAATCTGAGAGCCGCATAATGTAGGTGCAATGATCCTGAAGCCAGTGATGTGTAATTTATGTGGTATATATAAACAGGTATCTAGCATCCACCCAAAAAAGCAGTTAAAAGCAAAGGGAAACACCTATCCTACACGTTTCAAGTATTAAAAGCTTAGTCCCAGGTTACTAGGAGCTTGTAATGCTTGAAATATGTAAGACAAGTGTTTCCATTTTATTTTAACTTCTATTTTAGAACATACAAATAAATAATGATTTTAAGAAAATAAGAGTTTTTTGGCAGATGGTGTATACCTGTTTGTATATACTGAATCTCTTCACCTGAGAACCGGACCTAGGATCCTTTTTATACACCGCTACCTGTTGAATTGTTGTTACTTGTATACTTGTAAGTTACTTGGTGATTGCTGTAGTTTTGATAACCTCCTGCTGATAAAACAGTGATTTTTCATTGGAACACTAGAAAACCAGCTGCCGTGTCTGCCCCTACCACTGATTGTATATGGACAGAAATCTGCCAATCAGTGGCGTGAGCGGGGTTATACAGAGCTCAACATTCAGGGAACTGCTAGATCTGCAGCAGATAAAACAGTGATTGTATCAAAATAACAGCAAGAAGCTCAGTAAGTCACATGTCACTGGACTTAGACTTTGTCTCTAGATGTATCAAGCTGCTCTTAGGTGGGGTAGCAAATACCTGGTAACAGAATCCCTTTAAATGAAGCGTCCTCTGTTGGGTTACTGAAAGGGTAAAGTGTATGAAATCCGTACACAGACAATGCCCAAAGCAAATTGAATTCATGTTTGTAGCATTGTCTGCTTAGTGTTTCTTATGTTGCTGAACATAAGACGAGCAGAAGTTTTTGGAAAACCGTTCCAGCATCTCATGTATCGGGGTAAATACTGTCCTTTGATTATCCTGGACAAACCTCACATGGGCTAATATTGTTTAAAATGTAGTAATTTATATTTGGTTAAGTTGCGTGTTAATCATGATGTTAGGAAATTTGTCTATCCATTTACTCTCACCAGGCTTTTATATCTTTAATATGTGTTTAGTAGGCGAAAGGTTGGACCCAACCTCACATAACTGGCATGGAAGCTAAAACTAGTTAGCTACATTTACGCCTCCGCATTCTGCGCTTGTATATGAAGTCTGTAAGAGGGCTACATATTTCTTGTTAACAGGAGCAGATCCAACTGGAGGATGGCAGGGACACCTTTTCTCTTAGGCTACTTTCACACATCAGGTTTTTTGCATCAGGCACAATCCGGCGAATGTTGGAAAAACCGGATCCAGCGCAGATTGTGAAAAACTGATGCGACAGATCCGTTTTTTCGACGGATCCGACTAACATATCTAGATTATTGGATTAAAAAAAATTTGGAGCATGCTCAGTTTAAAAAACCGGAATCCGT
Source organism: Ranitomeya variabilis (assembly GCF_051348905.1). Lineage (NCBI taxonomy): Eukaryota > Metazoa > Chordata > Amphibia > Anura > Dendrobatidae > Ranitomeya > Ranitomeya variabilis. The sequence goes on from NC_135234.1 coordinate 219,429,403, forward strand.
CATTTTCCGGATCTGGCACCTTCTGGCTCCCATAGGCTTCCATTCTAGCAAACAGCCGGAAGCGCCGGATCTGGCACTTCCGGCTTTTTCACCGGAGACAGAAAACGTTGCTATGGACGTTTTTTCCAGAAATCGGAAACGGCAGATTTGCCAGATCCCGTGAAAACCGGACGAAACGCAATGTCATCCAGCGCTATCCGGCACTAATGCAATTCTATAGGAAAAAAACTGATCCGGCGGCAACATTCGCCGGATCCGTTTTTTTTAAATTTAGCCGGATTTAGACTGACAGCGAAAACCTGATGTGTGAACGTAGCCTTAGTAAGGTTTTCCTGCGTTTCTCTGGCAGAAAAAAAGACCCTATGTTCCAGTACTTGAACTTGTTAATATCATTGGTAATTCTTTGATATGGTATAATACTGTAAATGGCAGAATTAGATTTGTAATATAGAATTAATGTGTCTAACAGGATTCTTTTGTAATTAAATAATGCATCTGTATTGAGTTAAGTGCTACAACAACAGTCGGCATTCATTGCAAGAAATGCATATTCTCATGCAAGTAGAGCCTTGTGGTTGGCATGATTTTTGTTTATCTTTGTTGGTAACAATAAAGCTATTTATTAAGCTAATGCCTTCAGTCTGCATTCACATGGCAGTCATATCGTTTGTGCGTCAGTTTTGCAAAAAAAAAACATCTTTTAACCCTTACTGTTGCACTTTTCAGTAAAATGTTAGCTCATTTGCACATTTAAGTATGCAGCCATACTTGTAAAACATTGTATAATATTGAATAAAGCTAATGTAAGCCTAGACCATTGTAATTTGTAAAGTTCTGGTAGGTTTTTGCCCGTCATCTAATACTTCTGAATATATGTGTGTGTGTGTGTGTGTATGTATGTATGTGTATATATATATATATATTCACTCATGTTGTTATACTAATTGTAATATTAATAGTCCTTTTTTTATAGCTAAATTGCAACTTATTTCTTAGCTGTTTGTGCTACTCCTCGCAATTATACTTTTGCGGAGCCTGAGGAAAGCTTTACCATCTACTTTGATAAAACCACTGTGTTGTACAAATGCAAACCAGGATACATAAGGGATCCTGAAGTTCATCAAAATCAAATCACTTGCTCAGGAAGAAGCTGGTCTGAGCTTGCTATTATTTGTTCACGTAAGTAACTTTTATTACACATAAACCAAACACGAGTTTGGGAAGGCTGACGTGTGCAATATAGTTCTAAGATGAAAAATTGAATCTTGTTTGCAGCCATTTCTTGTGGTCATCCCGGGAAAGTAAATAATGCAAGCGAGATAGGATCAGAATTCACCTTTGGACACAGAGTAGACTATATATGTCAGGAAGGGTAAGTTATATTTTACTGGCACCCATGCATGTATAAGTGGCTGCTATTGCACGTCTTAAGCTACTCTTAAACTCTGTTGAAAGTTGTATGTTGTTAATATTACATAAATATTTAGGTGATATTTATTCATATAAATGTTAAATAATATATATTGTTACCAGTCATGAAATTTGGACATTGCACTGTATTTGGGCAACTATTTGTCAGTATGTAATTTGAGGAACAATGTAAATTCTTATCATGCTCTTGCTTTAGACACATCTGGAAGTCATTTCTGGACTTTTTTATTTATTTATACATACAGATAACATGAATACCTTGCAAGCTACACCCCTAACGGTGTAAAGGTACCTTCACACGAAACGACTTTGTAACGATATCGCTAGCGATCCGTGACGTTGCAGCGTCCTGGCTAGCGATATCGTTTAGTTTGACACGCAGCAGCGATCAGGATCCTGCTGTGATGTCGCTGGTCGCTGAATAAAGTTCAGAACTTTATTTGGTCATCCGATCGCCGTGTATCGTTGTGTTTGACAGCAAAAGCAACGATACCAGCGATATTTTACACTGGTAACCAGGGTAAACATCGGGTTACTAAGCGCAGGGCCGCGCTTAGTAACCCGATGTTTACCCTGGTTACCAGTGTAAAATGTAAAAAAAACAAACAGTACATACTTACATTCGCATCCCCCGCCGTCTGCTTCCCACACTGACTGAGTGCCGCAAAGTGAAAGTGAAAGCACAGCACAGCGGTGACGTCACCGCTGTGCCCTGCTACTGCCGGCGCTCAGTCAGTCAGTCAGTGCAGGAAGCGGACGCCGGGGGACGCGAATGTAAGTATGTGCTGTTTGGTTTTTTTACATTTTACGCTGGTAACCAGGGTAAACATCGGGGTTACTAAGCGCGGCCCTGCGCTTAGCAACCCGATGTTTACCCTGGTTACCCGGGGACCTCGGCATCGTTGGTCGCTGGAGAGCGGTCAGTGTGACAGCTCTCCAGCGATCAAACAGCGACGCTGCAGCGATCGGCATCGTTGTCGCTATCGCTGCAGCGTCGTTTCGTGTGAAGGTACCTTAAGAGTTCCTCTTGTGCAATACAGTTTTGTACACGAACTGCCTATCTAAATCTTGTATCAGCCACTGTACAGTAGTGACCAAACTTTTTGAGACTGATACAAATTAGTTTTGACAGCTTGCTGCTTCACTGTTTTTCGATCTTTTAGTCAGATGTTTCTATGGTTAGTGAAGTACAATTCTAAGCATTTCATACAATTTTACACTTGTATTCATCAAGTTTATCCAAAGGCTCAATATTACAGTGTTGACCCTTATTTTTCCATGCCTTCTGTAGTAAATTATAGAAAACTATCATTTGCACTGAGATGCTGGATATCCTTTTCTGTGCCGAATCCTGACTGATGGGAACACATTCTTGCCTAATCAGTGCTTGGAATTTAACGCAATTTCTGTGTTTTTGTTTGACCACTCACTTTTTTAGGTTTTACCCCAAGTCTTAATTCCATTGAGAACTTTCAATATTGAAATCCTTTTGCCTTATGACATGGGGTTTTATTATGCTGGTAAAAGCATTGTTCATCCCCAAATTAATCCTGGATCATTCTGAGAAGTAGCTCTTGTAGGATGTTCAGATGTCATTCTTTTTTCATTGAAATATTATTAAGGCAAAATTGTGAATGAGACTTCTCCCTTGGGTAATATAAAGATCCAAAACCACTAAAGCACTGACTTTTTGTAAAAACCAACATTCGTGTCAGTCTACAAATCTTTAGCCACAACTATATCTCCAGTTAGTGGAGAGAAAATCTGACGTGTTAGGATTACTATTCAGCCTTAGGCTAGGGTCACAGGACCATTTTTCTCTCATCTGATAAAATCAGCCCAATTATGCTGATCAGATTGTGATCCGATTTTCTCGGATGTTTGGAATAAAAACAAATGCTCCATCTTCTACATTTTGTCAGTCTGTGAAAATCATACTGCACTCAGATGTCACCCAAGCGTGGTCCGATTTTTTTTTTTTTTTTCCACGGACCCATAGACATGAACGGCCAAGTGCAATCTAATAATCGGATGCAATTTGAGCATGCTACAATTTTATTTTTTTTCCTCTGACCTTTTGTTCTTAGGAAAAAATTGTACAAGTGCACTGCCCCATAGAATAACATGGGGACAAATGCTATGTGTCAAAACAGTGTTTGATTTTTACGACCATCTGCAGGAGCCTTTACTGTGATGTTCCTTTAATCACGTGAAGCTTTGCTGCAGACACCTTTTTCTGGCTGTGGATGACTTGTAAGCTTACAAAAGCAGCTGTCTCAGGAGCTATACAGTCAGCAGAAGTGTGCAGTACACTTGTCTATGGTGCCGGATTTCAGAAAGGAGGCTGACCAGCTACATTGCAGATAAATCTAATTTATAATTGACTATTTAAGATGTCACATACTCGCATAACAATATAATTTTTCATTTGTAACTGGAGATGCAGTTTAATTATGGGATCTGAAACACTTGATTACGAAGAGTAAGGTTACACTCTTAGTAATCAAGTTATTAGTTTATGCGTATACAATTGTCCAAGTGGGCAGAAAAATGTTAACTTTCTTACACCATAGACTGCCCTGTTTTCTTTTAACAGGCCATATTAGGGTGATAGGTTCCATTTAAAATCCACCTAAATGAAGGTGTTATTAAATTAAGACCGAATTATTGAAATGAAGCACAAAGTTGAAAAACCATTTAATGGAGTAGTCAGATGTCATGTAAATGGCTGTATAACTGATGTATGTAGTACAGATACGTAATCTGTTACATTCTAAAATCATATATGCCTTCATTGTATTGCTCTGTGAGAATACATTTAAAAAAAGATTGAGTCTATGTTCCATTGCTTCCTATATTTTTCAAGTATTCACAGTTCTGCACAGAGTATCTACACGTCAATTATACCGCCTTGTTACACCTGGCATAGGCTTTTTCTGTGGTTGAAAAGCAAAAATCTTCTTTTTTCTGCCTTCAATAGATGTTAAGATAAATTTACACAGCCCCAACCCCTGTACTGACAGCTGTGCCAAAGGAACACAACATGGGCCCCACATAGTCCTCAATACAGGATTATGAGCACCACATAGTTCTCCGTACAGGATTATGGACACCACATAGTTCTCCGTACAGGATTATGGGCACCACATAGTCCTCGGTACAGTATTATGGGCCCCATATAGTGCTCCATACAGTATTATGGGCCCCATATGTTGCTTCATACATAATAAATAGATATTCACCTCTCCCCTTTCCCTGCTGCTCTGGTCTATGCATTCTCAGGTCTTCTGACCTTCTACACTACTCATCACCTAGGGCGCTCTGTAGTAACGTTATTGTGCCCTCTGTGCTGAGACGTCAGATCTCAGACGCAGATGGGGAATTCTGGGAGAAGAGGTGTCAGCTGACAGCTCCCACTGCCATCATTGTTCTCAACTGTATTGGCATCCAGGGCAAGGATTCTGAAATAGCCCCTCCCCCATCCTCGATTCATGGGCCCCATAGCTGCCACGTGATCTGTCACTAGCCGGAGTGGTGCAGCCAATCCAAGTTCCCTTCCCCCAGCTTTATACTTACCAGCTGCTGTCTTCATCTGTTATCAGCGCTGCTCCGGTTGTCTTCTGCAGGTTGTGACCGGCTGGATCTCTCCAGTGATTGCTGGGCAAGCCGGAAGTCACAACTCAATGCAAGTCTGTGAAGGCCAGAACAAAGCTCTCATAGACCTAAAGTAAGAGCTTGTGACAGTTACGTCTGATCAGTCAAAAGTTGCCGTCACAAAATGGTGGGTCGGGACTGGAGCTATGCTAATAATAGATGAAGACAGCGGCTGCTAAGTATAATACTATGTTCTGGGTACTTAGATTGTCGGTGTTTTTTTTTTTATATATATTTCACCGCTTTTAACCACTTCCTGATACAGCCAATTTCCATTTTTGCATTTTTGTTTTTTCTTCCCTTTCTTTCAAGAGCAATAACTTTTATTTGTTTTTCTGTCTACATAAGGCTACTTTCACACTAGCGTTAACTGCAATACGTCGCAAATGCGTCGTTTTGCCGAAAATACGCATCCAGCAAAAGTTCTTGCTGGATACGTTTTTTCGTCATAGACTAACATTAGCGACGCATTTGCGACGCATTGCCAAACGTTGCGTCCGTTTTGCGACGCTTGGGCGTGTGGTAGCTGACCGTCGGGAGAAAAAAACGTTACATGTAACGTTTTTTGCTCCCGACGGTCCGCTTTTTCCGACCGCGCATGCGCGGCCGGAACTCCGCCCCCACCTCCCCGCACTTCCCCACACCTCACAATGGGGCAGCGGATGCGTGGGAAAAATGCATCCGCTGCCCCCGTTGTGCGGCGGAGACCACGCTAGCGTCGGGAACGTCGGCCCGACGCACAGCGACGGGTTGTTCCCGACGCTAGTGTGAAAGTAGCCTTAGTCATAAGATAGCTTGTTTTTTGCGGGACTAGTTGCAATTTTGAATGGCATCATTGGTTTTACTACATACTGTACTTTGTTTAGTGGATATTGTTTTTATTTTTTATTATTTTAGCGCTGAAAAAAAAATGATCTGGAAGAAAAAAATAAATTTTTGTCATAACATTTTGATTCGTTTGGTCAATATTTTTATTGGCCCCATTTTGGGCTATATACAACAGTTTGATTGCTTTTTACTGCATTTTTTATAGCGTTGCTGAAAAAATAAATGCTATTTTGATGTTGATTTTAATTTTATATTTTGATTGGACTTTTGTATGTTTTAAAACTTTTTTTTCACTTTTCTATATAAAGCAATACCACAGTATTGCTGCATATATTAAAATTCTCAGTCTCCTTTTGAGGCCCAGCCACTGACTGGATTTCAAGAGTGCTCCCTGATGACCGGCAGGGGGGTCTTCAGTAGACCCCCAGCTGCCATAGCAACACATTGGCATTCTACAGTGCTCTTTCAATTGGCGCCTATAATGACGCACCCCCCATGAGGGCACACTGTTAATGCGGTTGTCAGACATTGAAAGTGACATTTATTGGGGTAACGGTTATATGTGGAGCCCAGCTCCACTTGCGGGTGTTAGACACAGCTCTTTGCTGTGACACACATCCATTTATCTGCGTGGGCTCAGCTTGTGGACCTGCTCCATACACCTTCTTTTGTCTTGCACCATATATTTATGGCAGATGTGGGGAAGGGGTTAAAAGATTATTAAATTCTAAATGCAAAGCTTAGACACGTAAATAGCCCACCCCACTTAATTTCCCACCAGGGATGTGCAAAAAAGGTTTGCACCCTGGATGTTTGCATTTGAGGGAATTTGCAGTGTCCTGGGATGGCTGCCACAGTGTACTGAAGCGATTTTGTAACTGAATATTACAAAAGACATTTTTTTGCTCAACTCTGTTCCCCATCATTCCAGTGCTGTCTCCGGTTTTGCCACTGGACTCTTCACCCATGTGATCACTGCAGCCAATCACTTGCCTTTTTGGTATATGACATGAGGCAATAAGGCCAGTGATTTATTGCAACAGTTATTTGGCACGTATAGCACGTCCTTCTTGATGGCCAAATAGAGGAATATCAGTAGGACCTGAGATGCGGTGACGTAGCAACAGGTGAAAAGATGAGTTAGTTAAAATGATTTTAGTTAGTCACTATTCCTTGCATCGGCCACCATTTTAATAACTTGGATAACTCCTGTAATTACAAAATGTGGATATAAATCTTTATTACATTAGTGAAGCCATTATTTGCTGTTTTCCAAGTGAGGACAATGCCTAAAGTGGCTGGTTATTTATGTTTATATAGAATATTCTATATGTATTTTAAGGTAATTTATAAAAGGATTGTATGGTGTTCTGAATGTTTTTTTTTTTTGCACTATTTTTTTTATTTCAGATACCATATGACTTCATCAACCAGTTATAAGATATGTGAAGTAGATGGAAATTGGAGCTCTGGTGAAATTATCTGTTCAGGTTGTTGTTCGGTGTTAATAAACCACTTATGCTTCAGTGTTTTTTGGCATTTTTTTAAATTCTTCTATAGCTTATTCTTTCTTTGTATGACCTTTGCGCATGTGCAATTAACTCACACTTTCGCCTTTTGTCATGTGAGTAAAACAGATACCTAGTTGCAATTTGTTTTAATCTGTGGATACTGTTTCTTATGTTCAGAGATGTGATCAATTTTTTCGCAGACTATAAAAAGATAAGCACTCTGACCCTTTATGTTTAAAAAAAAAAAAAAAAAAAAACAACAATAATTGTTCATTGAATGGAGTAATGTTTGAAGGTACATAAAGGGCCATGGACATATAGTACATTATGGTGAGAAAATTAAGTCCCCAAACTAAACCAATTAAGTTCCATCTTTAGTTTGCCTATATAATGCAGTATAAGCTATTAAAATGAATATACCGTAGATGAATTTGTGTATACCTATTTTAGAATCGGTTTTCTGCCGTACTGATTCCTTCTTTTCTTCTGAAATGGTGCTCGTATTGCACACTATTGTTCCCATAGTGCCAGATTCTCATCATAATGCTTTTGTTGCTAAATAATGACAATCCGTAACAGTCAGTGACACAAGCTTCATCACATGAGACCTCGATTAGGAAAGGAGTTTCAAGGAAGAAGTGGACTTTGCAGTATTCAAACATACAGTACCATCTGCAATACAGCCCAGTACTTCATACAGGAGAACTGCTGGTCCAAAACACGTGAAACCTTGAAGAATCTTCCTGTCACCACCTAGTCTTTCTGTCAGCAACCTGAACTGAGCCACACCATATAACACAAAGTGAACTGAACAATCTTAATAGAGATTTGGATCTGCCCAAGTCAGCGCTCTTAGGTTCCAGGTTACAGCAGTGGAATCTCCTAGAGGGTGATGTTCGGATTTCTTTGTTCCGCAACCATGATAAAGATCTTATCCAATACTTTTTCATGGAAGGCGATGTTGTGACATGTAACAACATCAACAATTTAGTGGAAGCTCTGAAGATGAGTCATAATCAGGAGGAATGGAGGCTCATCATCGTTTCATCCAAAACCAGCCTAAAAGTCCTCTTGCTGCATAATGACAATGCACTACCTTCAATTCCTGTTGGTTATGCCGTCCACACGAAAGAAACCTATAACCACATCAAACTGATGCTGATGTGCTTGAACTATGACCAACATTTGTGGCCCCTCTGTGGTGACTTAAAGTGACTTAATGGACATTGTATTTCTACCCTGTAGATCAAGTAAGAGTGTAAAGTACTGCTGCTTTCGGTGTGAGTGGGATAGTCATGCAAGAGAATAGCACCACAATAAGAGACTGGCCTCTCCGATATTCACTTCAGCCAGGGAATTAACATGTCCTGCACCCAGCACTTGTTGACCCACATACAGTCATGGCCAAAAGTATTCACACCCCTGCAATTCTGTCAGATAATACTCCGTTTCTTTCTGAAAATGATTGCGAACACAAATTCTTTGATATTATTATCTTCATTTAATTTGTCTTAAATGAAAAAACACAAAAGAGAATGAAGCAAAAAGCAAAACATTGATCACTTCACACAAAACTCCAAAAATGGGCCAGACAAAAGTATTGGCACCCTCAGCCTAATACTTGGTTGCACAACCTTTAGCCAAAATAACTGCGACCAACCACTTCCGGTAACCATCAATGAGTTTCTTACAATGCTCTGCTGGAATTTTAGACCATTCTTCTTTGGCAAACTGCTCCAAGTCCCTGGTATTTGAAGGGTGCCTTCTCCAACATGCCATTTTTAGATCTCTCCACAGGTGTTCTATGGGATTCAGGTCTGGACTCATTGCTGGACACCTTAGAAGTCTCCAGTGCTTTCTCTCAAAACATTTTCTAGTGTTTTTTGAAGTGTGTTTTGGGTCATTGTCCTACTGGAAGACCCATGACCTCTGAGGGAGAAACAACTTTCTCACACTGGGCCCTACATTATACTGCAAAATTTGTTGGTAGTCTTCAGACTTCATAATGCCATGCACACGGTCAAGCAGTCCAGTGCCAGAGGCAGCAAAGCAACCCCAAAACATCAGGGAACCTCCGCCATGTTTGACTGTAGGGACCGTGTTCTTTTCTTTGAATGCCTCTTTTTTTTCTCCTGTAAACTCAATGTTGATGCCTTTGCCCAAAAAGCTCTACTTTTGTTTCATCTGACCAGAGAACATTCTTCCAAAACGTTTTAGGCTTTTTCAGGTAAGTTTTGGCAAACTCCAGCCTGGCTTTTTTATGTCTCGGGGTAAGAAGTGGGGTCTTCCTGGGTCTCCTACCATACAGTCCCTTTTCATTCAGACGCCGACGGATAGTACGGGTTGACACTGTTGTACCCTCGGACTGCAGGGCAGCTTGAACTTGTTTGGATGTTAGTCGAGGTTCTTTATCCAACATCCGCACAATCTTGCGTTGAAATCTCTTGTCAATTTTTCTTTTCCGTCCACATCTAGGGAGGTTAGCCACAGTGCCATGGGTTTTAAACTTCTTGATGACACTGCGCACAGTAGACACAGGAACATTCATGTCTTTGGAGATGGACTTGTAGCCTTGAGATTGCTCATGCTTCCTCACAATTTGGTTTCTCAAGTCCTCAGACAGTTCTTTGGTCTTCTTTCTTTTCTCCATGCTCAATGTGGTACACACAAGGACACAGGACAGAGGTTGAGTCAACTTTAATCCATGTCAACTGGCTGCAAGTGTGATTTAGTTATTGCCAACACCTGTTAGGTGTCACAGGTAAGTTACAGGTGCTGTTAATTACACAAATTAGAGAAGCATCACATGATTTTTCGAACAGTGCCAATACTTTTGTCCACCCCCTTTTTTATGTTTGGTGTGGAATTATATCCAATTTGTCTTTAGGACAATTCTTTGTGTTTTTTCATTTAAGACAAATTAAATGAAGATAATAATACCAAAGAATTTGTGTTTGCAATCATTTTCAGGAAGAAACTGAGAATTATCTGACAGAATTGCAGGGGTGTGAATACTTTTGGCCATGACTGTAAGCTTTTGTTACCACCATTGCATGTCTATTTGAGCCTAATGAAGAACTTTGTAAAGGCAATGGATAAAAATGCACAAGCATTTAATTATCTCATTGCTAAATTTCCAATGCTGAGTGAAGCAAAGATAAAGGAAGGAGTCATTATTGGACCTCAGACTCATAAGCTTCTTCAAGATGAGCAGTTTCTCTGTTTGTTGCAGGGCAAGGAAAAGGCTGCATGGGTAGCACTCGCATTAGTGGTAACTAATTTTTGGGGAAACTCAAGAGCTGATATATAAATAGCTGGTGGAAAATCTCAAAACATATGGATCTTGTCTGTAACATGTCCTTAAAGATTAATTTCTTACATCCGCATATAGACTTCTTTCCACCAAACAGTGGAGCAGTGAGCCGACGATCACTGTGCGAGATTTCACCAAGATATTGCAGCTATAGAGAAGAGCTAAAGGAAAATGGAATGTATCAATACTTGCAGATTCCTTTTAGACAATTCTAAGAGATGATCCGGTGCAGGAGTGCAAGATACTGACAAAAAAAAAGAGTTGTCGCTGAATGAGGACCAAATTTTGTAGTGCAATTTCAGCATCTATTTATAATTTGCAATAGTGTTTAGACTTGTTTTAGTTATTTGAATTGTTGCTAAGTTTCCGCTAAATAAATCTAATATATAAAGCTGAATGTGTGTGTGTGTGTATGTATGTATGTATGTATGTATGTCCGGGATTGGCATCTGCACCGTCGCAGCTACAGCCACAAAATTTTGCACAGTCACACGTCTGGACCCCGAGAGCGTCATAGGCTATGTTGTGAGGCGAAATTTTAACCCCGCGCGTTCCAATTCACCAAACAATTTGGCCCCTATCTACATACAGGGGAAAAAGGCAGTTGCCAGATGTGAACGAAGGGGACTTAACGAACAAGAGCGATGGCGCCAAAGAGTATATACCGTACAGTTGCTAAGGTGGGGCCCCGACATGGGATACTCACCACACATGGGGATATGAACACACACACAAAATGCGCCACACACTACCACGTGCTTGAACACATATACCACCCTCAGCGCACATTTCACCACACATACACCAACCTCGCCACATAAAAGTTGAAACGCAAAAGTCGCCGCTCAAAACTCGCCACTCACCAAATTCGCCACATGCAAAACTAGACTCACGCAAAACTCGCCACACGTGCAAAACTCACCTCATGGAAAACTCGCCACACGCAAAACTTGCACACGCAGAAAAATTGCCACATGCACAAAAGTTGCAACACATGCAAAAGTTGCCTCACACAAAACTTGCACATACTCAAAACGCACCACACATAAAACTCGCCACGCGCAAAACACACTAACCTGTCACATGCATGTCGCCACACAAAACTCATCTCACAAAATTCGCTACATGCATGTCACCACACGCAAATCAACACACACAACTTGACACACGAAACTCGCCCTAAAACACACACAAGTCTGGTATTATCCTTCAAAAATAAAAATCTGATTAATAAGCAGACAAACTACAAGAGCAATAACTGTACCATATAGGAAATCCGGCAGCTGTCAGTCACATGACCTGTGTATTATGTGTATGTGTGAGCTAATATATACTGCCAGGGGGGAGGGCTTCCTGTTGGCTGGGGATTTATCAGGCTGCTAATAGCAACCAATCACAGCTCAGCTTCTACTTTGCTACAGTTAATTAATCTGAGCTCTGATTGGTTAATATAGGCAGGACATTCTCAGTATAACAAAGCTTGTGTGAGGTAATAGCATGTTGTTAGGATGTCTTGGTGGAAAGGATGATGTCAGTCACATTACCTCTATGTGAGAGGATAGAAACTGCCAGTTACAGACTATTTTTACCACAATTATGTGTATGTGTGAGCTAATATATACTGCCAGGGGGAAGGGCTTCCTGTTGGCTGGCATTTATCTGTCTGCCAATAGCAACCAATCACAGCTCAGCTTCTACTTTGCTACAGTTAATTAATCTGAGCTCTGATTGGTTAATATAGGCAGGACATTCTCAGTATAACAAAGCTTGTGTGAGGTAATAGCATGTTGTTAGGGTGTGTTGGTGGAAAGACTGAGGTCAGTCACATTACCTCTATGTGAGAGGATATTGAAACTGCCAGTTACAGACTATTTTTACCACAATAATGCCTCATAAGAAAAGGAATTCCATGGCACGAATGTCAGCTGATGCGAAAAGAAAAGCTGCATTGCGGGCCAATGAAAAATGTGAAGACCGAGAAACAAGGCTGACACACATGAGAACAGCAGCTGCTTTCTCAAGAGCCAATGAACTTTCTGAGCAGAGGGAAGCAAGGCTTGCAGACATGAAAACAAGAGCTGCTTCCTCAAGAGCCAATGAACTTTCTGAGGAGAGGGAAGCAAGGCTTGCAGACATGAAAACAAGAGCTGCTTCCTCAAGAGCCAATGAACTTTCTGAGGAGAGGGAAGCAAGGCTTGCAGACATGAAAACAAGAGCTGCTTCCTCAAGAGCCAATGAACTTTCTGAGGAGAGGGAAGCAAGGCTTGCAGACATGAAATCAAGAGCTGCTTCCTCAAGAGCCAATGAACTTTCTGAGGAGAGGGAAGCGAGGCTTGCAGACATGAAAACAAGAGCTGCTTCGTCAAGAGCCAATGAACTTTCTGAGCAGAGGGAAGCAAGGCTTGCACACAAGAGAATAAGAGCTGCTTCCTCAAGAGCCAATGAACTTTCTGAGGAGAGGGAAGCGAGGCTTGCAGACAAGAGAACAAGAACTGCTTCCTCAAGGGCCAATGAGTCATCTCAGCAGAGAGAAGGCCGACTTGCCACTAAGAGAATTGCTATTTCTTCCGCCAGGGCACAGGAAATGGTTGGAGATTTGAAACATGCTGCCTTTTGTTACCAGTCAGAAATAAACTATCAGGATAATCCTAAAGTTCAGATAGGAAAAATGGATGTGGTCTGCATGTACTGCAGTGCCCTAAAATGGAAAGATGAACCACCAGGTTTATGCTGTGCAAATGGCAAGATAAAACTTCCACCTCTCCTGTCACCACCAGATCCCCTAAAGTCTCTGATGACGGGTACCAGTACAATATCAAAGCATTTCTTGGACAACATCAGGAAGTACAACTCCTGCTTCCAAATGACATCATTTGGTGCAACAAAAGAAATGTTTACAACAGGATTTATGCCGACATTTAAAGTTCAAGGACAGGTTTACCACTCAATTGGCTCACTGCTTCCATTGCAAGGAGAAGAACCTCAATTTCTTCAACTCTTCTTCATGGGAAATGCAGAAGCAGAGGCTCAGCGGAGATGCTCTTTAATTCCTAACACTCGCCTTGATATTGTCACTAATTTGCAGCAGTTCCTTCACTCCAACAATCCATATGTTCAACTTTTCAAGACTGCACTTGAATGCATGCCAAATGACGATTACAAGGTTGTCATTCGAGCTGACAAAACACCACAAGGTGAACATCAGCGACGTTTCAATGCTCCCACATTTGATGATGTAGCAATCTTGATTGTAGGCAATGATTTTCAAAGCCGTGACATTGTGCTTCAGAAAAGGAACAATAGTTTGCAACGAGTAGCAGAAACTCACAGGTCCTATGATGCACTGCAATATCCAATCATCTTTTGGCAGGGACAGGATGGCTATCACTTTGGAATACCTCAGACAGATCCTACAACAGGCAACCCTTCAGGAAAAAAAGTGTCTGCCATGGACTTCTATGCATATAGGATCATGACAAGATTTGCAGAGGAAAATCACATCTTGAAATGCAAACACCTCTTCCACCAATTTATTGTTGACATGTATGCAAAGATTGAGAGTGAACGTCTTTTATATATCCGACTAAATCAAAAGAAGCTCAGGGCAGAGGAATATATTCACCTTAGAGATGCTGTTGCAAATGATGCTGATCCAAAAGAGTTGGGGAAAATGGTTATTCTTCCATCAACTGTCACTGGAAGCCCACGACACATGCATGAATACACACAGGATGCAATGACTTATGTGAGAAAGTATGGCCGTCCAGATCTTTTCATCACCTTTACTTGCAATCCTGCCTGGGAGGAAATTGGAGGGCACCTGTTGCCGGGCCAAAAAACAGTGAATCGCCATGACCTTATTGCTCGGGTTTTCAAACAGAAACTTTCAAAAATGATTACTCTCATCACAAAATCACATATTTATGGTGAGACGCAGTGCTGGATGTATTCAGTTGAATGGCAAAAAAGAGGCCTTCCTCACGCCCACATCTTGATCTGGCTGAAGCAAAAAATACAGCCTACCGAAATTGACAATATCATCAGTGCCGAATTGCCAGACCTTCAGATTGACCCATTGCTGTTTGACACCATCACAAAAAACATGATCCATGGTCCGTGTGGGAGTCTCAACAAAAATTCTCCCTGTATGATTGATGGCAGGTGTTCAAAGCATTACCCACGATCCCTGGTCCAAGAAACCCAAACAGGACAAGATGGATATCCAGTCTACCGAAGAAGAAAGCCAGGGGATGGTGGTTTCACAGCAAAGCTCAAAATGCGTGTTGGATCATCACTCCAAGAGATAGAAATCGACAACAGGTGGGTAGTGCCTTACAACCCTTTGCTCTCAAAAATCTTCCAGGCCCACATAAATGTCGAATCTTGCCACTCTGTGAAATCAATCAAGTATATCTGCAAATATGTCCACAAAGGAAGTGATCAAGCAGTTTTTGAACTCCAGAAAAATGGACCTATTATTGATGAAGTGGAGGCATTCCAGATGGGCAGGTACATAAGCAGCAATGAAGCTGTTTGGAGAATACTAGGATTCTCCATTCATGAGCGCTACCCACCAGTTGTGCATCTGAGTGTGCACTTGGAAAATGGACAGAGAATTTATTTTAACCCAGCAAACTTGCAGCAGCAGCTCCTAACACCACCTAAGACCACCCTCTTGGCATTTTTTGAGCTGTGTCAACAAGACCCTTTTGCAAAAACAATTCTCTACTGTGATTTACCAAAGTACTACACTTGGAATGCCTCCAGAAAAACACTGGAACGGAGGAAACGGGGGCTTGATATTGAAGGCTATCCAGGGGTGAAAGGAACTGATACGCTTGGTCGCGTCTACACTGTTCATCCGTCAAATGCAGAGTGCTTCTACCTGCGCATGTTACTTCATGTTGTCAAAGGCCCTACATCATTTTCTGACTTGAAGACCGTCGGAGGTCATGTGTGTGAAACATTCAGGGAAGCTTGCCAAAGAAAAGGACTTCTGGAAAATGATGGACACTGGGACATGACCCTCAGTCAAGCAGCAGCCACACAAACCCCAAAGCGACTAAGACACCTCTTTGCTATTATTCTAACAACCTGTAGCATTTCAAATCCTCTTGAGATTTGGACAAAGTACAAAACTGATCTCAGTGAGGACATCCTCATGCAGATTAGACGGGAAAATCCTCAGCAACTCATCAACTTCACTGAGGAAATGTTCAATGAAACTTTAATGCTCCTTGAAGATCAGTGCATAGCAATGTCAGGAAAAGCCTTACAGTTGCTTGGTTTGCCTGCTCCAAAAAGAAATCCTGAAGGCATCCAAACGTGTAGGGAGATTTTCATAGAAACAAACTACAATATTGATGAACTTACAGCATGTGTGTCTCAGAACGAGCCAATATTGGTACCAGATCAAAGGGACGCCTATAATTATATTTTAAGTTTCAGTGAAACCAACAAAGGTGGGATTGTCTTCCTTGATGCTCCAGGTGGAACAGGAAAGACATTTGTAATCAACTTGCTCCTGGCAAAATTTCGACAACAAAAAAAGATTGCACTTGCAGTGGCATCTTCTGGAATTGCAGCTACGCTTTTAAACGGTGGCAGGACAGCACATTCGACATTCAAACTACCACTTAACCTGTCTCATAGTGACAGCCCTGTGTGTAATATTGCCAAGGGATCAGGACTGGCCAAATTGCTTCAAAAATGCAGTGCCATCATTTGGGATGAATGCACCATGTCACACAAAAGGGCTCTGGAAGCAGTGGACAGACTGCTGCAAGACCTGCGTAGCAACAAATATATCATGGGAGGAGTAGTTGTTGTTTTGGCAGGTGACTTCCGCCAAACACTACCTGTTATTCCAAGATCAACCCCTGCAGATGAACTCAATGCCTGTCTCAAAGCATCGTACCTTTGGAGAAAAGTAAAGAAAATTTCACTGAACACAAACATGAGGGTCTACATGACAGGCGATGTTTCTGCTGGACTGTTTTCGAGCCAGCTGTTGAATATTGGAGATGGCAAGGCACCAGTAAACTCAACCACTGGACAGATCACCTTCCCAAGCAACTTTTGTTGCATTGTGACTTCCATTGAGGAGTTGAAAGCAAAGGTTTTTCCAAACATTCAACTCCACTTCAAAAATTCTGGCTGGCTGTGTGAAAGGGCTATTCTAGCTCCCAAAAATGACAGCGTCAACAAAATCAATCTTCAAATTCTAAATCTCCTTCCAGGTGTGTGCACAACTTACAAGTCAGTAGATACAGTAATAGACCCTGCTCAAGCATTATTTTATCCAACTGAGTTCCTCAATTCCTTGGAGCCACAAGGACTTCCTCCTCACAACCTCTTTCTAAAACCTGGAGCACCTATTCTGCTATTGAGAAATTTGGATCCGCCAAAGCTGTGTAATGGAACAAGACTCTTGATTAAGAACCTGTTTCCACATGTAATTGAGGCAACCATTTTGACAGGATGTGCCACAGGAGAAGATGTTTTCATTCCAACAATTCCTCTCATTCCATCTGATTTGCCTTTTGATTTTAAACGCCTCCAGTTTCCTGTTCGACTGGCATTTGCTATGTCCATCAACAAGGCTCAGGGACAGTCCTTGAAAGTAGTTGGAATCGATTTACAATCTCCATGCTTTTCTCATGGTCAACTTTATGTGGCCTGTTCAAGAGTTGGAACAGCCAAAAATCTGTTTGTCTTTGCACCTGAAGGAAAAACTAAGAATGTCGTTTATCAAAAGGCTCTCGAATAAGTAGTAGAAGATTACTTCACATTACTTGGCCAATTTAGTTAAATCTGTGTGGAATATCTCTGGTGTTGAAATATATGTTGTAAAATGCTTCTATTAGCTTAGTTTTTGCCTTTTAATAATTACATTTCTATCTATTTGTTTTGTGTTTTTTTTGTGCAGAATACATTTTTGTTAACACATTCTATTTTGCTAACAGAAGTTATTAACCCGGGCGAAGCCGGGTAGTACAGCTAGTATCAGATAATTGTAATAACAAAATATTCAGCATCTTTATATTTGCAAAATAATAATGTTTTAAAGTACTGAAACTTTTATGCATTAATTATATATAGCAGTAAAAAGGAAAATTTTGATATCAGAAACAAGAGACGACAAACATTTTCATTGTCGATTTGAATTCAGGAGGTCAAAATAATTAAGAAATGGCTAATTTCATAACTGAACCTGATAACATTCGAAAATGTGTAGGCCAGTTTAATGGTAAAAATAGATACACTTGAAAGAAGCTCTAAGCTCTTTTCATTTGCATGTAGAGTTTCCATTCGCTGTCTTCAGTGCTGTTCTTGGCATCAATATCTCTGAATCTTATCATTAAGGAGGACCTGTTACTTACTAAAAAAAAATAGTTAGGTAAATACCCTGAAAGGATCATTGAGCGTTGTTCACCGGTTTTTGGTGCGTCGTTCCATTGCAGCAATATTCACATTTGTTCTGGATCTCACTATCTGAAATATCTTCTAGTGGTTATACTGGGCATTTCTTCAGTCTTCTCTGGAAGCGTGTGCGTTCACTCATTCCAGATAATGCCAATTGCAGCTCATTAGCATCTTGCTAAACTGCATGATCACCTGCCAAGATGTGATTGGCAGCTTTGAGAAAGGAGGAGTTAAAGAGCACCCCCCCCCCCCCCCAGAGAAGACTGAAGGATCGACCAACTTTAACTTCAAGCAGAGATTTCACATATTGTGCTCTAAAACAAACAAATGTGAATATCTCTGCAATGAAGTGACAGTACAAAAGGCATCTGCAGGATTTGGCGTGACATGATCTGCTAGGTTTGATCCCACTTTGAACACCCACAGCAACCATATGATGCAAGTTTGCATTATGTTGTGAATTGGTTAAAGACCATTCCTAATTTGACCTTTTTTTCATTGTCACTTGAGCTGTAATTTTTTTTTTTTTTTTTTTTTAGCTGTATGAGGGCTTGTCTTGTTCAGAATTACAAGGTAATGCCTAGCAATTAAAATGTTATGTTTTTCATTTGCTACCCAGTGGTTGTGGGCAAGCATGATTATGACAACTCTAAATATATATAGTTGTTTATGTTTTATTTCTTTCATACAATATATATTCTTTTGAAACAAATCATTTACATTTGTATCACCTTATTCTGAGAGTCATAAATGTAGTATTTTCCAGCATTGGAGCTATATAAGGGATTCTTTTTTTCATGATGAGGTGTATTTTTTCATTGGTCTTATTTTGGAGGATATATGACTTTGTTCATTCTACCTCTAAGTATAATAAAAAGTCTCGCAAGAGTTAGGGAACATAAATAGAGGGATGCTTATATTGTATGTGAAATTTGTGTATTGAAAACTGGAAAATCCATTTACCTAGAATGTTAGACTTGCCATTTTGGGTATTTAATATTTATTAAAAAGATGCTTCTGTATCTTTGGGATTGGAGACGTGCTCATTTGGAGATTATACATTTTCCTTCTGAACAATGGAGCCGGAACCCTCTCTTCAAATAGATACTCTTGGCACACAAACAAAGGTTAAAATAGTTGTCCAACTTTTTTAAAAGTTTACAAGTGGCTATCAGTGTTCCAAAACAGCAGAAGAAAGGGTATTCTGCTCTTCCAACCAATGGCTATCTTGCAATGATGCTCTCTCTGTTGGTCCTGTAGGTCTTTGTTTACAAGCAACCTGCATGCCACCATTGCAGTCGATCAGTGGTCACAGCCGTCCTACTGCACTGGTGGTATGGTATTTTGTGTGGGGACACATGCTCTTAACTAGGTAGCAAGTTATAATTTAACAAACCATCAGGTAGGCTTGTGATGAAGTTTTATGCATTTTAGAATTCTGTTTTTATACTGCAGCACATTCTTCTGTTAACAGACTGTTTTCTGTTTTTCTTTGTCCTGTGCCTGTGTAATTCAAGTCCTATGTGATGTTTTACTTTATATCAACCATTTTTAAAATATTTTGGGATTGGACTTAAAAAAGTATTGTTCAAGACCTAAAATGTATGGGATTTTATTTTTTATTGTAGTAAAATGCCATAGCCCAAACGTTGACAATTCAAGGCTGCTATCAGGAGGGAAAAATGTGTATGTTCATGGTGATTCTGTGGAGTTTGAATGCAAGAAAAACTTTGTTTTACATGGCTCAAAAGTATCCACATGCAAAAGTCTGGGCCAATGGGATCCATCTCATCCAAAATGCAAAGGTAAGTTCATTTTTGCTTGAAGAATTACAATTCTTGCTTATACATTAATTATTTTGTTTTAGTTTAATTAAAAAACTGTTGCCAAAATATGCCAATTGAATTTGAGGTTTCAATTTCAGTTCTGCAGTAGGTATAAATAGTATATTGGATGTCTTAAAGAGAATCCGTGAGCAGGTGTTTGCTATGTAATCGAAGAACAGCATAATATAGGGGAAGAGAGCTTGATTCCAGTGATGTCACTTACTGGGTGTGTGTATTGGTGGTTTAAGCAATGTTTTATCAGCAGGAAATTATCACTATAGGACTAATTGTCTTCTGACTCCTAGTCAGCTGCTCTGTGTATCTGTACACCCACCACTGATTATCAGCTTTCTGCGATTGGTAGCTTTCTGTGTACATTGTACAATCAGTGGTGTGGGCGTGGTTATACAGGGGTCAGCATTCTGAGCACCAGGGCTGTGGAGTCGGTAAGCCACAGTTGCGACTCCGACTCCTGGATTTTATCAGGTTCCGACTCCGACTCTGGCTCCGACTCCTTCATAAATGGCCAATTCGTAACAATAAATTTACTGTTGTAAAATATAAACATGGTGCTTATTCAGTTTCTCACCATCATATAAGTAATAAGACCACTTAGAGCAAAAACTATATTTATTAGAATACAATTAGAAAATAGCAAATAACTTTTATAAACTTTTCTAAACTCTTGTAAGTAAATATGCAATAAACACTGTTATGCAGTTAATAAGAAGAAATCTATAAATTTGTCCTCAGAAAAAGTATTGCCTCTGTCAGATCCTCCTTCATGGATGCCCTCAAATCTGATCTAATTATTTTGAGAGCAGAGAACAACCTCTCTACACTAACTTGGGTTGGTGGCAAAGCAGTAACCACTCGGGCAACATCTTTGACAATGTCAGGATACAGAGGAATCGCTTGTTGCACTGTTATTTTTGATGACCGGTCAAATTTCTCAATTTCTTTTAGTGCACATGAAAAATTCTGCTAAAATGTACTGGCTGTGTTCTTTGATGTGGATGACTCTTCTTCTATGCGGGAACGCTTTGCACGGTCCTTGTGATCCAAATATTTTTCGAAATTAATTTCTTCATCAGTTGATGAGGGTGAAGATGTGGCAGGACAACCAAATGCTTCTTGTTCCTCCTGACTGTTCTGCAACCCTTTCATCCTTACTGCTATTTCAAACAGAGCTTCTTTTCCTTTAGTTAGCTGTTGATCATCTAGAAGAATCCGATGCATTGGGTCTACATAAACAGCTGCCAAAAGAATGTTTTTTTGTAATAGTAGCTCCTCTCTCCGTTTCATTAATGTAGCAATGCCACTTGCAATTAACCCTCCTCTTTGGGACAGGCGAAACATCAGGTTCTTCCACTCCTTTAAGAAAATACCTGGTGTTAAGTCCTCTGCTTGTAATTTTTTAGTCACTGTAAATGGGTGCTCTAGCAATTTTTCCAGCTCAGTCACCTGATTCCACTGACTTTCATTTAGCATCAGTTGAGGGTTAGCCATGTCTACAAGAAAGGTTTTCAGTTCAACCAAGCGCTGAATCATTAAGTAAGTACTGCCCCATCATGTGGCTTGATCAGTAATTGCCCCTTTTCCAGCACGTCTCTTCAAAATTGAGTCAACTTTAGGGGTTCTGGCAACAGTAGCCAATTTTCTCACCTTGCCAATCAGTGCAGCAGCATGTCCTTCTTGCAGACTGTCTCTTATAGCCAGCTGTAGCGTATGCACAACACAGCGCATGTGATGAATGAAAGAGCGTATTGACACAGTTTCAACAAGATCATCTAAACTATCATGTTGCTGTTCATCTGAAGCAACTTCAGTTTGCTCCTCAGTTATAATACTGTGTTCCTCTATTTCAAACATTTCTGTGTCTGAGGACCCAGAATTTTCTTCTAGCTGCTGGTCACCATCATTACTCTCATTCATTAGCTTAATAGCACTTATCATATTTGAAGCATTGTCAGTTACGACAGAAAGAACTTGCTCTTTTTTAAGTTCATAGTCTTGCAGAACCTTTTCCACCAAGACCTGGAGAAACTCACTGGTGTGATGAGCTTTGGTGTCTTTTACTGCCAATGTCTTGGTAACTATTTCATTTTTGTCACAAACAAATCGGACATTGATGGCAAAATAGTTCACTCTGTGACGTGTGCAGGCATCCATTTTAAGAAACAGAAAGAGTCCCTTGAGAGTTTTTTTAAGTTCTTCCTTTTGTTTAAAAGCTTCTTCGATTACTAATTTTCTAATACTCTCTCACTCCAGAGAAACACCAAGCTTGCGGGCCATTTCCCCATTCAGACACATAAAAGCTGGTCGTGAAAATAATGAAATAGGTACACTATCCTTTACAACAAGCTCTATGATCTGTTTTTAAAATGTATCTACTGTCATTGTCACAGTAACTTTGTCACTGACAAAATATCTTGCAACTGATGGCTGCAAAGTTTTCTGCTCCTTTGTTTGGCTGGAAGAGCTGGGCACTGGTTCATTGGTTTGGATGCAGTCTTTCTCATCCACTGCTTTCAGTATTTCTGGATGAAAGCACTGTAAATGTCTCTTTAGATTAGAAGCTCTGGTAGGAGCATTTTTATCTTTGCCTGAATATGCACTGATCTTGGCTTCACAGCATTTGATTTCGTCTGGATCATTTGTCATACACTGACACATAATGTTTTCTATCTTGAGTGATGGTGAAATGTTCAAATACAGCTGATTTAATGTGACGCTTCTTTGACATTCTCAGGTTTTTAATTATGCATTCATAATCCAAATGACAATTGTTTTTCCTAAAAACAATTGTACAAAATTATTGCCAGGTCGTACAACAGATATAGTGGTCAGTAATACTGTTATTCCTCATGTACTCACAGTTAACTGATGCAAAGTTTTTTGAAAGGATAATACTTCTTACAGTCTTCCTCTTCTGAGTAGCAGCTGTGAGATGCTTGGAAGACGCACACCTAGTAAACATCTAGTCTAGAGGAGGGGCTTTACTACTAAGAATTTGCAACACATTATCACTTTCAGTTTCATACATTGGAAGTAGGGGGGTTGGGGCACCATGAGGTTAACCAAGTATAAGATTAGATAAGGGCAGTGGAGAACAGTGACACACAAGAAGTAAGAAATGTCTCTATCTCCAGCAGAACTGCTGATCACTGATGTTCATAGTTTGATAGAACATATATATTTGAGTAACATTTATAAAATTCATATGAAAGTTCAATTATGAAATATTAATAAAAAATTTTTAAAGCTGGAGTCGGTACATTTCTACCGAAAATAAGAATAATGGCGGGTGCACCACTAGAGTATAGGCAAGTATATAATGAAGTAACAGGGTGCTACATTAGGCATGGAAACAGCAAATATGATCAAAGAAGAAAAAGAGCCAAAAAGAACGTGCACACCTACTACAAAATATATAGCAAAATATAGAATACATTTTATTACAAGCAAAAACACCATGCAAATATAAAATTAATTAAAAAACGTGTAACAAAGTACACAACACCCCAATATAACAGCCTATGCAGGAAATGCGAAATCTGCAAAAAACACGCTAAATATACTGTACTAATAAACACCTCGTTCACAAGAAATAAAATGAGGTATACCAACCTGAATGTTTATAACAGAAATGCACAGACCAAGCCCTCTAAAAAGCACAGACACACACACACTATAGGCGTCCCTATATGTGTCCTAAATGAAAGCAAATGTAAAGGGCATGTAGCGTGTACACATATACAATATGCTAGTGGCCCTGAAAGGGTGAAAGGAATGCTGCAAATGAGTTAAATCTCGCAAAGTACGAGCCTGCAATTAAACCCTGGGAACCACAGAGAGTGGAGAGAAGCTCAAGTAAAACAGGCAATAAATACAACCTGGAGCCCGGTCATGTATCTGACAAAAAAATGTGGATCACAGAGAGAGCAGGAAACGCTGTGCAATGCTGAAAAGTAAAGGCGGCAAGGAAAATAGTCCACAAAACACCCAAGCATGTCAGGGCCAAAATGTGGGGTGTGGGAAGATCCCACGCGTATCGCTGCTGAAAAGCAGCTTTGTCAAGGAAAGTACATTTCTACCGACTCCGACTCCAACCAAAACTAACTCCGACTCCACGACTCCGACTCCACAGCCCTGCTGAGCACTGCTAGGTCTACAGCATAGAAAACAGGGACTGTATCAAAATGACAGCATTCAGATCAGCCAGTGGTACATCACTGGAGTCGGGGGCCCCAGCCCTTACGGCATGTTATTCTTAGATTACATAGCAAAAATCTGGTGACATATTTCTTGTAAAGCAGATGTCCCATAATCTCCTATATAAAAGGTTACGAACAGCTTTAAGGAATAAAGTCATTTTCTAATATGGCAAGTCGTATTGAAGATATGGTCTAGTGTTTGGTCAATGGGGACCTACATGCAGAAAACATGAGAGCTACTGGTTGGGAAACTCTATCCTAGACAGGACACTTTTCAACATTTTCAAATAACTTCCCTAATCAGCGAACTCAAGTTTGATTTTTAACATATGGACTTTAGAGAGAATGTTCACCGCTGCCAACTGAAATTGTTCATATCAGTCATATTGTGACTTTACAGAAAAAGAAAAAAAGTCTGCTCACCCATTCAAGAGAACACTGCATGGATACCAGCAGTGACACGTGGAAATGTATTCAGAAAAATAGTAGAAAATCTAGCATAGTGATCTTCAATAAAAATATAAACTTTATTGATTATAAAGCATAAAATGGATAGTCAGTGACAGTCACAGCCTCACCAAGGGAATTACGCGCAAACGCTTTTCGGATAGAGATCCCTAATTATTGCAAGGATTTGTGCAGTAAATATGTCTTTATTTCATATCTTTTTATTAGGTATAACATGTAGTAAGATGTGTACATACATTGTACTCTTCAGGATTCTTCGGGATTGATGGTCTGTCTTATGAACATTACTCATGTCTATATGCACTATTAAAGGGAACCTGTCACCTGAATTTGGCGGGACCAGTTTTGGGTCATATGGGCGGGGTTTTCGGGTGTTTGATTCACCCTTTCCTTACCCGCTGGCTGCATGCTGGCCGCAATATTGGATTGAAGTTCATTCTCTGTCCTCCGGAGTACATGCCTGCGCAAGGCAAGATTGCCTTGCGCTGGCGTGTACTCCGGAGGACAGAGAATGAACTTCAATCCAATATTGCGGCCAGCATGCAGCCAGCGGGTAAGGAAAGGGTGAATCAAACACCCGAAAACCCCGCCCATATGACCCAAAACTAGTCCCGCCAAATTCAGGTGACAGGTTCCCTTTAAGGCTTATTGATCATATGTACCGTGCCCTTTTTTTTTTTTTTTTTTTTTTTTTTTTTATTGCTGTTTGTGCATAGATTTATGTTTCTTTAGAAACTTTTATACCATGCATGAGTAAGAGACATAAGAAGTCCTGAAATCTTGCTTTGTAACGTCATTCATTTTACTTTTGTTAGCCATTAATCATAACTACAAAATTATCTTTCAAAAACAAAAGAAAAAAAAAAAAGGATCTGTGGAAGCGCATGTAGCGCGAAACAGCTGTCATCCTTAGACACCATGTTCTCCCTGTCCATGTCCAAATAAAGACATTTTACAGCATCGGGTTTGGTGAGTGCTGACCACTTTTTTTTCTTTTGTTTTTGAATTATAAATATCTTTTTGGTTGAGCACCCCTTATGCCCATGCATTGAGTAGAAGGTATAGGAGCTGGTGCAGCGTATTGTAGCACGCCGATAGGTGATCGCAAAGGACAGCAGTGCGGGTATATATTGTTTCTTTTTGTTGGACTACAAGATTATCTTGTTTTTCACACTGAGAGCATTATTTTTTCAACTTGGCTAGCATGGTAGCAAACCCCTTTTTTCTTATAACCACTAGGGCATCCCCACACCATCAGAGATGCCGTCTTTTGAACTGGATTCTTAGAACAAGATGGATTGTCCCTCACCTTTTGAGCCCACAGGACACCGCATTTGTGGTTTCCATAAAGAGAAAATAATTTCAAATTTTGATTAACCTAGTCACAGAACAATTTTACAGGTTGCCTCAGTCCATTTTAAATAAGCTTTAAACCAGAAAAGACTCTGGCATTTCTGGATTGTACAGATGTATTGCTTCTGTACATGACAGATCTTTAAAGGGAGTCTGTCAGTACACTTGACCTATCTATACTATAAATATGGACATATATGTTATATATACACTGCTAAAAAATGTCTGTGTATGCCTCATATCAGATGCCTTGTTTTTGATCAATCTTTTTTTTTTCATTTTATGTAAATAATCTTTCCAGGTCACCACCTGACAGCACCATGGAGGACCTCCTTCTTATCCATAGTGGGACAGGAAACCACGAGAGTTTAAAAGGACCCTCCCCCTTCCACCCTTCAGTGTTTTTCCTGTCCCACTGTGGATGGGAACGACGAGAGTCATCCGTCTGTTCCGTGCAGACAGTGTGGATCGGGGGGGCTCGGCCTCTTCCTTCCGACTGGAAGAATCTTCCAAGCTGATACCCGTAGTATAGGGTCACTCAGCTTTAACCGGTGTAGCGCTGCTCCTGGTTTAGGGGTCGCTTCCCCCGGGGGGGGGCTCTCGACCCTGGACGCAAGACCCCGGATGTACCTGTCAGCGTGGTGCTCTACCGGGTAGGATCCTGGATAAGCGCTTGCGGGGGTGAGGCAGCAGGTCATCCTGGAGCCGGGGAATCGGCGTGACTGCAGAGGGAGCGTGGCGCTTCCGAATCGCACTCCGGCGCTAGTCACTTCCGGTTCGCGGCTGCTGCGCTCGTCACTTCCGGGTCACGGCCGGCAGCATGGGGTCAGCGTTCGTCATCTCCTTCCAGGCGAGGGAGGTCCGGAACATGGCGGCAACTGTGTTTAAAGGTATGTGTGGGCTGGGGGGCACGTTCGAGCGAGATGGAGGATAATCCTAAGCTTGAAGCGCCAAAGGAGCCCCAGGCACATGTGAGTCCCAGGCCCTGCTCCCTCACAAAATTATAGGAGAAGCCACGTGGGTCTTACCCCTTTGTTTGCATTATGTATTATAGGCCTCTGCAGTTAAGAGATCCGGGAGAGCCAAGAAATGTCCTCTTTGTGCCGTAAAACTGAAGGACTCCTGGCAGAAGTCCCTATGCGAGTCATGCACCAGTCGTATCTTGGGGGAAGAGCAGGCCTCTCTAATGTCGAACATGAGGACCATTATCAGAGAGGAGGTGCAGGCCTCAATATCTGGCCTATCGTTTCCTCAGCCCATGCAATCTGACCCCCAGGATCCGCAGAGATCCAAGAAAAGGCAGAGAGAATCGGATTTGTCGTCCGAGGACAGCTCTTTTGAATCTGACCTGGAGGAGGAGGAATTGAGCAGAGATCCCCCAGAGAGGGGGAAGAAATATCTGTTTTCATCTAGCGATATAGAAGAACTCTTGAGTGCTGTTAGACAGACTATGCAGGTTGAAGAACCCGCATCTACTCCGTCGGTACAGGACGAGATCTTTGGGGGGCTGCGCTCTCACACCTCAAAGGTCTTTCCTGTCAATTCTCACATTCGCTCTATGATAATAGAGGAATGGGAGGAAGCAGAAAAGAAGTTATCAATTCCTAAAGACTTCAGACTCCGCCTCCCTTTTGATCATGAAGATGTCAAGGACTGGGAGGATATCCCAAAGATTGACATTCCACTTGCAAAGGTTTCTAAAAGAACCGCCATAACATTTGAGGACTCCTCTAACTTAAAGGAGCCGATGGATCGTAAGGCGGATGGGCTCTTAAAGAGAGCCTGGGAGAGCTCGGCAGCGGTGACCCGCACAAATATAGCTGCCACGTCTGTAGCACGGGCAATGCATTTGTGGGTAGATGACTTGAAGGATCAGTTGTCGGCTAAAACCCCTAGAGAAACCATTATTAAGGCGATTCCTCTTTTGAAGCTAGCAACCGTTTTTTTAGCAGATGCTACGGCAGAATCGGTTAGATTTACAGCCAGGGGTCAGTCTTTGTCGAATGCAGCCAGACGAGCCATTTGGTTGAAAAATTGGTCAGGTGACGTTCATTCTAAGAACAAGCTGCGCCATCCCTTTCTTAGGAGGAAGGGTCTTCGGACCTATTCTTGACGACATCCTGGAAAAAGCTTCTGATGAAAAGAAGGGTTTTCCAGAGGAGAAAAAGAAAAAATACCAGCCCTTTTGCAGGCCCTATTTATGGTCACAGGTCAGACTACAGACCACAAGGGAGGTGGAGCTATCAAAAAGGGGGGGATAGGAACAGGAATAGGGACTCAGGTTCCTCAACTTCCAGAACAGAATATCGAAAGAAATGACGCCATCAGAATAGGAGGGCGACTATTGGGCTTTCGGGTGCAATGGGAGAAGATTACCAGAAGTCCTTGGGTCCGCCAGGTCATATCTCAGGGGTACAAGATAGAGTTCAGCTCTCTTCCCCCAGAAAAATATTTCGTGTCCAACGTACATCTCTCTTCTGTCTCCCCTATGTGGTCGGACATTCAGGATCTTCTGCAAATGGCAGCAATATCCCCAGTTCCTCAGGGGGAAATAGGAACAGGTCATTATTCAGGCCTTTTCTCTATAAAAAAGCCCTCTGGAGAATCCAGAACCATAATAAACCTCAAACCCCTAAACAAATATCTGGTGTACAAGAGGTTCAAAATGGAATCCATTCGCTCCACAATTCCCCTTTTAGGAAAGGATGTGGTAATGTGCACCTTAGATTTAAAGAGTGCATATTACCATGTTCCAATTTGCAGAGATCACCAAAAATATCTCAGATTTGCGATAGAAAAGAAAAAGAGGGAAGGATCTACCATTACCAGTTTTGCTGCCTCCCCTTTGGGTTAGCAACAGCACCCAGAGTCTTTACGAAGGTTGTCGTGGAGATAGTAGCTTATCTGAGAAATCGAGATATCACAATAGTACCCTATCTGGACGATTTCCTATTGGTAGGGGATTCTATAGGGCAGCTCAAGATCGACTGTCAGTTGGTAATCTCCACTCTGCAGAAATTAGGCTGGGTGGTGAACTGGTCAAAATCTCACCTAACACCCAAATCAAGAATAAAGTTTCTAGGAGTTATCCTAGACTCAAATATCAGGAAGTCTTTTCTTCCAGACGAGAAGCGGGTCGATATTATAAGAATTCGCCATTTTTCAAAAAGCCGAGTGTCCATCAGAGATGCAATGAGGGTCCTGGGGTTAATGACGGCCTGTATTCCTTGTGTCAACTGGAGTCAATTTCATTCCCGTCACCTGCAGAGAGCAGTCCTTGCTTCCTGGGACAGAAGACAAGCATCTCTGGACAAGGAGTTCCGTCTTTCCCATCAGGTCAGACGATCCCTCCGATGGTGGACTGTTCCCGAGAACCTACAGGTCGGTGTACCATGGATCCTCTCTCCGGCTGTCACGATGACCACAGACGCAAGTCAACAAGGATGGGGTGGTCAGGTCTTAGGAAGATTTTATCAAGGACAGTGGAATCCAGAGGAAAGCATGTATTCATCGAATCACAGAGAATTACATGCGGTCTGGAAGGTCCTATGTTCAGCTCAGGATCGGCTAAAAAACAAGCACCTGAAGATCTTCTCGGACAATACAACGACGGTGGCCTTCCTACGGCATCAGGGCGGTCCGAGGCATCTGAGATTACAGAATCTAGCAGACCGGATCTTCAGTTGGGCGGAGAGACTGGTTCTCTCGATTTCAGCAGTTCATCTGGAAGGTTCAAGGAACCACGTGGCGGATTTTCTGAGCAGGAGGAAGCTGTCAGCCATAGAATGGGAGCTAAACAACGAAGTTTTCAACGAACTATGCCAGCGATGGGGAGCTCCAGAGGTGGACTTATTCGCCGCCAGAGGAAACGCAAAGGTCAAAACCTTTTACTCATTGAACCCTCGGGAAAGACCGGCAGGAGTAGACGAACTTTCCCAATCATGGAGCAGGGGTCTCTTATATGCCTTCCCCCCTCTTGCACTTATTCCAAGGATCCTGAGGAAGATATACGAGGACAGAGCTCAAGTCATCCTAGTGGTTCCGTTCTGGCCCAAGAGGAGCTGGTTCCCCTTATTGAAGAAACTAGCAGTAGAGGAACCTATCTTCCTTCCGAAAAGAAGAGATCTACTCCTCCAGGGCCCGATTCTTCATCAAAACCCAGACAGCCTCCAATTAGCGGCTTGGATCCTGAACGCCAGATCTTGAAAGCGAAAGGTCTATCGGAAGAAGTCATCTCTGTTCTCCAAGCAAGTAGGAAGCCAGTAACTTCTGCAATTTATTTAAAAATTTGGAAGAGATTCTGCAGTTTTTGTGGAGACACGATGGTTGATCTTGATCGCCCTAACATTCCCAAGATCCTTGATTTTTTGCAGCAGGGGTTTGAGAAGGGTCTTAAACCAAGTACTCTGAGGGTCCAAGTGGCAGCCCTCAGTGTATTTTATGACTCTTCCCTAGCCTCTCACCCTTGGATTGCTCGTTTTTCCAAGGCAGTCTTAAGGCTAAGGCCCTTGATCAGGAAAACCATCCCACCTTGGGATCTTAACCTGGTCCTTAATGAATTGTGCAAGGATCCTTTTGTTTTATCTGAGGATATAAACATCTCTAATCTTTCTCACAAAACGGCGTTCCTAGTGGCCATCACGTCAGCCAAGAGACTAGGAGAACTCCAGGCCCTCTCTATTCAAAATCCCTATCTGCAAATATATGAGGATAGACTAGTTTTAAAACTTGACCCCAGGCTTCCTTCCGAAGGTCGTCTCAGACTCAAATATAAATCAGGAGGTAGTACTTCCATCTTTTTGCCAGGCTCCCAAAAACCAAAAAGAAATGTTTTATCATAGCCTGGATGTTAGGGAGACCGTTCTTAAGTACTTAGAGGCGACTAGGGCCTGGAGATAGGATACTAATCTGTTCGTTCTATTTGGGGGTCCAAATAGGGGGAAAAAAGCTTCAAAATCTACCATTGCTAGATGGATTAGATCCACTATTAGCCTAGCATATAAAGCACAGGGTAAGAATCCCCCAGACAACTTAAAAGCTCATTCATCTAGGGCGATAGCCGCCTCATGGGCAGAGAAAGGGGGGGCTTCGGCAGATCAGATCTGTAGAGCTGCCTCCTGATCTAGTCTCAGTACCTTCTCTAAGCATTACAAGCTAGACGTAGTGTCATCCCAGCTAGCCTTTGGCAGGAAGGTGCTTCATGCAGTAGTCCCGCCCTAGGACCAAAAGGTCTCCTTTGGTACTTCTCCATGGTGCTGTCAGGTGGTGACCTGGAAAACGGTAATTAGACATACCGGTAATTATATTTCCAGGAATCCATCCTGACAGCACTGGTAGTTCCCTCCCTATGTTACATATAATGCATACTTATGTGAAGTAACATTTGTATAATGATTGTTTTGTTCAAATAAAATTCTCTTTTTTGCATCCATCCAGAGGTGTTACTTTGGAAAATCACTGAAGGGTGGAAGGGGGAGGGTCCTTTTAAACTCTCGTGGTTTCCTGTCCCACTATGGATAAGAAGGACGCCCTCCATGGTGCTGTCAGGATGGATTCCTGGAAATATAATTACCGGTATGTCTAATTACCGTTTTTCCAGGCTACGGGCAGTACATTGCCTGTAAGATATCTCTGGAGCTTACTCCAGAGCTTCATTTAAAGGGGTTGTCCACTACTAGCACAGCCCCTTCTTGAATTAAATGTTTGGCCCCAATAAAAAAAATAAAATAAAAAAAATAAAAGCAAGCCTATACTCCCCTCCTGTGCTGGCGCTGTTCCTGCAGTGTTGGCACTCGTGCTCCCTGGGCTCTTGTGCATTGTTGTAACACATTGTGCCCAATCAGCTATGGCGTCACTGTCTCCGCCTTCGTACGGATTGAGCATGAATAGAAAGCCAGGGACTAGCTGCTGCCCTGACTTCCACTTCATGTTAAATCTGTGTGGAGACAATGATGCCAACGCTGATTGGGCGCCTGGCACCAAATGTTGTAACACCACACAATAGAGCTCCGGGACCGAGAGTGCTGACACTGCTGGAATTGCACTAGCATGGGAGGTGAGTATAATTTTTTTTTTTATTTTATCGGGGCCAAACACTTAGTTCAAGAAGGGGTTGTGCTAGTAGTGGACAACCGCTTTAACTAGAACGGGGCATTATCAGTGTGATGTGTAATGAGCGCTCTCTGATCTCGTTGCAGATTTGTGTGTGATTATAACTGACACATCTGCAGGTTTCTCTCAGCTTCCATCTCACAGGCAGACAGGGTTGTAATATTGTTGCAAAACTGCAGAGCTCGGAGAGCTGGAAAACAATGTGTTTGGAAGAAGACAAAGTTAATTTCCCCTTTTTTGTGTTAGTTACATGTCTCACACTGGTATCTCCCCCTTTTATTTATAATAGGCTCTGGAGACAGGGATATCTTTCAGGCAACATGCTCCCCAAGGCCTGGAAGAGGTCCTATACGTATAAGAAAAATGTGGATTTCTCAGGAATAAGACATCATGGTATAATTTTATTTATCTTCCTTTTACCTACATGCCCATATAGGCAGCTTAGTAGGGTTGATCCTACTGACAGATTCCCTTTAACTTGCTTTTGTGGACTGTAGGGCAAACCATGTTCCGACAATGATTTCTGGAAGTATTCCTGAGGCTATGTAGTTATTACTAAATCATGCTTGTTTTTTATGCATTGCCGATTTAGTGCACGAAGATTGAGTATCCAATATTGACCGGCTTAATTGTCCCTTGTATACATGGTTTTTCTCCAGAATCTTTACATTTTTCAATTACATAATGTAGGTGGTCTTTGCTGCTTTTACATCAATGAACATTTTTCTTAAATTGTTCCACAATTTTTAGACAAACAAGTTCACAGATTTGTGAACTTATGACCATCTTTGCTCCTGAGAGACTCTGCCTCTTTAACATATTTTTTTTGTGCAATCGTGACTATTGACAATTGACTTCCAGCTATATTTCATTAGAACCACTTACTTTTCCAATTTTTTCTTAAACCTATCCTCCCCTAGTTGGTTCTCCCCCACAGTATGTTTGACATACTTAGAGCAGGATGTCCAAATTTTCATAGTGCCTGTCTACGACGAGACAACAATTTTAAGTAATATACTAGTTTTCACATTTCAAGAGATCTAAGAAATGATAATTTAGAGTATGCTGGGAATATTTAATTACATTTCATCTTTTAATATTATGTTAATTTTATGGTTTCTTCATAGCTACGTGCCGAATTACGGAGGTTGACAATACAAAGCTGAAAGTGGACACTGAAAGGGTTTATGTGGAGGGTGAGGTTTTGGTGATTGAATGCAAAGAAGGCTATGTCTTGAGTGACTCAGATACTATCACATGCAGCAGTCAAGGTCAGTGGAAGCCTTCTCCACTAGTATGCAAAGGTAAGTAAAGAGTTTTAATGGCAAAATAATTTGCATATTCTTATATACATTGATTTAAAATGTCACTTAACCTTGAAATGAATAATAAATTAAACACTATAAATCCTTGCATGTTGGTTTTTAGTCTGTAGGATTTTTTATGTTTGTCTGAGACCAATATAAAAATATATCTCATCGACCAAAAAATACTCATGGGTCTGAGAATATGGTGACGCAAACCGAATTTGTAAAGTTTTTCCTTTCTTTAAAGTAATAAAACAGTAAAAAAAAACTATAAATGTGCTATTTGATATGTAATCATTCTTGCTATGAAGTGTGATTGGAATCACTCTGTGCATGCCCCCATGATTGAAAGCCATCAGCTGAGAGGAGGAAATAAATTATCGTTCATTAGCAGCACTTTCAGTAGGCCTCTTTCAGACGTCACTGTGTCTGATACGTGTGGTGACAGTTTTCACATGTACCAGAGACACTTACAGTGGGTACAGAAAGTATTCAGACCCCTTTAAATTTTTCACTCGTTTCATTATAGCCATTTGGTAAATTAAAAAAAAAAGTTCAGATTTTTCCCATTAATGTACACTCTGCACCCCATCTCAACTGAAAAAAAAACATAAATGTAGAAATTTTTGCAAATATAAAAGGAATCTGTCACCCCAAAATTCGCCTATAAGCTAAGGCCACCGTCATCAGGGGCTTATCTATAGCATTCTGTAATGCTGTAGATAAGCCTCCAATGTAACCTGAAAGATAAGAAAAACGAGTTAGATTATACTCACCCATGAGCAGTCCGGTCAGATGGGCGTCGCGGTGCGGGTCCAGCGCCTCCCATCTTCATACGATGACGTTCTCTTCTTTGCTTCGTGTTGCTGCCCCTGCGCAGGCGTACTTTGTCTGCCCTGTTGAGAGCAGAGCAAAGTACTGCAGTGCGCAGGTGCCGGGAAAAGTCAGAGAGTCCTGGCGTCTGCGCACTGCAGTACTTTGCTCTGCCCTCAGCAGGGCAGATAAAGTACGCCTGAGCAGCAGCCGCGGCAGGAAGCAATGAAGAGGACCTCATCGTATGAAGATGGGAGGCACTGGACCCGCACCCTGATGCCCATCTGACAAGACGGCATCGGGACCGGGGTGAGTATAATCTAACTTGTTTTTCTTATCTTTCAGGTTACATCAGGGGCTTATCTACAGCATTCTATAAGCCCCTGATGCCTGTGGCGGCAGCTTATAGGTGAATTTTGGGGTGACAGATTACCTTTAATAAAAAAGAAAAACTGAAATATCACATGGTCATAAGTATTCAGACCCTTTACTCAGACACTCATATTAAGTCACATGCTGTCCATTTCCTTGTGATCCTCCTTGAGATGGTTCTACTCCTTCATTTGAGTCCAGCTGTGTTTAATTAAACTGATAGGACTTGATTTGGAAAGGCACACACCTGTCTATATAAGACATCACAGCTCACAGTGCATGTCAGACCAAATGAGAATCATGAGGTCAAAGGAACTGGCCAAGGAGCTCAGGACAGAATTGTAACCTTGTCCAGATCTGTGCCTTGCCAGCTGCCCAGAAAATGCAAATCTATCCCACTTGCCCTGTGGTGGTGGCAAGTGGGGTTGATGTCAACTTTGTATTGTCTGGTGACATCAAGCCCATAGATTAGTAATGGGGAGGTGTCTATAAGACACCACAAATATGTATAAAGTCTTTTATTTAAAATAGAAACAAAACACACATTTTTATTTAAAAATAAGAAACACCGTTATACTCGCCTAACTTCCATTCCAATGACGCCCTTGTCTCCCACAATAAGACAAAAAACAACCATATCCCCCACTCCTCTGTCGTTCTGTCCCGAGCCGTTATCCATGTCTTTGGATAAATAGTTTTCAACTTGAATGGTGCCAAGATGGGACTGTCCAGGCTGAGAACCACTGAAGAACGAGCTGCTGCGAGCACAGCATCAGTGAGCAGCGGTGACATCACCATCTTATCAGGACTGTGATTCTGCGGTATTGGAAATATTAAGGCCACGTTCACACTTTGCGGTTTTTCCCGCGGATCCGCGGCGATTTTGATGCTGCGGGTCCGCAGCAGTTTCCATAGCGTTTACATTTACATGTAAACCCTATGGAAACCGCAAACCGCAGTGCACATGCTGCGGGAAAAACCGCGCAGAAACGCAGCGGTTTAAAACCCGCAGCATGTCACTTCTTTGTGCAGAATCGCTGCGATTCTGCACCCATAGGAAAGCATTGAACCGCTTACTTCCCGCATGGGGCTGTGCCCACGTTGCGGGAAGTAAGCGGCTAATGTGCGGTTGCTACCCGGGGTGGAGGAGAGGAGACTCTCCTCCAGGCCCTGGGAAGCATAAGTAGTGTAAAAAAAAAAAGAATTAAAATAAAAAATGATGCTATACTCACCTCTCAGCGCTGCACGCGGCCGCCCGGTCTCAGTTGCTGTGCGAGCAGGACCTGTGGTGACGTCGCGGTCACATAACACATGACCGTGACGTCACGAAGGTCCTTCTTGGCACAGCATCTTTGGAACCGGAGCGCCGTGTGCAGCGCCAAGAAGATCCGGACATCAGAGGGTGAGTATAACCAATTTTTATTATTTTTAACATTACTATTGATGCTGCATATTGCTGCATATGCAGCATCAATAGTATAGGAGTAATCCCGCAACGGAAACCGCAAAACAAACCGCGATAAATCTGCAGGGATAACCGCAGCGGTTTTGCCCTGCAGATTTATCAATTCCGCTGCGGGAGAACCCGCAGAGGGACGCCGCAAAGTGTGAACGTGGCCTTAGACGTGTGAAAGAGGCCTAAGGCAGCAGGACAACATTGTAACACTATTTACTTGCAGACTAACCCTTTATCTGCAGGTAAATAGCATTTTCAGTGGTGATAGCTCCCCTTTAATGCAGCCAGAAACTATTAAATTGAATACTTTGGGAATCCTATTCAGATCTTATTTCTATTTTTTTTCTTTTTTTTTTTTTTTTTCATCTTTCCAACATTACTATAGTTGCTAAACAAGTGTTTTAATTTTTGCTTCATTTTAGAGCCTGAGAAAGGTCTCAGCACTGGTGCTATTGTAGGTAAGTGGTTTAGAGTTTAATAGTTTTTGTTTAATTGTGTATTTTTACCAATTTCAGATTCATCAGATATACCTTGGCTGCCTTTTTTATTTTATTTGGCTGTTTTCACAAGAGATATCTGCAGCAGGACTTATCAAACATACTAATTTAACCCCCGTTTCATGTAGACTGCCTACTTAAACACCTGCAACCATTATTTTTAATAATGTTTTTGCCCAGTGTGCTGATATTATTTTCTCACCATAAATCAAATATTAGGTGCAGGCTTCTTTTCTGTTACTATTAAATTTTCTGTGGATCACAAAATATCACAATGCTCCATGTAGCACATGAATGGGGATGTTGTCACAGTATCTGTGTGTTATACACTGTTAAATATGCTTATTTCGCACATTTATTTAATCAGGACTCTTTACCAGATTGGATACTCTTAAAGAAAAATGTCATGATATTTTCATAAAAAATGTAGTGGTTTATTGGATTGTGCACAAAAACCCACATTGCAGTAAAACATAAAATAGGTGAAGTAGTTACAAAGAGATTGTCCATATGATTCTGAATGGAAAATGGCGTCTGTCCCTGTCATGGAGTATGGTAGAAGTCTTCATAAGCACAGCTACTAGCTGTTCATTCAGTCTGGCTGGAGTCTGTAGAGAGTGAAGGTGACAGCAGGAGGAGGCTCCCAAGTGATTTATATATGTCCCATAGATTACGTGTTCTCTCTATATGGTAAGCTAAATATACAGAAATAGCTTTTGTAATGTCAGCGAGAGGCAATGTGCTCAGTACAGAATTCAATAATTAATATGCAACATACACCTAGGCCTTAGAGCATCATTTGAATATTACATAGACCTTTATTTAACAGGGAGATTGTATATCTGATGAAATAAAAGATCAGTAGACATGGTAATGATATGCAAATTATGAAAACATGGAAGTAATATTTTCAGAACATCTTGATTTATTCAGTATGGAGCCTGAACACCACATGCATTAATACTCGCACTTAAACATTTTGCCATGCCATCAATTTAGTTATTAATGGTTGTCAGAGGAATGTTCTGCCATACTGAATGCACTTGAGCACGCAAATCATCAAGATCCGCTGCTTGCCGCTCCTTTTGATGTTGCCAATTAAAGACGTCCTAGATGTGCTTAATAAGAGACAAGTTCTCAGATGCTGCAAGCCATAGGAGCAAGCTTAGGTCACAGAACTGCTCACCATAGCACCAGCACCATGCATTCTTGTGTTGAAAAACTTCTTTTGGAACACTTTGAGTGAACAGTATTGTGAAGCTAGCTTACCATCATGTGTGTTCGTGCTCAGCGCTATGCACGGATCAGGTTGAGTAGCGACAATGATTAGAAAAAAGAGGAAGGAGGATCCAGCGATGGGCAGAGGTGGCTAAAAATAACTTTTATTGAAAAGCTATTAAAACAAATAACACATGATGTTGGGCACTATCACTCTGTTAGGGAAGAACAACGCATTCCAACTTGTGTCTTAGTCATGATCAACTGCAAAGGGAGCTACTATCAGCGGATCTTGATTTGCAGTGATGAGTGCATTCAGCGCTGCAGAATATTCCACTAAAAACCATTATTAACCACAATGTTAGCAAGACATTCTCATGGCTATTATACTAAAAACTGAATAAATTGAGATGTTTTGAAAAATCTTGTTTCCTTTTTATCATCATTTGCATATCATTTTTTTTATCAGATAGAGTTTTATTAACAGAATTCAAAATTAACAAACAAATTCAATTTTGTCAAAATAGACATGTTTTACATATTTCAAGTTACCACCTGGAGTTCTATATACTCTATGGAGCACGTATATCTACGAGAGTCTTCCCGGCTCACTTAATGATAATTGGGGAATATACTCCATGATTTCTTCCCATTTATCCTCCTCTATCCTTCCCAACTCTTCCTCCCATTTCTCTTTTGCTTTAATCGGGTATCTGTTTAAAAAGGTATACAACAAATCCTTGTAAATATCTGAAACCACCCCTTTTGTTCCCTCCTTCGCGCAGACATAGTCCACCAAAATATCTTTATGAATCTCCATATTACCGTATATACTCGAGTATAAGCCGAGATTTTCAGCCCAAATTTTTGGGCTGAAAGTGCCCCCTCGGCTTATACTCGAGTCACGGTCGGCGGTGGGGTCGGCGGGTGAGGGGGAGAGGGCGCTGATGCATACTCACCTAGTCCCGGCGCTCCTGTCGCTCCCCCTGCCCGTCCCACGGTCTCCGGGTGCAGCAGCCTCTTCCCCTGAGCGGTCACGTGGGACCGCTCATTAGAGAAATGAATAGGCTGCTCCACCTCCCATAGGGGCGGAGCCGCCTATTCATTTCTCTAATGAAGCGGTGCCGGTGACCGCTGATAGAGGAAGAGGCTGCGGCACCGAAGACCAGCTGTCCGGGGGAAGGAGCGGCACGCCGGGAGCAGGTAAGTATCGCATATTCACCTGTCCTCGTTCCACACGCCGGGCGCTGTCTCCATCTTCCCGGCGTCTCTCTCTCTCCTCACTGACTGTGCAGGTCAGAGGGCGCGATGACGCATATAGTGTGCGCGCCGCCCTCTGCCTGATCAGTCAGTGCAGAGAGACGCCGGGAAGATGGCGCCGAGGAGCTGCAAGAGAGGTGAGTATGTGTTTTATTATTTTTATTGCAGCAGCACAGCTATGGGGCAATAATGGACGGTGCAGAGCACTATATGGCAGAGCTATGGGGCAATGGTGCAGAGCACTGTATGGCACAGCTATGGGGCAACGGTGCAGAGCACTATATGGCACAGCTATGGGGCAGTAATGGTGCAGAGCACTATATGGCACAGCTATGGGGCAGTAATGGTGCAGAGCACTATATGGCACAGCTATGGGGCAATAATGGTGCAGAGCACTATATGGCACAGCTATGGGGCAATAATGGTGCAGAGCACTATATGGCACAGCTATGGGGCAGTAATGGTGCAGAGCACTATATGGCACAGCTATGGGGCAATAATGGTGCAGAGCACTATATGGCACAGCTATGGGGCAATAATGGTGCAGAGCACTATATGGCACAGCTATGGGGCAGTAATGGTGCAGAGCACTATATGGCACAGCTATGGGGCAATAATGGTGCAGAGCACTATATGACACAGCTATGGGGCAATAATGGTGCAGAGCACTGTATGTCACAGCTATGGGGCAATAATGGTGCAGAGCACTATATGGCACAGCTATGGGGCAGTAATGGTGCAGAGCACTGTATGGCACAGCTATGGGGCAATAATGGTGCAGAGCACTGTATGGCACAGCTATGGGGCAATAATGGTGCAGAGCACTGTATGGCACAGCTATGGGGCAATAATGGACGGTGCAGAGCACTATATGGCACAGCTATGGGGCAATAATGGTGCAGAGCACTATATGGCACAGCTATGGGGCAATAATGGTGCAGAGCACTGTATGGCACAGCTATGGGGCAATAATGGTGCAGAGCACTGTATGGCACAGCTATGGGGCAATAATGGTGCAGAGCACTGTATGGCACAGCTATGGGGCAATAATGGACGGTGCAGAGCACTATATGGCACAGCTATGGGGCAATAATGGTGCAGAGCACTGTATGGCACAGCTATGGGGCAATAATGGCCGGTGCGGAGCACTATATGGCACAGCTATGGGGCAATAATGGTGCAGAGCACTGTATGGCACAGCTATGGGGCAATAATGAACGGTGCAGAGCACTATATGGCACAGCTATGGGGCAATAATGGTGCAGAGCACTATATGGCACAGCTATGGGGCCATAATGAACAGTATGGAGCATCTATTTTTATTTTTGAAATTCACCGGTAGCTGCTGCATTTTCCACCCTAGGCTTATACTCGAGTCAATAAGTTTTCCCAGTTTTTTGTGGCAAAATTAGGGGGGTCGGCTTATACTCGGGTCGGCTTATACTCGAGTATATACGGTAACTGTTTTACTCTGTGTTGTTATGTAGGCATTCCTCAGCTGTCTATATTGAAACCTACAAGTCTCTGGTAACCCATAGTTCTCTTGCAGCATCTCAAAAGATGTCAATCCTTGCACATCCTGTATTTGGGCCATATATTGTATTCCCAATATCTTCCAATTTTTGATTTCCCCCATTTTAATAAACTCTGGTAATATTTTGTTTTGCCATATTGGAGAAAAATGTGTTAGATGTTCCACTCCCCTAGTCTTTTTAATTGCCTCCCATACCTTTTGTATAAGTGTTATAGTGGGATAAACTATTCCAAACTTCCTAAAACTACCTGCCTCCAAACCCTGAACTAATGGAACCCTTCCCAACAGCTGAACCAGAATCCTTTGTACTGAACCCATACCATTTACTTCCCTCCAGCCTCTCATCTGTTGACCCTGCTTCTAAAAAATAGATCCAAGGGTTTGGAAATGCCTGTCCCCCTCTATCCTTGGGCCTCTGCAGCATTTCCAACTTAAACCTTGAATTAAGTCTTTGGCCCTGAGGAAGTGACAGATTGCCACGAAACGAGTTGGCACAATAAAGCTTTCAAGAACATTTCCATCGAGTGTGGTCAGTGCGGATACATTGAGAAAACCGGTCTTCTCCTTCCTTCTTTGTCACAACTTAAATCTTGGCTGTTTTTGCCCCAAACCAGATCTCTAAATATAGAATTGATGGTACAAAACCATCTTTGGGGCAACCATATGGAGGTATTGTGCAACACGTACAGTAATTGGGACATGAAAGACATTTTAATAATAATCTTTATTTTTTTATAATAATTTTATTTTTGTATAATAATCTTTATTTTTATATAGCGCTAACATATTCCGCAGCGCTTTACAGTTTTGCACACATTATCTTCACTGTCTCCAATGGGGCTCACAATCTACATTCCCTATCAATATGTCTTTGAATGTGGGAGGAAACCGGAGAATCCGGAGGAAACCCACGCAAACACGGGGAGAATATACAAACTCCTTGCAGTTGTTGTCCTTGGTGGGATTTGAACCCAGGACTCCAGCTCTGCCCATTTTAATCAGGTTTATTCTTCCCACCACTGAAAGATGTAATCTACACCACACCCCTATTTTACTTCTAAATCTACCCAGCAATGGATTTAAATTCAGGTCCACATAACTCGAGAGGGGAAGTGACACCAGGATACCCAAATATTTAAACTGTCGAATCACTGCCAACTTACTACCCTCCCCTGCTATCAGGAGATCATCGCAACTTTCATCCACCACCAGAATATTAGATTTCTCCCACTTAATTTCATGGCCTGATACAGTCCCAAATATCATAAGGATGTTCATCGCTCCCAACGACTACTCCCCAGAATCCTCCAAGAAAGGTAACACGTCATCTGTATGTAGGGCTATTTTCTCTTTTATTAGGCCATACCTAAACCCCCTGACTGAGGCTGCATTTCTATTTGTCTGCGCCAAGGACTCCACTGCCAGCGCAAAGAGTAAGGGAGACAGTGGACAACCCTTGACTGGTCCCACTATAAAGATCAAAACTTTCAGACAATTGTCCATTAACTCTAACCCTAGCAGTCGAGGATGTATACAGTAGTCGCACCCATGATATAAAAGTCGGCCCAAATCCAAAACCTCTTAATACCTCCATCCGACACTATCAAACGCTTTACGCACATCCAGGGACACCACAACCCTACTACCCTCGTTATCCGATGGCAGCTGCAAGTTAAAAAAAAAGTTTGCGCAAATTTATTGCTGTAGATTTAGTTGGCATAAAACCAGATTGATCAGGATAGACCGGGTCCTGGACTACACTCGCTAAGCGGTTAGCCACTGCCTTGCCCAAAATCTTAACATCTGCCGTCAGCAACGAGATGGGCCTATAAGATTCCGCCAACTCCAGATCTTTACCTTCCTTCGGAATAACCACCACTACTGCCTCTCTCATTGATGCCGGCAGCTCACCTTCCTCTAACGCCTCCTCAAAGACTACCTTTAATTTGGCCACTGATGCATCCATCAAGTTCTTATAGATCTCAACCGGGAGTCCGTCAGCCCCAGGGTGCCTATTATTTGTCATTGCGGTTCAGTAAATGGTCAGCACAGCCCAATAGTAGAGGTGCCAAATAGTAGGTGCCCAGACCATAAAATATGATATAAGATATACTTGGGCACACTCTGGGGAGTCTGATGCAACAAAGTGTTTAATACATAGGCCAGCCGATCAAGTTGGAAACAGCTGGAGAGCAGGAGGGAGACGTGGTATCCACCGCAAGTCTGGTGTCTGGATACCGCATCTCCCTCCTGCTCTCCAGCTGTTTCCAACTTGATTGGCTGGCCTAGCCCTCTATCCACAGGATTTCCTGTTTATCCAAATATATATTTTTGATGCAATATCTTTCTCTCAAGGGTTTATTTGACATACCCTTCTCCGATTAGTTATAGAGCACACTAATAAAGGTCTTTTGCAGATCGAAACGTTTGTGAACATTATGAATACTGTATGTATTAAACACTTTGTTGCATCAGACTCCCCAGAGTGTGCCTAAGTATATCTTATATTTGTCATTGACATGATAGCACTTTAGCACTTTTTATCTCTTCTTCTGTTATAGGTTCTTCCAACCTCCTCCTATCACAGTCCTTTATGCTGGGAAGTCCCGCCGCTCCAAGGAAACCTTCTCTGTCCCTTGATGAGACCCTCAGTCCAGATGAATACAATTGTTTATAAAACTTTAAACTTTTTCAGATTTAGAGTTGCAAATATTAATGCTACACTGAAGGCAATTTGTTATATTCCTCTTACAAAAAAGAGAAAGTGCAGTACCGTGTTGGGGCCTACCTCTAGCTTTTCCACACACTCATTCTAAAGACTTGAACTGCCATCTCATCTCTCACTTAAAAATGTACTGCATATACTCGAGTATAAGCCGACCGGAGTATAAGCCGAGGCACCTACTTTTGCCATGAAAAACTGGGTAAGCTTATTGACTCGAGTATAAGCATTTGTATTTGTCCCCTCATCCCCATCATGGTATGCATGGCCCCACCTGTCCCTGTCTTTGTATGGATGGCTCCCCCGTCCCTGTCATTGTATGGATGGCTCCCCCGTCCCTGTCATTGTATGCATGGCTCCCCCGTCCCTGTCATTGTATGGATGGCTCCCCCGTCCCTGTCATTGTATGCATGGCTCCCAAGTCCGTCATTGTATGCATGGCTCCCCAGTCCCTGTCATTGTATGCATGGCTCCCCAGTCCCTGTCATTGTATGCATGGCTCCCCAGTCCCTGTCATTGTATGCATGGCTCCCCAGTCCCTGTCATTGTGT
The DNA here is from genome assembly GCF_051348905.1 of Ranitomeya variabilis. Lineage (NCBI taxonomy): Eukaryota > Metazoa > Chordata > Amphibia > Anura > Dendrobatidae > Ranitomeya > Ranitomeya variabilis. Next base: position 219,473,270 of record NC_135234.1, read on the forward strand.
GCATATGGCTCCCCAGTCCCTGTCCTGGTGTGCACGGCTCTCCAGTCCCTGTCCTGGTGTGCATGGCTCAATATCCCTATGTATGATTCCGGTTTTAAAAAAACAAACAGCTTATTTACCTGGTGGCACTGCATCTTGTTCCGGCTTCCAGCAGCTCTTCCTGCAGAGCGATCACGTGGCCCCGCTCATTAAGGTAATGAATATGCATGCCATGCCTATGGGAGTGGAGAGCTGGAAGAGCTGCAGGCGCCAGCGGCCAGAATGAGATGCAGTGCCAGCACCGAGGGCGTGCCGGTAGGTGAGTATGATGTGTGCTGGAAACCTGCGGCTGGCACTGTGCGCTATTACAGCAGCGGCACAAGCTTTAGCCACAGCCGCCGGCTCTGGCCTTTGTGACCCGCTGCTCCGCCGCTCCCCCTTTCCCGCCAACTTTCTGGGACCGTTACTCGTGTATAAGCCGAGGGGGGGCATTTTCAGCACAAAAAAAGTGCTGAAAAACTTTGCTTATGCACGAGTATATACGGTATTTAATGGAGACCGATTATATTCATGGAAATGAGAATGAACGATCAGTCCAGGAAGAGAAGGAAACCTATTTCTCTGATAAGTTATATTACGAAGTTTTTTTCATCATTTGTACTAACAGTGACTCTTTAAAAACATTCTCATTGACGGGGATTTTAGTTTTCCAACCCTTTTAGTTATCTATAAGATGCCTATCCATTACTTATCCTATAGTGGAAAGGTAAATAAACATACAGCAAGTTACACTGACCTAATTCCCATTCAATTGAAGCCTTCGTCTCCTATAATAAAGCAAAAAGAAAAAACAACCATATCCCTCACCTATCCAACGTTTTGCCCCATGCCGTATTTTTGTTTTATTACAATAGACGAGGGCTTCAATGGAATTTAAATTAGTTGAATATTACTGGGTTTATTTTTAACTAAAATGTATACATTACTAATCCGTGGGCTTGATGTCACCGGACAATACAAAGGTGACATCAAACCCACAAATTTTACCCAACTTGCCACAGGACAAGTAGGAAGAGCTGTGCAAAGCGCCAGAATTGGCGTATCTAATAGATGCACCTTTTCTGGGTGGCTGCGGGTTGCCATTCTTCGGCTGGGAGGGGACAATATCCATCGCCCATTACCAGCCTGAGAATATCAGCTGCCAGCTGTCTACTTTAGCCAGGGGTGGTTGTCAAAAATTGGGGAGACCCCACGCCATGTTTTTTAAATTATTTATTTAAATAATTAAAAAACACTGGTGGACCCCTCTGTTCTTGATAACCAGCCTTGCTGACAGCTGTGCATTACTGCCCTCAGCTGTCAGTTTCGCCTGGCTGGTTATCAAAAAAACAGGGGAACACATACCATTTTTTCAGTTATTTATAGCGCACGCCGTGGCTAATGAATACTCGTGTCAAACGGTGCCTGCTCTCGCTGTTCTTAGCAGGTGTAGGCTGATAGGAGTTGTAGTCCCATCAGCCTCCACCTTCTCTCGCTGTTATCAATTGAATATAACTCTCAACATTCTCCCTTGCTTGTGCGGAGATTAGCGCTGGCAGAATGATGAGAGCAGTCTTCTGCAACTGGCACTGGGGAACAAAGCTAACAGTACCGCTAGGCGCCGGTACATGTCACACTTATGACAGACGGATGTCATCTGTGTGGTATCAGTGTGCTCGTGTATGGGATGTTTTGTGGCCCGTGCTGCTATTAAAAAAAATAAATAAATAAATTAAAAAAAATGGGCAAGTATACATATTTGGCCCACGGACACACAGTCCGTGGAAACACACTGACATGTGCACAGGCCCACTCACTTGAATTGGTCTATGTGTGACTGTCTCTGGTATGTGTGAAAACTGTCACAACACATAGGGGGCACACTGACCTGGGAAAGAGGCTTTACAGTGATTGTGTCAGACTGACCTCATCATTTCACAGCAAACCTCTGATTCTCCTCTTCTTCCAGATAAGACGTTTTGTGCAGTGACAATGACTTTGTGAAAAAATGTCCACACCTCTGGACTGAAACAAGTCTATATGATCATTTAATATCTTGTGTTTTTGCTATCAGTAACATTTTTTTACTTTTCTCTTAGGAATTGTTATAGGAATTCTTGCTGTACTCCTTGCTATCCTGGTTTGTTGTTGTTGCTGTTTAAATAATAAATCAGGGTAAGTATTGTTCTTTAATTTGATGATCATTTTTGTCATCAGAAGCTAAAAACCTCATTACTTTTTAATTGTTTTGTTTACTTATACAATCTTTTTCTTGTTTTATGGGTTAATTTTATATATGGATGTACACATAGACATATTCTCTACTAAGATAGTCAATGTGAAAATGGTACTGTTTTTGTGTTGTTTGTGCCCTATGAAAGTATTCTCCAACCTCTGTAGCAGTGATCCACAACCTTCCTTACTAGGGTTGAGCGAAACGGATCGGTCAATTTCATAAGTCGCCAACTTTCGGCAAAGTCAGGTTTCGTGAAACCCGAGCCGATCCCAGTGTGGGATCAGCCATGCGGTCGGCGATCTTCGCGCCAAAGTCGCGTTTCGTATGACGCTTTAACCGCCATTTTTTCAGCCAATGAACGAGTGTGGGCAGCGTGATGACATAGGTCTTGTCTTGCTTTCCGCGGCGTCACAGGGGGTGGGGGTATAAACGCCATCTTACCGTTTTGGATGTAGCGATATACACAGTCCGAGAAATATAGCAATTTACACTGTCCGAGGGGAGAGAGAGAGAGAGATCCCACTGCATCCCACTGTTGGACTGTTCAGCCGGCTGTCAGTCAGTGCTGGGCCGTGCTTAGTCATCGCTCTTAGTGCTGTGAGCGGTAACTGTATTTGCTGCGGGCATGCCTGAATTACTCAAATACCGCAGTTCCCAGGACAAATAAAGTTCATTTTCTCCCAGGTGCCGCACTTCCAGTACTGCAGCCGGACACCTTCATAATTTTATTAACCTGTAGATTAACCTTATATTTGATGGTTAATAGCGTTATCGGACCTGACAGGTTTCCTTTAATTTATTTCACCAAGCCAAGTATATGCTCATCTAAATCTGCTCTACTTTTGACGCTCACACGTGTCTGGAAATAGCTACTCTATAGTATGAGTGTAAGAAAACTGCAGCACACAGCAACTTGATGCAATGAGAATGCATTTATTAGATATTACCAAGTTTTGAAAATTCCTACTGTCTGCCATCTGAACTCTGACATCTTTAGGATTTTCACAAGTAGGATTGCATGAACTTTATTTGATGTAAGTAGTCCAAATGTTATATTTTATTATATATTTTAATATAAATGGAATATTCCTCATCTGTTGCCGACACTGCCACCATACACAGCCTGTCCACATTCAAGACTAGACGAGAAGGGTCAATCTGTGCCAAAACATTGGTTTCTTAGTGGGTCCGATATGTACTTTTGATGAAGTCACTATATCTTCCTCACCCATGTGATCGCTAATAATTCTATAGTCATTGCATCATATTGCTGAGTTCTTATATTTATTTTGCTAATATAGATATTTTAATTGTAAAAGAGTTTATTTTGTAGACTGCAAAACAGTGGTTTTAAAGGGGTATTCCCATCTTCAAGATCCTGTCCCAATATGTAATAGGTGTAATAATAATATTAGCAAATACCTCCAATTAGGCATGTAGTATAGTTCTTTTTTTATGTCTCTTTCCTCATGTGCAGGCATTGCAGGAACTTTGTTATCCATGTTTGGCAACTAACTAGCGAACTGTCATTTCATCAGTGGATTTAACCATGGATGCCTAAGGTGCTGCAATGCCTGTACTTGAGGAAAGAGACATGGCTAATCAAAAAAACTGTACTACATTTCTAATTGAAGTTATTTTAAAAATATTACACCTAGTGCATATTGGGATAGGATCGTGGAGATGGTAATACCACTTTAACATTGGTGGCCTTTTTTATTAAACCACTGCCTTACATTGGTGCATGTACGACCATATAAGCAGTGTTGGTGCTGTGTTTTCATCTGATTGAAGGTTCCCACACAGAACTGGCAAAATAGCTTGGCATGCTGTTTTGTTTGTTTATTTGCTTTCCAGTAAGGCTATGTGCACACGTTTGGGAATGGGGTGCAGAATTTTCTGCACAAAATCCGCATCTCCTGGCAGAATTTGCAGGTGCAGATTTGCCACGGATTTTATGCGGCTTTTACCACTGCTGATTTCTATAATGGAAGGGTGTAGAAACGCTGCAGATCTGCACAAAAGAAGTAACATGCACTTCTTTTAAATCCGCAGCGTTTTTCCACACCAGCTGCACAGCTTTTTTTTTTTTCCCCACATTGATTTACATTGTACTGTAGTGCGTGGAAAAATCCGCTGTGGGTCCGCACTAAATCCACACCGTGTGCACAGAGCCTTAGGAATTTTCGCATTTTTTCGCTATAAAAACGCGATAAAACCGCAAAACAAATGCATACATTAAGCATCCTATTTTTAGAAGGCATTCCGCTTTTTTTCTGCACATGCTGAGTTTTTTTCCGCGGCGGAATCGCATTCTGGAAAAAAAACGCAGCATGTTCATTAAAGTGCGGAATCGCGGGGATTCTGCACACATAGGAATGCATTGATCCACTTACTTCCCGCATGGGGCTATGCCCACCATGCGGGGAGTAAGCAGATCATGTGCGGATGGTACCCAGGGTGGAGGAGAGGAGACTCTCCTCCAGGCCCTGTGTACCATATAATTGTTAAAAAAAAAGAATAAAAAATCATAATATTCTCACCTTCTGGCATCCCGCGCAGCTTTCCCGATCCTCGCGATGCTCTGGTCTCAATAATGCATTGTGAAAATGACCTGTGGTGGCGTGCGGTCTCGTGAGATCGTACGTCATCTGGGGTCATGCCACAAAGCATTACTGGGACCGGAGCATCGCAAGGAGCGGAAAATCTGTGCGGGACGCCGGAAGGTGAGAATATTATGATTTTTTTTTATTATTATTATTATTTTTAACACTCTATCTTTTACTATTGATGCTGCATCAATAGTAAATTTCCGCGGCAATTCTGCAACGTGTGCACTTGGCCTTAAATGCTAGGATCTTTGACTTAAGGTACCTTCACACTCAGCAGCTTTACAACGAGAACGACAACGATCCGTGATGTTGCAGCGTCCTGGATAGCGATCTCGTTGTGTTTGACACGCAGCATCGATCTGGATCCCGCTGTGATATCGCTGGTCGGAGCTAGAAGTCCAGAGCTTTATTTGGTCGTCAGATCGGCGTGTATCGTCGTGTTTGACAGCAAAAGCAACGATGTCAGCAATGTTTTACATGGAGCTAAATGACCTGTGAGAACGATAAGTGCGTCACCGTTACGTCACAGGATCGCTCCTGCATCGTTCTGGAGCTGCTGTGTTTGACGTCTCTACAGCGACCTAAACAGCGACGCTGCAGCGATCGGCTCGTTGTCTATATCGCTGCAGCGTCGCTGAGTGTGACGGTACCTTTACACACTTCCAGACCTCCTGCTGGTGTATGTAAAGTATTGGTCAAGCATTGGTTCAGCCCTTCCATTATTGTAGTATTACTAAAATGAACAAAGCCTTATGTGTTGTAATATTGTGTGCTGGATTTTGTTCGCACCAGGTTCGAAATATCTGTTAAACATCTTCTTGTTATTAGTCTTAATGTTAAAAGTATAATGTTATATTGTGCATTGTTTTTTTTTACAGTGGTAGCCAATGTGTGACAGCTGTTTGCCATGTAGATGTACACATACATCGGCTCTATACATTTGAGATCTACACTGGGAGGATCTTTATTTTAATGTTCACCAATTTTCCTTTATTAACAGTTAAGCAGCCACTGTTTTTATCTTTGTTAAGACCTTGGCTGTGACGTGTAGGACATGTTTTGTTTTCACCTAAGGGTACGTGTCCACGGTCAGGAAAGGCTGCGTGTTTGACGCTGCGTGGGGCCGCAGCGTCAAACACGCAGCGTCCAGATGTTCCAGCATAGTGGAGGGGATTTTTTGAAATCCCGTGTCCACTATGCGTGGAAACGCACACGCGGTGGCCCTGCGACTCCGGACATGCTGCGTTTCTTTTCAGATCGCAGCATGTCCGTGTTCCTTGCGGCGACGCTGCGTTGCCGCAAGGAATAACACAGGGCCCTATGCGAGGGGTGCGATGATCCCGGATGTGTACAATGAACACATCCGGCATCATTGCGTCCCAGAAGGGGGCGGGGCTTAGCGCCGAGTGGGTTTGCCGCTCCGACGATACCGCCGGCCATCCTGATCATGGACACGCACGCTAATACTTCTACAATGATTTCTTTTTTGTCACAGTTTGGGCTTCAGAAAAGCAGTTTCATAGTTGATGAGTCCAGATCACTGGGATATAATTTTATGACAACTGGTGATTTTCTCTTAGGCCGGAGTCACGCTACAGCGAGATACGGCCGAGTCTCACAGGTTAAAACCAAGCTCTGGCACTCCGGAGCGGAGCGTGCAGCTCCATGTATTGCTATGCGGCCGCACGCTCCGCTCTGGAGTGCCGGTGCCAGAGCTGGGTTTTAACCTGTGAGACTCGGCCGTATCTGGCTGTGTGTGATCCCGGCCTTATTTAGCATGTTCTGAAATGTCTGTTAATAATGTCTTTTTTTTTTTCCCTTTAAAAACCTGGTCATGTTTTCTGCTGTACTGCTTATAAATTCTTCTGTTAGGGTTATATGATTTGTGGAATAAGAAACGCTGGATTTTAAGCATCCAAAAGTCTATACTATTCCAAATGCGGAGAGGCTTTCCACAGTAAAAAAAAAAAAGTGTTTTTCTTCTCATAATGTGACATTAAGTTTGTTCTTGAAAATGATATTTCAATGAAAAGGGTAATCCAGCTATACACACATCCGTATCAGGTGGTGAGCGTGATCTGTGATGTCACATCTACACATAACTGACGGCTTTCAGGTATCACGCACTTGTCCTGTTCTAGCAAATTGGTCAGGTAGGCGAGATCTCGTAAAAGCGACCCAACATATATTTCTGAACATTTCTGTAGACATCTACAGACTTGGGTTTGCAAGTGGCAGCTATGAAGTGGACAGAGCCAACATATCTGTAGAAGTGACTTCACTGGCCCTGCTTTCCTCCTGATATGGATGCGAGCAGGGCCTAAATGGGAAAAGCTAAAAAATCCATTTGAAAAAAGTATGTTTATTTTTACGATGTATTGGCTAAACATGTAGTGCCTAATGTTACAATAAGGAAATATGAGGCTTTTCTTCGTAAATATGTGAGGGGAAAAAAAAATCTTCCAATATTATGGAAGCCATCAATCACCTATACGAACACGGACGCTTCAGATTAGTTGCATTGTGGTTTAGCGAATGCGAACTACAGCAGTAAGTATGACACAGGTTAATTGATTTCATTCTGAGTTTAATAATAGACAATGGGAGTTGCATGAAATCGTTCCTTTTAATTTTTTTAAGGAGTTCGTTTTTTCTTTTAAGGCTTACAGTAACAAAATTTAACTCTGAAGACGTAAAACTGACAATCAGTTCTAGATTACACAGATCTTAAATTCTAATAATTTTTGTTTGACTTTTGCAATATCTTGTACTTTTTCATGCCTTGTATTATAATAATAGTTTATACTAATCCATCCAAAGGATTCTGAAAAATCCTGGCTATGTGCAGTATCTCTAGTTCTTTAGAACGTTGTCAGGTCTGCATTTATTACACTTTTTTGCATGGTTTAACTTTGTTCTTAAGTTAAGTTATGAAAAAACTCCTTAAAAAGTTATATACAGTGATTTTTTTCTTCAGTCTTGAGCAATATTAGCATTGTTTCTTCTTTATCCAGTGTATATATTTGTGAAAACAAAAATGACAAGTTCAAGCCAACTGAGCAGGAGCTCATTGAATCAAATAATTCTACAAGGTATCTCTACTCTTGCCACTAAATGGGTTTTTCTGGACTAAAGCATTTAAGACCTTTAAAGTAATCAGTCAAAAGGATTTCACCCCACATACTATTTACAGCAGGTGAAATAAGTATTGAACACGTCACCAATTTTCTTTTTCTTTTTTTTTCTTTTTTTATTATCAAGTACTTTATATTAAGGCATATATCAAAAATGTAATACAGTCTGACACAAACTTCAGACAGAAAGCAGATTGATACATTTTCATTTAACACAAACCAGCCCCTTTACCCAGTACCCCACCCCTCCTGTACCTCCCCAAACCCCATCCCAATATCCTTTATTATCAAACTGGTACATCTCCTCTTGATAAAATTATACACAGCTACACAAAAGCTCAGCCGCACAAGTACAATTTCTGCATAGGTAATTAACCCACTCCCAACCTACTCTGCAACAGCTCAACAGACTCCACACCCGGACAATCCATCCATCTGCCCCACACATTTTCAAACTTTGTATGTTGACCTCTCTTAATGTAAATACTCTTTTCCATGAGGACAATAAAGTTTCACAAACTATCTTCAGACTGGTGGTTTTTCATCTAACCAATGCATCGCAATAAGCTTCCCAGCAGCATATAGCAATCTTGTAATAGCCAGTTTCCCACTTTCATCACGTGACCAATTTTCTAAGTAAATATATTTCTAAAGGTGCTATTGACATGAAATTCTCACCAGATATAGATAAAAACCTACCCAATCTACACAGGCAAAACATAGATGTCCATAAATTGTTATGTATAGTAATGAGAAATGACACAGGGAAAAAAATATTGAACACGAAGAAAAAAAGGTGCTAAAAGCCATGGAAGTTATGACACCACCTAAAATCTATCAGTAATTAGAAAGCAATCTTGGCACTTAGTGAAAAATAATATCAACTGGTTCAACTGATGGCCTATAAAAAGATGTGTTATTACCAAGGTGCCACACAAACATCTAATAATTGGTAAAACTAGTGAGCTGTCTCAGGATCTCTGCAACCTTATTGTTGCAAATCATATTGATGGCATTGGTAACATAAGAATTTCTAAACTACTGAAGGCTCCAGTAAGCACTATTGGGGCGATAATCTGTGTAAAAGAACATTTCACTCTAAACCGTTCACGACTGGAGTGACACGAATAGAACCGTAGTGACATAGGCTTGGGAAGAGCTTCCACAGGCCCAAAGCACTTCAGCCTCATTTGCATATCCCATTCAAACACTGATTTTTCAGTAATGGAGAAACAGACTGGCTCTGTAAAGGTATTGCTGGATTTGCCTTTGAAACCGTTACATGTGCATATTATTCAGGGTAGGGGGTGAAATCCTGCTGACAGTCACATCAGTATTTGTTCAATGTTTTGCATCAGTAGTTGTAAGCCAAACTCAGGAGTGGAACCTACAGAGAGAAAATCTATAGCTGAAAAATACTCAGCCATCCTCTGTTTTGAAGCTACTTTAATTTTTTGTTTGTTTGCTTACAAATTCTGATGAAATATTGACCAAACATATTTGATTGTGAAAAAAGGCCTCAAATATAGAAATATAAGGGTTAGCCCTCCTTTTGATCACAGACTGATTGATTGTCTTAATTTTTTTAGCACAGAAAAACCTTTTTAAGGACTTCAATCTATTTGTAATCTCTTTGGCAGTGTCCATATCGCACTGTACTGCTTGCCCTCTTGTGTTGCATACTAACAATAAATAAAAGCATAATAAACAAGGGAAAAGAGTTTACTATAAAGGGTGGGGTAGGTAATGCTTTTTGGGTTTTGAAAATGTCATCATATGACAATAAATATACACATTACCATTTACACATTACAGCTTGTAATAATTTTTTTTCAGATTTTTGCAGTTTCAACTGCACTATAAATATGTAAATACTAACTCATGTACCCCCCCCCCAATGGCTAATAAAAGAATGTCAAACAATAAATTTACGCACTTATTTTTCAATAACGATGACATTAAATCGGTTTTCCCAAAATAAAAGTTTATCTATAGGTTAACATTGAGACCCCCATAGATCCCAAGACTAGGCCCTATGCAATGCCCCATCTGAATGTAGTGAAGGTTGAGCATGCTCAGGTCTGCTCCACTCCACCAGTCTCCGACAATGAATGGAGCAGAGGAGCACATGCTCGACCTCAACGCTGTTCAGACAGGGCTCTGCAGAAGCTTGTTCTCAAGATCGCTGTCTGACCCCAGTGCTCAGTAAGTTATCCCTCGTCCTATGAATAGATAACTTACTGACTTGATGTAAACCTTTTAAAAATGGGTCTTTAAAAAAACACAAGCTTGGAAGCAAACAATTTTTAAAAAATGTACACTTCATTTGCTGATGTAACTTGTAAACAGGATAAAGAATAAATTGCTTATACTATATATATATACTTGAAGTTTTTCCATTTCAATTTAATATTAGAGGAAAACTAATTGGTGAAGCAATTTGAGAAAATGGATTGACTGCAGCGAAGCCTTTCCTTTTTTTTTTTTTTTTTATCTCGATGCCTGCGTTGAGCTGAACGTTTTGAGTCATGCTAGTCAGACGGGTTACTCTAGATAGACTGACACTGACTAATACCCTTAGGGTGCTTTCACATTGCGTTCTGTGTCCAAGTTGGGGCATATGTCCAAGATCCCAACAAAATGGGGTCCGAACACGTGCGTCAATGGGGCCAATAGACTGCAATGGTGACAGCAGAGCAAACATGAGTTCTGCCGTGCACTTTTTTTCGTGAGTGTACACCAACAGGATAATAGGAAGAAAGATCGGCAATGTGAAAGCACCCTTATTTGTGGTCCACAACATGTGCTGCTTCAGCTGCTGCAGAACCCATGCCTTCCCAGGTAGGAGTTTTGTTTTGCAGCAGCCTGGGATACACAGGCTAACGGTGACTGCTGTAATCAGGAAGTCTGTTGTGATGCGACTGTTTCCTGACTAGCACTCTCCTTCCGATTACTGGGGTCAATAATGAGGCAGCTTGGCTGTACATAAAATACAGTTTTATCTCTTACTAGTTTTACATTTAAAACAATGGAGCGCTAATGAAATGATGCTAGTTTAGAGCAACCATTGTTTTAATTTTTATCTTAAAAATCAATAGTAAACCGGAAAATAACAAACTTTTGTAATGTATCTTATCTTGTAAAATCTGTGTTCAGTGAAGACATAAAAACAAATTTTTCCATTTCTGAGATAGGAGATGACAATTAATGCTCAAAGTTTTATAAAGAAAAGATGAGTTAGAGGCAGACACAGACATTCTGCTGCAAGTTCTCCTGAAACGATTGTTACAGTTTAAATCTATGGTTGGAAAAAAAAGTCAGTGTTATTTCAGGAGAACTTGCAGTAGAATGAGGCCCCACTTGAAATACCAATATTGATGCCAGATTTTTTTTTTCCATATAACGCTCACTGCTTGTCATTTGTCTGTATACATCACAATGTTTGTTTCTAACCTTTCGTGTAAAGTATTTGTTCAATCACAATTTGCTTCTGTGCAGCCTTGTTTCACAATGTTTTTGTCTCCACGTGTTCCTCTGACAATAAGTGATTACCGTAAATGTCTCATAAGAATGATCCTCGCATAAAATGGCTGTCTTGCAAAAAGATTTTAAACTGTTTACTTCCGCAAACTGTGTACTCTAATTGCCTTTTACCTTCTTTCAAAAGCAGGGATTAGAAGCTTTAGTCCTCAAAAGTTGTACACTAAGAAATAAGAAGCAATAAAATACATTCATGACGTTCTGACCATTAGGCGCAAATGGAAAGTCCGAAAATGATAAACAGATTACAATCTAGAGTTATTGCTGCTAATAACAGGTTTACCCCACAAGCTTAAAGACTGGGTTAGATTATATGGAATAAGCTTTCGTTGGATTTTGAGGACTTCAGCTGTTATCCCTGTTTTTATAATTTAACATTTGTTAATCTTTCTTTACAGCCTTTGACTTCTGTTGCTTTTTCTACGTGAATTTTTTTAACGATCTTTTTATCTTAAAATCTTTAGTGTTTTTGCCCAAATCTACATGGTAATATTTTTGTGATTTCACCTTTTAGGAAGTCTAAATCTGAAACTCTTGATGTGCACTACACTGCTTGCAACGATGCATAAATACACCTGAAGGACAGCGAAGACCTTTATGCAAATGTATACCTCTCTGAGCACTGGACCGTTTGTGACGCTTCATCATGACCGCCACTCTGGAGAGTGGGGCAAACTGCACAATGCCTTCTTGAGATGGCTTTAAGCTGCTTCCTAAGATAACTGTGCCTCATGTGTGCCTATATAGTCATCCCCTTATCTCTGACTAAGAATAAGAACCCTATTACTTGGACAGATAAATTGCTCGCAGCGACCATTGATCAATGATATCGCATGTCCTGGTTTAATAGCATTTATATGTCGCTACTAATGTGAGGTTTCGCACAAATGATTGTATAATCATCTGTACAAATCCCTTTATTTTATTGTCTGCAGCACATTCTCTGGTTTATGCAATGGAATGTGCTGCCTACAAATGCTAATTTTTATACATGCATAAAAGATGAGATCAATGACAAGCATTTAATCTTTTGCCAGGGGATTGCTAGGTTTTTTTTTACATGTGGAGATAATTATAAAACAAATATTTTTATGCATAATTGTATAGATGATCATGGCCTCTTGTATAATGCCCTTTAGATAATGCAACAGAAAACTATATAAATATATTTATGCATTTTTCACATGAAGATCCTAAGAAAAGTGGGGTCCAACTATAGGCTGAAGCAAATTCTCACCCTAGTGTTTCATGTAACCTATACATGAAGAGACCGTGAATAACTTTGGTAAATGTTCTATTCTCAAGATTATAGGATGAATTAGTACTAGTGTGTGTGAACTTCAAAATTTGTGCCAGATATATACAAATGGCGCATATGGCATAATTCTGCGCAAGTTCCTTATTACACTTTGCACATACATTTGTCAGTTACTCTGTTTAGTACATGTTGAGAGGATAATCTTTCCAAATCTGTACATATCGTGACTTTTGTGTGTTGACTGCCTTATTTGTAACTGTGTTACTGTCTCTGATATTTTAGAGTAACCGCAATGAAATTTTTGATCTCTGTACCCCAATTTATACATTTACAAATGTGCAATAATTTCATGGGGGAAGGTAATTTCTTTTATTCACTTCTGCGATGAAAAGTGTGACTTATATTAATTTGTCTAATATAAGTGACTCTTGTTCAGGACTTTTGGCAAAAAGTTGTCTGCGATGCCATAGGAGAAATAAAACCATTGTGCTGAAGCCGGATTCTAAAGGCCAGTAATCATATTTTTATTAATAATATTGGAGACAGCACTATAGATCTTCAAAATATGCCATTAGGTTATTTTGGTGGAATTTGCAATGATAAATCTGGGCATTGTAATTTTTTTTACACCAAAATGAAGGTGCAGATTTCTTTAGAACTTCTGCGCAAGTTGAGAAATTTTGTATGAAACCACTTTTGTTATGTCAGGAATGTTCAGGTTTAACTCTTGGATGACTTGGGGAAATACTGAAAATGTAAGTTTGCTTAGATTAGATGCAATTTGGCCTTCAGGTGACAACCCTTCAGTGTAGACTGAGTAGTGACACCCCCGAGTATAGACTGATCATTCCTTTTAATAGAATTGTACTATTCTAGTATTACTAGTATTGTTATGAATGTGATGTAATACCTTGTTGTTACTTTAGCCAGCTAATTATTGCCACGCTCGCCAATCAAGTGCACTAGATAATAGACATTAAGGCTCTTATTAAAGGGAATCTGTCACCCCAAAAATTGTATATGAGCTAAGGTCACCGGCATCAGGGGCATTCTGTAATGCTGTAGATAAGCCCCTGACGTAACCTAAAAGGTAAGAAAAACAAGTTAGATTATACTCACCCAGGGGCGGTCCTGTCCGATGGGCATCGCGGTCCGGGTCCGGCGCCTCCTATCTTCATACGTGACGTCCTCTTCTTGTCTTCCTGCTGCATTTTTCTTACCTTCCAGGTTACATGGGGGGCTTATCTACAGCATTACAGAATGCTGTAGATAAGCCCCTGATGCCGGTGGCCTTAGCTCATATACGATTTTTGGGGTGGCAGATTCCCTTTAAGGCTGGGTTCACATTACGTTGTAAAAGTCCGTTAGACGGACTGCGTTACACCCCGGCATAACGCGGTGTAACGTAGTCCGTTAACGCTGTCATTAAGCTCTATTTCGGGCGCATCGCTAGCGCACGCCCAAAATGGGCGTGCACTAGCGATGTGCCGTCATTGAGTGACGGACCCTGGGACGCGGGCTGCACCTTTTCCGGGTCCGTCACCGCTAGTGCAGATAGAGCATCTGCTAGCTCTATCTGCGCTAACGATATGATATGTCGGCACTTGTATTAACACAGCCCGTTTAACGCATGTGTTGAGCGGGCTGCTTTAACACAATGTAAACCTAGCCTAAGGGGGTTTTTTTTTTATAGCTTTATATGGCAATCTAGTTCAGGTTTCAATTGTTAGCTGTAAATTTCGTGATTAGCTATTGCGTATAATTACCTTGCACTTCCTTTTAATTTAAATATTAGGAGCGTATTGTTTGGTTTGTCTTGTTGCATACTTAGTATAAATTGTTACTTTGAAATGAAGGAAAGTAATTTACTTGCAGCTAGGTCAATTGTACTGTGTGCCACCATTTTCAGATTGAATGTAGGGAGTCAAATAAACAGACTTTAGGGAATTTCAAGTTGAATGATTTTTAAAGGTGTCTGAAAACCTATTTATTATTTTGAATGTAATGTGATGAAAGTTGTTTTTTCAACTATTAAGTTTTTCTTAACCCCTTTCTGTCATCAGACGAAATAGTACGTCCAATGGCAGAACCCCGCTCAAACTCTGACAGTGGCATCTAATAAGCGCTTCCGGCCATCGAGCCGGAAATGCGCACAGCAGTGACCCCCGTCACGTGATTGGGGGTCATCTGCACGTCGGCATGACAGAGGTTTCCTTGAGACCTCTATGGTTGTTTATGCCGGATTGCTGTGAGCGCCACCCTGTGGTCAGCGCTCATAGCAATGCTGTAATTCTGCTACATAGGGGCGATCTAAGCATCGCCTCTATGTAGCAGAGCCAATCAAGATGTGCTAGCTTCTAGCCTTCCATGGAGGCTATTGAAACATGGCAAAAGTGAAAAAAAAGTTTTTAAAAATATGAAAAAATAAATAAATTAAAATCGCCCCCCTTTCACCCCACTCAAAATAAAACAGTAAAAATAAATCAAACCTACACATATTAGGTTAAAAAAAAGATTAACCTGATCGCTAATCGACGTAGCGGGAAAAAAATTAAAAACGGAAGAATTATGTTTTTTTGGTCACCGCACAGTGCATTAAAATGCTAATAACAGGCAGTCAAAAGAATGTATCTGCACCGAAATGGTATCATTAAAGACGTCAGCTCGGCACGCAAAAAATAATCCCTCACCCAACCTGAGATCATGAAAAATGGAGACTCTACGGGTATCGGAAAATTGCGCAATTGTTTGTTTTTTTTAAGCAAAGTTTAGAATTTTTTTCGTCACTTAGATACAAAATAACCTTAACATGTTTGGTGTCTGTGAACTCGTAATGACCTGGAGAATCACAATGGCAGGTCAGTTTTAGCATTTACAGAACCTAGCAAAAAAAGCCAAACAAAAAAACAAGTGTGGGATTGCACTTTTTTTGCAATTTCACCGCACCTGGAAGTTTTTTCCCGTTTTCTAGTACACGACATGGTAAAACCAATGGTGTCGTTCAAAAGTACAACTCGTCCCCAAAAAAATAACCCCTCACATGGCCATATTGATGAAAAAATAAAAAAGTTATGGCTCTGGGAAGGAGGGGAGCGAAAAGCGAAAAAGCTAAACCCAAAAAAGCTCAGCAGGGTTAAGGGGTTAAAGAGAAACGATCAGCTCACCTGGCATGTTTGTTTTATCAATGATTGCATTCCCTATAATATAACTTTGCTAAGGTATCTTCTTAGATGTTTGTGTTGTTCTCACTGGATTTTACTATTCCCATTGCGATGATGCTTATCCATACATTTTCTGACACCGTCTGCACTAATTGGATAATATTACAGTTTTGAAAATAGTAATGCCAAGTTCTTAATTTATTGATCCATTTACATAGAGAATAATTGCAGAAGAGCAGACAATATGCAGGGTTCTAATAAAGATGGCTCCGAATCTTCTCATGTGTAAGACATTTAATGAAACGGACATGTCAGAAGATTTCACAACTGAAAAAATTTTTTTTCCATACGTTCTAGTAGGACATACAGATATTCACTGCCCAGAACTAATTGTTAGCCTTAGACTATGTGCACACGTACAGGATTGTCTACAGAATTTTCCTGAAGAAAACCGGACTTTTTCTGCAGGAAATCCGCATGCGGTTTTTTTTGCGTTTTTATCGCGTTTTTTGCACATTTTTTGGGGGGAATTTTTTGCGTTTTTTTCCAGATGTTCCCAATGCAGTAATATAGTAAAAACGCAAAAAATCCTCAAAATTAACATGCTGTGTTTTTTACAGCGATGGTTTTTTTTCCACGGAAAAAAAAACAGTATGTGCACAAAAATTGTGGAATGCATTAAAAATTATGGGATGCTTATGTATGGGGTTTTTTTTTAGCGTTTCTTCTTCGGAAAACGGCTGAAAAAAAACGTGAAAAATCCTGAACGTGTGCACATAGCCTTAAAGGGGTTTTCCCATTTCCGAGATCCTATTCCAATATGCAGTAGGTATGATAATAATAATGTTAGCAAAGGTCACCAATTAGAAATGTAGTATAGTTTTTCTGATTCACTATGGCTCTTTCATAATGTGCAATCTTTGCAGGACCTTAGGTATTCATGGCTATGACTAGAGATGAGTGAATATCCTTGGCTCCCTCCTTATTCGTCAAGCTATAGCGCTTACCGAAGAAGCTGCATCTGGAACCTGGATACCGGGAGCGCTCCCGATGATCAGCTGTTCGGCGCTGCAGCTGCATGTGTCGCAGCTGTATAAGGCTGGTTTCAGACATGCGTTCCTGTGTGCTGCGGATGGCAGCGTACTTGCTTCCTCTGTGAAGCTCCACCTACTGCCTTCTGCGTCCTGCATTTCCCATGTCCCTGCATACCCAATGTTAAAGATAGGTACGCAGGACGCAGCCGGCAGTAGGCTTCACTGGGGAAGCAAGGAGGAAGTACGCTGCCATCCACAGCGCATAGGAACGCGCTGAAACCAGGCTTAGTCGTAACACATGCATGGAGAGCCTGTTTGTTGGGCTCTCCAAGCATGTGTTGTGACTGCCACACAGCCGCGACACATGCAGCTGCAGTTCTGAACAGCTGATTAGCAAGAGCGATCCGGGTTCCCGGGACCACACTGCCCAGTACCCCAACGCGCGTTTCACGTTAGCTTCATCAGGGGGTAAAAACTCTTTCCACATGACCTAGTAGTACATATGGATATCCGCTGCCTAGAACAGTGTGTGTTGGAAGTATGTCTGGAAATACTTCCAAAAGATTGTTCCTGTCTGAAATTACTCCCATTGGATTAATCTTAAATTCAATTGAATGCATCACCCATTGACACTCATATAAAATATATATGTGTTGTTATGCAGTCTAGAATTTTTTTTTTTTTTTTTTTTTTTAAAGATGCCACTGCATTCCTAGTCAACCACACAGGTAATACAGGTAACGAAAATCGGGTATGCCAGCATACATTTGGTTTCATAGTTGAAAGGAATCACAAGTCCATACAGTTCAAGATATAACCTAATGTGTTGGTCCACATAATGTTCAATAGGACACGTTTTGTATATATTTCAGGACTACTTCTTGGTGTATGCATCCGATGCATACTGAAACACTGTAAATAGAGAATCAACAGATACAAAATTGAGAATCCTGAGTTGTTGTTAACTTTTATTGGGTAACTAAAACAATTCAGAATGGCAAGCTTCAAAACCCTTTTTGTCACACGTTTTAATAAATGCAATGTCTGAAGAGTAATCAGTTTATGCCTCTGCACCCCTACACACATACATACACACTCCTTTTGTTACATTTCTTAAAGGCAGTATCAGCACAGAATGACTGTTCAAACCAAGTGCAGTCCACTCTGTGCATCATCGGGGGAGCCAGTCATTTAAAATCACCATAACACTTGCTTGTTTTCCCTCAGATTACATCCCCTTTTCCTGTTCTTTGACAGTCCTGGCTTAATAGAGCCAGAAAAGGGTGGAGTTAGATGAAAACCAAGCAGATGGAAGGTGTGTTTTAAAAGGCTCCGTCATGAAACACCGAGCGCCTGTACCTGGTGTGAACAGTCATTCTGTACTGGCAGTGTGGAGGAGAGTGATATTTTATTGTCCTCTTAGATCTGTTCCATGGTTGCGTTCCCCTCTCAAGTTCTGAAGGGCAGGTTTCTTAAGAACTATAGAGGGTGTCCCTAAACTCTGGACAAGTAGCAATTCTCCTTCACTATCATTTTAATTAATTTAATTACTGTATTTTTTGGATTATAAGATGCTTACCAGGGGGTGGCTGCAGTGCAGGAGGCTCCTAGGAGGTAAGATGCAGGGTCGCTGCTGCAGGAGGCCGGCAGTGGAAGGAGTGGGGCGATGCTGTTGGCCCCGGGCTGGCAGGAGGGGCTGTTTGGCTGCGGCAGCCTCCGGGCTTTAACAAAATGTTGGCAGAGTCCACGCACTGTCTATTTTCACTGCAATGGACTACGAGAAAATGGCCATCGGAGGCGGCGCATGCGCTGATTGAGATCTGTGCTCCCGAGATCTAAATCTGCGCACGTTTCGCCTCCGACGGCCATTTTTCCTCAAGTCCAACTCAGTGAAAACAAATAGAAGTGCGGGGACTCTGCCAACATTTTTTGAAAGCTCATATTGAAGAAGTTGTTTAATATTCCAAATTAATAAAATAAAATGTGGATAAATTCCATTTCTTGAAATGTATTTTTTGCCTACATGTCCAGACTTTAGGGACACCCTCTACAATGAGCTGTCCATGTTACACCGTCCATTCTTGTTGTGTGTTTTAAGATTATTAATTTGTACTTGCACACACTCATGACTGAGGTTTTATCTTTTGCTGCTACAACTGCTTGTTCAGTTAGTTATATTGATGACTTTGCTTTATGTCACTTGATTTATTTACCACATCATTCATGCATCCATATATATAAAATTTCAATTTTCATCTTTATGACCTAGCAAACACATTGCAAATATACATTTTTGTGTCACATTCATAGAGCTCTACTCTAAATATCCGTTCTCAAAAAGAATGTATTACCGTAAATGTTTGCAAATTTATTTGAATGTAAGTCATGATACCCCACTTCCTATAGAGATGCCACTAAATTTGCCTCCCCAGAAGTGCTGGGTTATTGCAGCCAGTCCCATAATGGTTGTCAGATGGTGAAGACAACCTCTCTTACTACCCGTGTATCAGTTGGGACAACCTCTTTAATTATCGTGAGTGCAGGTAGCAGCACATGAAATATTTGTGACATGGCTGGAAATGTATGTGCTAGCTGTCTATCTTTTTCATATTACTCAATCTGATTTCTTATCTTCCATCCTGATCTACAATTATGAATGATTAATATCTTCAATATTTTTGTTTGTGTGTGATCCTGTTCAACAAGTTAAGAAATGACAGCTCACTTAGGGGATATGACATAGAGTGTGATGTGTCGTTTTTGGTTTACATTCATTGTTCTCCATCAATGCTGAGAAGGCTTTCATCTAAAGTATCCACCAACCATCCAACATTGAGGTTATGTTGTCCTTGAAGTAAAAGTTGTAGTCATGTGCACCTTAGGACGTCTTTGATGGCTGTGAAGCACTATTTTTTAATGCTGCATTTCTTTCTGATATTCTGTTCAATTTTCATATTTTTATGTAATAAAGCTTGGACCATATTCCCAAATTATCTTGTCTCTCAATTGTTCATATTGTTCTGTGCTGCAAATAAATAAAAATAGTCTCTGCTGATATAAAAAAGAACCAGAAATATATGGAAAAAAATGTTTAACTCTCTAGTAACTGCAAACTTTTCCATAACTCCTTAGTGATAGAGCCAATTTAGACTTTTGTGAACAAGCCAGAGTTTTCAATTCTGACCATTGTCACTTTATGCCGTAATGACTCGCACCTTATTAACATCCCAATTAGCTTGGCTACATTTTGGCAGGCGTCGGCAAAGAAGGTGTGAGTGTACTGCACTTGGGAGCCCCAATGCCACAATTCCTGAGAGAATCAAAGTATGCCTGATTAGGCAGTACAATGACAGGAAGCAGTTGAAGGAAATTTTACAGTAGTATGTAATCACAGTGCCATATTGCAATAAGTAATGGATATTTGACTTTTATGCAGCCAAATATCCATAAGGTAAAATAAAAATGTAGAGCTTTCATGTCTCCCATGATTATGAATGCAGCAGTCACAAGTTGCCATTGGTCCTGGCGATTACTTGGTCTCTAGAACACTGATGATTTGGCCATTATGCTGGATCCTACTAAAACCACCACAGCCACATACCAGTTCTAGCAAAACTAGTGTTTCAACACAGTAATAGAGTTGCCATACAACTTGTTTCATAAGGTAAAAGAAATGAGGAATGAAAACATTCTTTACAGCTTGAAGGAGGTGACTCGCTACTGAGACCTAAAAAGGAGGAGGAGGACATTAGGGATATTAGAAAATAAAAAACATACATTTAACAGGAATCTGTTAAGATCCAACCCTCCACCCCCAAGCTGATTATTTTTCAGAAAGCAACATCAACATATAAAGTCATTCACAACTTTACTGATGTGTTCTGTTTCTCCCTGACACAAAAATCAGATTTGGTCTATGCAGATGATGCACACATCCCCGCCAGTGTTGAGCGAACATGCTCGCTTGATTCCACGAGTCCCCGTGGCTGCTTGATTCACGGCTTTTAGACACCTGCAACACATGCTGTGATAGCCTTACAGGCAATTTGAACAGCCACGAATCATGCAGCTTCGGGGATTTGAGCATACTACTCGTGTTCCAGGGTTACTCTGATCACACCAGAGCACACTCAACACTAATCCCCACCTATCCCTAGTGAATGTTGGCTCACTGACTGTAGAGCATTGTTTCCCAAACTCCAGTCCTCCGGACCCCAACAGGTCATGTTTTCAGGATTTCCTTAGTATTGCACAGGTGATGGAAGTATCAGGAGTTCTCTCACTTGTGCAGCAGTATTTAAATCCTGAAAACATGACCTGTTGGGGTCCGGAAGGACTGGAGTTTGGGAAATACTGGTGTAGAGGAAGGTTAAGATGGCGGGGAATAGACCCAAGGAGTTGGAGGCTTAGGGAGTGCTTTAAAATTTCCAGAGCACTTAAGACTCATTTGCCTAAGAATTAAAACCGATTTTTAAGTCAAAGAGCAATAGGTTGCCTCAGTAAAGATGTGGATGACCTTAAGAGAGCAACATGACCATACAGACGTGACTATTTCAACATTCATGTAGCACAATGCCCAAATATTGGGTACAGAATTCGAATACAATATACCTATAAATATAACTGATGGAGTAACGATTAACCACCAGATGAAGTAAATACAGTGCTGCTCACCATTATTGACACCCCTTCATTTTTTTTTCATACACTGTACAATATTGTCAGAAATAAATGGAACTGTGCCATAGTTATATTCTCAGGATTTTTTCATTCGTGGTCCAAAGTAATATAACAATAAACATTGTTTTTCAACTTACATGTTGCAATTTCAGAAAAGAAACATAATAAATCAGCATGCATAGCAATAAAGGCACCCCTAATTAATACTTGGCTGCACACTGTTTGTCATTGATGGCAGCCAACAAATGTGTCTTGTAGCCATCTATAACCTTACACATCTCAGCTGGTATTTTTTCCCCATTCTTCCTTTGCAGTTTGTTCAAGCTCTTGAATGTTTGCAGGATTCTTCTTCCTAATGGAAGATTTTAGCTCGCCCCAAAGATTTTCAATGGGATTGTGGTCAAGAGTTATTGCTGGCCATTTTAAAACGGATGTTCATTTTTTTTTATTTTTCAACCATTCATGTGTACTTTTGGAAGTGTTCTTGGGTCATTTTCTTGCTGGAAAACCCATGATCTTCAACTCAAACCAAGATTTCTTAAACGAGGTAGGACATTTTTCTCTAAAATCTCTAGATGATTCTCTGATTTTCATGATTCCTGTGATATGATCAAGGTCTCTAGTACCGGACGCAGCAACCCAACCCCACAACATTACGGATCCTCCACCATTCTTAAATGTTGATAGGGTGTTCTTTTCTTTATAAGCTTCATTGTGCTATCTGTAAACAAACTAGCTTTGCATTGCCAAAAAGCTCTTGTTTTTGTTTCATCTGTCCACAGAACATTTTCCCAGAAGGATGGTGGTTTGTCAAGCTACTCTTTGGCAAAGATTTTCTTCAGCAATGGTTTCTTCCTTGACTTTTACTGATAAAGTTCTGCTTGGTTTAGTGTGTGGCGTAAGGTACTTGTAAAAACCATGACCCCAAACTGTTCCAGGTTGGCCTTCAGGTCTATGGATGTTTGACGTGTTTTTTCCACCATTTGAACCAACTTTTGGAGACATTTCTTGTCAATTTTCCTCTTTCCCCCATGTCCAGGGAGGTTCTTGACTGCTTCATGCTTGGCAAGCTTCTTAATAGCATTGTGCACTGATGAAACTGGAATACCAAGGTTTTTGGGGTTGGGCTTTTACCCTTTGGAAGTATTGACTTTGCTAATAATAGCAGTTCTGATGTGCTCAACCTCCTTTGTCTTCACCATTGCGACAAAGGAACAGAGCCTACCTTGAGGCTTTTGAAAACACTGAAGTCATCATTCATTGGCTAATTCATGTCACATGGGCATTGACAATCACATGTGATTCTCATTTGTTATTTAGCACAGGTGAGTCAAAATGTGTTTCCATACTAATTTAATGTAAAGAGTGCCAATACCAGTGTCAGAAAGCTTTAGGTTTTTCTGTTTTTCTCTCCCAATTTTTTTTTTTATTGTTTATCATTTGCTCTTTTGTATTTAACATGAGCCCTATGCAAAAAAAAAATATTTAAATGATTCAGTTTTTTCAGGAGACATTCCACATTATGTACTTTATGGGAGCCAATATTGATTAGCAGGACTGTAAAATACAAGACAAGTAAAGGAGGGGTATATTAAGCAATTAAATACATCTGAAGTAAGATACAGTGTCATGTAAAAGTTTGGGAACCCCTGGTCAAAATTACTGTGATTGTGAACAGTTAAGCAAGTCGAAGATGACATAATTTCTAAAAGGGCTAAAGTAAAAGATGACACATTTCCTCTAAATTTTAGGCAAAAGAGATAGTCTATTGTATTTTAAGATCATTATCCATTTGTAGAAGTCATCTTCTTGACTTCTGTGCATTCAAAGCATGAAGCGAGACATAAGTGGTTAAAATCAGTGGATAAGCTAAGAAAGAACTGTCTCATTCGAAACACATGTCGCTTGTTTTCCATGCTGTCTGTTTTGGGAGATACTATTATTGGATTTTGGATGAAATAAAGTTTTTCATGGAAGCGTTCAGCTGTCCATCCCCCAAACATTGGAGATAAAGCCCCACGCAGGAGCTCTGGTCCTTTATGACAAAGTTTCAAAATTCCTGCGGTTTGAAATACTCCCATTCCGGCTGGTGGAGACTGACAGTTTTAAAAAAACTGATGCAAATCGTCCCACAGAACCTGGTTTCCATCCGGCACTATTTCAAGCGGGTAATACCTGCCCTGCACACACATCTTGCAGACAAATCAGGTGTGCTCTACGCAGCTCCATCACTGACAAGGCTAGGAACATTACACAACCCCTGGCAAAAATTATGGAATCACTGGCCTTGTAGGATGTTCATTCAGTTGTTAGATTTTTGTAGAAAAAAAGCATATCACAGACATGGCACAAAACTAAAGTCATTTCAAATGGCAACTTTCTGGATTTAAGAAACACATCAAGAACAAAAAATGTGGTAGTCAGTAATGGTTACTTTTTTTAACCAAGCATAGGGGAAAATTTGCGGAATCACTCAATTCTAGGGAAAAAATTATGGAATCACAATGTAAATTTTCATACCCAAAAATAACACCTGCATCAAATTAGATCTGCTCGTTAGTCTGCATCTAAAAATCAGTGATCACACCTTGGAGAGCTGTTGCACCAAGTGGACTGACATGAATCATGGCTCCGACACAAGAGATATTAGTTGAAACAAAGGAGAGGATTATCATGCTCTTGAAAGGGAAAATCATCACACAATGTTGCAAAAGATGTTGGTTCACAGTCAGCTGTGTCTAAAATCTGGACCAAATACAAACCACATGGGAAGGTTGTTAAAGGCAAACATACTGGTAGACCAAGGAAGAAGACAAAGCGTCAAGACTGGAAACTTAAAGCAATATGTCTCCAAAACAGGAAATGCACAACAAAATAAATGAACGAATGGGTGGAAACGAGTCAACGTCTGTGACCGTACTGTAAGAAACCGCCTAAAGGAAATGGGATTTAAATACAGAAAAGCTAAACGAAAGCCATCATTAACACCTAAACAGAAAAAAACAAGGTTACAATGGACTAAGGAAAAGCAATAGTGGACTGTGGATGAAAGTCATATTCAGTGATGAATCGCGAATCTGCATTGGGCAAGGTGATGATGCTGGAACTTTTGTTTGGTGCCGTTCGAATGAGATTTATAAAGATGACTGCCTGAAGAGAACATGCAAATTTTCCCTTCACCATGATAGCACCTTACGTGAGAAATGGCATCCGCCCCCAGGAACAGGAAACCTGCAGCAGAGAGAAAATGGGGCGGCACCTCTCCTCAGTTTTGGTTTCCTGTTCCTGCAGGTGGATGCCTGCAGCAGAGCTCTTACCTCCAGAGGGATCTCCCTCTGATAATTGCCGGTCTGGAGGCTGAGGTCCGCGGCGGGGACAGCCGTACTTGGTGGCATCTTGTACGGTGCTGTCAGGGCGAAGGGCTGCTGTATGCCGCGCCTCATCCCCCCCCGCTGGACTCCCCGGCGTCTGCTCTGGGCAGGAGGCTGGTCCGGGGAGAAAGGGGCGTGTCCTTCACTGGCGCTGAAGTGGAAGGTGACGACTTCCGGTCTCACGGGAGTGACATCACATGCCGGGGGAGCCGGTGTTCTGGACACTTCCGGGCGGAAGTTGCTCCAGAGGCACGCACACCGCTCCCACCATATGATAAGGAGTGAACGCAGAATTGCCTGCTAAAATGGCTGAGCCAGCAGATCCAGACACACCAACGGTGCCTGCACCCAGGATGAGTAAGGAGGCACAAGCTACTGGGGTACCCAGGGTCCTGGAGGGGTGAGTGCCTTCGTAAGGCGAATCACACATTCTGATGTCCTTTACACTATATGTCTTTTAGGGAAGGAAGGCTACCTCCAAACAAGAATAGGGTTTGTGTGCTGTGCAAAGAAACACTCTAGACTGTACAGCAAGAAAATCTGCCAGCCCTGTATTGATAAAACGGTGGCAGAAGAGCCTTCTCTATTACAAAATATAAAATCGATTATATGGGAGGAAGTTAAAACAACTGTTAAAGAACAGTTTAAACAACATGCAAAAGGAGTCCCGTCTCCCCCTCCTCCAACAAGTGTACAATGGTCTGATATAGATTCAAGAGAAGAAACAGGAGAATTAACCCCTTCTGATGCCTCAGATCTGGACTCCTCGGATGAGGAGTATGGCCACCCTTATTTTCAATCTGAAGATATCGGGAAACTGCTCAAACTTGTTAGGGCGACCATGGGGGTAGAAACCGCTAAAGAGCTGCGATCAATTCAGGACACTATGTTCAGCAATTTGGAGGGGAAAAAGCGTAATTTTTTTTCCTTTCCATGATAATATCATAAATTTAATCAAAAGAGAGTAGAAAAAAATAAAAAGATATCTGTCCCTCAGGCATTGAAGCGCAAATATCCCTTTGATGAAGAGGTCTGAAAAGTATGAAAAGGCTCCTAAATTGGATGCAGCCATTGCTAGTACCTCTAAGGGAGTAGCGTTACCATTTGAGGACATGGGAGCCCTAAAAGATCCTCTTGACAAGAAAGCGGATGCTTTCCTGAAATCTGCTTGGGAGGCAGCGACATGGTCATTTAAACCTGGGGTGGCCGCCACTTGCACAGCACGTGCTATGGTTAAGTGGTTGGAGGAACTGAGTGACCAGATTAAAAACAAATGCCCGAGAGAGAGACTACTTGAAGCATTACCCTCCCTACAGGGCGCAGCAGGTTTCCTAGCGGATGCTTCGATTGATTCTGTCAGAAGTGCCGCCCGTGCGTGTGCTTTATCCAACTCAGGACGTAGAGCATTATGGCTGAAAAATTGGACGGCTGACTTCCAATCTAAGGTTAAACTCTGGGGTACCCTGTGAAGGAAAATATCTCTTTGGTAAAGCCTTAGATGAGATCCTAGAGAAAGCATCGGATAAGAAAAAATGTTTTCCGCCTCCTTTTCCTAGGCGCCGATGGGAGACCTCTCGTTCATCCTTTCGTGGGTACGGATACAGAGGGGGCTGTGGCCGTTCAGACGATAGATCAGTATGTGGCAGACCTTGGAAAGAAAGTAAAGAGAGAGGATTCCTCTTCAATAAGCCTCCCCCCAAACCTGACCCCAAACATCAATGACGCCAAGATCCCAGTGGGGGGAAGGCTCCGATTGTTCGTCCACCACTGGGCAGCATTACCTGCTTCTCAATGGGTAACCAGCTTAGTATCGGAAGGCCTAAGGTTCAAATTCTCAGCCCCCCGCCAAATCGCATGATAACCCAGGCCATGCTAGAGAGAGAGGTCCATCTCATACAAAAAGAAGTCCTAATAAGAGTACCCCACCAGGAGATAGGAAAAGGTTTCTACAGTACTTTGTTCCTTACGCCAAAACCAGACGGCTGGCTTAGAACAATTTTCAACTTGAAAGCACTAAACCGCTATATTCAAGTAGAGAGTTTCAAAATGGAGACTCTAAGAACGGCAATAAAAGTACTCGACCCGGGCTGTTACATGGCAGTAATAGATCTAACAGATGCTTACTACCATGTGCCAATTGCTGGCCAACAATACCTAAGACTAGTGGTAAACATTGCAAAAATTCCCACCCATCTGCAATATCAATGCCTTCCCTTCGGGGTAACTATAGCTCCCCGTATATTTACAAAAATCATTTCTGAAGTAGCATCTTTCATCAGAAAGGAATACATAATACTGGTACCTTATCTGGACGATTTTCTGGTAGTAGCAAACAGCAAAGAAAATTGCGAAAAAGCAGTCGCCAGAGTACTGGAGGTACTGACCAAACTAGGCTGGATTATAAACTTAAAGAAATCAAGACTGATCCCAGCTCAAACTCAAGAATTCCGGGGGATTCTATTGGATTCCGTCAAGCAGGAATGTGTCCTCCTGCAGAGGAAAATCCAGGCTATTCAACAGAAGATACAACTGTTCCAACTAAGACGGCCCATTTCACTACGGAATGCAATGTCGCTCTTAGGTGTCCTAACGGCAACAATTCCGGCGACCCAGTGGGCACAAAGCCACACGAGGGAATTACAATGGCAGGTGCTAGCTGAGCAAACGAAGATTCCATACAACTTGAATCGGAAAATTCTTCTATCTTCGAAAGTTCAAGACTCATTACAATGGTGGCTGAGAACAGAAAATTTAAGCAAAGCAGTGCCTTGGTCAGTGCGGAATCCAGTGATCCTAACTACCGATGCGAGCCCGTGGGGGTGGGGAGCACACCTGGAGGATCAGGTCCTACAAGGTCAATGGGAGGCCTCAATGAGAGCAGCATCTTCAAATCTAAAAGAACTGACGGCGGTGAGGCAAGCACTTCTACACATAGGAGAAAAGATACACGGAAGACATGTGGTAGTATTGTCTGACAACAACACAGCGATAGCTTATATAAATCGGCAAGGGGGCACAAGGTCAGCATCCCTTATGGCAGAGGCCAAAGAACTGTTCATATGGGCCGAGAACAACCTTCTTTCCTTAGCAGGAACATAAGAGGGTCAGAGAATCAAATAGCCGATTTCTTAAGCTGTCACATATTACATCAAGGAGTGTGGTCCCTGAACCAGAGAATATTTGGGAAAATCTGTGCCAGCTGGGGCATTCCAGAAATAGACTTGCCACAAAAGAAAATCGTAAGGTGAGAAAGTTCTATTCTCTGAACCCAAGAGAAAACCCGGAGGGAGTGGATGCGCTTCTGTACCGATGGAACTTTCATCTAGCATACGCATTTCCCCCGATTCCGTTAATCCCGACAGTCTTCAAGAAAATTCGGGAAGACAAGGCACGAGTAATCGTTCTAGCTCCCTTTTGGCCAAAAAGGGCATGGTTCACGTGGCTCAGACGCATGTCTATCTTGGACTCGTGGATCCTTCTGGATGCTCCGGATCTCCTACACCAGGGACCAGTCCAACACCCCCAAGTACACAGGCTCCATCTCACCGCCTGGAACTTGAGAGGGCTCCTATTAGCAAAAGGATTCTCAAACCCCTTGGTGACCACATTGCTCGCTAGCAGGAAAAAGGTCACATCAGAAAAATACCAGAAAATCTGGCAGAAATTCCAGGAATTTTCTGGGTGACAATTGTCCGATCAAGCCAAGAAATTCCTGTAAAAGAAATTCTAGAATTTCTTCAAAAAGAGTTAGAGAGGAGGCCATCTACTAGCACCTTAATGGTGCAAGTCTCCACCCTGGGTGCGCTGTTTGATCAAAAACTTGCTGATCACCCTTGGGTCTATAGGTTCATCCGAGCCTCCTTTACATCCAGACCCTCAAAATTATTTCCTAAGGTGGCTCCCTGGAATCTAAATTTAGTTTTAAATGCCCTGTTTCCCCCTTTGAGCCTCTCATTTCCATTTCAATAAAAGCTTTAACCCTGAAAACAGTCCTCCTAGTTGCCTTAACTTCAGCCCGACGTACCTGCGAGCTGCAAGCTATTTCGGTGAACCCCCTTACACTACCTTTCAGGATGACAAAGTGATTATTAAAACCGACCCGGCCTTCCTTCCAAAGGTCAACTCAAAATTTCATAGAGACCAGGAAATAATTTTGCCCTCATTTTGTCCCCAACCAAAATCCCAGAGAGAACAAACCTTCCATTGTCTTGATGTCAGACGCTGCCTTCTTCAGTACATAGAAGCCACAAAATCATCAGCCTTTTTGTCGCCTTCCAGGGCACAAACGGGGGAAAAAAGGCCTCAAAGGCAACTATTGCACGGTGGTTGCGTACGGCTATTTCACTTTCATATTCCTCTTCTGGCCAAGTTCCCCCACAGGGTGTTACGGCTCACTCCACGCATGCTGTTGCCACATCCTGGGCGGAAAGGTCAAACGCTTTTGGTGGAACAGATTTGTAGAGCGGCAGTATGGTCTTCACCATCCACCTTCTTCTGACATAGGCTAGACTTAGGTCTATCAAACTTGTCTTTCGGGAGAAAGTTACTATCTGCTGTTGTCCCACCCTAGGAGTCTTTCTATTTCTTCCTCTCACGTACGGTGCTGTCATGGTGAAGGGAAAAAATGATAATTACTTACCGGTAATTTGATTTTCCAGAACCATGACAGCACCGCATTAATTCCCGCCCTATCTTGGTGATGGTTGTGTGATTCACAAAAAAAACAAAAAACTTTTATTACATTTAAATAAATAAATATATATATATAAAGGGATATAGGTATAGAAACTGATAAGGAGCTATATGAAATGAATATAATATACAAGTGTGTACTAACAAGGCGGTCATCTTCCATACTCTGAAACAAACTGAGGAGAGAGGTACCGCCCCATTCTTTTATCTCTGCTGCAGGTTTCCTGTTCCTGGGGGCGGATGCCATCTCTCACGTACGGTGCTGTCATGGTTCTGGAAAATCAAATTACCGGTAAGTAATTATCATTTTTCCACAGTCATTGGTTACAATGGGCTAAGGAAAAGCAATCGTGGACTGTGGATGACTGGATGAAAGTCATATTCAGTGAAGAATCACAAATCTGCATTGAGCAAAGTGATGATGCTGGAACCTTTGTTTGGTGCCATTCCAATGAGATTTATAAAGATGACTGCCTGAAGAGAACATGCAAATTTCCACAGTCATTGATGATATGGGACTGCATGTCAGGTAAAGGCACTGGGAAGATGGCTGTCGTTACATCTTCAATAAATGCACAAGTTTATGTTGATATTTTGGACACTTTTCTTATCCCATCAATTGAAAGGATGTTTGGGGATAATGAAATAATTTTTCAAGATGATAATGCATCCTGCCATAGGGTCATTCCATGTCAAGTGATCCAAATATGATTTTTTTTTTACCTGACGTCTTTAGATTTTTTTTTTTTTTATGAAGCACAACTTTAGTTAATTACAAATTCAAAAGTTTTGAATTTTTTGATTCATTAATTTTTTACAGACAAAAGCGCGAATTTTGGCCTGGTATGTCTTTACATTTTTTATCATATCTCAGGCTAAAATTAAGATAAAGAGGTGGGAGAGGGATAATTTTTCTCAGAACGGTACCGGCTTTCATTTGATATGTCACAAGACTGTATTTCTTTATATTTTGTTTTGGAGAAATCAAATTCAAATTTTGATGCACAATTGTGAAAAAAAGTATGTTTTAAATTTGTGAAAAAATGCATGTGTGTTACTTGTGTTCTTTATATTTCTACAGGGATTCAACTTGGAACCTACCAAATTTTTTTTTTTTAAGTCTTGAATCATCTGATTTTATGTTCGTGTGAGTTTCTTCCTTTTTTATTTTCAAATTACAATTTATTGAATTCAACATTTATATGCAACAATAAAGAAATACAAAAAACAAATACCGAAGTGCCAGAATAAATACATGTTAATCATTATAACACAACTTGCTCAGCATTTTCAACCTGAATACATTGAAAAAAAAACAAAAGAAAAAAGGTGATCATATCCTCGTGTGATTTTCTAAATACAGTCTCATCCTAATTATATGTTAAAAACCAGATTAAAAGAACCAATATTTTTACCACCTATTTATACATGTAACAATTTTTTTCTATTGTATTACAAAACATGTAATTTATGAAGTGTTTAAGAAGAATAGTACAGTAGTTAAATTCTCGTTCTATAAAATAGGTTTTTAAACTGGCCTTTTATCATCAATGTGTCCCTTCTAGTAGGTGAAATGTAATCTTGTCCATAAGCGCTCACTAGCAGTGGCCATTTCCTTTTGTGTCAGAGTATGTGCGGCCTGTCATGGTGTTCGGCTCCACCTGAGTTAATATCTGATTTTTGTTCACTTTTAAAATGTCTGATTTTCTTGGATACACAAAGGACGGCGCTGGACCAGAAGGTGCAAAAAAAGTCAATTCTACATCTTCATTTTCACAATCTTTGGAGAGTACAGTAGCCAGCCACCAGCTGTTTCTCTATCTTTTTTCTAGCCTGAGTTACGAGGAGAAATGTAAAGGCAGGCATCACCAAAATTCACACTTTTTCCAAACTTTGAAAATCAATTAAAAAAAAAATAAAAGATATATATATATATATATATACAGTACAGACCAAAAGTTTGGACACACCTCATTTAGAGATTTTTCTGTATTTTCATGACTATGAAAATTGTACATTCACACTCAAGGCATCAAAACAATGAATTAACACATGTTGAATTATATACTTAACAAAAAAGTGTGAAACAACTGAAATTATGTCTGATATTCTAGGTCAGTGATGGGCAACCTTTTGAGCTCGGTGTGTCAAAATTCGCCAAAAAACCGAGCATAACTTGGGTGGTGTGTCACCTTGATAAAAAAACATAATTTTGCGACATGTATAGTTTAAATAACAAATATGTATAATTAGAATTAACTTACCTGCTTAGTGACTTCTTTGTTCATCTGTCAGTTGGTTTCTTTTGTTGGTCTTGCTATTATTTAACTTGTGTGGGGTGCCGTGAACTAAGATAAGTGAGGGGGAGGGGGAATTCTTCCAGTGATGGCGAACCTGTGGCACTCCAGCTGTTGCAAAACTACAATTCCCATCATGTCTTCACAGCCAAAGCCTTTGCTTTGAATGGCCAGCCATGATGGGAATTGTAGTTTTGCAACAGCTGGACTGCCACAGGTTCGCCATCACTGCCTCCCTCTCACTTATCTCAGTAATGGCCAATGACACCCCACAGTTCACTGGATGATGGTTGCTGTAGTAGTCACAGGGCCTCCAGACAGCAATCACAGGGCCTGAGACCAGACAGCAATCACAGGGCCTGAGTCCAGACAGCAATCACAGGGCCTGAGTCCAGACAGCAATCACAGGGCCTGAGTCCAGACAGCAATCACAGGGCCTGAGTCCAGACAGCAATCACAGGGCCTGAGTCCAGACAGCAATCACAGGGCCTGAGTCCAGACAGCTATCACAGGGCCTGAGTCCAGACAGCAATCACAGGGCCTGAGTCCAGACAGCAATCACAGGGCCTGAGTCCAGACAGCAATCACAGGGCCTGAGTCCAGACAGCAATCACAGGGCCTGAGTCCAGACAGCAATCACAGGGCCTGAGTCCAGACAGCAATCACAGGGCCTGAGTCCAGACAGCAATCACAGGGCCTGAGTCCAGACAGCTATCACAGGGCCTGAGTCCAGACAGCTATCACAGGGCCTGAGTCCAGACAGCTATCACAGGGCCTGAGTCCAGACAGCAATCACAGGGCCTGAGTCCAGACAGCAATCACAGGGCCTGAGTCCAGACAGCAATCACAGGGCCTGAGTCCAGACAGCAATCACAGGGCCTGAGTCCAGACAGCAATCACAGGGCCTGAGTCCAGACAGCAATCACAGGGCCTGAGTCCAGACAGCAATCACAGGGCCTGAGTCCAGACAGCTATCACAGGGCCTGAGTCCAGACAGCTATCACAGGGCCTGAGTCCAGACAGCTATCACAGGGCCTGAGTCCAGACAGCTATCACAGGGCCTGAGTCCAGACAGCAATCACAGGGCCTGAGTCCAGACAGCAATCACAGGGCCTGAGTCCAGACAGCAATCACAGGGCCTGAGTCCAGACAGCTATCACAGGGCCTGAGTCCAGACAGCTATCACAGGGCCTGAGTCCAGACAGCTATCACAGGGCCTGAGTCCAGACAGCTATCACAGGGCCTGAGTCCAGACAGCTATCACAGGGCCTGAGTCCAGACAGCTATCACAGGGCCTGAGTCCAGACAGCTATCACAGGGCCTGAGTCCAGACAGCTATCACAGGGCCTGAGTCCAGACAGCTATCACAGGGCCTGAGTCCAGACAGCTATCACAGGGCCTGAGTCCAGACAGCTATCACAGGGCCTGAGTCCAGACAGCTATCACAGGGCCTGAGTCCAGACAGCTATCACAGGGCCTGAGTCCAGACAGCTATCACAGGGCCTGAGTCCAGACAGCTATCACAGGGCCTGAGTCCAGACAGCTATCACAGGGCCTGAGT
Organism: Ranitomeya variabilis; assembly: GCF_051348905.1. Classification (NCBI taxonomy): domain Eukaryota; kingdom Metazoa; phylum Chordata; class Amphibia; order Anura; family Dendrobatidae; genus Ranitomeya; species Ranitomeya variabilis. The sequence continues at coordinate 219,506,864 of NC_135234.1, forward strand.
CCAGACAGCAATCACAGGGCCTGAGTCCAGACAGCTATCACAGGGCCTGAGTCCAGACAGCTATCACAGGGCCTGAGTCCAGACAGCTATCACAGGGCCTGAGTCCAGACAGCTATCACAGGGCCTGAGTCCAGACAGCTATCACAGGGCCTGAGTCCAGACAGCTATCACAGGGCCTGAGTCCAGACAGCTATCACAGGGCCTGAGTCCAGACAGCTATCACAGGGCCTGAGTCCAGACAGCTATCACAGGGCCTGAGTCCAGACAGCTATCACAGGGCCTGAGTCCAGACAGCTATCACAGGGCCTGAGTCCAGACAGCTATCACAGGGCCTGAGTCCAGACAGCTATCACAGGGCCTGAGTCCAGACAGCTATCACAGGGCCTGAGTCCAGACAGCTATCACAGGGCCTGAGTCCAGACAGCTATCACAGGGCCTGAGTCCAGACAGCTATCACAGGGCCTCCAGACAGCTATCACAGGGCCTGAGTCCAGACAGCTATCTCCTCAGGCCTCAGAAGTGCAGCCTGGGACTTCTGGTCGGTGCAGCCTGGGACTTCTGGTCGGCGCAGCAGGGAGCAGCGCAATGTCGCCCAAACAACACAGATCCGACGCAGAGGCCTGGGACTTCCGGGAGCTGCGCCTGGCCTACCGGAAGTCCCAGGCCTAGACGCTCTGCACCGGAGCTCTGTTGTTTGGACCCACAGACCTCCTGCATGGCATCCGATCCGATAAAAAATCGGATCGGATGCCATTGTTTACTTTAGCATTCCGATACCGCAAGTATCGGGTATCGGCCGATATTTGCTGTATCGGAATTCCGATACCGAGATCCGATACTTTTGTGGTATCGGGTATCGAAACAACATTAATGTGTGTAAAATAAAGAATTAAAATAAAAAATATTGCTATACTCACCTCTCCGACGCAGCCTGGACGTCCGCGAGGGAACCGGCAGCGTTGTTTGCTTAAAAATCGCGGTTTTCCTTCCTTACTTGAAGTCCCGGCTTGTGATTGGTTGCGTGCCGCCCATGTGACCGAGACGCGACCAATCACAGCAAGCCGTGACGTAATTTTAGGTCCTTCAGGATTTTAAAATTACGTTCCGGCGTTGTGATTGGTTGCGTGCGGTCACATGGGCGACGCAACCAATCACAACGCCGGAACATAATTTTAAAATCCTGAAGGACCTAAAATTACGTCACGGCTTGCTGTGATTGGTCGCGTCTCGGTCACATGGGCGGCACGCAACCAATCACAAGCCGGGACTTCAAGTAAGGAAGGAAAACCGCGATTTTTAAGCAAACAACGCTGCCGGTTCCCTCGCGGACGTCCAGGCTGCGTCGGAGAGGTGAGTATAGCAATATTTTTTATTTTAATTCTTTATTTTACATATTAATATGGTTCCCAGGGCCTGAAGGAGAGTTTCCTCTCCTTCAGACCCTGGGAAAGAAGCAATTTCTATGGGGCCGCGGCCGGCGTGTCACTGAAAATGACTACGCGTGTCAGCACTGACACGCGTGTCATAGGTTCGCCATCACTGTTCTAGGTTCTTCAAAGTAGCCACCTTTTGCTTTGATGACTGCTTTGCACACTCTTGGAATTCTCTTGATGAGCTTCAAGAGGTAGTCACCGGGAATGGTCTTCCAACAATCTTGAAGGAGTTCCCAGAGATGCTTAGCACTTGTTGGCCCTTTTGCCTTCACTCTGCGTTCCAGCTCACCCCAAACCATCTCGATTGGGTTCAGGTCTGGTGACTGTGGAGGCCAGGTCATCTGGCGTAGCACCCCATCACTCTCCTTCTTGCTTAAATAGCCCTTACACAGCCTGGGAGGTGTGTTTGGGGTCATTGTCCTGTTGAAAAATAAATGATGGTCCAACTAAACGCAAACCGGATGGAATAGCATGTTGCTGCAAGATGCTGTGGTAGCCATGCCATGAGGTGTGTCCAAACTTTTGGTCTGTACTGTATATCTAGAATTTTTTTTTCTTCACATTTTGCATTTTCACACACTATTACCAAATAGAAACCTCAAAAAAAGACATAATACCAAAGTGTCAACAACTACTGTCAATAAGTTTATTAAATTGTTACAAAAGGTATTAAAAAAGGAGAAACTGACAAAAATAGTACATAGTGCAAATTGCTAAATACATCAAAAAAGGGTACAGATCACCCATACTGGGAAATAAACCTCAAAAAAACGAGGTGAATACCAATACATATCCTAAGAGGTCCTAAGACCAAATAAAGTGTAAAAACAAAGTGTCTCTCAGCATAAATACCAGTAGAAGGATGATCCGTGGTTCCCCAAGACTCCAGCTCCAACGTACGTTTTGCCTTCGTGGCTTTTTCAAGGAGTCACTCCTCGAAAAAGCCACGAAGGCGAAACGTACGTTGGAGCTGGAGTCTTGGGGAACCACGGATCATCCTTCTACTGGTACTTATGCTGAGAGACACTTTGTTTTTACACTTTATTTGGTCTTAGGACCTCTTAGGATATGTATTGGTATTCACCTCGTTTTTTTGAGGTTTATTTCCCAGTATGGGTGATCTGTACCCTTTTTTGATGTATTTAGCAATTTGCACTATGTACTATTTTTGTCAGTTTCTCCTTTTTTAATACCTTTTGTAACAATTTAATAAACTTATTCACAGTAGTTGTTGACACTTTGGTATTATGTCTTTTTTTGAGGTTTCAATTTAGTTTTTGGGACATATGGTGAGGTTGTCTCACTGAGTTGTGCACTATTACCAAATAACAAAATCTCAAAAGAATTATAAATATAGAGGTAAAAATCATTGGTTCACTTGACATGGAATGACCCCATAGTGCAAAACTGTGAAAACATTCCTTGAAAAAAGACACACAAGTTCAATGTCATGGCCTGCAAATAGTCCGGATCTCAATCCAATTGAAAATCCTTGGTGGAAGTTGAAGAAAATGGTCCATGACAAGGCTCTAACTTGCAAAGCTGATCTGGCAACAGCAATTAGAGAAAGTTGGAGCCAGATCAATGAAGAGTACTGTTTGACACTCATTAAGTCCATGCCTCAGAGACTGCAAGCTGTTATAAAAGCCAGAGGTGGTGCAACAAAATACTAGTGATGTTTTAGAGTGTTTGTTTGTTGTTCATGATTCCATAATTTTTTCCTCAGAATTGAGTGAATCCATAATTTTTTCCCTATGCTTGGTTAAAAAAGTCACCATTACTGACTACCACATTTTTTTTCTTGATTTCTGTTAGTGTTTCTTAAAGCCAGAAAGTTGCCATTTGAAATGACTTTAGTTTTGTGCCATGTCTGTGATCTGCTTTTTTTCTACAAAATCAAACAACTGAATGAACATCCTCCAAGGCCGGTGATTCCATAATTTTTGCCAGGGGTTGTATCTCCATAACTGCCTACTGGGTAAATGTAGTAGCAGCTGGGCCTGAGCCAGAAGGCTTTCTGGCATTTGTTCTATCACTGCTTAGGATTTCTGGACATTTCTCTGTCCATGTTGCCTCCGCTTCCTCATCCGTTCACTGTAACACCTGCTCCATCTTCAGCACAATGGGAAATGACAGCAAGCTATTCTGAAACATCTTTTTCTGGGAAAGATCCCGCAGAAGCTGTGGACAGAGATCAAACAACAGACCAATGAGTAGTTTGGTACTGCTGAACCTCAAGCCTGGCCTGGTGGTGTGTGATATTGGTTGAAAACTCTTAGCAGCTCGAAGCCTAGCTGGTTTGACAGACATTCCTTGCCTGTCGCATGTGCTGAATTTGGTGGTGGAGAGCTTCCTTAAAAAATCCTCTAATATGTCAGAGCTGCTGCTGAAAGGCAGGCCATCTGTGCATTCTTTTGGTGTTCTCAGCATGCTGCTGTTTGTGCTGCAGCATCACTTCTGCCTTTCCCCTCATCTCATATGTGACGTACCCAAAAGGTGAACACCACCTTGCATATGCTGAAGAGACTGAGCAATAGTGGAGTTTCCGTTGCAGCACGCAAGAGTGACTCACTCTGCAGAACAACGCCACGACTAAAGAGTGGATGTCCATGAAGGACATGTTTGCCATGTGGCACTGCTTTGAGCACTCCACCATGGCCAGCGCAGATGACGCCATCATCAGAATTACTATCCAATTTCTATGCCTGCTTGAAAAAATGTTTTGTGCAATAATGAGATGTGGCAAAGGAGGAGGAGGAACAGGGACCATTCACACCATTATCAGGGTAGTTTCCTACAGATTGTTTGGAGGGTGGGTTCCTGATCGAGCAGCAGCCAGGTACACATCTGTCCAGCCATGGGACAGTTTTGGAGGAGGGATGGTGTTCACAGCAGGATGGCACTCAGCAGCTCACGGGCATCACTGGACCGTCGCTAGAGGGGATACAGAGTACCTAGATGATATACCTCTCACCAAGGTTAAAGGTTAAAATGAATTTGTCCTATTACAGATCCCTGCGGTCCACACTGCTGACTATATCCCATTAAGAGAAAGTACCATTTATGATGTCTCTTTGTTTTCTGTCTTTTAGCCAGTTCCTTACAATCTGCATATACTTTCCTCCAGTCCTTGCTTCTGTAGCTTCACTGTTATGTTGTTATGTGGTACAGTATCAAATGCCTTTGCAAAATCCACATAAATCACATCAGACGCATTGCCAACATCGAGTTTTGCACTTACCGCCTCATTGAAACCCAACATGCTAGTTATACAGAACTTATCTTTCATGAATGGTTGTCAGTTATTACATTATTCTGTGCAATATATCTCTGCAGGTCATCTGTTATAATGCCCTCAAAAACTTTGCACACTACTGATGTTTGACTTACCAGATGGTATTTACCAGGATCCACCTTCTTAAGCCCTCTTCACGTATCAGTGTCTCCACTATGTGTGGTGAGACTCACACACTTAGACCCAATCAAATCTATTGGTCTGCGCGCATGTCAGTGTGTTCACAGACAACATGTCCGTGTGCAAAACACAGACACGTCCTCTTTTTTTATGGCAGCACAGACTGCAATACATCAAGCACACGTGCACACTGATGACACACGGATGACATCCAGGTGTCATTAGTGTAACCTGTACCTGCGTCTAGGAAAAGCAGTACAGTTAGCTCTGTTCCCAGGCACCATGTGCTGAATCCAACTTTAATAATCGTCACCTGGTCTCCCTGTAATCAGCGCAACCAGGTGATGCTGATGACATTTGTAGCTAGCACCCTCTGTCTGAATACCTCGTATGAAATAAATAATTTAAAAAAAATGGCATGGCGTTCCCCTTAATGTTGCTAACCATCTGAAGGAAAGCAAACAGCTTGGGGCTGGTGTTATGCTGGGAAGGGGCCAACAGCATAAAGGTTGCCAGCCTATTAACAGCTCGCATCTGTTTGCTTAGCCTTTACTGGTTATTAAAAATGGGGAGAGACCCCCAAAAAATGATGTGGGGTCACCCCAATTCTAAACCAGCAATGGCTAAACAGACAGCTCTAGGCTGATATTAATAGGCTGCAAAGGGGTCATGGTTATTGGCCCATCCCAAACTAATAAAATCAGCTTTCAGCCTCCTCAGAAAAGGCGCATCCATTAGATGTGCTAATTCTGGCCCTTAGCCTCAGCTCTTCCCATCCCACTTGCCCTGGTGTGTTGGCAAGTGTGGTAATAGTTTTGGGGTTGATGTCAGCTGTTTAATGTCCTCTGACATCAAGCCCAGGGGTTAGTAATGAAGACGTGTCTATCGGACATCCCCATTACTAACCCCATAGTCAAAAGAATAAAGAAACACTAAAAAAAAGTTCTTTTAATTGAAAAAATCACTTCGCGACCCAGTTTTAACAATTTATTCCCATAGAATATATACACTATAATAATAATAATATACTCACCTGTCTGACGTAATTCCATAATAAGGAAGTCCCATGACGATCCACAATTCTGTTACATCCGGAGTGTGTGTTAAGCGGTGACATCAGTAATGTGTCCTTAAACATGCCCAATTTATGTTCAGTATCTCCAGTTACCATGACATGGTCCCAGTCTACATGATTAAGGCTGGTATTTTTAGGCTGGGAAGCGTCCATTAACCATAGACTTTCTCAGTATGATAATATAAGCCTCCAGCTGTCTGCTTTACCTTATCTGTTTATGAAAAATAGGGGGGACCCCACATACAGCTTTGGCAAAAATTAAGAGACCACTGCAAAATGTTCAGTTTGTCTGATTTTTCTCTTCATAGGTATATTTTTGAGTAAAATGTAAATTGTTCTTTTATTCTATAAACTTCTGACAAAATTTCTCCGAATTTCTAAGCAATAAATTTTGTATTTCTTTCTGACAAAGAAAAATGGTCAAACAAACAAACAAACAGTGCTTTCAGACCTCAAATAATGCAAAGAAAACAAGTACATAATCATTTAAAAACAACAATACTAATGTTTTAACTCAGGAAGTGTTCAGAAATCAATATTTTGTGGAATAACCATTATTTTTAATCACAGCTTTCATGCGTCTTGGCATGCTTTCCACCAGTCCTTCACACTGCAGTTTAAGCAGTTCTTTGTTTGATGGCTAGTGACTATCCATCATACTCTTGATTACATTCCAGAGGTTTTCAATGGGGTTGAGGTCAGGAGATTGGGTTGCCCATGACAGGGTTTTTATGTGGTGGTCTCTTAATTTTTGCCAGAGCTGTATTTTTTAATTCTTTATTTATTAGGTTAAACAAGGCTAAAAGAACCTTTAGTGCCACATGAAAGGCACTAAAGAATGCAAATTTATTATATGTAGGGGGCTTGTGAAATTATATATCTACAGGATATCTACAGTGGTGTGAAAAAGTGTTTGTCCACTTCTTGATTTCCTATTCTGTATATTGTCACATTTCAATGTTTCAGATCACCAAACAAACAAAACACAAGTAAACACAAAATGCAGTTTGTAAATGAAGGTCGTTATTATTAAGGGAAAAATAAATCCAAACCTATAGAGCCCTGTGTGAAAAAGTGATTGCCCCCTAAACCTAATAACTGGTTGGGCCACCCTTAGCAGCAACAACTTCAACAAAGCGTTTGCTGTAACTGGTAATGAATCTTTTGCAATGCTCTAGAGAAATTTCGGCCCAATAATTTTTGCAGAATTGTTGTAATTAAGCCACATTGGAGGGTTTCCGAACATGAATCGCCTTTTTAAAGTCATGCCACAGCATCTCAATCAGATTAGGGTAAGTACTTTGACAAGGCCACTCCAAAGTCTTAATTTTATTTTTCTTAAGCCACTTAGAGGTTGACTTGCTCGTGTGTTTTGGATCATTGTTCCGGCCAGATGGCCGTACATTCTCCTTCAGGATATTTTGTTAGACAGAAGAATTCATGGTTCCATTTACCACAGCAAGTCTTCCAGGTCCTGAAGCAGCAAAACAGCACCAGACCATCACAATACCACTGAAATGCTGTGCTATTTCTACACCAGATGTAATGGGACATACACTTTCCAAAAGTTCAACTTCTGTCTTGTCAGTCCACAGAGTTTTATCCCAAAAGTTTTGGGGATAATTAAGATGTTTTCTCGCAAAACTGAGATGAGCCTTTATGTTCTTATTGCTAAGCAGTGGTTTTTGCTTTGGAACTCTGCCATGCAAGCCATTTTTGCCCAGTGTCTTTCTTATGGTGGAGTCATGAACACTGACTTTAACTGAGGAGAGTGAGGCCTGCAGTTTTTTGGATGTTGCTGTGAGGTCTTTTGTGACCTCTTGGATTAGACGTTGCTGCGATCTTGGGGTAATTTTGGTTGGCTGGCCACACCTGGGAAGGTTCACCTCTGTTCCATGTTTTTGCGGAACTCACTGTGGTTTGCTGGTGTCCCAAAGCTTTAGAAATCTTTTCCAGACTGATAGATCTCAATTACTTTGTTTCTCATTTGTTCCAGAATTTCTTTGGATTGCGACATGATGTCTAGCTTTTGAGAACCTTTTGGTCTACTTCACTTTGTCAGTGATTTCTTGATTGAGAACAGGAGTGGCAGTAATCAGGCCTGTGTGTGGCTATGGAGTTTGAACTCAGCTTCCCAAATATGTGATAAACCACAGTTACAGTTGTTCTCAAAAGTTTACATACCGGACAGAATTTTTGCTTTCTTTACCTTTTTTCAGAGAATATGAATGATAACACCAACACTTTTTGTCCACTCACGGTTAGTGGTTGGCTAAAGCCATTTATTGTCAAACTGCTGTGTTTCTTTTTTAAAATCATAATAACAACCCAAAACATCCAAATGACCCTGATCAAAAGTTCACATACCCTGGCGATTTTGGCCTGATAACATGCACAGAAGTTGACAAAAATGGGTTTGAATGGCTAATAAAGGTAACATCCTCACCCGTGACCTGTTTGCTTGTAATCCGTGTGTGTGTGAATAAAAGCTGAGTAAGTTTGTGGGATCCAGACAGACTCTTGCATTTTTCATCCAGCCACTGATGTTTCTGGACTGTGAGTCATGGGGAAAGCAAAGGAATTGTCAACGGATCTACAGGAAAAGGTAGTTGTACTATATAGAACAGAAAAAAAGATACAAAAAGATATCCAAGGTACCCAAGGAATTGTTAATTCCAGTAAGTAGAATTCAAACTGTGATTAACAAATGGAAAATCAGGGGCTCTGTAAAAACAAAACCACGGTCAGGTAGACCAACAAAAATGTTGTCCACAACTGCCAGGAAAATTGTTCGGGATGCAAAAAAAAAAAAACACAAACATCAGCTCAAATACAGGACTCCCTGAAAACAAACAGTGTGGCTGTTTCAAGATGCACAATAAAAAGGCCCTTGAAGAAAAATGGGCTACATGGTCAAGTCACCAGAAGAAATCCATTACTGAGCAAATGCCACAAAGTATCTCGCCTACAATGCGCAAAACAGCACAGAGACAAGCCGCAAAACGTCTGGAACAAGGTAATTTGGAGTAATGAGACCAAAATTGAACTTTTTAGCCACAACCATAAACATTACATTTAGAGAGATTTCAACAAAGCCTATGGTGAAAGGAACACCATTCCTACTGTAAAGACCGGAGGTGGATCGCTGATGTTTTGGGGATGTGTGAGCTACAAAGGCATAGGAAACTTGGTCAAAGTTGAAGGAAAGCTGAATGCAGCATGTTATCGGCAAATACTGGAGGCAAATTTGCAATCATCAGCCTGGAAGCTGCGCATTGGAAGTACTTGGATGTTCCAACATGCTACAGCAGAACAAAGTGAAGGTTCTGGAGTGGCCATCTCAGTCTCCTGACCTCAATATCACTGAGCCACTCTGGAGACCTCAAGCACGCAGTTCATGCTAGACAGCCCAGGAATTTATATGAGCTGGAGGCTTTTTGCCAAGAAGAGTGGGCAGCTTTACATCTCAGAAAATAAAGAACGTCGATTGGAGTGGGGGTGTGACTAGATGCTGAATGTGACCGACGCCTAGTTTGTGAGGGTTCCAAGCCACGAGGTTGTTAGCAGCCCATGCCGGCTTCATAGAGTTTCTCAGCCGCCAAGGACTTTTTGTTACAACTGCTTCCCGTTTCTGAAGCTACTTGGAGAGATACTATAAGCTGCTTCCCTTTCTGCGGAGCCGCACTGAGCGCTAGTTGTTCCTGTCAGAGGAATCTGATTACTGTTTATCATCTATAATTACATGATGACCCGGGGAAAGAGTAAACAAACATCACCTCCTAGACTGCCGGACTTCTATCCAGGAGGCCAGACGGTACATGCGAGGGGAAAGGTAATTTCAGCTACTCCACCTAGAGAACCACACTCCCCGCAGGGAGGAGGTGGGAGAAATGGGAGAAGCATTGCACCATCCCAGCACAATGAGAGCAGCAGTTGCGGTAGCAGCAGCTCAGCCCCATTTACAAAAGGGGATATGAATGAGTTTATAGCCACAGTACGGGCATCACTAAAAGAAGATTTGTTTGAAATGCTAAGTGAAACAAGGAAAGATGTGGAGTCTCTGGGAGAGAGAACAGTGCATATAGAGTCTAAAATGGCGGAATATACGACAACTATTAATGCCCTTGTGGACGAAAATGAGACTCTAAAAAGTGAGTTGTCTAAGGTGCATGATAAATTAAATGATTTAGAAGACAGGTCCAGAAGGCAGAACATCAGAGTTCGAGGTATCCCGGAGGATATAATAGATAAACAGCTGGCCCCTTTTATGTTAAGATTTTTGGCTGTGGTACTACCTGACTTTTCACCTGCAGAACTGGTTATTGAAAGGTTTCACAGGATTCCAAGACCAAGACACCTGGATTCTACATATCCTAGAGACACTTTGGCCAGATTGTTGCGTTTTCCCACTAAGGAAGCATTCATACAACAAACAAGAAAGCCCCTTACACTTCCTACGGAATTTCAAGGGTTACAGGTGTATTCAGACTTATCTGCAGCAACATTGGCAAAGCGCAGAGAGTATGCACATGTATGCGCAGCCTTGAGAGACGCTAGCATTAGGTATAAATGGGGGTTTAATCCTGTGAAACTCCATATAATATATGAAGGTAATATAGTGGCTTGCGTCTCACCTAAATCAGCTGAGGAGAAATTAGCGGTGTGGAAAATTGCATGTGCCCCTGCTAGAGTGGAAAAAGGGAAGAAAGTAGTAAATGACTGGAATAAAGTTTAAAGTCTAAGTCTAAAGTGGTGAGAATGTAGGCCTAGTGGCCGGTCCTCGAGACATTTACTGGAGACAAATTTTGTTTTTTGTTTTCCAGACCCCAACAAGGCAGATGTTTTTTTTTTCTGCCCGCTGCCCGAGGTACAGGGCCTCCCCTATGGTATTTGTGATCAACCATAGGGCTTTGAATGTATGTCGGTTTTTTTTATTTATTTATTTTTTTGTTTTGTTTAAGGAAATTTTTTTTTTTTTGCAGTTTTGGGCCTGAAAGAGACTGAGATATCTGCTTGCTTTATAGCGTTGGATATTACAGATATTAGTGTATTTAATAGGATCAGTTCAAAGGGTAAGGAGGAGGAGGATTTTATAGCAGAAGATATATATATGTTGCAATGAGTATAAAAATTATGTCATTAAATGTTAAAGGCATGAATTCCCCTAGTAAAAGGAGCATGGTCTGGTCGGAGGTGTTAAAATCACAAGCAGAAATAATTTGTTTACAGGAGACACATTTGCTTGAAATAGATAATAGGAGATTTCATCATGATCAGTTTCCACATATTTTTTTTTTCTAATAATACGGCCAAAAAATGTGGGGTCTGTATTATAATTAAACATTCAGTGGCATGTGAAGTGTTACAGACATATGTAGACTCAGAAGGGAGATTTTTGATTTTGTCCTGTACTTTAAATGGGATAATTCATACATTAGCGACAATATATGCTCCGAATAGGGGACAAGGAAAATTTATTAGAAAGGTATTTAAAAAAATACAGGCAGTTGGAAAAGGTGGTAAAATAGTTTGTGGGGATTTTAATCTTCCTATGAGTAGAGAGATGGATAGGTCTCAAGGGGGTGAGCGGAGTCGAGGGGAGTTGAGATCATTAGCACTTGAATTTCATTATCATGATTATTGGAGATATGTTCAAGCATCAGAAAGAGATTATACTTTTTTCTCCCACCGTCACCAGACATACAGCAGAATAGATTATTTCCTGGTGGATGATAACATTCTATTAAGGAGCATGGAAGCAAGGATTGGTCTGATAACATGGTCGGATCATGCTCCTACATATCTTAAGATCTCACTGTCCCACCAACAAGCGCCCATATTTAGGTGGCGCTTGAATGAGGAAATGCTCCTGAATGAAAGGGTATCTTCGATAATAGGTTCTGCAGTAAGGCAATATTTTGATCAAAATGACAATGGGGAGATCAATGATGAAACTTTGTGGATGGCACATAAAGCGGTTATAAGGGGGGTGTTAGTACAACAAGCTTCTATTCTGAAACAAGGAAAGGAGAAGGAGAAAAGAGAACTTTTGGGTAGATTGCAAACCCTAGAATCTATTAATAAGAAGGCGGTCACTGCTTCAATCACTGCTGAAATATTTTCAATCAGATTTAAATTACGAGACGCAATGCTGTCCGCGTATGCACATAACATGCGTAAATTAAAAATGAAGTGGTATTCTGCTGGGGATAAAGGGGGGGCCCTCCTTGCTCGAAGAATAAAAAAAAGAGAGATAAAAAATAGGACTGAATATATTTTGAAGTCAGATGGGTCTTATGTGAGAAATCCTATGGGAATAGCTGAAGAATTTGTTAAATATTATATAGAGTTGTATAATCTGGGGAGTGACCCGTCGATCCCACAACCCTCGATGCAGGGAATAAAAAAACTATCTCGGATCCGTGAATCTCCCTAAGATTTCAGATGAGCAATTGAGCTATTTGAATGCTCCCTTCACAAAAGAAGAAATTATTTCAATCATAAAACAATCTAAAAGGGCTAGCGCGCCTGGGCCGGATGGATTTCCTAACTATTATTATCAAATTTTTCAGGAGGAGTTGGTCCCTTTTATGTTGAGAATATTTTCGAGGTGGAGGGATGAGGGGTCAATCGAGAAAGTTAATTTGGAGGCTACCATTATTACTTTACCGAAACCCGGCAAAACACCCACAACCCCAGAAAATTTTAGACCTATAGCTCCCTTGAACACCGATATAAAAATTTTTACTAAAATGTTAGCCTCGCGTTTAAATCAGATCATTCCAGATCTGGTCTCACCAGACCAGGTAGGGTTTGTGAGGGGTAGAGAGGCGAAAGATGGAATACGCCGAATGATAGATCTAGTTCGGATTGCGGAGCTGTCTGGCCTCCCCAGTGCATTCCTGTCATTGGACGCAGAGAAGGCCTTTGACAGGGTGCACTGGGGGTATGTCCAGGCAGTACTGGAAAAATTTGGGTTGGGAGGATCAATTCTCGCAGCTATTTTAGCTATATATGCGGCCCCTTCGGCAAGAGTGTGGACGGCGGGCGCTCTATCGGAACTTTTTTATATAACAAACAGGACGCGACAGGGTTGCCCCTTGTCCCCAATAATTTTTGTCCTATGTATGGAACCACTGGCGGAAAGGATTAGGATTTCGCCTTTAATTTCAGGGGTAATGGTAGGAAAGGAAGCTCATAAAATAAGTCTTTATGCGGATGATATTATTATTTCTTGTGTAAACATCAAACAGTCCTTATCGACAGTTTTGGAGGAGCTGAAGGAATTCAGTGAGATATCGTTTTATAAATTAAACCTGAATAAATCATCAATTCTTCCGGTGGCAATATCAATAGAGTCCATACAAGAAATGAAGAAATTATTTTCATTTCAGTGGTTAAAAGAAGGAATTCCGTACTTAGGGATAATGTTGACAACTACAGATCAGATAATAAAAGTAAACTTTAAAAATCTATACACACAAATTAAAATTTTACTAGAAGATATGCATAAAATCACCACTTCGTGGATAGCCCGTATTAATGCGTTCAAAATGATAGCCTTACCAAAGATTTTGTATTATTTCAGAACCCTCCCCCTAAATATACCAAAAAAATACATTTATGATTTACAACTATTAGCTAGTAAATATATATGGGCATATAAGAAACCACGTGTAGCAAGGGCGTTATTATATCTACCTATGGAAGCAGGGGGGATGGGAGTCCCGGATTTAATGGCATATCATAGAGCTTCAATATTAGTGGGGTTAAAAGAATGGTGGCAGATGACTGGAAACCACAGATGGATACAGATAGAAAAATTTTATTCTAGACGGGGTTCCACGCGTCTGGCGCTAGAGACAGAGTTAATTCAAACTGGACCCACCTCCCCCTTATTGCCAACAATGCAGGCGGCAATCAGGTTATGGAGACTGTTACTGCCCTCATTGCTAGGGATTCCATGTGAAACATTATCAATATATGCAATTGAGCCCCATATTCCTTATTTAAACCTCCAACATTGGCGAGGGGCAGGCATACAAACATTAGCAGACATAATGGAAATCACTGGAGTTATACCTTTTGATCAACTGGCCAATAAACACACTGGAATACGAAAATATTTTTATCAGTATTTACAAATTAGGAATTTTCTAAAAAAAATTGTAATAGCGAGACATTCTGGTACTACGGGAGAGGGAAAGATGGGAAAACTTATAGTAACATCAGGTCCAATTATAAAAGGAATATCAGTGTTTTATATAGCTTTAATTAATCCAGTGGAAAAGATTAAACTACCCTATATGGAAAAATGGGAACTAGAGTTAGGGGAGGTATTAGAATTAAAATTATGGGGAAATAGTATAAAGGAGGTTATGTCATGTCCCACGACTTGGGAAATCATTCAATGTTTTGCATTGCTTGTGTTCTATCCTTCTTTCTAGGCAGAAGTTTGCTTTTCCCTGTATTTTGTCCCAACTCTCTCACTGTATTCCTGTGATGTATGTTTGTTCACGCCCTTATTCTCCATTTTGTCATCATCACCATATCTGTATGCATCCTACTGCATGTACTCTGTTGAATATTCCTTTTTACCTGCTACTTTCATCATAATACAAGAATTTCGGTTAAAGCAATCCTCTTTTCCTGGAGTCTTCTTACATGAGATCGTGGCTGAGTTAAGCTATCTGATAAATCGGTATGAACGTGAGTACAGGTCAATACGGAAGCGCCCAAAAGAAAGGCCTATCCAGGCACCACTGCGTTCTACATATCCATGAGTCAGAATAGTAAAAAGGAATAGCCTGCCTTCAGAGACAGTAACTCAAGGTCTGTGCTGAACCCCAGTGGAAAAGGACATTTCCCAGATACACAGTAACCCAGTTCCCAGCCAGACCCCAGCGTGCATAGAAGCACACACTGCAGATAAACAGTGAGAAGTATAACCCTCATCATCCACTCATCCTGCCTGCAAACAAATCATGTCTGAAGCGAGGTATACAATGTCCCTACCAGACTTACAAACACAGGAAAGAGACCTAGATCCCCATCCACCAGCTAGTGAAAGAGGAAAACGTACAGTTAAACCTACATGGAAAGTCATGGAGAATTTAGAGACTGAAAAATGTGTGGTATATAGTGATGTGTCTTCACTATGGGAGAAAGTGCTGAGTCACATAGACACTGTATCAAGGCCTGCTTCTCATGAGTTACCACTAGAGGGAGTCCTAGAACAATTATGCACAGCATACCAAAGGTATATGGAGAAGACTGACCAATACATTATTCTCCTGAAGAAACTGAATCTGCCAGAGACTTTAAAAGAATTGCAAAGTTTCCAGCAGCTTAATTCTGAAAGGGACTGCACCGTACGTGACATTAAAACCAAGATAGAGGCTAAAATTGCACGGACACCAGATGCATCATCTCGCTCATCCAAATCGTCTAAGCACTCAAAACGCTCATCTAGGTCAAGTTCATCAAAATATTCCACTCTCAGCCAGCAGCTTATAAGGGCACGTGCTAAGGCAGAAACGTCTAAGATACAAGCAACCTTTGCGCAAAGGAGAGCAGAAATGGATGCAGCCACAGCACAAAAGAGAGCAGAAATGGATGCAGCCACAGCACAAAAGAGAGCAGAAATGGAGGCAGCCACAGCACAAAAGAGAGCAGAAATGGAGGCAGCCACAGCACAAAAGAGAGCAGAAATGGAGGCAGCCACAGCACAAAAGAGAGCAGAAATGGATGCGGATGCAGCACGCAAGGAAGCTCTGGAGAAGGAATGTGAGCACGCAACAGCCATGGCGGAGTTAAGGATCCTGGAGCGAGCTATCAGTGGGAGTCAAAGAGACAGCATCAGTTTGTGTGAAGTGGAGGCGGAGGACCCTATTGAACGCACAAGAGACTACGTGCTAAGCCAAAATGGCGAACAGCAGATCATCACTAACACTCCTGATGGCGTTCATGCTTCTCCAGGACACCAGGATGCCGATCCACTTACAGAACCCTACACTCAAGGTCAGTACAATGCTCCCAAACTTGAACTTCCTTCGTATTCCAGTATGCGCCAAGACCATGCATCTCATCAAACTCCACAGGCTATTATCTACACGCAACCCAATATACCGGCAGGTCATTATACTCTCGACAACCGCACAGTACCAGCTCCGCATGTAGCAGAGACTATACCCACCAAACCGGTTGCTGGACTAAATGCATATGCCACTCCATACTTACCCACATTTCAAGGCCAAGACGTCTCCACTCCTATGTACAACACCGCTCAGCCCACATTCGTGCATCCTAAGTCAGAAAGAACAGACATGTCCGACTTCGCAAGGTACATGATTCGCCGCGAACTTACTAAAACCGGTCTCACAAGGTTTGACGACCAACCTGAAAATTACAGAGGTTGGAAAAATGCCTTTAGAACCGTAACTAGTGACCTTGGCATCACTGCTGCCGAAGAGCTGGACCTGCTAATCAGATGGCTAGGACCACAATCCACAGAGCGTGTCAAGAGACTCAGGTCTGTACATACCAGTAATCCAATGGCTGGTCTCATGGCTGCATGGGAAAGACTAGAGAAAAACTTTGGCAGTCCAGAAGCCATAGAGGATGCACTGTTCAAGCGTCTACAGAGTTTTCCAAAGATATCAAGCAAAGACAGTTCAAAGTTCCTAGAGCTCAGTGACTTGCTGTTAGAGCTCCAGCTGGCCAAGGCAGACACCCACCTACCTGGCCTCAGCTACCTGGACACTGCTCGTGGAGTAAATCCCATTATCTCCAAGCTACCGTACAACGTGCAAGAAAGGTGGACTACACTAGGGTCAAAATACAAGAAAGACCATCAAGTGTCATTTCCTCCATTCTCCTACTTCTGTGAGTTTATAAAAGACGTGGCAGAGCGCAAGAACGACCCAAGCTTTTCTTACCAAGAATCCAGTGGCCCAGCTTCACCTCCTTCTAAATACGTCAGCGCACGCTCGAACGACAGAAACCGCAGAGGTCCAGTGTCAGTGAAGAAGACGGATATTCTTCCCTTACCAACACCAGCCCCAGACAAGAGTAACAAAGGTGAAAAGATAGAGAACCCAAATCGTGAATGTCCCATCCACAAGAAGCCACATCCCTTAAAAAAGTGCATCGGCTTCAGGAAGAAACCGCTCCAGGAACGCAAGGAGCTTCTAAAGAGGTTCGGGGTATGCTACAGATGTTGTGCTTCTACTGAACACCTTGCTAAAGACTGTAAAACTACAATTAAGTGCATGGAGTGTGACAGTGAGGACCACGTACAAGCACTCCACCCATTCCGTCCTGACTCTACACTTACTCCTTCCCCCACCACGAGCCATGGCGGGGAGGACGCAGCTCAAACTGCAAGCCATACCACAATATCTTCTTCATGCACAGAAGTCTGCGGAGAAGACCTCTGGGACAAGTCCTGTGCGAAGATTTGCCTGGTGAACGTATATCCCAACGGTCACCCAGAGAAAGCCGTGAAGGTGTACGTCCTTCTGGATGATCAGAGCAACCGATCACTTGCAAGGTCAGAACTCTTTGATATGTTTAACTTAAAGGGAAATGCCTACCCTTACACCTTAGGTACCTGCAGTGGTGTTACAGAGGTTTATGGGAGAAGGGCCAGTGGTCTTACAGCGACATCTCTCGAGAACACCGTCGAGATACCGTTACCTACACTGGTCGAGTGCAACCAGATTCCATCCAATCGAGAAGAGATCCCAACGCCAGAGGCTGCTCTTCATCACCAACATCTCAAGGGGATAGCAAACAAGATACCAGCCCTCAACAACAGTGCAGATATCCTGATTCTGCTTGGCAGAGACATTCTCCGGCTGCACAAGGTGCGTCAGCAAATTAATGGACCACACGATGCACCATTTGCCCAACGCTTAGATCTAGGCTGGGTAATCATAGGCAATGTTTGCATACACAAGATGAAGAGACCTAACAACATCTCCTCTTACAAGACACACATCTTGTCAAATGGTCGCAGCACCCATTTCCAACCATGCCCACATCACTACTGGGTGAAAGAGAAAGTGAGCAACACCAAGTGGCAACAGGAATCCTTCAACAACATGAACACACTCCAGTCCTGGGAAGAAAACCTCGGGTCATCAGTGTTCGATTCCACAAGTAATGACAACAAGTTGGCACCCACAAGGGAAGATAAAGAATTTATAAAGGTTATGGATAAAGAATTTGTTCAAGACGACTCCAACAGTTGGGTAGCTCCTTTACCCTTTCGTTTCCCAAGAGTGAGGTTGCCGAACAACCTGCAGCAAGCAACTGCAAGGTTCTCATCCTTAAAGCGTACCCTAAAGAGGAAACCAGAGATGGAGAAGCATTTCATTGACTTTATGCAGAACATCTTTGACAGAAATCATGCTGAACCTGCGCCACCACTGAGGGAGGGAGAAGAATGTTGGTATCTTCCATCCTTTGGTGTCTATCACCCTCGCAAGCCTAATCAGATCAGAGTGGTGTTTGACTCCAGTGCTCAGTTTGAAGGCCTCTCTCTCAATAACCTGCTCCTAACTGGGCCCAACCTGAACAACAGCCTCCTTGGAGTATTGATCCGCTTCAGACAAGAACCTGTTGCCATAATGGCCGACATTCAGCAGATGTTTCATTGCTTCATTGTGAAAGAAGACAACAGAAACTATCTTAGGTTCCTATGGCACAAGGACAACAACGTCAACAATCAGGTCATAGACTACCGGATGAAGGTCCATGTCTTCGGCAACAGTCCCTCACCTGCTGTGGCGATCTATGGACTGAGACGGACAGCCCAGGAAGGTGAGAGAGAGTACGGTTCCGATGCTCGGCAATTTGTAGAGAAGAACTTCTACGTGGACGATGGGCTCAAGTCCTTGCCCACAAGCGAAGATGCAATTGACCTACTCTCCAGAACACAGGAAATGCTATCCACATCAAACCTCAGACTCCACAAGATTATCTCTAACAGTCAAGAGGTAATGAACGCGTTTCCATCTGAGGACCATGCCTCAAACCTAAAGGACCTCATCTTGGGTTCCGATGTTCCTCCAACACAGCGCAGCCTTGGTCTACTGTGGGATATCAAACGGGACACCTTCACTTTCCAAGTGTCACCCTATGACAAACCCTTTACCAAACGAGGAGTCCTATCTGTCATAAATAGCATCTATGATCCTCTCGGGTTTGTAGCACCCATCACTATTCAAGGCAAGATACTGTTAAGACAGCTTACGGCCGAGAACACGGATTGGGACACCCCGCTCCCAACTCAGAAACAGCAAAGGTGGGAGGCGTGGAAGAAGTCTCTGAAGTTCTTAGAGCAACTCCAAGTCCCACGTTGTTATTCTCCAAGATCACCTTTGACTGCAATCAGAAGAGAAGTTCATATTTTCTCTGACGCATCTACAGAAGCCATAGCCGCAGTAGCTTATCTGATGACCTTAGGAGCTAACAAGGTACACTGTGGTTTCATCCTGGGTAAAGCCAAGTTAACTCCAAAGCCTGCACACTCTGTACCCAGACTCGAGCTTTGCGCTGCGATATTGGCAGTAGAAATTGCTGAAGTTGTACAAGACGTAATGAACGCGTTTCCATCTGAGGACCACGCCACAAACCTAAAGGACCTCAACTTGGGTTCTGATGTTTCTCCAGCCACACTTCTCACACAGAAGATTGGAGCTGCTACAGTTCCGCCTGGGAACTTCGATAATAAGGACATTTACAGACGTCAGTGGAGGCAAGTACAACACCTGGCTAACGTGTTTTGGCATCGATGGAAGACCAAATATTTACACTTGCTTCAAAACCGTCACAAATGGCAGACGCCCAGTCCCAATCTCCAAGAAGGAGACCTTGTTCTCTTAAAGGATACAGAGGCTCATCGTAATGACTGGCCAATGGGACTTATCACCAAGGTCCTACCCAGTGAGGACGGAAAGACTTGTAAGGTAGAAGTTAAGGTGACAAAAGGGGACTCTACCCGAACCTTCTTCCGCCCGGTCACTGAACTCGTGTTGCTTCTACGAAAGGAGGACATCACATGAACTGAACATGCTCCTGGACGTTGTTCACGGCGGGGAGCATTCCTCCTCATCCCCCAGTTTATTGAATGTTGACATTTTCCATTGGATTGAACCTTTAACATTCCCATTGGATTCTGGGTTGGTGGAAGAGTTTGCATGTTTGCGGCTTCCCCAATCTGAAGATGGGTTTTATATACTTGAACTTATCTTTCGGTGTGATCTACGGGTCAACAACAACGAGTTGGACTTAAAAATCTTTTATGTTTTATTATTGCATGCACGTTTTCTTCCTCTTGTTTTTTCAGGTTCGTACGACTTCGAAGAATTACGGACATCGTGAAATCCAAGGATTTCAGACGGGGAGTGTCATGTCCCACGACTTGGGAAATCATTCAATGTTTTGCATTGCTTGTGTTCTATCCTTCTTTCTAGGCAGAAGTTTGCTTTTCCCTGTATTTTGTCCCAACTCTCTCACTGTATTCCTGTGATGTATGTTTGTTCACGCCCTTATTCTCCATTTTGTCATCATCACCATATCTGTATGCATCCTACTGCATGTACTCTGTTGAATATTCCTTTTTACCTGCTACTTTCATCATAATACAAGAATTTCGGTTAAAGCAATCCTCTTTTCCTGGAGTCTTCTTACATGAGATCGTGGCTGAGTTAAGCTATCTGATAAATCGGTATGAACGTGAGTACAGGTCAATACGGAAGCGCCCAAAAGAAAGGCCTATCCAGGCACCACTGCGTTCTACATATCCATGAGTCAGAATAGGTTAAGAGAGTGTCATCTTGTATAAATCACGTGGAACAATTAAAGAAAACTCAAATGAGATGGTATCTATGCCCAGAGAGAATTGCAAAATTTAATCCGCAAGCCTCCCATTTGTGTTGGCGAGGATGTGGATTAGTAGGCAACCAGAGACATATCTGGTACTTGTGCCCGAAGCTTTTATCCTTCTGGGGCGGTGTGTTGAAGCTGATTATGGAGATTACGGGGGTAATGGCACAAATTACACCCTCAATGGCGATTTTACACATCGGTTTGGAAATATTTCCTAAACAAATTAGAGGGTTGATATCACATATATTGATAGTGGCTCGGACACTGGTGGCTAGAAAATGTAAGGAGACCTTTCCTCCAACCCTAAAAGAGCTGACCGAAAAGCTGAATGTGAACTGTAAATATGAATTAATGTTGTCTCAGTCTCGCATTAGGAGAAAAAAAAGTAGCAAAGATTTGGCAAACCTGGACTGTGAGTAAATACTATTTGCCCTAACACAGCTGTTGGATTTTTTTTTTTTTTATATATATATATATATATTATTATTATTATAATTTGTAATGGAAATAATGTATGTTTTTGTTGTTATGTGTTATTGTTTGAAAAGAAAATAAAAAAATGAAAAATAAAAAAAAATAAATAAAAAAATAAATAAAAAAAAATAGAAAATAAAGAACGTCATCCACAACGATCACAAAAGACTTCAAGCTGACAATAAATGGCTTCACTCAACCACTAACTATGAGTGGAGAAAAAGTTTTGGTGTTATCATTCATATTCTCTGAAAAAAGGTCAAGAAAGCAAAATGCTGCAGAGGTATGTAAACTTTTGATCACAACTATAATTAACTGTTTTAAGTAGGGGGCAATCACTTTATTCACACAAAGCCAGTGGCGTAGGAAGGGGGGTGCGGGGGGGGCGGGCCGCCCCGGGCGGCACAATGCCGGGGGCGGCTCCGACCCAGGGAGGAGGAGGAAGAAAGAAAAAAAATTGAGACGCGGGCCCTTTAAATCTTCGGGCGGCGCCGACGCCACCGCCACAACCAGGGCCGCCATACCAGCTGGCATTGGGCCCCCCGTTCTAATCCTCACCTCTCCTGGTTCCTGCGGCAGCTGCAGCTTCTTCACCGCTCTCTGACTCTGCGACGTCTCAGGGCAGAGGGTGCGATGACGTCATCACTGCGCGCTCAGCCTCTCTGTCCTGAGCGTTGCAGAGCCGGAGAGATGCTGAGTGCACGGGACCTGTGCTGGGAACGGGAGAGGTGAGGATTTTACTTTTTTTTTTTCTTTATGTCTGACTCAGACAGACAGATTGCTGGAGACAGACTGGGGGCAGATTGCTGGAGACAGACTGGGGGCAGATTGCTGGAGACACACTGGGGGCAGATTGCTGGAGACACACTGGGGGCAGATTGCTGGAGACACACTGGGGGCAGATTGCTGGGCACACTGGGGGCAGATTGCTGGGCACACTGGGGCAGATTGCTGGACACATTGGGGGCAATGCTGGACACACTGGGGGCAATGCTGGACACACTGGGGGCAATGCTGGACACTGGGGCAGATTGCTGGACACACTGGGGGCAATGCTGGACACTGGGGCAGATTGCTGGACACACTGGGGGCAATGCTGGACACTGGGGCAGATTGCTGGACACACTGGGGGCAATGCTGGACACTGGGGCAGATTGCTGGACACACCGGGGCCAATGCTGGACACTGGGGCAGATTGCTGGACACACCGGGGGCAATGCTGGACACTGGGGCAGATTGCTGAACACACCAGGGGCAATGCTGGACACTGGGGCAGATTGCTGGACACACCGGGGGCAATGCTGGACACTGGGGCAGATTGCTGGACACACTGGGGGCAATGCTGGACACTGGGGCAGATTGCTGGACACACTGGGGGCAATGCTGGACACGGGCAGATTGCTGGACACACTGGGGGCAATGCTGGACACTGGGGCAGATTGCTGGACACACTGGGGGCAATGCTGGACACTGGGGCAGATTGCTGGACACACTGGGGGCAATGCTGGACACTGGGGCAGATTGCTGGACACACTGGGGGCAATGCTGGACACTGGGGCAGATTGCTGGACACACTGGGGGCAATGCTGGACACTGGGGCAGATTGCTGGACACACTGGGGGCAATGCTGGACACTGGGGCAGATTGCTGGACACTGGGGGCAATGCTGGACACACTGGGGCAATGCTGGACACTGCACCTGTGCGGCCGCCCTGCTTGTGAATCCCAGCCCCGAACTCTGCATAATGCATAACACACTGCAGGGCTGGGATTACCAAGGTGGGTGGCCGCACAGGCGCAGTCTGCAAGCCTGGCTGTGACGTCAGACGGCCAGAGCTCTCTGCGCCTGCACCAAACAGCGATACACAGCGCAGGCACCGGATTTCATGGGTAAACAGTGCTGAGGGGACGGTGCCCGGCGTTGAGTGACGGCAATGGGGGGGGCGCCAAACTCGGAAACAGCCCCGGGCGGCAAAAGCTCTAGCTACGCCAGTGCACAAAGCACTGTAGGTCTGTCTGCATGCGTGCATGTATGTGATGCTGTGTGTGTGTATTGGAGATATGTGTATTGGAGCATGGCAATGATGTGGGTGATGGAGAGAGCAGTGAAGGGGATAGTGGGGGAGAAGGCAATGTTGGGGGGGTAGGAGGCAATGATGGAATGGGCAATGATGGGGTGGTGGGGAGAAAGCAATGATGGAGGTGGTAAGGAAAATGATGGAGCAGTGAAGGGGATAGTGGGGGAGAAGGCAATGTTGGTGGGGGAGGAGGCAATGATGGAAAGAACAATGGTGGTGAGGGAGGAGGCAATGATGGAGGTGGTAGAAAGGGCAATGATAGGGGTGGTGGGTGAGAAGGCAATGATGGAGGTGGTGATGAGGACAATGATAGAGGTGGAGGGGGCTGCATTATACTTTGAGGTGGCTACATTATATTCTGTGGGGGGTGCAATATATTCTGTGTCTGGGCTGCATTTTTCTCTCATGGGGCTACATTATATTCTGAAGGCTACATCATACTATATGAGGGGGGCTGCATTATGCCATATGAGGAGGCTACAGTATATTCTATGGGGGCTGCATTATACCTTATGAGGGGGTTGCATTGTACTCTGAGGGGCTACACTATATTCTGTGGAGGGGCTGCATTACACTATATGAGGGGGGCAGCATTATACCCTATGAGTGTGCTACATTATATTCTATGAGGGGATGCATTATACCTTGAGGGGGTTGAATTATATTTTGTGGGGTGCTGCATTATACCCTATGAGGGGGGCCGCACTATATTCTATGGGGGGGCTGCACTAAATTTTGTGAGGGGGCTACATTATATTCCATGAGGGGGGCTGTATTATATTCCATGAGGTGGGCTGCTTTATATTCCATGAGGGAGGCTACATTATATTCTATGAGGGGGGCTACCCCAACCCCTGCTACATAACTAAGACGTGTACTACTTTATATTATACCCTGATATTAGCGTGTTTTACCACACAATTGGTGGTCTTGTATTTATTTCTATGTAGCTACATAGTGGGCCCCAAGAATGATTTTCTGTGGTGGGCCCAAGGTGCTCCAATCTGACGCTGCCCCTGTCCGTTGTGCTGCTGCACAGCCAAGAGTCGTCTACGGCTATTCACCCATCGTGCGCTTCTCCGCATGGTTGGCAAGGTCTGAGAGCCCTTGCTGCACCCATCCTTTATCGCTGTCACATGGCCTGTGACTACCCACGGCTCAGAGCCAGTACTCACTGACTCTCTCTGGTGGGAAGCCCCTCTCCTTTCCCGCACAAACCCTCTTATACTTCTCTAGCTCCCCACGCCCCCTCTACACAGGTCAAGGGTCTGCTCCGTCCTCAATCTCCTCCCCTTTAACAGTAAATTCGGCCACAGCAGTTCCGGACCCAGTGCCCTGTCAGCACCCACAGCACGGTCTTCTCCCCTACAGGGCCTTTAGACAGAACTTGTATGTAACTGTGTACACACAGCCATTCTATTCCGTCCTCCCTTCCTCAGCCAATCACTATGATCAGAGTAAGGACTGAATAAAAAAAGTGGCCACTAGTGATGAGCGAGCATACTCGGTAGGCATAAAAATGAGAAGATCCCAAAATCTGTAGTAAAAATATCACTCACATGTTTTCCGACAGCCATTTATACCAAGCGTTCGCTGATCTGAAAAATCATGGAGAAAAACAAAGACAATAGGATGTAATGACTTCAATAATGAGCATTAGCCATTCTGTGTGGAGACTGTACTTATTCATCCTTGGCGTCTTCTTTGACTTCATTTTCTGCCTTGTTCTCACTGTCAGTCACAGAATAGAAATATTCCATTAGATTGGAATGGTGGGAGATTTATCTGTTTTGTGCCTATTCAAATACTTGATCTATGGATTATCAATATGGATTTGAGTGGTTAGGTGAGAAAGTGTGCAGTGTTTGGATACACTGCGTTTCATAAATGTATTTCTCAGACATTTTCTGGTTGTACAAACTAGAAACAATTTGTCCATGTAGTCTCAATGATATTACTGAGGAAGTTTTCTGCTAATGGAATAAGTCTGACACCTAGTGGATGATAGATGGATTACAATAGACTCGTTATTAGTGATGAGAGAATATACTCCTTACTCGAGATTTCTCGAGCACGCTCGGGGGTCCTCCGAGTATTTTTTAGTGCTTGGAGATTTAGTTTTTATTGCTGCAGCTGAATGATTTACATCTGTTAGCCAGCATAAGTACATGTGGGGATTCCCTAGCAACCAGGATTTCCGCAGTGCAGTTTACCTGCGGATTTACCAAAATCAGTCCTGAAAAATCCGCAGAGTAATCCGCTGCGTGTGCACATACCCTAAGGGTCTCTGCCAATATGACAGCAAAATCTGGATTTCACTATCGAGCTTCTTCCCTTCTGAACTTTCCACTGTGTCTCAAAAGTAGTTTTCGACCACATATGGGGAATCGGTGTACTCAAGAGAAATTGCATAACAAATGGTACCATTCAATTTCTCCTTTTATCCATTTGAAAAATAAAAACTTGGGGCCACAGCAACATTTTAGTGGAAAAAATTGTACTTTTCTATTTACTTAGCCCAATGTTATACAATTCGGTGAATTATCTGAGGGTTAAAAATGATCACTACTCCACTAGGTGAATTCCCCAAGAGGTTGTTTTTATTGTATGGTCAGTTGAGGGGGGGTTCTGCTGTTTTGGCATGTTTGGGGCTATTTAAATGCAACATGACATCCGCAATCTATTCCAGTCAAAATTAAGCTACAGAATGCAATTGATGCTCCTTTCCTTCCGAGCCCTGCCATGTGCCCAAACAGTAGTTTTCCACCACTTATGGGGAATCCATGTACTCAAATGAAATTGCACAAAAAGTATGGTCCATATTCTCCTATTAACCTTGTGAAATGAAAAATGTGGGGCAAATCAATATTTTTGTGGGAAAAATTAAAATGTTCATTTTTTCCTCTCACATTGCTGAAATTCCTTTGACGCAACTTCTTGCATGTGGTTTTCAGAACTTTGAGGGATGCAGTTTTTAAAATAGTGTCCCTTTTGGGTATTTTCTGCCACATAGACTCCTCAGGCTATGTGCTCACATTGCAGAATGTATGCAGAATTTTCCGCATCAAAACCAGACTCCCTTGCCAGGAAATCCGCTTGCGTTTTTCTACATTTTTTTTGCGTTTCTTTTTTTTTGCGGTTTTATCACGTATTTGTCTCGTTTTTTTCACGGTTTTCATGCATTTTTTTTTCCATGTGTCCAAATGCAATTCTATAGCGGCCAAAATGCCGATTTTCCACAAAATTAATTAACATGCTGCGTTTTTCCACAATGCTTTTCTGCTGCGGAAAAAAACGCAGCATGGGCACAACAATTGGGGAATGCATGAAAATAATGGGATGCTTTATGTAAGCGCTTTTAAGCATTTCCGAAGCGGAAAAACGCAGCAAAAACGCTTAAAATGCGCAACATGGGCACATAGCCTCAAAGTCATTTCAAATGTAATGTGGTCCCTAAAAAAACTGGTTTTGTAAATTTTGTTGGAAAAATAAAAAAATGTTGATAAACTTTTACCCTTCTAACTTCCTAACAAAAAAAATAAGTTTAAAAAATGATGCTGATGTGAAGTAGGCAGGTGGGAAATGTTGTTTTGTATTTTGTGTGGTATAACTGGTTTAAGGGCGGAAAAATTGACAATTTGAAAATTGCAAAATGTTCACATTTTTTGAACAATTTCCTATATTGTCATAAATAAACTCAAATCATATTGACCTAAATTTACCACTTACATGAAAGACAACATGTCACAAACAACAACCTCAGAATCACATTGAAGCGTTTCAGAGTTATTACCATACAAAACTGACACTGGTCAGAATTGTAACATGTGGCCTTGTGAGGAAGGCAAAAACAGGCTTGGAATTGAAAGGGGTTAAGGTACCAGGTGGTGTTTTCAGAATATATTTGTACACTGTGCTTTATACAGAGAAGGACCCTGACAGCCTGGGGCACCTATGCAAGAAATGTGTCTGCACCTCTGTCCTTTTATAGTGAGAGCTGCTGATTATATTTAACATATATATTAAATATATATCATATATAGTACTATACTGTACTAGACAGAATGGGGAAAATACGTAACTATACATAAGAGAGGACATTATGCAAAAAGCAACGGAGCTATAAATATCAATATTTATATGATGAGATAGCAACTAATCTACTGATATCTATAGTACTATGTAATAATGGAACAGCGATATACATAATGAGGGAGGAAGCTGTGAATAATGGATAGTGCTATACATAACAAGATAGCACACTATACAGTATAAGGGATGGTGCAATACATAAGGCAGGTCATTTTACAAGCAAGGGTATTACTCCCATCACCTCTCTGCAAGTCATACAGTATTGATACAGAATAAATATTTACACCCAGTAACTTAGGGTACTGTCACACAGTGCCATTTTGATCGCTACGACGGTACGATTCGTGACGTTCTAGCGATATCGTTACGATATCGCAGTGTCTGACACGCAGCAGCGATCAGGGATCCTGCTGAGAATCGTACGTCGTAGCAGATCGTTTGGAACTTTCTTTCGTCGCTTGATCACCCGCTGACATCGCTGGATCGTTGTGTGTGACACCGATCCAGCGATGTGTTCGCTTGTAACCAGGGTAAACATCGGGTAACTAAGCGCAGGGCCGCGCTTAGTAACCCGATGTTTACCCTGGTTACCAGCGTAAAGGTAAAAAAAAACAAACAGTACATACTCACATTCCGGTGTCTGTCCTCCGGCGTCTCAGCTTCTCTGCACTGTGAGCGCCTGCCGGCCGGAAAGCAAGCACAGCGGTGACGTCACCGCTCTGCTTTCCGGCTGGCGCTTACACAGTGGAGAGAAGCAGAACGCCGGGGGACAGACACCGGAATGTGAGTATGTACTGTTTGTTTTTTTTACGTTTACGCTGGTAACCAGGGTAAACATCGGGTTACTAAGCGCGGCCCTGCGCTTAGTAACCCGATGTTTACCCTGGTTACCCGGGGACTTCGGCATCGCTCCAGCGCCGTGATTGCAACGTGTGACCGCAGTCTACGACGCTGGAGCGATAATCATACGACGGATCGTGCCGTCGTAGCGATCAAAATTGCACTGTGTGACAGTACCCTTACTGGTGATGATTGATCTAATTAGAGCTGTTTTCCTTTGTTTCTTCATCTGGTCACAGGGCCGCCATCAGGGCTGTATGGGGCCCAGTGAGCCGTAGTACATAGGGGGGCCTAGGCCCCCTTCTTGTGCATTGCCTCAACAGGCCCCATCGTGCACTAAACTGCTGTGCGCTGCAGCCCACACCTCGGCGCTGGGGCCTGGGAACTTTCGGAGCTCCACGGCCGTCTAACCTAGACGGCTGTGCATCTTCCTCTCCCTCTGCCTTCCCTAGACTTCTGGTCAGGTGACAATGTGCACTCGATGACGTCATCACATATGCACCAAAATGCACGGGGATTCAAGAAGCAGTGCTGCGCCTGCAGGGGATTGTCTGTGAGGTACAGTATGAAAAACTTTTTTTTTTTTTAATAAAATGAATTAAATGAGTGAGGGGGCTGCGAATGATGAAGTGTGTCTGAGGGGGACTGCAAATGATGAAGTGAGGGGGATGGGGAACTGCAAATGAAGTGAAGGACGACTGCAAATGATGAAGTCAGGGGTGGTTGGGGGCTGCAAATAATGAAGTGGGGGAAGGGGGCTGCAAATGATGAAGTGAGACAAGAACGGGGGGCTGCAAATGATAAATTGAGGGTGAGGGACAGAGACAGCAATTAAATTGAAGGGTGGGGAGTGCAAATGATAACCTGGAAGAACAAATAATGATGAATTTTGAAGGTGGGGGGAGTAAATGATATATTCAATGTGAGGGAGAGCAGTTGATAATGAATAGAGGGTGGGATGGTAGAGAAAAAAGACATGACAATGAATTGGGGCATGTAAATATAATGAATCGGGGAGCGGGAGGTGCAGAGTGGGGGGTGTTCGGGATGCAGTGACTGGTAATGAATTGGAGAATACAGAATATTAATGTATATATTTATTAGATGAGGAAAGTGGCTATTTATAATTAGTGAGGGTGCAGTGCTGGATTATAATTTATATTTGAAATGGTGGATTGCATAATAACTACTTATATATTAATGGTGGCTGCACATCTGTATTCAGCTGTGCAGTGTAGAAGAAAGGGAAAATGTGGGGAATGTGCTCTGGAAGTAGTTCTCTAGGTAACTATGTGTTATTTTATGCAGAGACGAGTCCTGGCTGGAAGAAGTGATGGCGGTCTGCGCTGTATGAAAAAGAAAAGCAAAGATGAAGGACTTCAGCTAGAGACGTCACTGGTAAATCAGTGTATTACCTCTAAACTGACACTATACACTGTACTGTACTGTATACTATGTACAGAGCTCTCGTGTATACTGTCAAAGGTGATCACTGTATTACCTGTACAGACATAACACTGTATACAATGTATAGAGCTCCTGTGCATATTTCGGGTGATCACTGTATTACCTGTACACTGACATATACAGAGCTCCTGTGTATAATGTCACTGGTGATCTCTGTTACCTGTACAATGACACTATACACAGAACTTCTGTGTATAATGTCACCGGTGATCACTGTATTATCTGTACACAGACACTATATACAGAGCTCCTGTGTATGTCACCGGTGATCACTGTATTATCTGTAGGGCTGACAGTAAATACAGAGCTCCTGTGTATAATGGCACTTCGTATTGTTTTTTTTTCATTAATAATCAGTATTATAGTATTCAGTCACTATGTGGTGGTAACGTGGTCTGACAATGGTATGGTGGTATTTCTTGCATGTGGTATTATTCAGTTGCTATTTGGTGGTCATGGTGTGGCTGTATTTGTTTCTTGTATGTGGTATTATTCGGTCACTACACAATGGTAATATGTGATCTGGTCATGTGTGGCTGTATTTATCCCTTGTTTGGTAGTATTCGGACACTATGTGGTCTGGTCATGGTGTGGTGTATTTCTCCCTTGTATGTGGTAGTATTCGGTCACTATGTGGTGGTAATATGTGGTCTGGTCATGGTGTAATGGTATTTGTCCCTTGTATGTGGTATTAATGATCATTCTACAAAAATGTATGTGACTCATTCACTTAAAGAAAATTATATAAAAAATATACCTAAAAAAAGTATTGGATATTTTAACCCCTTAATCCCATATGACGTACTATCCCGTCAAGGTGACCTGGGACCTAATTCCCAGTGACGGGATAGTACGTCATACTGTTTAATGCGACATCGCGACTTAAGTCGCGGTGATCGCATTAAATTTCCGGCGCCATCTTACCTGCAGGATGATGGCGTCGACATCCCAGGGCCTGGCTCCGCCCCCCAGGCCTCACGATCGCTGTGATTGGCTGTTCAATCCTGAACAGCCAATCACAGCGTTTCTCATTGTTTCAGCCAATCGGAGCGGCTGAAACAATGAAGTCCCAGGCTAGGATCGAGTACCGATGTACTCGATCCTAGGGCCGGTGCCTGGCAATGCCAGGCACCGGCAAAAGACCCCTGGATTGGCGCGATCGCCGATCGAATCGATCGCGCCAATCGCAGGGCACAGCGGCGGTATTACCGCGCTGTGCCCTGCTGTACCGGCCCTCCCTGGCTCTCCCCTGCTGCAGCGGCCTGGATCGGTGCTTCAATCGCACCGATCGCAGGCCAGAGACTAGTGCAGGCCCAGCAGGGCCTGCAGGAGGTGATTGGCGCGATCGATGCTATCGACGATCGCGCCAATCACAGGGCACAGCGGCGGTCACGTTGTGACCGCTGTGTGCCCTGCTGGTAACCTGGCTGTTACCTGCCTGGGATCGTAGGGATCCTAGGCAGTTGCCATGGTCACCAGGGCCTGCAGGGATTGGTGGGATCGATGTATCATTCGATCCCACCAATGACAGCTCACAGCAGCGGTGTGACCGCTCTGTGACCTGTCTGTCACCTGCAGGTGACCTGTCTGACCGCTCTGCAGGGGTCCTCACTCTAGCTGAGGACTCCTGCAGAGCGGTCACACAGCCAGATTTTGTCTTGCTGGGCCTTGTGGTGCTACAGAAGCCTGTAACACCACAATCCCCTGCGTTCAAAAACAGCGAAAGAAAGAAGAAAGAAAAAACGAAGAAAGAAAACCGAAGAAAGAAGAGAGACTACAAACGTAAGTGTTAACAGCCCCTACCCGATCTCTCTTCACCCCCCATCCCCCCTCTTTTTTAACCCCCTCCGTCCCTCTTTGCGCCACCTCCGTGCGCACGTTCAGCAGCCGCCGAGCGTTGATTGGTGACGCAGTTCACCGATCAACACTCGTGCTCGCTTTTTTTTCATCAGCCCCCTTTGCCCAATTTCGTACACCCATCCCGCAGCCGCCAAACTTTGATAAGTGACGCAGATCACTTATCAGAGCTTGTGCCTGCCATTTTCCTTTTTTTTTCACAACACCTGTGCGCACACCCAGCAGCCGCTGAACTTTGATAAGTGACGCGGTTCACTTATCAAAGCTCTCGTGCCTGCAGTTTTCTTTTTTTTTCCCATCTCTGTGCGCTCACCCAGCCGCCGCGTCTAACCCGCGCCTTTCTTTTTTTTTTTTTCCCCATCTCCGTGCGCTAACCCAGCCGCCGCGTCTAACCCGTGCCTTCCTTTTCTTTTCCCCATTTCCGTGCGCTCACCCAGCCGCCGCGTCTAACCCGTGCCTTCCTTTTTTTTTCCCCATTTCCGTGCACTCACCCAGCTGCCGCGTCTAACCCGTGCCTTTCTTTTTTTATTTCCCTATCTCCGTGCGCTAACCCAACCGCCGCGTCTAACCCGTGCCTTCCTTTTCTTTTTCCCCATTTCCGTGCGCTCACCCGGCCGCCGCGTCTAACCCGCACCTTTCTTTTTTTTTTTTTTAACATCTCCGTGCGCTAACCCAGCTGCCGCGTCTAACCGGTGCCTTCCTTTTCTTTTTTTTTTTTTCCCATTTCCGTGCGCTCACCCAGCCGCCGCGTCTAACCCGCACCTTTCCTTTTTTTTTTAACATCTCCGTGCGCTAACCCAGCCGCCGCGTGTAACCCGTGCCTTCCTTTTTTTTTCACATCCCGTTCGCACACCCAGCAGCCGCTGAACTTTGATAAGTGACGCGGTTCACTTATCAGAGCTCTCGTGCCTGCCGTTTTTTTTTCACATCCCGTTCGCACACCCAGCAGCCGCTGAACTTTGATAAGTGACGCGGTTCACTTATCAGAGCTCTCGTGCCTGCAGTTTTTTTTTCACATCCTGTTCGCACACCCAGCAGCCGCTGAACTTTGATAAGTGACGCGGTTCACTTATCAGAGCTAGGGCCTGCTGTTTTATACTTTTCTTTCACAGGTATTTTTTTTCCCTATTTGCTTTTTTTTCCTTTAGCTTTTTCTTTTCAGAGTAGTTTGCACCAAGCACTATCCCCCCACACTTACACATAGTTACCAATAAAGTACACCCAAGCACCACACTTACAAAAAAAATGTCCCGCTCGTCCCAACAGCGCTATTCAGCGGAGGTGGCATATTCTTTCCTTGCCTCTGACACTGATAGCGAGGGAGAGGATCCCACTTTTCTTTATTTTTCTGATTCTTCCTCATCCTCTTCCCACTCCTCATCTTCCTCCTCCGACCCTGCGGAACCGCCACGCAGACGCCGCAGGACAGAAGATGAGGCAAGGCCCATCGTTGATGAAGATGAACCGCCCACCATTGCTGAAGACGAACCAGCGCACCCCACTGCGGACCCCATATGGACCTCACCACCCGAAAATTACGAGCCACTGATTCCTGATTTTGTGGCAGAATCAGGAATCAAGTTTGATACCACCAGCCTCACAGAACTAGACTTTTTCAAAGTCTTTTTCTCTGAGGCTTTCGTTAACCTAATGGTGGAGCAAACTAATCTGTATGCTCGGCAATTTTTGGACCAAAACTCTGGTTCATCATATTCTAACTGGTCTCCTGTAGAAGCAGTTGAAATGATGCAGTTTTGGGGCCTGGTCCTCCACATGGGGATCCTAAAGAAGCCTGAACTTCGGCAATACTGGAGTAAAGATATTTTATATAACACTCCAGTATTATGAATGGTCATGACCCGGACGCGTTTTGAGGCCATCCATAAGTTGCTGCATTACAACGATAATGCACGGTGTCCCGCATGAGATGACCCCAACTTTGACCGTCTGTTCAAAGTTCGGCCGGTCATCGAACACTTCAACAAAAAGTTTGCTGAAGTGTACGTGCCTCAAAGGGACATCTCCGTGGATGAGTCCTTAATTAATTTTAAGGGGCGGCTCAAATTCCGTCAATACCTGCTCAGCAAAAGGGCCAGGTACGGAATCAAACTCTACAAGCTGTGTGAGAGTACCTCAGGGTACACCCACAGCTTTAGAGTTTACGAAGGGAAGGACACCAGGATTGAACCACCTGAGTGTCCTTCTATCCTGGCAGTGAGTGGGAAAATTGTGTGGGATTTGGTGCACCCACTGCTGGATAAAGGTTATCACCTCTATACCGATAACTTTTACACCAGCATCCCACTCTACAAATCTCTCTCTGCGCGAGGTACCGCAGCCTGCGGTACTGTCCGCAAAAATCAGAGAGGCCTCCCGAAGACGCTACTTGGGCAGACTCTCAGAAAAGGTGAGAGCAAAGCCCTATGTAGCGACCACCTGCTGGTGGTCAAGTACAAGGACAAAAGGGATGTCCTTCTACTGACCACCATACACGGTGATGGCAGCGCCCTCAGCACTGTAAGGGGTACCTCTACAGAGGTCAGCAAACCGACCTGTGTACTGGGGTACAACAAAAACATGGGGGGCTTTGATCTCTCTGATCAACTCCTCCAACCGTACAGTGCTTTGAGAAAGGCCAGGGTGTGGTACAAAAAGCTGTCCGTGCACATTGTACAAATGGCAATGCTCAACGCCTTCCTGCTGTCACGATGTGCACACAACACCTATACGTCGTACCTTCATTTCCAGGAGGTAGTGGTTAAGGCCCTGATGTTTGGCACGAGGGAAGGAGCGGGCCCCAGTACTTCTGGAACTGAAGGTACACGTATCGTACCAGGTCAGCATTTTCCGGGGGTGGTCCCGCCAACTGGAAGAGAAGGTAAGCCGCAAAAGAAGTGCCGAGTGTGCTACAAAAGAGGAATACGGAAGGACACCATCTATCAATGCGACACCTGCCCCGAAAATCCTGGCCTGTGTATGAAGGATTGCTTTAAATTGTACCACACCTCCATGCACTATTAATTTACAGGAAGCAGATTTATTCCAAATGAGGCACATCTACGTAAGTTCTTTGGGGACCTACTTTCCAAAATGTTGTCACTTGTGTTTTTTTTTCCTGTTTAGGCACACCAGGAGCTCTGCAAACGGAACATGATGCCCGCAGACGATTCCATCAAAGTCTGCATTCCAAAACTTCAGTACTTCCCTTTCGAGCCCCAATGTGTGCCCAAACAGTTTTTTTCCCACATGTGGGGTACCAGCGTACTCAGGACAAATTGGACAACAACTTTTGTGGTCCAATTTCTCCTGTTACCCTTGGGAAATTAAAAAAATTGGGGACTAAAAGATAATTTTTGTGGGCAAAAAATAGGATTTTTTATTTTCACACCCGGGTGTTATAAACTTTAGTGAAACACTTGGGGGTTCAATGTTCTCACCACACATCTAGACAAGTTCCTTAGGGGGTCTAGTTTCCAAATTGGGGTCACTTGTGGGGGGTTTCCACTGTTTAGGCACATCAGGGGCTCATCAAATGGAACGTGACTGCCGCAGACGATTCCATCAAAGCCTGCATTCCAAAACGTCACTACTTCCCTTCCGAGCCCTGACGTGTGCCCAAACAGTAGTTTTCTCCCACATATGGAGTACCAGCCTACTCAGAACAAATTGGACAACAACTTTTGTGGTCCAATTTCTCCTGTTACCCTTGGGAAATTAAAAAATTGGGGACTAAAAGATCATTTTTGTGGGCAAAAAATAGGATTTTTTATTTTCACGCCCGGGCGTTATAAACTTTAGTGAAACATTTGGGGGTTCAAAGTTCTCACCACACATTAGACAAGTTCCTTAGGGGGTCTAGTTTCCAAATTGGGGTCACTTGTGGGGGGTTTCCACTGTTTAGGCACATCAGGGGCTCATCAAATGGAACGTGACGGCCGCAGATGATTCCATCAAAGCCTGCATTCCAAAACGTCACTACTTCACTTCCGAGCCCTGACGTGTGCCCAAACAGTAGTTTTCTCCCACATATGGGGTACCAGCCTACTCAGGACAAATTGGGCAACAACTTTTGTCGTTCAATTTCTCCTGTTACCCTTGTGAAAATAAAAAATTGGGAACTAAACGATCATGTTTGTGGGAAAAATAGGATTTTTTATTTTTACGCACGGGCGGTATAAACTTCTGTGAAGCACTTGGGGGATAAAAGTGCTCACCACACATCTAGACAAGTTCCTTAGGGGGTCTAGTTTCCAAAATGGGGTCACTTGTGTGGGGTTTCCACTGTTTAGGCACATCAGGGGCTCACCAAACGCAACATGGCGTCCAATCTCAATTCCAGCTAATTTTAGCTTGAAAAAGTCTTATGGCGCTCCTTCCCTTCTGAGCCCTGCCATGCGCCTAAACAGTGGTTCCCCCCCACATATGGGGTATTGGCGTACTCAGAACAAATTGAACTACAACTTTTGTGGTCCAATTTCTTCAGTTACCTTTGTGAAAATAAAAAATTGGGGACTAAACAATCATGTTTGTGGGAAAATAGGATTTTTTATTTTCACGCACGGGCGGTATAAACTTCTGTGAAGCACTTGGGGGATAAAAGTGCTCACCACACATCTAGATAAGTTCCTTAGGGGGTCTAGTTTCCAAAATGGGGTCACTTGTTGGGGGTTTCCACTGTTTAGGCACATCAGGGGCTCACCAAACGCGACATGGCGTCCAATCTCAATTCCAGCTAATTTTAGCTTGAAAAAGTCTTATGGCGCTCCTTCCCTTCTGAGCCCTGCCATGCGCCTAAAAAGTGTTTCCCCCCCACATATGGGGTATTGGCGTACTCAGGACGAATTGGACAACAACTTTTGCAGTCCAATTTCTCCTGTTACCTTTGGGAAAATAAAAAATTGTTGCTAAAATATCGTTTTCATGACTAAAAAGTTAAATTTTCATTTTTTCCTTCAACATTGCTTTAGCTCTCATGAAGCACCAGAAGGGTTGATAAACTTCTTGAATGTGGTTTTGATCAGCTTCAGGGGTGCAGTTTTTAGAATGGTGTCACTTTTGGGTATTTTTTGCTATATAGACCCCTAAATGTGACTTCAAATGTGAGGTGGTCCCTAAAAAAAATGGTTTTGTAAATTTTGTTGTAAAAATGAGAAATTGCTGGTCAACTTTTAACCCTTATAACTCCCTAACAAAAAAAAAAATTTGTTTCCAAAATTGTGCTGATGTAAAGTAGACCTGTGGGAAATGTTACTTATTAAGTATTTTGCGTGACATATCTCTGTGATTTAAGGGCATAAAAATTCAAAGTTGGAAAATTGCAAAATTTTTGCCAAATTTCCATTTTTTTCACAAATAAACGCAGGTAATATCAAAGAAATGTTACCACTATCATGAAGTACAATATGTCACGAGAAAATGTCAGAATTGCCAAGATCCCTTGAAGCGTTCCAGAGTTATAACCTCATAAAGGGACAGTGGTCAGAATTGTAAAAATTGGCCCGGTCATTAACGTGCAAACCACCCCCGGGGCTTAAGGGGTTAAGATTTTTTTTTTATATAGGTTAGAGTAGAATAGGGCCCTGCCAAATGAGTCTGCCTTGTCGTGGTGGTGGCAGCTTAAAAAACCTTTTGACAAAAACAAAAGCTGCTGGCTATGTATGTGATATGGTACTTGATGGGAACTGTTAATATCTGATTGGTGAGGACTTGGTGCAGAAGTTGAGTTTTTCCAAGAGTGGGCTGTGGGACTGTGAAAGGTTTGAGGGGTGTAGGCAGAGCTGGCCTGGGCAGAGTCTCAAGGGGGCCAAAAAATGTTGCCAGTATGGGGCTCTGAAGTTCCTAGTGGCAGCCCTTTCTGGTCATATCTTAATTTCTACATCTTCCAGCCATGACTCGTCTTGCCGCATTGATCACTGCAGTCTTGAAAATAATAGGATAACCTATATATTTGCCTACTGAATAAAACCTCCCTCACACTGCATCCCTGAATGCAAATATAGACCACACAATTAATATACAAACAAAAATCTAAATTTATAAGTCAGCATTGTACTTTCCCAAAACTATAAATACCCACTTTGACTCTCCGCCACATTCATTCCCAATCCCTATCTGGTATCCTCTCTCTCCTCCCCAATGCCCACAAATCATTCTAAGTCTGCCCTGTGTCTTCTCTGCCAGACTAAAAGTCATCAAAATTCTCCGTATTGTGTTCTTCCTCCCAACCTCCCTAAAAATCACAAGTCCTTCTATAGTGACTTCTGTCCCCCCTTCCAATTCATTATAAGTCCTTATATATATATATATATATATATATATATATATATATATATATATATATATATATATATATCCTTATATGACTCTCTCCACACCAGCGCCCCAGTTCATTATAAATCCCTGTAAAGTATGCTTTCCCACCACCAATTTCTTATACAGTACATCCCTGTATTGTGTCCTCTCCCATCCTTGAGTTTATTATGCAGTGGGTATGGAAAGTATTCAGACCCCTTTACATTTTTCACTCTTTATTTCATTGCAGCCATTTGGTAATTTCAAAAAAGTTCATTTTTTTCTCATTAATGTACACTCTATACCCCATCTTGACTGGAAAAACATAAATGTAGTAATTTTTGCAAGTTTATTGAAAAGAAAAACTAAAATATCACATGGTCATAAGTATTCTGACCATTTGCTCAGTATTGAGTAGAAGCACCCTTTTGAGCTAGTACAGCCATGAGTCTTCTTGGGAATGATGCAACATGTTTTTCACACCTGGATTTGGGGATCCTCTGCCCTTCTTCCTTGCAGATCCTCTCCAGTTCCGTCAGGTGCGATGGTGAATGTTGGTGAACAGCCATTTTCAGGTCAGTCAAGAATGGTCACAGACTTGTTCTGAAGCCACTCCTTTGTTATTTTAGCTGTGTGCCTAGGGTCATTGTCTTGTTGAAATAATAATAATGATGTCCAATTGGGTTTAGGTCAGGGCTCTGGCTAAGCCAGTCAAGAATGGTAACAGAGTTGTTCTGAAGCCACTCCTGTTATTTTAGCGGTGTGCTTAGGGTCATTGCCTTGTTGAAAGGTGAACCTTCAGCCAAGTCTGAGGTCCAAAGCACTCTGGAAGGTTTTCATCCAGGATATCTTTGTACTTGGCCGCATTCATGTTTCCTTCAATGACAACCAGTCGTCCTGTCCCTGCAGCTGAAAAACACCCCCATAGCATGATGCTGCCTGTTGTGAATTCTGTTTGTGGGCTCCCCCGGTGGTGTTTTATGGTAGTGCCACTTATTTGCCTTCTTCTATCCTTGATCACCTGTTGACACCCATTAGGGGAGTTTCCTATTTAAGGCTGCTTGGCTGCTGGTCTGATGCCGGCCAACAATGTATCAGTAGCATTCTGTTGCATTCTCCTGCCTCAAGATCCTGTTCAGCTAAGTTGAATTTTGTTTCTAGTTAATGCTATTTTTGTCCAGCTATTTGCAATGTGACTCTCTGTAGCTGGAAGCTCTCGTGGACTGAAATTGCCACTCCAGTGGCATGAGTTGTCACTGGAGTTTTAAAGTAATTTCAGGATGGTGTTTTTGAGTAGTGTTTTGAAGTTGACCGTGAAGTGACTCTTTCCTGTACTTCTGCTATCTAGTAAGCGGACCTCACTGTGCTAAATCTGCTGTTCATCCTACGTATGTCTTTTTCTCTTGACTCACCGTCAATATCTGTGGGGGGCTGCTATCTCCTTTTGGGGTTCATCTCTGGAGGTAAGGCAGGCCTGTATATTCCTCTGATAGGGGTAGTTAGATCTCCGGCTGGCGCGTGGTGTCTAGGGCATCGTAGGAAACACTCCCCGGCTACTTCCAGTGTTGTGTCAGGTTCAGGTCACGGTCACTTTAGTTCCCATCACCCGAGAGCTAGTCCGTTGTTATTTTGATTTC
Organism: Ranitomeya variabilis; assembly: GCF_051348905.1. Lineage (NCBI taxonomy): Eukaryota > Metazoa > Chordata > Amphibia > Anura > Dendrobatidae > Ranitomeya > Ranitomeya variabilis. Next base: position 219,546,418 of record NC_135234.1, read on the forward strand.
CCTGCCATTGGGAAAATCATAACAGTTTGGCCGGCCCACATGTGTTAAAACTATGCACTAAAGCAGGAAAGGATATGAAAAGGTTTTTTTTTCCTTCTGTGTTTGGAAAGTGCACCTTAGTGCTTATTTGTACTCCTTGCTTAAACTGCAGTCTTCAGCCTTTTTTTTTTTCCTCTCCTCTTAATCTCTGAATGGCTTTGGTTACACCTGTTTGAATCATGGATCCACAGAGTTTGGTTGCAGGTCTGAATAACCTGGCTTCAAAGGTCCAGAACTTACAAGATTTTGTTATACGTGCTCCAATGTCTGAACCTAAGATCCCTATGCCTGAATTTTTTACCGGAGACAGATCCCGTTTTTTGAATTTCAGAGAGAATTGTAAATTGTTTTTGTCTCTGAAATCTCACTCTGCTGGTGATCCTGCGCAACAGGTTAAAATTGTTATTTCTCTATTGCGGGGTGACCCACAAAGTTGGGCATTTGCATTGTCGCCAGGGGATCCTGCGTTATTAAATGTAGATGCGTTTTTTCTGGCTTTGGGGTTGCTTTATGAAGAACCTAATTTAGAGATTTTGGCTGAGAAAGCCTTGATAGCTCTTTCCCAAGGGCAAGATGAAGCTGAGATATACTGCCAAAAATTTCGTAAATGGTCGGTGCTTACTAAATGGAATGAGTGCGCTCTAGCAGCTAATTTCAGAGAAGGTCTCTCTGATGCCGTGAAGGATGTCATGGTGGGGTTCCCTGTGCCTACAGGTCTGAATGATGCCATGAAATTGGCTATCCAGATTGATCGGCGTTTACGGGAGCGCAAATCTGTGCACCATATGGCGGTATCTTCTGAGCAAAAATCTGTGCACCATATGGCGGTATCTTTTGAGCAAAAACCTGTGCACCATATGGCGGTATCTTCTGAGCAAAAACCTGTGCACCATATGGCGGTATCTTCTGAGCAAAAACCTGTGCATCATTTGGCGGTGACCTCTGAAAAGGCACCAGAGCATATGCAATGCGATAGTGTATTGTCTAGAGGCGAACGACAGAATTACAGGCGCAAAAATGGGTTGTGCTTCTATTGTGGAGATCCAGCTCATGTTATATCAGCATGCTCTAAACGCATAAAGAAGGTTGATAAAAAGGTTGATAAATCTTTTTCTATGGGTACCTTGCAGTCTAAATTTCTTTTGTCCGTGACATTGATTTGTACTTTATCATCTGTTACTGTGGATGCTTATGTGGATTCTGGCGCCGCTCTGAGTCTCATGGATTGGTCCTTTGCCAAGCGTTGTGGGTTTGATTTAGAGCCTCTGGAGGTTTCTATTCCCTTAAAGGGTATTGATTCGACACCTTTGGCTAGCAATAAACCACAATATTGGACACAAGTGACTATGCATCTTTCCCCAGACCATCAGGAGATTATTCGTTTCCTTGTGTTATATAATCTACATGACGTATTAGTACTTGGATTACCATGGTTACAAATTCATAATCCAGTCTTGGACTGGAGATCAATGTCTGTGCTGAGCTGGGGATGTCGGGGGATTCATGGGGATGCACCTTTGGTTCCCATTTCTTCATCTACTCCCTCTGAGATCCCAGCATTTCTGTCAGATTTTTATGATGTCTTTCAGGAGCCTAAAACTGATTCTCTCCCCCCTCACAGAGAGTGTGACTGCGCTATTGAGTTGATTCCCGGTAGTAAATTTCCTAAGGGTCGCTTGTTTAATTTGTCTGTACCTGAACATACTGCTATGCGGGAGTATATCAGAGAATCTTTGGAAAAGGGTCATATTCGCCCCTCTTTGTCTCCACTGGGGGCAGGGTTTTTCTTTGTGGGTAAAAAGGATGGTTCATTGAGACCTTGTATCGACTATCGACTTCTGAATAAGATTACAGTTAAATACCAGTACCCGTTACCTTTACTGACTGATCTTTTTGCTCGCATAAAGGGGGCGAAGTGGTTCACTAAGATCGATCTACGTGGTGCGTATAATTTGGTGCGGATTAAGCAGGGGGATGAGTGGAAGACCGCATTTAATACGCCTGAAGGCCATTTTGAGTATTTGGTAATGCCTTTCGGTCTCGCGAATGCCCCTTCCGTTTTTCAGTCCTTTATGCACGATATTTTCCGTGAATATCTGGATAAATTTATGATTGTGTATTTGGATGATATTTTGATTTTTTCGGAGGACTGGGAATCTCATGTTCAACAGGTCAGGAGAGTTTTTCAGGTTTTACGAGCTAATTCTCTATTTGTGAAGGGCTCAAAGTGTATTTTTGGGGTTCAGAGAATTTCCTTTTTGGGATATATTTTTTCCCCTTCATCTATGGAGATGGACCCTGTTAAGGTTCAGGCTATTTGTGATTGGATACAACCTACTTCTCTAAAGAGTCTTCAGAAATTCTTGGGATTTGCTAATTTCTATCGCCGATTCATAGCGGGTTTTTCTGCCATTGCTAAACCTTTGACTGATTTGACCAAGAAGGGTGCTGATGTTGCTAATTGGTCCTCTGCGGCTGTGGAGGCCTTTCGGGAGCTTAAGCGCCGCTTTTCTTCTGCTCCTGTGTTGCGCCAGCCTGATGTTTCGCTCCCGTTCCAGGTTGAAGTAGATGCTTCCGAGATCGGAGCAGGTGCAGTTTTGTCGCAGAAAGGTCCTGACTGCTCAGTGATGAGACCATGTGCGTTTTTCTCTCGAAAGTTTTCGCCCGCTGAGCGAAATTATGATGTTGGAAATCGGGAGCTCTTGGCCATGAAGTGGGCATTTGAGGAGTGGCGTCATTGGCTTGAGGGTGCTAGACACCAGGTGGTGGTCTTGACTGACCACAAAAATCTAATTTATCTTGAGTCAGCCAGGCGTCTGAATCCTAGACAGGCGCGCTGGTCGTTGTTTTTCTCTCGATTTAACTTTGTGGTTTCATATCTGCCTGGGTCTAAGAATGTGAGGGCGGATGCCCTCTCTAGGAGTTTTGAGCCTGACTCGCGTGGTGATTCCGAACCTACTGGCATCCTGAAGGATGGGGTGATATTGTCAGCTGTCTCCCCAGACCTGCGGCGCTCTTTGCAGGAGTTTCAGGTGGATAGGCCTGATCGCTGTCCGCCTGGTAGACTGTTTGTCCCTGATGACTGGACCAGTAGAGTTATTTCGGAGGTTCACTCTTCCGCGTTGGCAGGTCATCCTGGAATTTTTGGCACCAGGGATCTGGTGTCTAGGTCCTTCTGGTGGCCTTCCTTGTCTCGAGATGTACGTATTTTTGTGCAGTCTTGTGATGTTTGTGCTCGGGCTAAGCCCTGCTGTTCCCGGGCCAGCGGGTTGTTGTTGCCCTTGCCTATTCCTAAGAGGCCTTGGACGCACATCTCTATGGACTTTATTTCTGACCTTCCTGTTTCTCGTATGATGTCCGTCATCTGGGTGGTGTGTGACCGTTTTTCCAAGATGGTTCACTTGGTACCTTTGCCCAAATTGCCCTCCTCCTCTGAGCTGGTCCCTCTATTTTTTCAGAATGTTGTGCGTTTGCATGGTATTCCTGAGAATATAGTGTCTGACAGGGGTACTCAGTTTGTGTCTAGATTTTGGCGGGCGTTCTGTGCCAGGATGGGCATCGACTTGTCTTTTTCGTCTGCATTCCATCCTCAGACTAATGGCCAGACTGAGCGTACTAATCAGACCTTGGAGACTTACTTGAGGTGTTTTGTGTCCGCTGATCAGGACGATTGGCTTGATTTTTTGCCATTGGCAGAGTTTGCCCTTAACAATCGGGCCAGTTCTGCCACTTTGGTTTCTCCATTTTTTTGTAATTCAGGGTTTCACCCTCGCTTTTCGTCCGGTCAATTGGAGTCTTCGGATTGTCCTGGAGTAGATGCTGTGGTTGATAGAATGCATCAGATTTGGGGACAGGTTGTGGACAATCTGAAGTTGTCCCAGAAGACTCAACAGTTCACTAATCGTCATCGGCGTGTCGGTCCTCGTCTTTGTGTTGGGGACCTGGTTTGGTTGTCTTCTCGATTTGTTCCTATGAAGGTCTCGTCTCCTAAGTTTAAGCCTCGGTTTATCGGCCCTTATAGGATTCTGGAGGTTCTCAATCCTGTGTCCTTTCGTTTGGACCTCCCAGCATCTTTTACTATTCATAATGTTTTTCATCGGTCATTGTTGCGGAGGTATGAGGTGCCGGTTGTTCCGTCTGCTGATCCTCCTGCTCCTGTGCTGGTTGAGGGTGAGTTGGAGTATGTGGTGGAAAAGATCTTGGACTCCCGTGTTTCCAGACGGAAACTTCAGTATCTGGTTAAGTGGAAAGGCTATGGTCAGGAGGATAATTCTTGGGTGACAGCATCTGATGTTCATGCTCCTGATTTGGTTCGTGCATTTCATAGTGCTCATCCAGATCGCCCTGGTGGTTCTGGTGAGGGTTCGGTGCCCCCTCCTTAAGGGGGGGGTACTGTTGTGAATTCTGTTTGTGGGCTCCCCCGGTGGTGTTTTATGGTAGTGCCACTTATTTGCCTTCTTCTATCCTTGATCACCTGTTGACACCCATTAGGGGAGTTTCCTATTTAAGGCTGCTTGGCTGCTGGTCTGATGCCGGCCAACAATGTATCAGTAGCATTCTGTTGCATTCTCCTGCCTCAAGATCCTGTTCAGCTAAGTTGAATTTTGTTTCTAGTTAATGCTATTTTTGTCCAGCTATTTGCAATGTGACTCTCTGTAGCTGGAAGCTCTCGTGGACTGAAATTGCCACTCCAGTGGCATGAGTTGTCACTGGAGTTTTAAAGTAATTTCAGGATGGTGTTTTTGAGTAGTGTTTTGAAGTTGACCGTGAAGTGACTCTTTCCTGTACTTCTGCTATCTAGTAAGCGGACCTCACTGTGCTAAATCTGCTGTTCATCCTACGTATGTCTTTTTCTCTTGACTCACCGTCAATATCTGTGGGGGGCTGCTATCTCCTTTTGGGGTTCATCTCTGGAGGTAAGGCAGGCCTGTATATTCCTCTGATAGGGGTAGTTAGATCTCCGGCTGGCGCGTGGTGTCTAGGGCATCGTAGGAAACACTCCCCGGCTACTTCCAGTGTTGTGTCAGGTTCAGGTCACGGTCACTTTAGTTCCCATCACCCGAGAGCTAGTCCGTTGTTATTTTGATTTCCCTGCCATTGGGAAAATCATAACAGCTGCCACCACCATGTTTCACTGGTGGGATTGTATTGGGCAGATGAAGAGCAGTGCCTGGTTTTCTCCACACATACCGCTTAGAATTATCACCAAAAAGATCTATCTTCATCTCATCAGACCAGAAAATCTTATTTCTCATAGTCTGGGTGTCCTTCATGTTTTAGCAAACTGTATGCGGGTTATCATGTCTTGCACTGAGGAGAGGCTTCCGTCAGGCCACTCTGCTATAAAGGCCTGACTGGTGGAGGGCTGCAGTGGTAGTTGACTTTATGGGACTTTCTCCCATCTCCCTACTGCATCTCTGGAGCTCAGCCATAGTGATCTTGGGGTTCGTCCTTACCTCTCTTAACAAGGCTCTTCTCCCACGATTGCTCAGTTTGGCTGGATGGCCAGGTCTAGGAAGACTGCCAGTGGTACCAAAATGCTTCCATTTAAGGATTATGGAGGCCACTGTACTCTTAGGAACCTTGAGTACTGCAGAAATTCTGTTATAACTTTGGCCAGATCTGTGCCTTGCCACAATTCTGTCCCTGAGCTCCTTGGCCAGTTCCTTTGACCTCATGATTCTCATTTGGACTGACATGCACTGTGAGGTCTTATATAGACAGGTGTGTGCCTTTCCAAATCAAGTCCTATCAGTTTAATTAAACACAGCTGGACTCCAATGAAGGAGTAGAACGCTCTCAAGGAGGCTCACAAGGAAATGGACAATATGAGACTTAAATATGAGTGTCTGAGCAAGGGGTCTGAATACTTATGACCATGTGATATTTCAGTTTTTCTTTTCTAAATTTGCAAAAATGTCTACATTTCTGTATTTTTGCAGTCAAGATGGGGTGCATAGTGTACATTAATGTGAAAAAAAAAACTTTTTTTAATTTACCAAATGGCTGCAATGAAACAAAGAGTAAAAAATTTAAAGGGGTCTGAATACTTTCCATATCCACTGTACATCCCTGCATTTTGTTCTTACCTCCCTTAGAATTCAATATAAATTATTGTATTGTGTCCTCTCTCTCCTCCCTGCCACCCCAATTCATTATAACTCCCTGTATTGTATCCTCTCCCGTCCTCAATTTATTATGTCCCTGAATTGTCTTTTGACATCACTGTTTATTATACATCTCTGTATTTTGTTCTTTCTCCCCTTCCACAATTCTTTAAAAATCCCTATATAGTGTCCTCTCCTCTCCAATTCATTATAAGACCCTCTATAGTGTCTTCTCGCCCCTTTCCTAGTTCATTACAAGTCGCTGACTAGTGTCCCCACCTCTTCAGTTCAAAAGTCCCTTTATAGTATCCTCACCATACCTCTCTAATTCATTGTAAGTCCCTGTATCGCGTCCTCTCCTTCCTCAACTCATAATTCCATGTGTAGTGTCCTCTCTCCCCAATTCATTGTCAGTTTTTGTATATGTCCCTCTTTCCCTAATGCATTACCTCTCCCATGGCCCAAATCATTATAAGGCCCTGTTTAGCATTTTCTTCCACCTCCTAATTCATTGCAAGTCCCTCTCCCCCAACCCAACAATTCATTCTAAGTCTGTACTGCGTCCTCTCTCCCATCCTACAATCTAATATATAATTGCCTAGAATACTACTTCCTGCAATTTGTGCCAACTTCCGTGGCTTTGTCCGGAGCTAATGTCCGGAGCTAAGTGACGTCACCAGTGTCCTACACCCAGGCAGAGCACAGTGGCCCCAGGCAGAGCACAGGGGCCCCAGGCAGAACATGGGGCCCCAGGCAGAGCACAGGGGCCCCAGGCAGAGCACAGGGGCCCCAGGCAGCATATGGGGCCCCAGGCAGAGCACAGGGGCCCCAGGCAGCATATGGGGCCCCAGGCAGAGCACAGTGGCCCCAGGCAGAGCACACACCAAATCGGAGGCCGAGGGGCCCCGCCCACCAAAGCGGAGGCCGAGGGGCCCGGCCCCGCCCACCAAAGCGGAGGCCGAGGGGCCCCGACCACCACATCGGAGGCCGAGGGTCCCCGCCCACCAAATCGGAGGCCGAGGGTCCCCGCCCACCAAATCGGAGGCCGAGGGTCCCCGCCCACCAAATCGGAGGCCGAGGGGCCCCGCCCACCAAATCGGAGGCCGAGGGTCCCCGCCCACCAAATCGGAGGCCGAGGGTCCCCGCCCACCAAATCGGAGGCCGGGGGTCCCCGCCCTCCAAATCGGAGGCCGAGGGGCCCCGCCCACCACATCGGAGGCCGAGGGGCCCCGCCCACCAAATCGGAGGCCGAGGGTCCCCGCCCACCAAATCGGAGGCCCAGGGTCCCCGCCCTCCAAATCGGAGGCCGAGGGGCCCCGCCCACCACATCGGAGGCCGAGGGGCCCCGCCCACCACATCGGAGGCCGAGGGGCCCCGCCCACCAAATCAGAGGCCGAGGGTCCCCGCCCACCAAATCGGAGGCCGTGGGTCCCCGCCCACCAAATCGGAGGCCGAGGGTCCACACCATCCAAATCGGAGGCCGAGGGGCCCCGCCCACCAAATCGGAGGCCGAGGGTCCCCGCCCACCAAATCGGAGGCCGAGGGTCCCCGCCCACCAAATCGGAGGCCGAGGGGCCCCACCAACCAAATCGGAGGCCGAGGAGGCCCGCCCACCAAATCGGAGGCCGAGGGTCCCCGCCCACCAAATCAGAGGCCGAGGGTCCCCGCCCACCAAATCAGAGGCCAGGGGTCCCCGCCCACCAAATCGGAGGCCGAGGGGCCCCGCCAACCACATCGGAGGCCGATGGGCCCCGCCCACCAAATCGGAGGCCGAGGGTCCCCGCCCACCAAATCGGAGGCCGAGGGTCCCCGCCCACCACATCGGAGGCCGAGAGTCCCCGCCCACCAAATCGGAGGCCGAGGGGCCCCGCCAACCAAATCGGAGGCCGAGGGGCCCCGCCAACCAAATCGGAGGCCGAGGAGCCCCGCCCACCAAATCGGAGGCCGAGGGTCCCCGCCCACCAAATCGGAGGCCGAGGGGCCCCACCAACCAAATCGGAGGCCGAGGGGCCCCGCCCACCAAATTGGAGGACGAGGGGCCCCGCCCACCAAATCGGAGGCCCACCAAAAGTAAGTGCGGCCCCAAAAGTAAGTGCGCCCCCGGGTGCAAAAGTAAGTGCGCCCCCGGGTGCAAAAGTAAGTGCGCCCCCGGGTGCAAAAGTAAGTGCGCCCCCGGGTGCAAAAGTAAGTGCGCCCCCGGGTGCAAAAGTAAGTGCGCCTCCGGGTGCAAAAGTAAGTGCGCCCCCGGGTGCAAAAGTAAGCGCGGCCCGGGTGCAAAAGTAAGCGCGCCCCCCAGTCCCGTGTGTGAAAAGTGCTGCTGTAAAGCTGGTAGCGCTGTTCAAGCACCATGTATTTCCTTCAGGAAATGCCCATCTAATATATAATTGCCTAGAATACTACTTCCTGCAATTTGTGCCAACTTCCGTGGCTTTGTCCGGAGCTAATGTCCGGAGCTAATGTCCGGAGATAAGTGACGTCACCAGTGTCCTACACCCAGGCAGAGCACAGGGGCCCCAGGCAGCATATGGGGCCCCAGGCAGAGCACAGGGGCCCCAGGCAGAGCACAGGGGCCCCAGGCAGCATATGGGGCCCCAGGCAGAGCAAAGTGGTCCCAGGCAGAGCACAGGGGCCACAGGAAGCATATGGGGCCCCAGGCAGAGCACAGGGGCCCCAGGCAGAGCACAGGGGCCCCAGGCAGCATATGGGGCCCCAGGCAGAGCACAGGGGCCCCAGGCAGCATATGGGGCCCCAGGCAGAGCACAGTGGCCCCAGGCAGAGCACAGGGGCCCCAGGCAGAACGTGGGGCCCCAGGCAGAGCACAGGGGCCCCAGGCAGAGCACAGGGGCCCCAGGCAGCATATGGGGCCCCAGGCAGAGCACAGGGGCCCCAGGCAGCATATGGGGCCCCAGGCAGAGCACAGTGGCCCCAGGCAGCATATGGGGCCCCAGGCAGAGCACAGTGGCCCCAGGCAGAGCACAGGGGCCCCAGGCAGCATATGGGGCCCCACGCAGAGCACAGTGGTCCCAGGCAGAGCACAGGGGCCCCAGGCAGCTTATGGGGCCCCAGGCAGAGCACAGTGGCCCCAGGCAGAACATGGGGCCCCAGGCAGAGCACAGGGGCCCCAGGCAGAGCACAGGGGCCCCAGGCAGAACATTGGGCCCCAGGCAGAGCACAGGGGCCCCAGGCAGAGCACAGGGGCCCCAGGCAGCCTATGGGGCCCCAGGCAGAGCACAGTGGCCCCAGGCAGAGCACAGGGGCCCCAGGCAGAGCACAGGGGCCCCAGGCAGCATATGGGGCCCAAGGCAGAGCACAGTGGTCCCAGGCAGAGCACAGTGGCCCCAGGCAGAGCACAGTGGCCCCAGGCAGAACATGGGGCCCCAGGCAGAGCACAGGGGCCCCAGGCAGAGCACAGGGGCCCCAGGCAGCATATGGGGCCCCAGGCAGAGCACAGTGGTCCCAGGTAGAGCACAGGGGCCCCAGGCAGAGCACAGGGGCCCCAGGCAGCATATGGGGCCCCAGGCAGAGCACAGGGGCCCCAGGCAGCATATGGGGCCCCAGGCAGAGCACAGTGGCCCCAGGCAGAGCACAGGGGCCCCAGGCAGCATATGGGGCCCCAGGCAGAGCACAGGGGCCCCAGGCATCATATGGGGCCCCAGGCAGAGCACAGCGATATTTTGGACCACTGTGCGGTGTTTCAGACCCCCTGTGTGATGTCTGGGGCCCTGTTCTTAAGTATATTAAAGATTAAAGTAACGTATATTAAAGTATATTATAGATCAAATTTGACACGTTTATGAGCACCATTGAGTGATATACTCAAGAATGACATAATTTTTCAACATTTTATGGTTTCAAACTGTAAACACTCAGAGTTTTTTTTACTTCAACCAGAAAACCTTAACGGTTCATAAAAAACTTGACTGTTCAGGATATGATAAAAGTCATAGTATTCTGAATCTTTAACTTATAAAGATACCTTTACATGGGGTGATTATTGGTTCCAGAGAGGCTTTCGGCCGATAATCGTACACATGGCTGGTGACAGGACAATACAATATAAGGCCGGTTTCACACGTCAGTGGCTCCGGTACGTGAGGTGACAGTTTCCTCCCGTACCGGAGACACTGACACACGTAGACCCATAAAAATCAATGCATCTGTGCAGATGTCATTGATTTTTTGCGGACCGTGTCTCCGTGTGCCAAACACGGAGACATGTCAGTGTTCGTGGGAGCGCACGTTTTACACGGACCCAATAGAGTCAATGGGTCCGCGTAAAACACGCACCTCACACGGACATTCTCCGTCTGGGGTCCGTGTGCGTGCCGGAGACAGCGCTACAGTAAGCGCTGTCCCCCCCACATGGTGCTGAAGCCGATATTCATATCTTCCCTGTAGCAGCGTTTGCTATAGAGAAAATATGAAGAATAGTGTTAAAAATAAAGATTTAGGTGTCCGCCGCCCCCCCACCCCCTGTGCGCCCCCCCGCTGGTCAGAAAATACTTATCCGGGTCCCCCGTCGGCTGTCGCTCCTTCCTGGTCTGGCCGCGCCTCCTACTGTATGCGGTCACGTGGGGCCGATCAATTACAATCATGAATAGTCGGCTCCGCCCCTATGGGAGGTGGAGCCACATATTCATGACTGTAAATGATCGGGCCCACGTGACCGCATGCAGGAGAAGCCGCGGCCAGACCAGGAAGGAGCGACAGCTGACGGGGGACCCGGGTAAGTATTTTCTGACCAGCGGGGGGGCGCACAGGGGGTGGGGGGGCGGTGGACACCTAAATCTTTATTTTTAACACTATTCTTCATATTTTCTCTGCAGCAAACGTTACTGCAGAGAGGATATGAATGGCAGCTTCAGCACCATGCAGAGTGGGTACCACACGCTCCGTGTGGTACCCACTCGCCATACGGGCGGCACACGTGTGCCGCAGGTATGGCCTCCGTGAGTTCCCAGGCACACGGACACGGATAACTCCGGTACCGATTTATTCCGGTACCGGAATTATCTGGACGTGTGGGACAGCCCTCAACGTTCAAAGGTAAACACTGATAACATTAAAATCTAATATATAATTGCCTAGAATACTACTTCCGGCAATTTGTGCCAACTTCCGTGGCTTTGTCCGGAGATAATGTCCGGAGATAAGTGACGTCACCAGCGTCCTACACCCGCTCAGGGTGGACAAAGATATATGCCTTCGTGGTGCGCGGCACTTTTCTGATTGGTTGCCGCCTGCCGCGAGCGACCAATCAGAAATGTGCCGTACTGTCAAAAATTGTCAAGAGCTGGTGAGTGCAGCCATTTTTTGTTCTTTCTTACTATTATTTATTAATTGTATTATTCTTACATTTGAATAAATAAAGTATATATGGATTCTAGACTCCCGATTCTTTAGAATCGGGCTGCCATCTAGTTTTATTATAAGTCTCTATATTTTGTCCTTTTCCCCACCCAATGTATTCCAAGCCCCTCTATAACCCCCCAGTTCATTATGATTTCTTGTATAGTGTCCTCCTTATTCACCTCTCCAATTCATTTTAAATCCCTGTACAGCATTATCTCTCCTCCATTATAAGTGCTTGAACTGTCCACTCCCCTCTCCACTTCACTGTAAATTGCTGTATTGTGTTCTCCCCATCCCCAAGTCATTATAAGTCTATAGTGTTCTTTCCCCCTTCCCAATTCATTATAATGTCCTGTAGTCCTGTCACACTCCCCAATTCAGTATAAGGCCGGCGTCACACTCGGCGTAAGGCCGGTTTCACACGTCAGTGGCTCCGGTACGTGAGGTGACAGTTTCCTCACGTACCGGAGACACTGACACACGTAGACACATAAAAATCAATGCATCTGTTCAGATGTCATTGATTTTTTGCGGACCGTGTCTCCGTGTGCCAAACACGGAGACATGTCAGTGTTCGTGGGAGCGCACGTTTTACACGGACCCAATAGAGTCAATGGGTCCGCGTAAAACACGGACCTCACACGGACATTCTCCATCTGGGGTCCGTGTGCGTGCCGGAGACAGCGCTACAGTAAGCGCTGTCCCCCCCACATGGTGCTGAAGCCGGTATTCATATCTTCCCTGTAGCAGCGTTTGCTATAGAGAAAATATGAAGAATAGTGTTAAAAATAAAGATCCATGTGTCCGCCGCCCCCCCACCCCCTGTGCGCCCCCCCGCTGGTCAGAAAATACTTACCCGCTCCCTCGCTCCTTCCTCGTCTGGCCGCGCCTCCTACTGTATGCGGTCACGTGGGGCCGATCATTTACAATCATGAATAGTCGGCTCCGCCCCTACGGGAGGTGGAGCCACATATTCATGACTGTAAATGATCGGGCCCACGTGACCGCATGCAGGAGAAGCCGCGGCCAGACCAGGAAGGAGCGACAGCCGACGGGGGACCCGGGTATTTTCTGACCAGCGGGGGGGCGCACAGGGGGTGGGGGGGCGGCGGACACCTAAATCTTTATTTTTAACACTATTCTTCATATTTTCTCTGCAGCAAACGCTACTGCAGAGAGGATATGAATCGCAGCTTCAGCAGCTTCAGCACCATGCAGAGTGGGTACCACACGCTCCGTGTGGTACCCACTCGCCATACGGGCGGCACACGTGTGCCGCAAGTATGGCCTCCGTGAGTTCCCAGGCACACGGACACGGATAACTCCGGTACCGATTTATTCCGGTACCGGAATTATCTGGACGTGTGGGACAGCCCTAAGACAATACGGTCCGTATTTTACGGCCGTAATACGGCCGAAATACGGTGAAATGTTCCCAAAATAGTGATCCGTAGGCAGGGTGTGTCAGCGTATTTTGCGCATGGCATCCTCCGTATGTAATCCGTATGGCATCCGTACTGCGAGATTTTCGCGCAGGCTTGCAAAACCGACATCTAATGGATTTATGTGCTCAAATGTTCATTAAAACATATATACAGTATATATATATATATATATATATATATATATATATATATATATATATATATGTCATTGAGACACATATATATATATTCTGTATTTAGATTTCATTCAGCGCGATATCTGTGAACAGCCGGTAATTCAATTGCCGGCTTTTCATTTCTCCTGCACAAACCCGACAGGATATGAGACATGGTTTACATATAGTAAACCATCTCATATCCCCTTTTTTTTGCATATTCCACACTACTAATGATAGTAGTGTGTATGTGCAAAATTTCAGCGCTGTAGCTGCTGAAATAAAGGGTTAAATGGCGGAAAAAATTGGCGTGGGCTCCCGCGCAATTTTCTCCGCCAGAATGGTAAAGCCAGTGACTGAGGGCAGATATTAATAGCCAGGAGAGGGTCCATGGTTATTGGCCCCACCGTGGCTAAAAACATCTGCCCCCAGCCACCCCAGAAAAGGCACATCTGGAAGATGCGCCTATTCTGGCACTTGGCCACTCTCTTCCCACTCCCTGTAGCGGTGGGATATGGGGTAATGAAGGGTTAATGACACCTTGCTATTGGAAGGTGACATTAAGCCAGATTAATAATGGAGAGGCGTCAATTATGACACCTATCCATTATTAATCCAATTGTTGGAAAAGGTTAAAAAACACACACACACATGATTAAAAAGGATTTTAATGAAATAAACACAGCGGTTGTTGTAATAATTTATTGTTCTCTCAAATCCATTTGCAGTCCCTCGCTTGGCAACATAATAAACGCACAAGATACATACCTTCTGATGTACTGTCAGGTCCAACGATGTAATCCATCTGAAGGGGTTAACTAATATTACAAGCAGGAGCCCTGCTATAATGCAGCTGTGCTCCGTGCTTGTAATTCCCCTGCGAATGAATGAAATGTAGGTCATTGACCTACATTTCATTCATTCGCGGTGATGCGCCCTCTGGTGGATGTTCTCATGAACTGCAGCCTGGGAACTTTTTCCCACGCTCCAGGTCATATGAGGACATCCACCAGGGGGCGCATCACCGCGACTGAAGGAAATGTAGGTCAATGACCTACATTTCATTCATTCGCCGGGGATTACAGGCACGGAGCACAGCTGCATTTAGCAGGGCTCCTGCCTGTAATATTAGTTAACCCCTTCAGATGGATTACATCGTTGGACCGGACAGTACATCAGAAGGTATGTATCTTGTGCGTTTATTATGTTGCCAAGCGAGGGACTGCAAATGGATTTGAGAGAACAATAAATTATTACAACAACCGCTGTGTTTATTTCATTAAAATCCTTTTTAATCATGTGTGTGTGTGTTTTTTAACCCTTTCCAACAATTGGATTAATAATGGATAGGTGTCATAATTGACGCCTCTCCATTATTAATCTGGCTTAATGTCACCTTCCAATAGCAAGGTGGCATTAACCCTTCATTACCCCATATCCCACCGCTACAGGGAGTGGGAAGAGAGTGGCCAAGTGCCAGAATAGGCGCATCTTCCAGATGTGCCTTTTCTGGGGTGGCTGGGGGCAGATGTTTGTAGCCACGGGGGGGCCAATAACCATGGACCCTCTCCTGGCTATTAATATCTGCCCTCAGTCACTGGCTTTACCATTCTGGCGGAGAAAATTGCGCGGGAGCCCACGCCAATTTTTTCCGCCATTTAACCCTTTATTTCAGCAGCTACAGCGCTGAAATTTTGCACATACACACTACTATCATTAGTAGTGTGGAATATGCAAAAAAAAGGGGATATGAGATGGTTTACTATATGTAAACCATGTCTCATATCCTGTCGGGTTTGTGCAGGAGAAATGAAAAGCCGGCAATTGAATTACCGACTTTTCACTAACACCGCTGCGTATTTCTCGCAAGTCACACTGCTGGTCCGTGCGGAATCCGTATTTTTCTCGCCCCCATAGACTTTCATTGGCGATTTTTTTGCGCAGTACGCTGACAAACGCAGCATGCTGCGATTTTGTACGGCCGTAGAAAGCCGTATAATACTGAACCGTAATATACGGCTAATAGGAGCAGCCCCATTGAGAATAATTGTGCCGTATGTTATGCGAGTTTTACGGACGTAGTTTCTGCGCTCTTACGTCCGTAAAACTCGCCAGTGTGACGCCGGCCTAAGTCTTTGTTTTCTGTCCTCCACTTCAATTCATTATAGGTCTCTGTATAACTTCATCTCTCATCCCCAATTCACTATAAGTCCTTGTATTCTGTCCTCTCCACCTCCACAATTCATTAAATGTCAGTGTATATTTTCCTCTTCTATCCCTAAATTCATCTTAAGTCTCTGTAATGCGCCTTCTCCCTAATTCATTACAAATCCCCATATTATTTTATCTTCCCAATTCATTATAAAGCTCTGCACTATGTCCTCTTCTGCAATTGATTATAATTCTATGTATAGTATCCTTTCTTCCCACCTCCCTAAATTTTTTAAAAGTCTCTGTATTGTGTCCTCTACCCCCATCATGGTTTCCTCCCACTAGTATATAAATATATAATTAAAAAAAGAAAATAAATTACTCACCGCTCCAAATGATTTTGCACTGCACCACTTTCTTCCTCCTCATGCCATGAACCTGATAGATGATGTAAGCAGCATGATAACAACATTGGGTCAGCTGAGTCACAGAGAAAGTATTGGGCCGAAAGCGGAGAGTGGCTTCCCTCTATTGATGGCAGTAGAGTTGCAGGAACGCACCCTGCCTGGCAACGTATGTGATGGTGGTGACAGAGTATGACTGCAATCAGAACATAGCTCACCCTTGTCCCCAGAGTCTTGGGCCCCGGGAGGCAGACCAGATTGGACTTCATTGCAATCTGACCCTGCTCAGTTAGTATGGTCCCCCATTCACCTCTAAACCTGCGTGCAACTGAACCAGCTGCCTTGGTTGTATGTCCTCCCCTGGTGTTACATTCTATAGCAAATTTTCAAACATCTCTTATTAAAAAGGGTAAGAAGTTTAACCCCTTTCTGACCTCGGACGGTATAGTACGTCCGATGTCAGCTCCCCTGCTTTGATGCAGGGCTCCGCGGTGAGCCCGCATCAAAGCCGGGACATGAACAGCTGACATGTGCCCGCAATAGCGGCGGGTTAAATCGCGATTCACCCGCCGCTATTAACTAGTTAAATGCCGCTGTCAAACGCAGTCAGCGGCATTTAACTACCGCATCCGGCCGGGCGGCCGGAAATGACGTCATCGCCGACCCCCGTCACATGATCGGGGGTCGGCGATGTGTCAGGACAGTAACCATAGAGGTCCTTGAGACCTCTATGGTTACTGATCGCCGGTAGCTGTGAGCGCCACCCTGTGGTCGGCGCTCACAGCACACCTGCAATTCTACTACATAGCAGCGAACAGCAGATCGCTGCTATGTAGCAGAGGCGATCGTGCTGTGCCTGCTTCTAGCCTCTATCTATTCTAGGCTATTAAAGCATGGAAAAAGTAAAAAAAAAAAAAGTTAAAAAAAATGTGAAAAAAATAAAAAAAATATAAAAGTTTAAATCACCCCCCTTTCGCCCCAATCAAAATAAATCAATAAAAAAAATCAAATCTACACATATTTGGTATCGCCATGTTCAGAATCGTCTGATCTATCAATAAAAAAAAGCATTAACCTGATCGCTAAACGGCGTAACGAGAAAAAAAATCGAAACGCCAGAATTACGTTTTTTTGGTTGCCACGACATTGCATTAAAATGCAATAACGGGCGGTCAAAAGAACGTATCTGCACCGAATTGGAATCATTAAAAACATCAACTCAGCACGCAGAAAATAAGCCCTCAACCGACCCCAGATCATGAAAAATGGAGACGCTACGAGTATCGGAAAATGGCGCAATTTTTTTTTTCTTTTTTTTTAGCAAAGTTTGGAATTTTTTTTCACCACTTAGGTAAAAAATAACCTAGTCATGTTAGGTGTCTATGAACTCGTAATGACCTGGAGAATCATAATGGCAGGTCAGTTTTATCATTTAGTGAACCTAGCAAAAAAGCCAAGCAAAAAACAAGTGTGGGATTGCACTTTTTTTGCAATTTCACCGCACTTGTAATTTTTTTCCCGTTTTCTAGTACACGACATGGTAAACCCAATGATGTCGTTCAAAAGTACAACTTGTCCTGCAAAAAATAAGTATAAATAAGCCCTCACATGGCCAAATTGATGGAAAAATAAAAAAGTTATGGCTCTGGGAAGGAGGGGAGTGAAAAACAAACACGGAAAAACGAAAAATCCCACGGTCATGAAGGGGTTAATCTTTGTCCATTCACAACTATCAACAAAATAATTTCTATAAAAATAGTTTTCTGCTTTGCTGCCGATATAAAACACCACCAACTCACACATACCCACTTGTCAGTATATTGGATGTGAGCAAAACTGATGTCTTTCAACATCGAAATATTCACATCCGGGTAAGGTAAGAGGAATAGTCAATCATATGATTCCTCTTCAGCTCCTCTTCTTGTATAATTTTGAGCCATCATTGACCCAGGGTCATTTCATCAAATGAGGCAGTGCACGCACAGTAAGCTCCTAATTACATTGCAAGAGCCAGCCTATTGATCTGCTCATGCGCCACCCCACTGAGTTGACCTAAGGCAATGAGGGTGTCAGCACAGAATGTTGGGCAGGAAAGACAGGTCACAGAGAAGAGTGACCTGTCAATCAAAAAGTTTCTTTATGTGAAAATGTAAAATCTGGGGCTAAAACTAAATTTGTGTTGTAAAAATGTAATTATTGTTCCTTCACTGCTTAATGGTAAAAACAATTCTGTAATACACCCGTGGTGTCAATATGATCACTGCACTCTCAGATGAATTAATTGAGGTGTAGTTTGTAAGAGTCTTTTGCAGCCTCTTAACAGGTTTTTCTGCAGGATTGCCCTGTATGTAGCTCCATCCATCTTCCAATCAAGTCTGATCAGTTTCCCTTTCCCTGCTGAAGAAAAGTATCCCCACAGCATGATGCTGCCACCACGATTGAAGAATTGGATAGTAGTTTCAGGGTGATGTGCAGTGTTAGTTTTCCACCACATGTAGCATTGTGCATTTAGCCCAAAAAGTTCTACTTTGGTCTCATCTGACCAGAGCACCTTCTTCTGTTACCTGTGTCCCCTACATGTCTTTTTACAAACTGCAAACAAGACTTCTTATGGCTTGCTCTTAAAAATGGCTTTTTTTCTGGCCATTCTTCCATAGAGGTCACATTTGTGGAGTATATGACTAAGGCTATGTGCACACATTGCGGAGTTGTGTGCGGATTTTTACGCACCGTTTTTGCAAAATCCGCAGGTAAAACGCGTTATTTCTGCGGGTTTTGTGCGGTTTCCACCTGCGGTTTGACACCTACGGATTCCTATTGAGCAGGTGTAAACTGCAGCAGAATCCGCACAAAATTGAGATGTGGAAAATACAACGCAGCATTTCCGAGCAGTATTTTCTGCAGTATGGGTACAGCGGATTTGATTTTCCATAGGTTTACATGGTACTGTAAACCGCATGGAAAACAGCTGCGAATCTGCAGCGGCCAATCCGCCGCGGATCCACAGCAAAATCCGCAACATGTGCACATACCCTAATAGTTGTCCTGTGGACAGATTCTCCCACCTGAGCAGTGGATATCTGTATCTTCTCCTGATTGACTATGGGCCTCTTAGCTGCTTCTCTATTTAGTGTTCTCCTTGCTCAGTTTATGTGGACAACCATGACTTAGGGCTCTTTCACACGTCCTGATATTTCCGGTACCGGGAAAAACCGGTACCGGAGATATCCGTGTCCGTATGTCCGTGTGCTCAAGTGGCACATACGTGCGGCATCCGTGTGCCGCCCGTGTGCCCCCTGAGGACCACACGGACTGTGCAGGAGAGACAGCGCTACATTAAGCGCTGTCCCCCCCGCATGTGGTGCTGAAGGCAGAATTCATCTCTTCTTCCCCGCCGGAGAGAAGAGATGAAAGATCTTTTTTTTTTTTTTTTTCTGGGGGGGGGGGGTGAAAAATAAAGTTTGCATGTGCCCCCGCGTCCCCCCCCCCCCCAGTGCGCCGCCTGGCCTCTTGCCGCAGAAATACTCACCCGGCCAGCTCCTGCGATGTCTCCTGTGTCCTCTCCGCGCTGCCAGCTTCTCCTGTGTGAGCGGTCACGTGGTTACAGTCAGTGAATAATCCCTGACTGTAATGAGCGGTCCCACGTGACCGCTCACACAGGAGAAGCTGGCAGCGCGGAGAGGACACAGGAGACATCGCAGGAGCTGGCCGGGTGAGTATTTCTGCGGCAAGAGGCCAGGCGGCGCACTGGGGGGGGGGGGGGGGGGACGCGGGGGCACATGCAAACTTTATTTTTCACCCCCCCCCAGAAAAAAAAAAAAAAAAAGATCTTTCATCTCTTCTCTCCGGCGGGGAAGAAGAGATGAATTCTGCCTTCAGCACCACATGCACCGGGGACAGCGCTTAGTGTAGCGCTGTCTCTCCTGCGGGCGCTACGTGCACACGGAGGAGGGTGCACACTGTTCTCCGTGTGCACGTGTGCTGTCCGTATTGTGGTCCGTGCTGCCGGTGGAAAACGGACATGTCGACGTGTTTTCAGCACGGACATACGGTCCGTGTGAAAACACGCACATGTGCATAGACCCATTCATTTGAATGGGTCTACGTGTGTCAGTGTCTCCGGTACGTGAGAAAACTGTCACTACACGTACCGGAGACACTGACGTGTGAAAGAGGCCTTAGAAGAAGTATGGCAAAACTGCAAACCTATTTTTTGATAATGAACTGCAGTGCTCCGTAAGATGTTCAGACCTTGTTGTGTTCCTTGGTTTTCATGATGCTCTTTGATCTCTAATGTTCTCACACAAACCTCTGAGGTCTTCACAGAACAGTAGTTATATTGAAAATTCATTACATACAGATTGACTCAGTTTACTAATTATGTCACTTCTGGAGGCAGTTGATCACTCAGGAATTTATTGAGAGGTATCAGAACAAAGGGGGCTGAATACAAATGCACGTCATAATTTTCAGATTTATATTTTTTAAATATTTTGAAAACCATGTATCATTTATTTTATACTTTACAAATATTTAATACATTGTGTTGGTACAGGTGCTTGTCACAAAATTAGAATATCAAAAAGCTAACTTATTTCAATTCTTCAATACAAAAAGTGAAACTCATAATATACAGAGTCATTACAGAGTGATCTATTTCAAGTGTTTATTTCTGTTAATGTTGAATACTTTATAACTCTATAACTTTATAACTCCAGCTTGAAAAATGATTTTAAAATCCGAAATGTTGGCCTGCTGAAATGTATAGCATGTTAAGTAAATGCACTCAATACTTGGTCGGGGCTCCTTGTGCATCAGTGTGGCGTGGCATGGAGGTGATCAGCCTGTGGCTCTGCTGAGGTGTTATGGAAGCCCAGGTTGCTTTGATAGCAGCCTTCAGCTCGTCTGCGTTGTTGGGTCTGGTGTCTCATCTTCCTCTTGACATTACCCCATTGAGACCATAGATTCTCTATGGGGTTAAATTCAGGCAAGTTTGCTGGTCAATCAAGCACAATGATACTGTTGTTTTAAACCAAAAATTGGTACTTTTGGCAGTGTAGACAGGTGACAAGTCCTGTTGGAGAATGAAATTTTTTTCTCCAAAAAGCTTGTTGGCAGAGGGAATCATGAAGTGCTCTAAAATTTACTGGCAGATGGCTGTGCTGACATTGGTCTTGATAAAACACAGTGGACCTACACCAGCAGATGTCATGACTCCCCAAACCATTACTGATTGTGGAAACTTCACAATAGACCTCAAGCAGCTTGGATTGTGTGCCTCTCCACGCTTCCTCCAGACTCTGGGACCTTGATTTCCAAATGAAATGCAAAATTTACTTCAATCTGAAAACAACACCTTGGACCATTGAGCCACAGTCCAGTTCTTTTTCTCCTTGGCCCAGGTAAGACGCTTCTGGTGTTGTCTATTGGTCATGAGTGGCTTGACACAAGGAATGCGACACTTGTAGCCTATGTCCTGTATAGGTCTGTGTGTGGTGGCTCTTGAAGTAATGACTCCAGCAGCAGTTAACTCCTTGTGAATCTACACCAAATTTTTGAATGGCCTTCGGTTATCCCGGTTGCTTGTGCACCTTTTTCTATCACACTTCCTTCCACTCAACCTTCCATTAATATGCTTGGATACAGCACTCTGCGAATAGTCAGTTTCTTTAGCAATGCCCTTTTGTGGCTTACCCTCCTTGTGGAGTGTGTCACTGACTGCCTTCTGGACAACTGTCAAGTCAGCAGTCTTCCCCATAATTGTGGAACCTACTGAAACACACTAAGGGACCTTTTAAATGCTTAGGAAGCCTTTAGCAGGTGTTTTTTCTGTAAATTATTCAAATTTAGTGAGATAATGACATTTGGGTTGCCATTGGCTGTAAGCCATAATCATCAACATTAACAGAACTAAACACTTGAAATAGATTACCCTGTTTGTAATGACTCTATATAATATAGGAGTTTCACTTTTTGCATTGAAGAACTGAAATAAATTAACTTTTTGATGATATTCTAATTTTGACAGAAGCACCTGTAGATCACATAAAATCCCAATAAAATACATTTAAGTTTGTAAGTTATACTGCACCATTTCTCAAAATTGAACTACATAAGTTTATGTAGTTCAGTTTTGAGAACAGGTTTGGTATGAGCCTGAAACACCTATCTCTTTAATCCACATGCATAAAAAGATCCTCTTGAATCTGAAGAGATCACTGCAGCAGCTGAATAATCTATGTTCATTTATTGGAGTTGTGACATACACAATCCAATAAGGAGAGCAACGCCCTCACCACCCCCTTTCACTTTTAAAATACATTATTACCCTATGTGCGCTTGTCTCCCTTTTTGTTAAATATTCATTAAAATGACAGAAGATAAAATTGGTCGGTCATTGTAAAGTACAGGAACAGATGAAGGCTCCGCTGAAACACGCATTGGGGTGAGCGCACGTCCACTCATGGATCTCACTGCCCCAATTGGCTACATTCACTGAGGTAAGTTTGTTTACTTACAAACTCATAATTTCTAAATTGGTGTACCTCTGATCAGGCGATATAGACACCGATCCAGGCCATGTGGGATGTTGCAATTACAATGCATAAGTAGACTATTATACCTACATTGATGTAATGCTTGAGTTGACTTTAGTGTCATATCCCTGATTCGTGCGGCTATTTTCTGCATGTGTGCATTTTTACTCCTTCCCTCTTTTCCTTGTATCTGTTTCTCTGAATAAAGTTTTTGTATATTATACTATTACTTGGAATGTCAGATTGTTTTCTAGTTTCTCTGGTCTCGTTAGTAACAGAGAGTGCACAGAAGCATAAGGTGAATTCTAGACTTAGATTTGCTTGATGATAACTCAGACAGGTGGGGTTAGTCAGGAGCACACAGGAGATGAAGTCTGCAACATTGGGTAGAAGATGTTTCTGGGAAATGTAGTTTTAGCAATAAAAGAAAAGGACCACCTTTTCAGCTATCCAAAGCTTGATGCACAGAGAAATATGCAAGGATACTAAACAAAAAAACTATGTTGGGCTCAATCTGTATATTAACAATAAGTATGCATTTACTGTGATTCATAAAAAATGTGAATGTGGGAATAACACTTTGTCGCAATATGCACTTGAATGTAACCCTTTTTTTTTTCAGATTTTCAATGTTTATTGATTTTTATCTGCAAGGGTATATGTACCAGTAGTTTTAGAGGAGTCTTCTGGATCTGGTCTGTTCCAAAAGATAGCTGAAAAATTGCTCCAAAACCACTTGAAAGACTCTTTTGTAATTTTACATAGTTACATAGTTACATAGTTATTAAGGTTGAAGGAAGACTGTAAGTCCATCTAGTTCAACCCATAGCCTAACCTAACATGCCCTAACATGTTGATCCAGGGGATCAATTTAGATTACAAAACAACTTACTGTTCATACACTCAGTCTTCTGGACATTTTTCTTCCGATTTTGGAAAACAAAACGAGAGAAAAAGAAATGCATGTCACTTCTGTTAAGTATCTCTTGACGAAAAACTGTCCAATATAGGTAACTCAAAAGGCTACAGAAAAAATGCTTCTTGTTAAAAAAATATGCAAAAGCACTTGAAAAACTTCAGAAAATGAAAAACTCTGCAAAAGAAAAGCCTCCTGAAGCAGTTTCCAATTAAAAAAAAGTATTATTTTTAACCACTTCAAAAAACTCTGCGTGCACATACCCTAACACATCAGGCAAAGAAGGAAAATGCAACTCAATGCTCATTTACTGTTTCTACAGTTTTTATAAAAATCCCTTGTGCATCTATATTGTGCGTGAACACGGTTCTTTTCATTATTTTTTTCTGGTGTCATAAGTTTGCTGAGGTCTTGAGATGCAAAAACACAAAAAACATGCCAGGTGGTGGGTGAAGCATTAACACATGAAAGGGCTCAGAAAGGAAACAGCACCATTTGGCTTTTGGAGCACAAATTTTTCCAGAATTGATTTAGATCGCCTCAATGCATTTGCAGAGCCGCTGGCGAACCAGTACACATATCAGAAACTAAATAAGACAAAGCATTTATCAAGTTGTGAAGTGAGAATTTTGACTGCACAGTTTTCCAGAAAGTAGTATGGAATTGATTTTGCAAAATGAAAATTGCAATCTCACCAAGGAAATGCCATTTTATTATCCAATAGGTTGTGCCAAATTGGGTAAACCCAAGTTTAATAACCTGTTCATGTAATAGTATGTCATGGAAGAAAAAAGGGTTACATTAATTTTTGGGATCCGTCATCTTTACTGGGCACTCCATTTATTTCTAGACTTTTACACTTGCTTGTATTTTTGTCTTTGGCAGGATTAATTCTAATGCATAGTTACAATCTGGTGTAAAAGTTTAATTTTTCAGAGTAATTTTAAAAGTGTCAACATAAATAGGTCTACAATATATTCCAAAATAGCATATTTCAGAGCATTCCTATATGAGACTATAATAAATCAAAACTAATAACAAACTAAAAAGCATAATATATATGTAAAATTCAAAACCATGTTTCATTGGCTTTTGATAAGAATTAACACTTGCAATACAGGATTCATTCAATTTATTGAGTGTTTTCAGGTCCAGATTACATGTAGAAATAACAAAATGCAAGACATTCAGTTAAAATTCTTCTGAAATGATGAGTACATTCGGATTTTTCAAGTAGATGCTTTTTGCCCTCTGTCATAACCGATTTCAAATGGTGCTAGATTACAACTTCAGCCTCTAAACACCAAAAGAGATCGGTCATTCAGTGTAAGGGAGTACAGGTCTGAAAGCGCCGGCAAAAAAAAGAAACACGATCGAAGATACCTTTTCTGTTCAGTCATAATATTTTGCACTCTGCAGTATTAAAAGCAATAAATGAGGATTTATATTTTGAATTATATATATATATATATATATATATATATATATATAATCAACAAAAATAAAATTATGCATTCTATATAAGCCCTTCAGATATGTGTCCCTGAATCTTTTTTATCATATATATTCCATCTATGTGGCAACAAGATGAACAGCCATTACAGCTCTATTTCATACAGACTGTATTTTTCCCAAAGCCATTTCTAATTTTTAGAAATTAAATAAATTGTTGATTTGACCACTCCAAAATGTCTGCTAATTGTTTTGTTATACTTGTCTGCTACCCGATGCAGGCCCAAGACCAATCACTGACCGCTCCTGCTGGTGATTTAGCTACTCCACATCTACAAAGCAGCTCTTCTTCTTTTGGGCTCCTTTATTGACAAGGTGTGATGACTGAAGTCATGATGATTGATCGACAACCGGCTCCCCGTAGTTAGGTAGCAAGGAGGCGGCTGTCAATCTGCATCACGTCGGCAGTCACGCCCCATCAACAGAGCAAAGCTGAAGAGAAGCCGCTGAGACTTATCACAGAAAGCTGCTAAATCGCCAGCAGGAGCAGTCTGTGACCGCTCTCTGTCGCTAGAGATCTGCACCTGGCACAACAGGCAGATAGATAGCAACTACTTTCCTGTTATCTTTTAGTTCCTTAGTAAAAAAAACTTACATAGCCCAGGATAACCTCTATAATGCAATATTTTTGTAAAACACCTTGAACTAAAGATGAAAGTATACTCCTCAATCAAATCGTGTTTTAAATTGATTGTACTGGGGTACGAAGACTAATTTATGAAAAATTTGTCACTGTCCAAATACTTTTGGGCCCAAATGTGTACTGTGCTGTGTCTTTTTTTCTTAAATTTTAAACTGAGGATGGATATGCATTTTAAAGTCTTGTTAAATGGAAAACTTTACTTTTAAATGAAAATTCCCCACTTAAACTGTGATAAATGTTATATAAAACACAGTATTTTATACAGACTTAGAATTGCCTAGTGGTATAACTTTGTAACTTAAGGGGAAAAGCTCTTCATCCCCCTTTTTACCATTTTGGGGTGGTCAGATGATAACTATTCATTTACTGCTAAGTGGCCTGTATCCAAAGTTTCTGAGGCATTTTAAAAGCAACTAATCAGCATATAACTTTTCACATGGAAACATTAATGTGTACCTGATATTTCACCAGACTTGAGTAAACTGTCATGTGTGTATATGAGGATAAGCGCCATATCTATCCATTAATTTGATTGACTTGAATCTTACATTTTTCAGCCTCTGCATTCTCCATCTCTAGCTGTCAGTTTTCTCTGAGTAAGTGGGTGGAGACTAGCTGTTATGATGGACCCCATACAGGACATACAGAGGAGACCCTAATCCTCTATCTGTAACACATCCTCACAAATAGAAGTAGCATGAGGACACTATATAGTAGTACCGACAAAAGTAGCTGTGAATCTAACACTGGGGTAAGATAACACACTTTCTAGAAAGCAAAAGAATGATATCTGTGTGGTATTTTTAGCATTTCTCTCACTCCAGTAGCTCCTTCCCATGCAACCTCATAACACTATTTTATCTAATAATACAGTTTAACCACTCGGAGACAGCATAGCAAGGAATGTGACTATCATACTAGCATAAGGTATTCTACACTAAAAAACACAAAGTTCTGGATTGTCAGTATATAAATAGTATGCTGTCATTTTCCTGTAGCAGACAGGACTTTTAGAGACACATGACCCCTCTACCTACCCAAAGAAGTCCTCAAGCTGGCAGAGAGCTCTGATATTTAGCACTTCTCATCCGCCAACTCTACTATACAGGTCTCTGGTAGGTCTCCAGCGCTTAATCAGTAATCACACTTTTTTTTTCAATATCATGTTGAGGTAGCCTGGCATTAGATACTATGATTGCTGGGGAAGAAACAACAACTGGGCCCCACCAGCAGAGTTACGCTGGGGACAGCGGCAATTGATTAATCTACAGTAGGAGTCGGCAGGGTCAGCTCGATGCTTCTAGTGCAGACCTTGAATGAGTTTTTCCAGGCAATCTATGTGACTGCAAATTGCTGGATCGTGATGGAGTCATGGCATTGTGCACACTGCACACTAAGTACAAGTGGGTGGTCCCATGCCAACTGGATTCTTCTGCACATCTCTCAAAAGAAAATCAAGAGAAGCGGATGAGAACAGAGTGACTGCTCACTTGTGCTGGGGATACAGGGGAATTGTGGCTACAATCATTTTTGTCTAGAGCCTGAAAAAAAACCTTTAAGGCACTGCTGGGACGTAGATAAAAAGATGCTGGACATCTGATATTATTAAACAAAGAGGAACTGTACTGAGCCAAGTTAAATGAATTAAAAAAGCACTCCCCAAAAAATGTTATTCTCTAAACCTTATTAAATATGTATGTAATGTAGTGAGTTGTAATTAAATACCTACCGATCACCATCTTCCTCAGATTCAAGTGCTGCTTCTATGTCACTAAACTTCACACAAGAGTTTGTGTTACCCGTCGCTTTTATAATATACTAGATGGTGGCCCGATTCGAACGCATCGGGTATTCTAGAATATGCATGTCCACGTAGTATATTGCCCAGCCACGTAGTATAGTGCCCAGACACGTAGTATATTGCCCAGCCACGTAGTATATTGCCCAGTCACGTAGTATATTGCACAGCCCACGTAGTATATTGCCCAGACACGTAGTATATTGCCCAGCCACGTAGTATATTGCCCAGCCACGTAGTATATTGCCCAGTCACGTAGTATATTGCACAGCCCACGTAGTATATTGCCCAGCCACGTAGTATAGTGCCCAGCCACGTAGTATATTGCCCAGCCACGTAGTATATTGCCCAGCCACGTAGTATATTGCCCAGACACGTAGTATATTGCCCAGCCACGTAGTATATTGCCCAGACACGTAGTATATTGCCCAGCCACGTAGTATATTGCACAGCCCACGTAGTATATTGCCCAGCCACATAGTATATTGCCCAGACACGTAGTATATTGCCCAGCGACGTAGTATATTGCCCAGCGACGTAGTATATTGCCCAGCGACGTAGTATATTGCCCAGTGACGTAGTATACAGCACAGAGCCACATAGTATATTGCACAGCCCACGTAGTATATTGCCCAGCCACATAGTATATTGCCCAGACACGTAGTATATTGCCCAGACACGTAGTATATTGCCCAGTGACGTAGTATATTGCCCAGCGACGTAGTATATTGCCCAGTGACGTAGTATATTGCCCAGTGACGTAGTATACAGCAGAGCCACATAGTATATTGCACAGTGACGTAGTATATTGCCCAGCCACGCAGTATATTGCCCAGTGATGTAGTATATTGCACAGCAACGTAGTATACAGCACAGAGCCACGTATTATATAGCTCAGAGTCACGTAGTATATTGCCCAGCTACGTAGTATATTGCCCAGCCTCGTATGTCACAGGTTAAAAAATAAAAAATAAACATACTCACCTTCCGATCTGAGGGCGCCTTGTAGTTCTGTCGCCTGTGCGCGGTGCAGGCGGCAGCTTCCGGTCCCAGGGTGTGATGACGTCGCGGTCACATGACCGTGACGTCATGGCAGGTCCTTCTCGCGTACCATCGTTAGCACCGGAAGCTGCCGCTTGCATGGAGAGGTCACCGGAGCGTCGCGAGGACCGTGAAAGGTGAGTATATAATAATTTTTTAAAATTATTTTTAACATTAGATCCTTTTACTATTGACAGCTGATCAGATCAGCTGTCATGTGCTGGAAAAGATGCGGGCTCACTGCCGGAGCCAGCACCAAACAGGTTAAGGAGTTAAGGCAGTCAGACCACTGGAGACATGCATGCTTCGTCTACTGAGAAATTGGGGAGGTACTGTATAACCTCATTTGGGGGAAGCAACTGCAATACTTGTTCCCACATCTTACAAATAGACAAATGTTAATTAAAAGTAGGGAACATCTGTATGTGTTGCCAGCACCATACTACTTCGGATTGTTGACTGCTACCATGAGAATAGGAATACATAGCCTTTAAGCAAGGCATTTGGATTGAAACTTTTGATAATCATGGAAAAAAGTTTATGTATTTGTCTGCATTTATTTGGATAATTTTTATAGTCCTTACTTATTGGTGTGAAAATGTCCATGCAGTTTTCTGGTAGTAAAGTAGATGAGTTTCATACTCCTAAAACACTGATTTCAAATGGTGCTAGATACATCGATGGTTAAATCTAAGTCACCACAAGAAACCAGCTTCCGGGAATAGATTATATTCTCAAATCTTCAAAAGACAAATCAGAAGACCATAGAATCCTGAAGAAACAAAAAATGAAAGTGATTTAGCAAAATAGACAAGTTCTAAGAGATCCCAAGATGGCAATCCAAAGCGTGAGACACATACACAGAAGCACAAAGCATTGAACTCAGCACATAAGCTCTATACAATACAATCACATGTAAAGTCTAGGGAAGAAAGTGTCGTCTAGGTGCGGTTATGTGTTGACTACAGCATTTAATACGTTCCATTTTTACATTGCACTACACTTTCTTTCCACATGGGGGAGCTAAAGTTATAAGCAAACAGTTACATGATCTAGAAGATCATTGCTTAAGATAAAAATTACATTATATATTATATAACCACTTAGATTTTACTGACTGACAGGGTCACAATGAAGTATTGCAATTGTTGGCGACTTACACAAAATACATACAGCACGAGCGTGGTATTTGCTTATTGGTCAGCATCACATTCAGGAACATGAAACAATAAAAACTAAAACAAGTGGACATTTCCTTTTCAGAAATCTTTCTTCTATAAGCGGTGGTAGTTGAAATAAAAACCAATTGACTATTATTTTATCTTCCCTGGTCCAGTGTCTGTTTTCCGACACAGTCTCAGTTTTTGTTGTTTGTCTGCAGCTCTGATAACATGTCGACAGCACTGCAGTCGATCATTGAATTCAGTGGCTTGTGCCA
Organism: Ranitomeya variabilis; assembly: GCF_051348905.1. NCBI lineage: Eukaryota > Metazoa > Chordata > Amphibia > Anura > Dendrobatidae > Ranitomeya > Ranitomeya variabilis. The sequence goes on from NC_135234.1 coordinate 219,575,955, forward strand.
CTTACTTGGGCAGAGTACCAACAGAGATCGGGGAGGTGTTGTACAGTGGACACTGCACCAGGGAAGCATAAGTAATGTTCAGTTTTTTTTTATTATTACTACCTGTAACTTTCCTCTCACAAACTTTAAAAAGGAATTTTCTTCCAAAAATAGGGCTGATGAGCTAGGAGATGCTTGAAATTAGCTCAATGTCAAATGGTACTGGGATTTTAGAAAAAAAAAAAGGACAGTGATTGCACTTTCAGATATATTCATTTTTGGAAGGAAATGCTGTGGGGAATCAGAGTCTCACTTATAAATATTATGTGAATGTCTTTAATGTTTAGATCTTATTGGTAATCTCTATTTTTGTAAATTGATATAAAGCGCACACAACTTTCACTTAATAGCAGGCAAATCCAATACAGTCTCATATTTAAATGGCTTTTCCACTTTTAGAATAGTGGACCCAAATGATTCCTGTAATGTAAAATATAACAAAGCCAGACCGTGCTCACCCTCACTCGCCTCAGCACCAGCTCCCCACTGGTCTCTGTATTTTGACTTTAGTGATGACATCACATCGGCAATTCACATCAAAACTGCAGCAAATTATTAGTTCAGCATCTTGTCCCGCCTATACTGAGAGCTCAGTGATTGGCTGCAGCAGTGATGTGACCTTTCAATCATCACTGCTGCAATTAAAACACACACTGGAGCAGTGGTGGGGAGCAGGTGCTGGGGATGAGAAGGGTGACTACTGTCCACCTTTGTTATTTTACATTACGGGAATCATTTGAGGTTCTCTTTTCTAAAAATAGGACATCCCTTTAAATTTCAATTCTGTATGTAAATGCTTAGTTTTTTTTACTCAGCATTGGGCTAACACACATATTATATATATATATATATATCTATCTCAAAAGAGCCCCATTTTTTTCCTGAGTGTACAATATATGTACAGATCTTATTTGGGATAAGCAACAATAGAAATGCAGTTTTTTATACTGGGAGTGAGGAGATAAATGTCGTAAAACGACTACATTCCCGCCTTTTATCACCAGGAGGCACAGGCAAAGTAGATATTTTAGTGGAACACAACTTAATGACAGATGTGGCTATCAATGTCCCAATGTCCACTATCATCACTGATCTAAGCTCTAGTTGACATGATCTTTAAAAAGTGCTGTTTTCCGTGTATCGTACCTGAACGTTTTGTTCCTCTTCCTGTTCCTTCTCAGCAGCTATGACGCAGGTTAAGTCAAGTGGGTGCGTCTTTCACGACTGACAAAACAAGTGGGTACATTTCCACCTGGCAGAGGCTCATGTCTCCTGCTCAGTACGCAATGTCACCCTCTCATGTTCTTCAGTTAATGTCCTATGGGAGGTTTCCTACACATAAAAGCATAAAACCATAATGTGCGGTGCTGCGCTTTGCCATACAACCCAATATACCTGAACAAGCTGCAGGATGTCCTGGTGTTACCTAATACTTGGATTACCAAGAATCAAAAGCAAATGTTATGGTTAAGTGCTCTAGAATGCAGTGCATACGTAAGAATGCTGGACTACGTCCAAAGATGCAGTCAGATGTAGATTATTCTTCCTGAACACCTCACGGTTTAACTGCCTCATGCCTTTATAAGTCTCCTTATAAGACTCTCATAGATTATGTATTTTTTCACTGCAACATAATAAGCCCACCATCTTTCCTTGTAGACTGAAAGACACTTGGTCAGCTAGCCTAAGGTTTCTTCCTGTGTCTAACTTTTAAAAGGGCTTTCCAGGTAAATAAATACTTACATTTTCTTTAAACACTTAAATAGTTTATTCTACAACTTACTGATATGCTTCAATTACCAAAGGTGTCTCAATCTTCAGATACTTGCTCCAGTCTTGAGCCCTGACAGGTTTGCTTGCAGCTTGCGTTCGACACAGGAAAGGATCAGCTGTGCTGTGTGTGAGTGGGGCTGGCCTACTGGCTCATATAAATAGCCATGCCAGCCCCCGTTATCGGCTATCTGTTAGGCTCACCTTTCAGGTGGATCCATGAAGCCTCACGTCTAGGTGGGCAAACGGACCCAGTGCATTGATGCAGCAAGATGGAAGGCACATGGGCAGCAAGGACTTGGCACACACAGAAACCTTAGAAGCAGGATGGATGAAGTGGAATCCGGCAGGAATAAATGTAAACACACAAAAAGCATTGATGGTGGCACGCACAAAACCTATCACTAGAGTCTTAATTCAAAGTCACAAGTGTTTATCTAATTTGACCTTAAATAGGTCTAGGGAGATGTCATTGATCCACTCCGGACAGTTTGCATTCCCAGCTTGGAGCACAGCAGAGGGCCAGGAGAAGGAAATGGAGCCAGGGGGATCTGGGGCAGGTGTATAACACAATCCTTCACACACACAGAACAGGTGATGTAGGCCTTGAGAAAATAAATTCTCAAAGGGAGATTTACAATGTTAAATACAGCTTAAAACTGTTTTACCAGCCTTTTGCCACAATTTGTATGTGACTTAGACATTTGTAGGTACTTGTTTGTCACGGGGTGATGGTCTCATGAGATACTAACATGGCTTCATAAAAAGTGGTGTGGGATAACATGAATTCTGTTAACCAAAATGTGCCACAGTTTGTGTGAAAATTTATGGCACAAAGTACACCAACTAAGACCAGACAGTCTAAAAATGTACTAAATTTATCATACATGAGCCACAGCAATCAGGACTGAACCAGCCCACAGGGGACTAAGTGTATCCTCTGGTGGGCACCTATCCTGAAGTAGGCTCTCTTAATGAGCAGTATTTGGCACAGCACAAGTACTTTTGATGCACTATAAACAGGCAAGGCACCTTCTGCAGTATGAATATGCATGAGAACCTCTGACATCCTCACTTATTAAGAAGACAGGGATCCACCAATTTGTCCTCACTGCATCCTCCATATGTTTTAGTGGAGATGTGGCTGCACACATAACACAACCATATTTCCATTCAAAAGTATGGAGAGTGTACTGAATGGAAATTAGTGAACAAAATTCATGTAATATGTAGCTATAGGATGGGCCTCCAGAAACAATGTTACTAGTGGATCCTTAGTATGCCAGTCCGACCCTGACTGATAAATAAGATGCAGTGTCATAGAACCACCAGTTGTAAAAAAAAAAAAAAATTAATGTTTTTGTGGAATTTTTTGGTCCTCTCATTCTTAATTCATATTCTACGCTCTCTGGAGATCTGTACATTTACTCAGCCATTCCATCACCATGATTTTTGTCTTCTTTAGCAACTCTAATATTGATTTGCTTGAATGCTTTTGATCATTTTCTTATTGCGTTTTGCAATTTCAGCCCTACTTAAGCCACTCAACTGATAGCCTTACAATAAAAAATATTGTTATAAGAATATTCTGGTATAAAGTGCTGCTAATTGTTCAAATCATTAACCCATCCACCATCATGCTTTACAGTTTATATGTTACCTTGGTCTCATTGTGTAAAGGATTTTCCAAAACTTTTGTGAATTGTTTAGAAACACGTTTGCAAACCACTATGGTGCGAACGTATTTTGTCTGGCGGGACAGTGCTTTCCAGGAAACAATTGTACGGTCATGAAAATAAACAAGACAGATACTTGTAGACATGTAGGCCATGCACACAAGATGTTGATGGGACATCCGCAACTAGGAAGATTGATAAGGAGATATTCACATGCTGTGATTGTGCTGCAGAAATATCTGTGAGGGTCTTATTTATCTAAATGGAACTTCCAGAAAACCATGTGCTGCAAAAAACTGTTCCATTCAGAAAAATGGAGCGGATTTTTAGTTGCCGAAATTTGTAGAGTAAGGGTATGTGCACACGTCAGGATTTCTTGCAGAAATTTCCTGAAGAAAACCGGAAATTTTCTGCAAGAAATCCGCATTTTTTTTTGCGTTTTTTTTCCGTTTTTTTTTAGCATTTTGCAAGCGAAATTAGCTTGCAGAATGCTAAAGTTTTCCAAGCGATCTGTAGCATCGCTTGGAAAACTGACTGGCAGGTTGGTCACACTTGTCAAACATAGTGTTTGACAAGCGTGACGAACTTTTTACTATAGATGCTGCTTATGCAGCATCTATAGTAAAAGATAGAATGTTTAAAAATAAAAAAAAATTTTAAAAAAATGGTTATACTCCCCTGCAGACAGCCGATCTCAGCGGCGTCCGTTCCTATAGATGGTGTGTGTGTGTGCAGGACCTTCGATGACGTCGCGGTCACGTGATCGGTCACATGAGCGGTCACGCGACCAATCACAAGACCGCGACGTCATCGCAGGTCCTTCACACACACCATCTATAGGAACGGAAGCGGCAGCATGCACCGCTGAGAGGCGGGAAGACTCCGGGGCCATCGAAGGTGAGTATATCACTATTTTTTATTTTAATTCTTTTTTTTTTACCAATTATATGGTGCCCAGTCCGTGAAGGAGAGGCTCCTCCCCTCCACCCTGGGTACCAACCGCACATGATCTGCTTACTTCCCGCATGGTGTGCACAGTCACATGCGGAAAGTAAGTAGATCAATGCATTCCTGGGTGTGCGGAATCCCCGCAATTCCGCAAATTTAATGAACATGCTGCTTTTTTTTCCGCGATGCGATTTTTTCGCAGAAAAAAATGCAACATTTGCACAAGAAATGCGGAATACACTGTAAATAATAGGAGGCATATGTAAGTGTTTTTTTCGCGCTTTTATCACGTTTTTATAGCGAAAAAAACGCAAAAAATACTGAACGTGTGCACATGGCCTAACGCTGACTGTTGGTAAGAAAAAAATCCATTTTGCTGTACAATGATGAATTTTTAATTGTTTGAAGATGGCCTTCACAGATTGATGAGCAGCAACAATAGATCCCCTGAGGTCATAATGTAGCATATACCTGAGTGTTCCAGACTCTTCAACAAATCTTGGGTATCTGATTATTAACACCTTTCTGCTAATTACTCTCTTAATTATCGTGGAAGTCATGTAGCATCTGTTTAAACTTATTTACGGTACTTTTAGTAAAAAAAAATACTACATATTAAAATCTTTTATATTTTCACTTTTTTACCATTTGTTTTTGTTTTTTTTTAGTTTTTTAAAGTTTACAGGTTAGCAGTAGAAGTAAAGCGTCACAAGTGAACAATAGATGCAATGGATCGTCCAGGCAGGTTAGGCCTCACTTGTACAGTACCAATAACCTTTGTGCGTCTACACACTTTTTTAGAACCTATCCCATTTTTAACCAAGCCGATTAATGAATATTATATGAGCATTCTGAAATACATTACATTATAACTAAATTTAGCAGGAACTACTTAAAAGGGGTGGTCTGAAGTCTAAAGTAATTTTTCTCCTAAATCCCTTTTTTTTCACTTCATTTTTGATGACGCATCGTTTGAGAATCCCAGTGCATGCTGGGATACTCAAACAAAGAGCCATCAGGGGCAGAGGATGTGATCACTGCCCACTCCCTGAAACAAAGCATCATCGGTGACACTTGTTTCAAGGGCTGGACTAGTCCCAGCACCATGTGGCACTGTGCACAAGGATAGAACGCTCTCTGTTGCGGGCTCAGATCAGTAGCAGAAACGAGCTGGCAACATAGCGTGTTGTCAGAATACTCGACTTTCAAAGACCAGTTATGCCACTTGAGGGGGCGGCGCTGGTCGCCGCTGCATGCTGGGTATTCTGACAACACGCTCTATTGCTGGCTCATTACTGCTGATCTGAGCTGGCAACAGAGAGTGCGCTGTCACTGTGCACATCGCACAGTGCACATTGCCGAGGGACCAGCTCAGTCCCTGAAAGGAGCATCAATGATGACACTTCATTTCAAATAGGGGGCAGGGGTTGCAGCAGTGACCACAAGCCTGTGCCCTCTAATGACGCTTTGTTTAAGTAACCCAGCATGCACTGGGATTCTCAAATGATGCTTCATCAATAATGAAGTAAAAAAACTGTTAGAAAGTGTAGTTAGAAAAGGATAGAGAATTTTGAAGATGAATGGGATTTATGATGAAAATTACTTTGCAATTTGGCCCACCCTATTGAGGTTGAAACATTGCATCCTTAATATGTCAGAATAAAGATGTTTTGATTTTTCATCACTTTCTTTTGGATGCTATTACATTTTTATACATATTCCCTCAAAGTGGGTTCTTTGGGACTTTGGACTGTGCGTCTCTATATAGTAAAATGCCCTGATCTCAAGTTTGGCTACTCAAGAGTGATGCGAGAAGATTTTCATTTTTTTAAAGGATATCCTGTCAGCAGGATTTCATTCTCCACAACTATTCATAAAGGGTATAGATATGAAGCTTCTGTCACCTCAGCTCTATTCCCAGCCCAGCATCTCAATCTGCACTTTTGAATTCAATGGCGGAACAGGGAGCCACCTTTTAACCTCTGTGTCTGAGTATCAGTGCAGCAGGCATGATTAGGTCTATAGATTGTGCCTGATGCATACAGAATAACTTCAGATGCTGCAAAGAGATAAGTTTCATTTTTTTAAATGTCAGAGTGTGTGCGTATAATATGGTGCGTGGCGGCCTATGGTACTGTGTGTGAGGGACTTTAGGGGCCATGATGCTTTGTGTGGGGACTGTATGGGACATCATACTGTGTGGGGGTTGTTTGGGCATCAAACTATGTGAAAGGCTCTTCAGGCCATGATACTGAGTTGGAACAGCTCTGGGGGCCATGATACTGTGCGTGAGGGAATGTGGGTGTCATGCCATCAGACTGTGAGGGGGCTATGAAAGCCATAATACTGTATGTGGGGTCTTTGAGGGCAGTGATATTGTAAGAGAAAACTGTAGGGGCCAAGACACTGCGTGGGGGCTGTGTTTGCCATGATGCAGAGTAGGAGGTTGCGAAGGTCAATATAATGTATGGTGGCTGTGGGGACCATGACACTATAAGAGGAGTCTGTTAGGGCCATGATACTATGTGTGGGGGATGTGTTGGACCTGATACTGACAACATGGTGTCATCATACTGTGTGTACAGCTGTAGTGGTCATCACACTGTAGGTGTGGTGAATTTGAGGGAATAATAGCATGGGTGGTTGTTTAAAGGGATCATACTGTGTTTAAGGTCTGCATACTATGTTTGAGGTGTTGTGGGGGCATTATACTGTGTTGAGGTCACTGTTGAAATATCATTCTGTGTTGGGCCACTGTAGCAGCATCATACTGTGTTGAGGTCAATGTGGAGACATTTTTTATGGACAGGGGGAAGTTAGGGGGCTCAATTAGGACTTTTGTTATGGGGTTCCATGATTTCTTTGTACACCTCTGCCCAGAAGATAAGAATTCCACAGACCATCTGATTCACATGTGGATTGTTCGGTGTTAAATTTTCATTGTATTAAAATGTTGTTAGATCTCAGAAATAAAATTGGCGTCTGATAAATATTTTTGCAACAAATATTTTTATGATGATTAAAAATGTTTAGAAAACTAGAATAAGCCATCACTTTATGACTGGTGGGGGTATAACCTTTTAGGAACTCCCATTAATGCTGACAAATCAAATTGTCGACATGCTGGTTTAGTTCCTCATTTAGTCAAAACCTATAAAGAAACCGATTATGAAAATATTTTGGAATTTAAATGGTATTTTGGTTGCAGCAACAAAAGCTTTCTGGCTAGCTACAGCACAACCACAAGAATTAAAAATCCAAATTATATAATAAATATATACCATAATAAAAAAGCTATTTGTTTAAAACAAAGTTGTTTAAAACAAAGTCACTGTTTAACCCTTTCTCTGCATACACAATCACCCACACTAGTAAAGCCAAGAGTGTAGGGAAAAATGTCAACGTACAGTGAGCATAACATGATCTGGGCAGGCTAATATTTATGTAGGACCAGAGTGTTTCTCTTTATGCTTAGTCATTTCATTCCTCATTCAGACGTCAGTCTTTTTCATGTGTGCAAAAAAAGGGTACATGTGTCATCAGTATTTTCCACATATGGATAAATAAATGAGCATATTTTCATTATTTTGAGAGTTTTCAGGCGGATTTCAAGCGGAATCCGCTATAAAAACGACATTGTCTGCACCTATCCGAATGTAAACATGCAGAGGCTGGAAGCTATGTCAGTGTTCTACAAATTTTCCAAACAGCAGTCTTCAATTTGTTTCCAGGCCAATAGGCCTTGAGTCTATTTTACCTGCTGACTTACTAACAAAAACCCTATCTAAAATATAACTTTTATTCAATTGATAATAAAAACAACCTAAATACCCACTCAGTGAAGGTGATACGGTGTGCGCAAAGAAAACACGAAAAAAATATATAAAATATATACTAAACAGGGCTATCGACCACCCAAGGAAGTCTTCAATAATAATAAACACTTCACCTCCTAGGGTTAAAATAATGCTGCTATATTGTTTTTATAGCTCAAAAAAACTCTGCTGAGAGGATAATATGCAGAGTATAGCCCCTACGAACACCAAGCCTCTAAAAAATAGTCCTGGGTACTAGCTGAAAAATTTCTAATTTATACTAAAGACACATCCCAGTGTTGACCTATGATAGTGCTCCATACATCACAATCTTACCCAGCCGGGGTGCCAAAATGAGTGATATAACCCTATATTTGCATCTGTCTGGACACCTACCTAGATGCGGATGTTGGCACCCTAAGATTGCGAGAAATGGTGCTCCCGCTTGTATGTTGGCTGTCCCTTCGCTCCTGTCTGACCCTGTAAGACGTTCAGTCAGAAAAAGAAGGCCAGATGCTCCTGTATCCAATATGTGTACACAGTATGTTAGAACAAAAAAAATGAAAAAACGGTGTAACAAAGGAAAGTGGTTCAGACAGGTGCAATTAATTCATAACAGATGCCATGGATACATACCCCCATATTTGCTGAGGTACCCTATGAACCAAGGACAAAAGATAATTTACTGATATATGGATGTTATTTAGCACTATACTAATATGTGACCAATTACAAATAGATATATCCGGTATCCACAGATCAGATAACAATCAAATATTATTATATATAATAATCAACCCTACCATGGATATATAGCAGACATTTTCTTCTAAAGATGATAATAACTACAGAATAAGAGACCACGGTATAGAATAGGTCTACATATTAATAGATTGAATATATATTCAAAGAGTCACATACTAACGAGGTGCCCATATATAAGATAATTAGCTCTCACATAGGTAAAAAGCAAATATTCCTTCATGCAAGGATTTTTTGACCATGCAAGGAAACCACAATAACCATTACAGTTTATAGTTTGACAGATAAAGTCTCCAAAACTGGATCAGTCCTTCTAGCGTTATTCTACGCCGGATATGGATAACTCTCCACTGCCTTGTTATCATATATCGGTCTCTCCTGATGAAGCTGTCTAAATACGGGGAAACGCGTCGGAGAGCTTACAAGGAGATTTGTGAATCTGATTCATCATGGCCTTTAATAGCTTTGATGATGTACCACGAATAGACAGATAAGTAGAATAACGCTAGAAGGACTGATCCAGTTTCGGAGACTTTATCTGTCAAACTATAAACTGTAATGGTTATTGTGGTTTCCTTGCGCAGTCAAAAAAAAATCCTTCCATGAAGGAATATTTGCTTTTTACCTATGTGAGAGCTAATTATCTCATATATGGGCACCTCATTACTATGTGACTCTTTGAATATATATACTATCTATTAATATGTAGACCTATTCTATACCGTGGTCTCTCATTGTGTGGTTATTATCATCTTTAGAAGAAAATGTCTGCCATCTATCTATGGTAGGGTTGATGATTACATATAATATTTGATTGTTGTCCGATCTGTGGATACCAGATATATCTATTTGTAATTGGTCACATATTGGTATAGTGCTAAATAACATCCAGATATCAGTAAATTATCTTTTGTCCTTGGTTCATAGGGTACCTTAGCAAATATGGGGGTATGTATCCATGGCATCTGTTATGAATGAATTGCACCTGTCTGAACCGCTTTCCTTTGTTACACAGTTTTTTCATTTTTTTTGTTCTAACATACTGTGTACACATATTGGATACAGGAGCATCTGGCCTTCTTCTGACTGAACGTCTTACAGGGTCAGACAGGAGCGAAGGGACAGCCAACATACAAGCGGGAGCGCCATTTCTCGCAATCTTAGGGTGCCAACCTCCGCATCTAGGTAGGTGTCCGAACAGATGCAAATATAGGGTTACTAGATGGCAGCCCGATTCTAAAGAATCGGGAGTCTAGAATCCATATATACTTTAGTTATTCAAATGTAAGAATAATACAATTAATAAATAATAGTAAGAAAGAACAAAAAATGGCTGCACTCACCAGCTCTTGACAATTCTTGACAGTACGGCACATTTCTGATTGGTCGCTCGCGGCAGGCGGCAACCAATCAGAAAAGTGCCGCGCACCACGAAGGCATATATCTTTGTCCACCCTGAGCGGGTGTAGGACGCTGGTGACGTCACTTATCTCCGGACATTATCTCCGGACAAAGCCACGGAAGTTGGCACAAATTGCCGGAAGTAGTATTCTAGGCAATTATATATTAGATTTTAATGTTATCAGTGTTTACCTTTGAACGTTTATATTGTATTGTCCTGTCACCAGCCATGTGTACGATTATCGGCCGAAAGCCTCTCTGGAACTAATAATCACCCCATGTAAAGGTATCTTTATAAGTTAAAGATTCAGAATACTATGACTTTTATCATATCCTGAACAGTCAAGTTTTTTATGAACCGTTAAGGTTTTCTGGTTGAAGTAAAAAAAACTCTGAGTGTTTACAGTTTGAAACCATAAAATGTTGAAAAATTATGTCATTCTTGAGTATATCACTCAATGGTGCTCATAAACGTGTCAAATTTGATCTATAATATACTTTAATATACGTTACTTTAATCTTTAATATACTTAAGAACAGGGCCCCAGACATCACACAGGGGGTCTGAAACACCGCACAGTGGTCCAAAATATCGCTGTGCTCTGCCTGGGGCCCCTGTGCTCTGCCTGGGGCCCCATATGCTGCCTGGGGCCCCTGTGCTCTGCCTGGGGCCCCATGTTCTGCCTGGGGCCCCTGTGCTCTGCCTGGGGCCACTGTGCTCTGCCTGGGGCCCCATATGCTGCCTGGGGCCCCTGTGCTCTGCCTGGGGCCCCATATGCTGCCTGGGGCCCCTGTGCTCTGCCTGGGGCCCCATAGGCTGCCTGGGGCCCCTGTGCTCTACCTGGGACCACTGTGCTCTGCCTGGGGCCCCATATGCTGCCTGGGGCCACTGTGCTCTGCCTGGGGCCCCTGTGCTCTGCCTGGGGCCCCTGTGCTCTGCCTGGGGCCCCATGTTCTGCCTGGGGCCACTGTGCTCTGCCTGGGGCCCCATGGGCTGCCTGGGGCCCCTGTGCTCTGCCTGGGACCACTGTGCTCTGCCTGGGGCCCCATATGCTGCCTGGGGCCCCTGTGCTCTGCCTGGGGCCCCATATGCTGCCTGGGGCCCCTGTGCTCTGCCTGGGGCCCCATATGCTGCCTGGGGCCCCTGTGCTCTGCCTGGGGCCCCTGTGCTCTGCCTGGGGCCCCATGTTCTGCCTGGGGCCCCTGTGCTCTGCCTGGGGCCACTGTGCTCTGCCTGGGGCCCCATGTTCTGCCTGGGGCCACTGTGCTCTGCCTGGGGCCCCATAAGCTGCCTGGGGCCCCTGTGCTCTGCCTGGGACCACTGTGCTCTGCCTGGGGCCCCATATGCTGCCTGGGGCCCCTGTGCTCTTCCTGGGGCCACTTTGCTCTGCCTGGGGCCCCATATGCTGCCTGGGGCCACTGTGCTCTGCCTGGGGCCCCATATGCTGCCTGGGGCCCCTGTGCTCTGCCTGGGGCCCCATATGCTGCCTGGGGCCCCTGTGCTCTGCCTGGGGCCCCTGTGCTCTGCCTGGGGCCCCATGTTCTGCCTGGGGCCCCTGTGCTCTGCCTGGGGCCACTGTGCTCTGCCTGGGGCCCCATATGCTGCCTGGGGCCCCTGTGCTCTGCCTGGGGCCCCATATGCTGCCTGGGGCCCCTGTGCTCTGCCTGGGGCCCCTGTGCTCTGCCTGGGGCCCCATATGCTGCCTGGGGCCCCTGTGCTCTGCCTGGGGCCCCTGTGCTCTGCCTGGGGCCCCATGTTCTGCCTGGGGCCCCTGTGCTCTGCCTGGGGCCACTGTGCTCTGCCTGGGGCCCCATATGCTGCCTGGGGCCCCTGTGCTCTGCCTGGGGCCCCATATGCTGCCTGGGGCCCCTGTGCTCTGCCTGGGGCCACTGTGCTCTGCCTGGGGCCCCATAGGCTGCCTGGGGCCCCTGTGCTCTGCCTGGGACCACTGTGCTCTGCCTGGGGCCCCATATGCTGCCTGGGGCCACTGTGCTCTGCCTGTGGCCCCATATGCTGCCTGGGGCCCCTGTGCTCTGCCTGGGTGTAGGACACTGGTGATGTCACTTATCTCCGGACATTATCTCCGGACATTAGCTCCGGACAAAGCCACGGAAGTTGGCACAAATTGCAGGAAGTAGTATTCTAGGCAATTATATATTAGATGGGCATTTCCTGAAGAAAATACATGGTGCTTGAACAGCGCTACCAGCTTTACAGCAGCACTTTTCACACACGGGACTGGGGGGCGCGCTTACTTTTGCACCCGGGGCCGGGGGCGCGCTTACTTTTGCACCCGGGGGCGCACTTACTTTTGCACCCGGGGGCGCACTTACTTTTGCACCCGTGGGCGCACTTACTTTTGCACCCGGGGGCGCACTTACTTTTGCACCCGGGGGCGCACTTACTTTTGCACCCGGGGGCGCACTTACTTTTGCACCCGGGGGCGCACTTACTTTTGGGGCCGCACTTACTTTTGGTGGGCGGGGCTCCTCGGCCTCCGATTTGGTTGGGCGGGGACCCTCGGCCTCCGATTTGGTGGGCGGGGACCCTCGGCCTCCGATTTGGTGGGCGGGGACCCTCGGCCTCCGCTTTGGTGGGCGGGGACCCTCGGCCTCCGATTTGGTGGGCGGGGACCCTCGGCCTCCGATTTGGTGGGCGGGGACCCTCGGCCTCCGATTTGGTGGGCGGGGACCCTCGGCCTCCGATTTGGTGGGCAGGGACCCTCGGCCTCCGATTTGGTGGGTGGGGACCCTCGGCCTCCGATTTGGTGGGTGGGGACCCTCGGCCTCCGATTTGGTGGGTGGGGACCCTCGGCCTCCGATGTGGTGGGCGGGGCCCCTCGGCCTCCGATGTGGTGGGCGGGGCCCCTCGGCCTCCGCTTTGGTTGGCGGGGCCGGGCCCATCGGCCTCCGCTTTGGTGGGCGGGGCCGCTCGGCCTTCGATTTGGTGGGCGGGGCTCCTCGGCCTCCGATTTGGTTGGCGGGGCCCCTCGGCCTCCGATTTGGTTGGCGGGGCCCCTCGGCCTCCGATTTGGTGGGCGGGGACTCTCGGCCTCCGATTTGGTGGGCGGGGACCCTCGGCCTCCGATTTGGTGGGCGGGGACCCTCGGCCTCCGATTTGGTGGGCGGGGACCCTCGGCCTCCGATTTGGTAGGCGGGGACCCTCGGCCTCCAATTTGGTGGGCGAGGACCCTCGGCCTCCGATTTGGTGGGCGGGGACCCTCGGCCTCCGATTTGGTGGGCGGGGCCCCTCGGCCTCCGATTTGGTGGGCGGGGCCCCTCGGCCTCCGATTTGGTGGGCGGGGCCCCTCGGCCTCCGATGTGGTGGGCGGGCCGCTCGGCCTTCGATTTGTTGGGCGGGGCTCCTCGGCCTCCGATTTGGTTGGCGGGGCCCCTCGGCCTCCGATTTGGTTGGCGGGGCCCCTTATCCTCCGATTTGGTGGGCGGGGACTCTCGGCCTCCGATTTGGTGGGCGGGGACCCTCGGCCTCCGATTTGGTGGGTGGGGCCCCTCGGCCTCCGATTTGGTTGGCGGGGCCCCTCGGCCTCCGATTTGGTGGGCGGGGACCCTCGGCCTCCGATTTGGTGGGCGGGGCCCCTCGGCCTCCGATTTGGTTGGCGGGGCCCCTCGGCCTCCGATTTGGTGGGCGGGGACCCTCGGCCTCCGATTTGGTGGGCGGGGCCCCTCGGCCTCCGCTTTGGTGGGCGGGGCCCCTCGGCCTCCGATTTGGTGGGCGGGGCCCCTCGGCCTCCGATTTGGTGGGCGGGGCCCCTCGGCCTCCGATTTGGTTGGCGGGGCCCCTCGGCCTCCGATTTGGTGGGCGGGGACCCTCGGCCTCCGATTTGGTGGGCGGGGCCCCTCGGCCTCCGCTTTGGTGGGCGGGGACCCTCGGCCTCCGATTTGGTGGGCGGGGCCCCTCGGCCTCCGATTTTTGTGGGCGGGGACCCTCGGCCTCCAATTTGGTGGGCGGGGACCCTCGGACTCCGATTTGGTGGGCGGGGACCCTGGTGTGTGCTCTGCCTGGGGCCACTGTGCTCTGCCTGGGGCCCCATATGCTGCCTGGGGCCCCTGTGCCCTGCCTGGGGCCCCATATGCTGCCTGGGGCCCCTGTGCTCTGCCTGGGGCCCCTGTGCTCTGCCTGGGGCCCCATGTTCTTCCTGGGGCCCCTGTGCTCTGCCTGGGGCCACTGTGCTCTGCCTGGGTGTAGGACACTGGTGACGTCACTTATCTCCGGACATTAGCTCCGGACATTAGCTCCGGACAAAGCCACGGAAGTTGGCACAAATTGCAGGAAGTAGTATTCTAGGCAATTATATATTAGATATCACTCATTTTGGCACCCCGGCTGGGTAAGATTGTGATGTATGGAGCACTATCATAGGTCAACACTGGGATGCGTCTTTAGTAGAAATTAGAAATTTTTCAGCTAGAACCCAGGACCACAGAACTATTTTTTAGAGGCTTGGTGTTCGTAGGGGCTATACTCTGCATATTATCCTCTAAGCAGAGATTTGTTTATGAGCTATAAAACAATATAGTAGCATTATTTTAACCCTAGGAGGTGAAGTGTTTATTATCATTGAAGACTTCTTTGGGTGGTGGATAGCCCTGTTTAGTATATATTTTTTATATTTTTTTCGTGTTTTCTTTGCGCACACCGTATCACCTTCACTGAGTGGGTATTTAGGTTGTTTTTATTATCAACTGAATAAGAGTTGTATTTTAGATAGGGTTTTTGTTAGTATACAGTTGTTCTATACCCTATAACACATTATATATTTGTAAGACTATTTTACCTGCTTACTCATTTTTAGAGCGTTGCTGAACTTTGAATATTGCTTTTGGGAAATATTGTGGGCTTTGTTACAAAATTCTGAATAAAAAATTCACGTCTCCTTGAGTTTTTCTTGAAAATTGCAGCTTAATGTAAGTAAAATTATTCTTTAGACTTGAAAAAAGCTGATCATTAGACTTTATGCCACAAGTCCCAAAGTGTGATAACTACTTTATCTCAAATATCTCCATTTCTGATAACCTAGAGAAGCATCTATTAAATATCTGTAATCGTATTAGCAATTTCTTTATAACCTTTAGCTTAAGGGGTGTTGTGCTTTTGGCTTAATGCTCTTTAATCTAAACATGTAACCACGCATATGAGATGACAGAAGCGTATTGACAAAAGAGGCAGATTGTATGTAGAAGTTAACCCATCATTTTCTGGCCAAACTGTGACAAATATATTATTAATAATTGTATATTCTCAATGTTGCCGACAGATTTGAAACTTTTAAGATTGCCCATCTTGAAATATCTATAGATGCTCTTACTAGCATTATGTATCTCGTGCATCAAAAAGTATCCTGTATCAAAACAGTTAAGGAAACTTGTAATACCAGCTGAGTCAAGGTCACAGCGCACAGAATAAACTTGTGAGAGGTTGTGACGCAGCACAAATGGAAGATCATGGAAAAAGCTTCCACAGAAAACGAGGCGTGCCAGCTCAGAGCTGAAGTACAGCTGCTGTAGACACGCAGAGCCCTAGCATTATACCATACAATGATATTGCTGCCAGCAAAGAATAAAATCTTTGATAAACAGGTTAATATAGAAACTTTGCTTAATCAAGGACCTCTTCATAAAAGCAGACAAGTCCTAAAGTTACCGTACTTGGCGCTTGTATTTGTTTTTTTAACTGGTGACATTTTATCTGCTGGAAGACATGACATTATGGGCCTGATCAGTCAAAGCTTTTACGTCAGTATTCTGTTGTATAAACTTAGAAATGTGGCTCAATTTTGGTGCAGCTCGAGGCTATGCCGAAAATGTTGCATCTTTTGTCGTTCACACATCATCAGCAGAGATGGGGTGGGACAGGGAAGAGGTGACGGCTGCTCGTGAAATTAATGTTACACCACAAATCTTACTCCAGCAGGGACTGGAGTAGGATTTGTGGCAAGGTGCAGGCAGAGGTGTACATCAATTGTCCAACACTTCTCCTCATCAAGACCGGCGTGAATCAGGAGGTAAGAAATCAATTACAAACAATCTAAATACAATAAAACCATAAAATGGACACTTTGTGAGTTGTTCTGGTCTAACGTCTATTTATAGATGTTTTCCATGTATAATTCTTTATATGCTGATGTGCTTCATCTAGGTAAAAATAATGTTATTCACCATCCCCCTCTTTAGCGTCACCTCATGTCAATGCTAATGTAACCACTACAGTCAAACACTCAGCTCAGCATTTGGCTACGACAGTCACATAAGCAGTAATCATGATGTCACTGCTGTAGTCTGTCAACAGAGAAATGAGCAGCTGTGGTGAGGAGTAGAGTTGAGCAAATTTTTCAAAATTCGGTTCCGATTACGATTGGGGGCGAACATTATTTTTGCAATATTCACCGAACACAGACGAATGTCATTGGAGTCAATGGGAGCAGAAATGAACGGATATGTTCGGAACCGATCAAACATAAATTCAGCATGAATAGGGTAACTATGTGGCACAAATATGGCAAACTTAGATTCGACGACTAATTCCGAACATATTCACTCAGCTCTAGTGAGGAGTCACCAGAGTGTTGAAAGGTGAGCAACCGTTCAGTTTATTATTTTTGTTGTGAAGAAAACCCTTTGAAGGGGTTTTCCCAATTAAAAAGTGCTAAATTGATGCATGTAAAAATAAACATATTTGTCTATACTTTCATCTTTTTTTGTAATGTGTTTCAAAACTTAGTGACTTCTTTGCCCCTATATGCCTATTTCAGAATTGTTATGCACAAGCTCATCTGCTTTTGTACTGTGCAAATAAAGATGATTGACAAGTCATGGGCGTGAAAGATATGGCTTGAGATTGACGAGAGTGGCTGAATGTGTACCATGCACAGCCTGATGCTCAAATTGCTAAAGAAAAGAAAAGGTTTGTGCAACATACAAAGACTGCGGATGTCATTGGTTTATATGCGGATGATATGGTAATATTAATGGATAATGTAGAAGAGACCTTGCCGCATGTGATCGCTATTATAAACTGATTTAGTAAGCGTTCGGGGTTATATATTAATTGGGATAAGTCTACTTTGATGCCTCTTACCCATGATTCAACAGATCACCTTGAAGGACTCTCCTCATTACCGGTAGTATCTAGCTCTAAATACTTAGGAATAAATATACCAAAATATAGTAGGCTTGATTTACAATTTAATATTCTCCAGTTACTAGACTTGGTTAAATATAAATTTGCAGTCTGGAGTAAGTTACCACTATCTGTCTCTGGCCGTATAAATTGATTAAGATGATATTTTTCCCGAAGCTTAATTACTCCCTTCAACATAGTGCAGTTCCTGTTCCCAAATCCTTCTTTTCAAATTTAAACTCTTTAAATTTCATCATTTATCTGGGGGAAAGCCAGACCTAAACTCAAATTATCTACTTTACATATATCTAAGCAAATGGGAGGGGCGGCGTTGCCTGATTTTTCCCTATACTATTTAGCTGGACAGCTTAGGGCATTGAGTAAATGGATGCCAGAAAACTTTTTACCAAATTCGGAGAGCCATTTAATCCAGACTGCAAGATCTGATTGTCCGATAGGTTTTTTGGAAATAGATAGACCCACTACTCCTAGATTACTACCATTACTCTGGTTAGCAAGGCTGGTTTGGAAACAGGCAAAGAAGGTGACCCACTTTGATGGTATTGTAGCCGAAATGCCATTATGGAATAATATGTACTTTCCAGGGCTATTGAATCACCCATCTACACAATTTTGGATTTCACATGGTGTTATTTCAGTTAATGATTTATATGAACAAGGCACTTTAATGTCTTTTGAACAATTACAAATTAAATACAATATTTCGAGACCCCAATTTTTTCGCTATTTACAACTCAGATCGGCAATACAATCACATATATGCGGGATCAGGGACAGTCAAATAATATCATCTTTCCCATTAATAGGGATCCTTAAATCTCAGGGACCCCGTGGTCTTATCTCCGCACTGTACACACATATGTTGTCTGTAGGTGCTGATTCCGTTGTATTGGCAGTTAAAGAAAAATGGAAATTCCTAATTCCTGATCTTCAAGAAGAGGATTGGGAGATGTTTCTTGAATCCCCAATGGGAGTGTCTCCTTTGGCTAATAATAAAATGATCCAAATGTATATCTTACATCAAGTATATCTAACCCCAATACAGTTATTTAAAATGGGATGGTCTAACTCCTCAGAATGTCTAAGATGCCACGCAATGGAGGCGGTCTTTATTCATATGATTTGGGGATGTCCAATTATCCAATCACTTTGGAGTGAGATAACTACGATACTGACTTCCCTTGTGCATATTTCCGTTCCTTTGAATCCTTTAGTTTGTTTATTTGGGGTACTGGAGGAAGAGACATGGGGATATCATACTCAAATTTTCTTGAGGGAGACACTTTTTCTGGCACGGAAAGTAATAGCTCTTTAGTGGATGGGAAATACTCATCCATCTCTTAGGGTCTGGATTGATTTGGTAAATTCTATCACACCCTACGTACGAACGTTATACCAAAATAGAGGCTGCTTGGGGAAATTTAGCAAAATATGGGATGTATGGAATTCATCACCTCTCACTGTGTCGACTCATGGTAGATAGCCTAACTCCACTATAATAAGATGTAATGAACATTGGATCACGCCTAGTTTCAATATTAAACAATCGATATGATGGGGATGGTTTTGGCCGCAGGATATAGTTATGTTTTGTTCCTTTTGTTTTTTCTAAGGTTTTAGTATAGGTATCCTAAACAATTTGTGATACTTTAAGATTTGTATGACCCGTTCTATACACTATGAGACAAATATGTTTATGGTGATTTGATCATACGCAAAATATGTATATCTTATACTTATCATTTTTGTTGTTTAATAAACAAATTTTTTTACATACAAAGACTGCTCAAATGCTAAAAGTGAGATGAGGATTGTATGTGGAAATCCAGATGATAAAGTAAATGTATTTTTCAGAAAAACAGGAAACCCCCTTTAATGATTGGAATTCTACATATATGTTATAGAAAGAAAATGACTATAAACCATAGAGAAATACATCTGACATGAGTAAAGAATTTAGAATTAAATATCTTTACGTACAGTACAGACCAAAAGTTTGGACACACCTCATTTAAAGATTTTTCTGTATTTTCATGACTATGACAATTGTACATTCACACTGAAGGCAACAAAACTATGAAATAACACATGTGGAATTATATTCTTAACAAAAAAGTGTGAAACAACTGAAATTATGTCTTATACTCTAGGTTCTTCAAAGTAGCCACGTTTTGCTTTGATGACTGCTTTGCACACTCTTGGCATTCTCTAGATGAGCTTCAAGAGGTAGTCACCGGGAATGGTTTTCACTTCACGGGTGTGCCCTGTCAGGTTTAATAAGTGGGATTTCTTGCCTTATAAATGGGGTTGGAACCATCAGTTGTGTTGTGCAGGTGGTGGATACACAGCTGATAGTCCTACTAAATAGACTGTTAGAATTTGTATTATGGCAAGAAAAAAGCAGCTAAGTAAAGAAAAACAATTGGCCATCATTACTTTAAGAAATGAAGGTCAGTCAGTTCGAAAAATTGGGCAAACTTTGAAAGTGTCCTCAAGTGCAGTGGCAAAAACCATCAAGCGCTACAAAGAAATTGGCTCACATGAGGACCGCCCCAGGAAAGGAAGACCAAGAGACACCTCTGCTTCTGAGGATAAGTTTATCCGAGTCATCAGCCTCAGAAATCGCAGGTTAACAGCAGCTCAGATTAGAGACCAGGTCAATGCCACACAGAGTTCTAGCATCAGACACATCTCTACAACAACTGTTAAGAGGAGACTTTGTGCAGAAGACCTTCATGTTAAAATAGCGGCTAGGAAACCACTGCTAAGGACAGGCAACAAGCAGAAGAGACTTGTTTGGGATAAAGAACACAAGGAATGGACATTAGACCAGTGGAAATCTGTGCTTTGGTCTGATGAGTCCAAATTTGAGATCTTTAGTTCCAACCACCGTGTCTTTGTGTGACGCAGAAAAGGTGAACGGATGGACTCTACATGCCTGGTTCCCACCGTGAAGTATGGAGGAGGAGGTGTGATGGTGTGGGGGTGCTTTGCTGGTGACACTGTTGGGGATTTATTCAAAATTTAAGGCATACTGAACCAGCATGGCTACCACAGCATCTTGCAGCGGCATGCTATTCCATCCAGTTTGCGTTTAGTTGGACCATCATTTATTTTTCAACAGGACAATGACCCCAAACACACCCCCAGGCTGTGTAAGGGCTATCTGACCAAGAAAGAGCATGATGGCGTACTACGCCAGATGACCTGGCCTCTACAGTCACCAGACCTGAACCCAATCGAGATGGTTTGGAGTGAGCTGGACAGCAAAGTGAAGGCAAAAGGGCCAACAAGTGCTAAGCATCTCTGGAAACTCCTTCAAGATTGTTGGAAGACCATTACCAGTGACTACCTCTTGAAGCTCATCAAGAGAATACCAAGAGTGTGCAAAGCAGTCATCAAAGCAAAAGGTGGCTACTTTGAACAACCTAGAATATAAGACATAATTTCAGTTGTTTCACACTTTTTTGTTATGTATATAATTCCACATGTGTTAATTCATAGTTTTGATGCCTTCAATGTGAATGTACAATTTTCATAGTCATGAAAATACAGAAAAATCGTTAAATGAGAAGGTGTGTCCAAACTTTTGGTCTGTACTGTATGCATAAAGGGTTAAATTGGCATTTCATGCAAACCTGGGTCATCGTCTGAGTGGGCACAACTAAAACATTTTGCATTGACTACTTTAATGGAAAATGGTTCCTAAACAAACAAATAAGAGGTAATCTTCCTGCATAAGCTTTGTAGTAAAAACTGTCCAGCTTCTCAAATCCACAGTATTTCAAAAGCAGTTACTTTGACAGTGTCCAGCCACATAACTTTTAAGGCTACATTTATTTATTTTTTTCATTTAATTAGGCATTAATTTATGCGCCGATTTATAATTTATCTTTATAAGCTTCCAATTTCCTGCCACTTTTCGCAGCTAAATGATGAATTTCTAGCAGCCTGCATTCACTATTAGTGAGTGTTTACATCCTATACAGTTACCATTGCACCACATACGGTAACTTTGCCTTGGGCAGGATTAAGCTTGGTAGAGGTCACTATACCCCACCAGATCTCCTGGTATATGGCTCCCTCTTCACCTCTGCTTAATTGGATACAATTTGCTAAATGGTCAATAGACCTTGCATTTACTGAGACTTGGAGATTATAGAGGAGACAGCATACGAAGCTAATAAACACCTGCCACAGCCACACCCTGGTTGGTTGGATGGCTTCTGCCCCTCGATGAGTAATATAGTGGCTGTCCAGTGTATCTGTCTCATGTACTTTCCTTTAATCCAACCCTGGGCTGAGTGACGTAAAGTAAATTAAAGTTTTATTATCTCACACTTGACTATTTTAAACTATTTTTTACACGTGTGTATATTTAAAGGAAGTTAAGACAAAGGCTTACCAAAAACACTACTTGAATGCAATGCACTATAAATAAGGCTAGAGTATATTTATGTACTATGTAACAAGAAATTAACAAGAAAGCATTTAAAGGGGTTGTACTAAGTTTGGAAGTCATACTCTATCCACAGGATAAAGGGTAGCTTCTCAACTGCCAAGTTTCTGATGGCTAAGACCCCCATTGATCACAAGTGCTGTTTGAAAGAAGTGAGCTCAATCATGCACATATCGGCTCCATTTATTCTTAATGGAAATGCTGATGACCAGTAGAACGCTGAGCTAGGCAATTTTTGATGGTCCCACACAGAATAAATGGAGCAGAGGTGCACATGATTGACCACCTCTTCATTCACACGAGGTAGTACAGTGCCCCAGTTCATGGGATCAATGGGTGTCCCAGCAGTTGCACCCCTAACGATTGGGAAGTTATCCCCTATCCTATGGATAGAATATAATTTTCAAACATGACATAACTTCTTTAAGTGAAGTTATGGATGCGTGCAATCCTTCAAGGAAATGGACTTCAATTTTCAATTTCCTTCAAGTCATTGAGAGACTTTTGAGAGTACAAACACATTAACAGAGTACAGCTGACATGAAGAGTAAGTCTTACACAAAATGGTCCACTGTAGACAGCAATTCCTGAAAAAAACAAACAAAGGAATAGATAAGTTTTTACAATGCTGTAAGTGTTCAATATTTATTTTTGATGCAATACCCGAAACTAGATACTATTAAAATCATTATATGTTATTCTTACAGGGTGCAATTAGACTGGCTAACTAGGACGTGTTCCTAGGACTGATTGTTACCAGACAATCAGCCTGTCTAAATAGGCTACTTGCTTAAAAACCATCATTCTCGGCAGCACATTGTTCTGATTAAACAAGACTTGTGCTACTGAGAAGAATGTCACTCTTTGAGCACAGAATGATTGTACCAATGATCGTTCTGTGCTCATGGAAGTGTAGCATGAAAAGGTTATTAAACTATTGTCATTCGGCTGCTGTGTAGACAATCAGCAGTCGTTTTAACACCCGCAGGTTGGCCAGTCTAAATGCATCCATAAAGTGGTCTCTCACAGTATAATGTTTGTTCAGGGACGACCATTACAAGTTGAAAATACCATAATGTTAGGTGATAAATATATTAAAATAGTTCTGATGTTTACAAAATATCAACTCAAAATGAGATAAAGGGGAAATTTAAGAAAAGTAAGCAAAAACCTAATACACAAAAACAAAGTCGTTATACAGTGGCATGTAAAAGTTTGGGCACCCCTGGTCAAAATTACTGTTGTTATTGTGAAACAGTTAAGCAAGATGAATATGAAACTATTTTTAAAAGGGCTAAAGTTAGATGACACATTTACTTTGTAAAGTCATATTTTTACCTTTGAAAAACTACAAAAAGGAAAATGGACCAATGGAAAAGTTTGGGCGTATCTGCATGGTTAGTATCTAGTAGCACCCCTTTTTGCAAGTATCCCAATTTGTAAATGCTTTTTGTAGTCAGCCAAAAGTCTTTAAATTCTTGTTTGAGGGCTTTTCATCCATTCTTCCTTGGAAAATGCTTCCAGTTTTGTGAGATTCCTGGGTCATCTTGCATGCACTGCTATTTTGAGTTATAGCCACAGATATTCAATGATGTTCATATCAGGAGATTGTGGGGCCAATGGAAAACCTTCAGCTTGCACCATTTGAGGTAGTCTATTGTGGATTTTGACTTGTGTTGAGGATCATTATCCATTTCTAGAAGCCATCCTCTACAGATGGTGCTATGTTTACAGTCATATGAAAAAGTTTGGGCACCCCTATTAATCTTAACCTTAATGTTTTATAAAAATTGTTTTTTTTGCAACAGCTATTTCAGTTTCATATATCTAATAACTGTTGGACACAGTAATGTTTCTGCCTTGAAATGAGGTTTATTGTACTAACAGAAAATGTGCAATCTGCATTCAAACAAAATTTGACAGGTGCATAAGTATGGGCACCCTTATCATTTTCTTGTTTTAAATACTCCTACCTACTTTTTACTGACTTACTAAAGCACTTTTTTTGGTTTTGTAACCTCATTGAGCTTTGAACTTCATAGCTAGGTGTATGCAACCATGAGAAAAGCTACTTAAAGTGGCCACTGGCAAGTTGTTCTCCTGTTTGAATCTCCTCTGAAGAGTGGCATCATGGGCTCCTCAAAACAACTGTCAAATGATCTGAAAACAAAGATTATTCAACATAGTTGTTCAGGGGAAGGATACAAAAAGCTGTCTCAGAGATTTAACCTGTCAATTTCCACTGTGAGGAACATAGTAAGGAAATGGAAGAACACAGGTACAGTTCTTGTTAAGGCCAGAAGTGGCAGGCCAAGAAAAACATCAGAAAGGCAGAGAAGAAGAATGGTGAGATCAGTCAAGGACAATCCTCAGACCATCTCCAGAGAGCTGCAGCATCAACTTGCTGCAGATGGTGTCACTGTGCATCGGTCAACTATACAACGCACTGTGGTTTTTTGCCGCCATGCATAACGCCTTTTTGTATTACCAAACAACTCAATCTTGGTTTCATCAGTCCACAGGACCTTCTTCCAAACAGAAATTGGCTTCTCCAAATGTATTTTTGCATACCTTAGCCGACTCTGTTTGTGGAGTGCTTGCAGAAACGGCTTCTTTCGCATCACTCTCCCATACAGCTTCTCCTTGTGCAAAGTGCGTTGTATAGTTGACCGATGCACAGTGACACCATCTGCAGCAAGTTGATGCTGCAGATCTCTGGAGGTGGCCTGAGGATTGTCCTTGACTGAACTCACCATTCTTCTTCTCTGCCTTTCTGATGTTTTTCTTGGCCTGCCACTTCTGGCCTTAACAAGATCTGTACCTGTGTTCTTCCATTTCCTTACTATGTTCCTCACAGTGGAAATTGACAGGTTAAACTTCTGAGACAGCTTTTTGTATCCTGCCCCTGAACAACTATGTTGAATAATCTTTGTTTTCAGATCATTTGACAGTTGTTTTGAGGAGCCCATGATGCCACTCTTCAGAGGAGATTCAAACAGGAGAACAACTTGCAAGTGGCCACTTTAAGTAGCTTTTCTCATGATTGCATACACCTAGCTATGAAGTTCAAAGCTCAATGAGGTTACAAAACCAAAAAAAGTGCTTTAGTAAGTCAGTAAAAAGTAGGTAGGAGTATTTAAAACAAGAAAATGATAAGGGTGCCCATAGTTATGCACCTGTCAAATTTTGTTTAAATGCAGATTGCACATTTTCTGTTAGTACAATAAACCTCATTTCAAGGCAGAAACATTACTGTGTCCAACAGTTATTAGATATATGAAACTGAAATAGCTGTTGCAAAAAATATTTTTTTTATAAAACATTAAAGGGCACCTGTCACCCCGTTTTTTCAGTATGAGATAAAAATACTGTTAAATAGGGCCTGAGCTGTGCATTACAACAGTGTATTTTGTGGACCCCGATTCCCCACCTATGCTGCCAAAATACGTTACCAAAGTAGCCGTTTTCGCCTGTCAATCAGGCTGGTCTGGTCAAAAGGGCGTGGTGTCTTCCCCCAGATCTTGCTTAGTTTTCCGTTGGTGGCGTAGTGGTTTGCGCATGCCCAAGGTCCCGAATCCACTGCACAGGGGAGTTAAAAGAGCGCGATGTGCACTATTTCATTGGTGATCGGTGGGGGCGGCCATCTTCCTTTGGCCGCGCGTGCGCAGATTAATAGGGGTGCCCAAACTTTTTCATATGACTGTACATCAAGAATTTATTGACATTTAATTGAATCCATTCTTCGCTCTACCCATGAAATGTTCCCCATGCCATTGGCTGCAAAACAACCCCAAAGCAGGATTGATCAACCTCCATGCTTAATAGTTGTCGAGATATTTCTGTCCTTAAATTGTGGGCCCCTTTTTTCCTCCACATAAGCCTTTGATCATTGTAACATAGTAACACAGTTATTAAGGTTGAAGGAAGACTTTAAGTCCAACTAGTTCAACCCATATCCTAACCTAACATGCTCTAACATGTTGATCCAGAGGAAGGCAAAAAAAAAACCCTATGTGGCAAAGAGTAAGCTCCACATTGGGGAAAAAAATTCCTTCCCGACTCCACATACGGCAATCAGACTAGTTCCCTGGATCAACGCCCTATCAAGGAATCTAATATACATAACATGTAACATTATACTTTTCAAGAAATGCATCCAGTCCCCTCTTAAATTTAAGTAATGAATCACTCATTACAACATCATAAGGCAGAGAGTTCCATAGTCTTACTACTCTTACAGTAAAGAACCTGCGTCTGTTGTTATGCTTAAACCTTCTTTTCTCCAGACGTAGAGGATGCCCCCTTGTCCCTGTCTCAGGTCTATGATTGTGGCCAAAGAGTTCTAGTTTAACCTCATCAGTTCAAAAGACTTGTTTTCAAAATGCATCAGGCTTGTTTAGATGTTCATTTGCATACTTCTGATACTGAATTTTATGGTGAGAATGCAGGAGAGGTTTTCTTCTGATGACTCTTCCATAAAGGCTATATTTGTGTAGGTGTCTCTGAACAGTCTACCCCAACACCAGAGTCTGCTAAATCTTTCAAAAGGTCTTTCGCAGTCAAGCAGGGGTTCTGATTTGCCTCTCTAATAATCCTATGAACAACTTTAACTGAAATTTTGTGTGGTCTTCCAGACCTTTTCTTGACCTCCACTGTTCTTATTAACTGCCATTTCTTCATTACATTTCAAACTGAGGAAAGGGCAACTTGAAAATGCTTTGCAATCTTCTTATAGCCATCACCCGCTTTGTGGGCCTCCATCATTTTCATTTTCAGAATGCTAGGAGGCTGATTATTAGAACCCATGGCTGCTGTTTTTGGTACAAGGTTACAGGAGGCTAGGTTTTTATAAAGATGGGAAAATTCCATCACCTGGCATTTCCTAAAGATGATAGTAAACAAGCCATAACCCTAACAGGCTAATTAAGGTCTGAAAGCTTGGTCAATATTTTCTGGGCACACAAATTTCCAAGGGTGCCCAAACTTTTGCATTGACACATTTTCCTTTTTGTAATTTTTAAAAAGTAAAAAATGGCAATATACTGTATATACGGTATATATTTTTTTGCCTCAAATTCAAAGGAAATGTGTCATTTTTAACTTAAGCAAATTGAAGATGAAATGATCTCTAAATAGGCTAAACTGTTTCACAATAACAGTAATTTTGAACAGACGTATCCAAACCTTTTATATGCCACTGTAGGTTAGAAAAATCTGCTGCAAGCTAAAATCAATTGCTCTCAAGCACTCCTTCTGAGGAAGAACAGCCGAAACGCGTGTATATGGGTCCAATGTCGCAAATCCAACTCTGGGTAAATATAGTCATAGATAACCCTTGCCAAAAGTGTCATTTTTATAGGCACTCTCTGGCCTGCTTGCAGACTTAGGGTTCGGCTTAATGCTTTATTTCTGGGGTCCAGAGCCTCTCACCTAGCCAAATTAGTTCTCATGCTTCGCACTGACGAGGGCCAACTGCCCGAAACACCGTGTCTGCGAATTGAGATACTGATTTGGCTTTTATCCTAAGTCATATTGCATGACTCGTTAAAGGGTTGATTGTGACTTGTAGGATCGCTACTTCCAACAGGTGGCGCCATAGAGTTCAAGTCCTCTTTTTCTCTGAAGAGGCAATGTGCATGCTTTATTTCTGACATCCATCCTCCTTGATCTGCAACACAGGTTTGGGACATCTTCCAGCATCATTCTGCATTATTACCACCTCTCAAGCACTTGACACTTTCATAATATCGCTCAGCACTTTATATATTTTGCTGCTTCCTGAGATGTTAAGCAGAATATTTGTCTCCTGTCAGTAGTTCACTGCTGCTATATTAGGTATTGTTTGCATTAGGTGTTTACCCATTTTTCCAACATTATATTTATGATACCAATGATTTATTTCTTTGCATAGTGTCTTTTGTATTCTGCATAGCAGGTGTTGCCATATCCTTTGTTTTATGTCATTTAATGTGTTTTTATAAGCGTACATTGGTAACTAAATAAAGATTAATTTTTACATATTTTGTTTTTGGAGGATCTTTCCTCCCATCAAATTTTTTAGCCTTTTAATATATTGAAATAAACATATAATGTAGCACTGTGTACTTACAATTGCTTATTTTGCCTTTCTACTCAGCTAATTCTTCAGCTTTCCATTAGGTCTATGACATGCGTGAACAAAAACTGACTAGTTGAATTCTTCTAAGCACTATTTAGAACCAGGAGATCAATTTTCCCTGTGTGAGTCATGACTGCAGAGGATGGGGGGGTGATAAAAGTGGAGACAAGATAATTCCTGTTTATACATAGAGCAGAGAATAGAGAAGAATTAGCTGGGTAGAAAGGCAAAATGAGCAATTGTAAGTATACGGTACTCTATAATATGATGACTGCAATATATTAAGAGGGTACAAACTTTGATGGGAGGAGTGCTTTAAACAAAGTCATTCAGCTTGATCAATGATCATTTAATGGCTTGATTAAACAGGCTGACCACAATTCTATGTAGACAGAATGATTGCTAAAGTGATCAATTCTCCACGCATAGCATAGCATTGTTACCCGCATCACATCACCATCCCTGCTGATAACAATGTTTTTGTTGCTGGCATGAAAGATCCAATCACCTGATGAATAAGTATTAAGGCCCCGTCACACACAGCGACGCTGCAGCGATACAGACAACGATGTCGATCGCTGCAGCGTCGCTGTTTAGTCGCTGTGTGGTCACTGGGGAGCTGTCACACAGACCGCTCTCCAGCGACCAACGATGCCGAGGTCCCCGGGTAACCAGGGTAAACATCGGGTTACTAAGCGCAGGGCCGCGCTTAGTAACCCGATGTTTACCCTGGTTACCAGTGTAAAATGTAAAATAACAAACACTACATACTCACCTTCGCGTCCCCCGGCGTCCGCTTCCTGCACTGACTGAGCGCCGGCCCTAACAGCAGAGCGGTGACGTCACCGCTGTGCTGTAGTTTCACTTTCCGGCCGGCAGTCAGTCAGTGCGGGAAGCAGACGGCAAGGGACCTGACGGACACCGGAATGTGAGTATGTACTGTTTGTTTTTTTTACATTTACGATGGTAACCAGGGTAAACATCGGGTTACTAAGCGCGGCCCTGCGCTTAGTAACCCGATGTTTACCCTGGTTACCAGTGAAGACATCGCTGAATCCGTGTCACACACACCGATTCAGCGATTTCAGCGGGACCTCAACGACCAAAAAAAGGTCCAGGCCATTCCGACACGACCAGCGATCTCACAGCAGGGGCCGGGTCGCTGGTACGTGTCAAACATAGCGAGATCGCTACTGAGGTCGCTGTTGCGTCACAAAACTTGTGACTCAGCAGCGATCTCGCTAGCGATCTCGCTATGTGAGACGGGGCCTTTATGCTTGTTTGTTGGATGAATGCTGGCATGTTTACACAAGCCAATCAGTGAACAAGCGGTCTTCCCTATTTTCAGCTTGTCTCAATGAGTCCTAAATTTACAAGGCATATCAGATAGGATTACAAATTCTCTGCTCTTCCAACAAATTGATGCTAAGCAGGTTTGTAGATTGACATACTACATAAAGGCCAAATACAATCTATTATTTGGAAAGGGGAAATTAAAAACAATGACTGCTATGATGATTGGAGCAATAAATTGGATACAATATTAGAACCCTATATTTATTGCTACTTCCTTTTTTTCACATTAATCCCCATTTACAGTACTTCCTCATCCAAGCTCTGTTAAGGACATCATGAGCAGCTCATGCTGCACAGAACCTCATGCGTAGAATGAACTCTTTGCGGTACAAAGTTTACTATGACATACAGATACTATAAATTAGATGTACAGCACACTTATTGAGTGTTTATCAATGGCATTCGGCCTATTCGGTAAATCTGTAACTACTGATTAAATATGCAAATTGTCTCTTCACAGAGTAAAGGTACCTTCACACTAAACGATATTGCTAGCGATCCGTGACGTTGCAGCGTCCTGGATAGCGATATCGTTTAGTTTGACACGCAGCAGCGATCAGGATCCTGCTGTGATATCGCTGGTCGTTGAACAAAGTTCAGAACTTTATTTGGTCGTCAGACCGGCGTGTATCGTCGTGTTTGACACCAAAAGCAACGATACCAGCGATGTTTTACACTGGTAACCAGGGTAAACATCGGGTTACTAAGCGCAGGGCCGCGCTTAGTAACCCGATGTTTACCCTGGTTACCAGCGTAAAAAATGTAAAAAAAACAAACCGTACATACTCACCGTCACGTCCCCCGCCGTCCGCTTCCCACACTGACTGAGCGCCGTAAAGTGAAAGTGAAAGCACAGCTCTGCTGTTAGGGCCGGTGCTCAGTCAGTGCAGGAAGCAGAGGCCGGGGGACGCGAATGTAAGTATGTACTGTTGTTTTTTTTTACATTTTACGCTGGTAAGCAGGGTAAACATCGGGTTACTAAGCGCGGCCCTGCGCTTAGTAACCCGATGTTTACCCTGGTTACCCAGGGACCTCGGCATCGTTGGTGGCTGGAGAGCGGTCTGTGTGACAGCTCTTCAGCGATCAAACAGCGACGCTGCAGCGATCGGCATCGTTGTCGCTATCGCTGCGGCGTCGCTTAATGTGAAGGTACCTTAAGAGCCAACTATTGGAATTAGCAAACCTAAAAGTCAATATTTACCCTTTAATAAGCCTTGCAATATGAATTAAGATAAAAGTCAAACCAGAATCTCAATTATCAGACAGTACTTTGGGGTGTTGCCTCTCATCAGTGCAAAGTGTGAGATCTGATTTGGCTAGGCGAGAGGCTCTGGACTGGGGTCTAAAAGATAACATTTCTCCTTGTGGAGCATGACAAGCCAAGCCTAGCATGTCAGAGTTAGGGGACCTATAAGCCATACATGCTCCTCTGGGAAATTAAACATGCAAATTGTCACTTCAAAGAGGAAGAGGACTAGACTCAGATCAGTTAGTTTACATTCATGGTGAGCATATCTATATGGCTCAATTCACTCGACATAAACCAGTCTAGAACTTGATGGTGTATCATTTCTGGTGTATGGAATAGCATAGCAGACTCATTTAAATTTTTCATTGAGGTTCTATAGGTGAAGTTTCCTAATTTGGCATCACTGTATTCATTACAAAGGCAGCAGAGATGAACTGAGTACAGAGCCTAATATGTATAGGAATCTCCTTCAGGTCCCTAATTCACATACATGTTCTATCAGTAATTTTCACAGATCAAACACTTACTTATTAAATCTCCAGTGCAATTTTTTGGGTCTGTAAAAATCATCTCCCATCAGCGTGTGATCCATGAACACACTGATTAACATTGTAATGGATAAGTGAGGGTGTGCAATATAATAATTTTTTCAGATGTGAAAATCACTGATGAAACATTGATACCAAGAGCAAGTGCACGCAACGGTTTTCTCTCCATCTGAGAAAAAACAATTATTCTGATCAGAGTTTGATCAAAGTGGCATCAGTTTTTCAGAGGTAGAGAAAAAAAAAAAGTTTCTCTACCCTCCTCAATTCTATCAGTCCGTGAAAATTGGACTGCACACGGACCCACGTACTTACATTGCTGATTTTCATCTGACACTCGGATCAAAATCTTATGTCTCCAGATTTTTACTCAGACCACTTGGCCTGAGGAAAAAATTGGGACATGCACAGTCCCATAGAATATCAAGGGTACGAGTGCTATGTGTCAAAACAACGGATATCACTGATCCAATATAATCGGTTTTGTGCTCCAGCCCTAAAAAGTGAAACATTTACCAAAAACTGAGGAAAATTGGATCCAAAAAACTGATCAAACTTAAATTGTCTATTTGTTTGCATAAATTAAAAATAATCGATAGCTGAAAGAGGCCTTAGAAGTGTATGCCATTGCATAATTTCCCTATCGAAATAAATATGTATGCTTCACACTTAGATAGCATGTCTATGGGGAACTCAGAAGAAGTCCACTATAAGCTGAACAACTACACTATCTGCATAGCTAGCATGTATCAGGATAGTCTAGAGCTCTAAAAACTGGTCAGGGAGCTCTAAAAACTGGTCAGGGAAGAAGTCCAAATCCAAGCAACGTTCACGCCATGTTTATCAGTTATGTCTGAATGGGTCGTTTAGGAGGTAAAAGAGAAAGTCCTCTTGGCATCAGTTTGAAAGGTTACTATCTGGATACAATGAGTCTTTAGTTTGGACTATTTTCTGTACTATGATATTCAACTTTTCTAAAATTCAGAAACATCTTTATATTTCTGTGCTAATCAGTAGTGAGAATCATAACATACAGTGGAGAAGTGGCATGGATTGCTCCTCCTTTCCTGGAAACAGGGTGCGGTGCGTGACATTAGTAACTTAACTACAGTAAATTGAAATTCACTTGTCACTTGGTATCTTTAGAAGACATGTAAATCATAACATTTAACTTTGTAGCTTATCATAGAGAAAAGTTCCCATAAGTACATTGTAGGTTTTTATTAATTGTGATGTGGAAGTCTGAATATCTCAGCTTCGCTCAGTGAGTCATTGCTTATTCTTTACATTGACGTAAGAGACAAAAATAGCCCATGGGACAATCGTAAGGAAGATGAGTGAGTAGGACATTTTCTCTGATGTAAGTTAGGCAGTAAGTTAATGTACTGTGGCAGGCTGCATTGTAGGCAGATTAGGTCACAAAAAGAAATTAACTCTTAGGAGTCAACTGAATACAAGAAGTAATCATAAAAAGTACATGCCTGTAATAAACAGTATGCCTTAGAACAAATGTTAGTTTATGATATCATTTTGAGGGCAATACATGTTCGCCTAGATTCATTAAGCCTCGCTTTTTGTATTCCTGTCTTAATGAGGGGCTTTCAGAAATAAGATGTGCCGAATTCATTAAAGCTTCGGCAAGTTTCCTGGGTTACGAAGAGGCAATGGAAGAAAAGGCACTCACAGGAAAACTTCATCACATTAAAGTCGGCCCTTACCTACGCTAAACAGGAATACTTCACGACCCTCATATCTTCTTTATCCCATTAGCCCAATCAATTAGTCAACACTTTTAATAATTGGTAGAGAAAGGTTGAACTTGATCGAACTAAGGCTACTTTCACACTAGCGTTAACTGCAATACGTCGCAAATGCGTCGTTTTGCCGAAAATACGCATCCAGCAAAAGTTCTTGCTGGATACGTTTTTTCGTCATAGACTAACATTAGCGACGCATTTGCGACGCATTGCCAAACGTTGCGTCCGTTTTGCGACGCTTGGGTGTGTGGTAGCGGACCGTCGGGAGAAAAAAACGTTACATGTAACGTTTTTTGCTCCCGACGGTCCGCTTTTTCCGACCGCGCATGCGCGGCCGGAACTCCGCCCCCACCTCCCCGCACTTCCCCGCACCTCACAATGGGGCAGCGGATGCGTGGGAAAAATGCATCCGCTGCCCCCGTTGTGCGGCGGAGACCACGCTAGCGTTGGGAACGTCGGCCCGACGCACAGCGACGGGTTGTTCCCGACGCTAGTGTGAAAGTAGCCTAAGTCCTTTTCAACTTACGGTATGTAACTTCCTCCTCCTATCTTGAAGAAGTGAAGAAACAACTTAATGCCAAAGCTAACAGACAATTCTATATACTTCTCCTTCTAGACCCATCCTCTGACCCCAACACAGTTGATGACTCGCTCCTGCTACAGATCCTCTCTTTCCTTGGTATTAAAGATCTTGCCCCTCCTGGATCTCTTCATACTCCTCTAACCGCACATTTAGTGTCTTACATTACCATACTACTTAATCATCCTGCCCTCTCTCTGTTAATGTCCCTTAAGGCTCGTTCTGGGACGCCTATTCTTCTCAACTTATAACTTTGACCTGGAACAACTTTTAAAGTCCCATTGCTTCTGGTATCATCTATACGCAGATGACACTGAAATCTACCTCTCTGGCTCACTGCTGCCTAGAATCCCAGAATGTTCATCAGCCATATCCTCCTTCCTCTCATTATGCTCCTTAACTTAATGAGGACAAACCAAACTTATCTTCCATCTCACTTAACTCCCTTACCAGATTGATCTATCAC
The DNA here is from genome assembly GCF_051348905.1 of Ranitomeya variabilis. NCBI lineage: Eukaryota > Metazoa > Chordata > Amphibia > Anura > Dendrobatidae > Ranitomeya > Ranitomeya variabilis. The sequence continues at coordinate 219,610,055 of NC_135234.1, forward strand.
TATAAAGGACACCATGCTTTTCCTTCTACCGGAAGTACGCTGCCTCGGAGTAACTATTAAATTCTCCCATGCCTTTCAAACCACAAATCAAAGGTCTTACTATCTCCTTCCACTTCCAACTCAAAAATATTTACAGAATTCGTCCCTTCCTCAACCCTCAATCTACTAAAATGTTAGTGCATTCCCTCATCATCTCATGCTTAGGGTACTGTCACACAGTGGCACTTTGGTCGCTACGACGGTACGATCCGTGACGTTCCAGCGATATCCATACGATATCGCAGTGTCTGACACGCTACTGCGATCAGGGACCCCGCTGAGAATCGTACGTCGTAGCAGATCGTTTGAAACTTTATTTTGTCGCTGGATCTCCCACTGTCATCGCTGGATCGTTGTGTGTGACAGCGATCCAGCGATGCGTTCGCTTGTAACCAGGGTAAACATCGGGTTACTAAGCGCAGGGCCGCGCTTAGTAACCCGATGTTTACCGTGGTTACCAGCGTAAAAGTAAAAAAAAAAAAAAACGTACTTACTCACATTCCGGTGTCCTTCAGGTCCCTTGCCGTCTGCTTCCCGCTCTGACTGACTGCCGGCCGGAAAGTAAGAAGAGCAGAGCACAGCGGTGACGTCACGGCTGTGATCTGCTTTCACTTTACGGCGGCACTCAGTCAGAGCGGGAAGCAGACGGCAAGGGACCTGAAGGACACCGGAATGTGAGTATGTACGGTTTGTTTTTTTTTACTTTTACGCTGGTAACCACGGTAAACATCGGGTTACTAAGCGCAGCCCTGCGCTTAGTAACCCGATGTTTACCCTGGTTACCCGGGACCTCGGCATCGTTGGTCGCTGGAGAGCGGTCTGTGTGACAGCTCTCCAGCGACCACACAACGACTTTCCAACGATCACGGCCAGGTCGTATCGCTGGTCGTGATCGTTGGAAAGTTGCAGAGTGTGACAGTACCCTTAGACTACTGCGATATCCTACTCTGTGGCCTTCCTGTTAACATTCTCGCACCTCTCCAGTCCGTCCTTAACTTTGCTGCCCAACTAATCCACCTCTCTGCTGGCTACTCCTCCTCTTCTCCCATCTGCAAATCCCTTCACTGGCTCCCAATTCCCAAGTGTATCCAGCACAAACTACTATCACTGACCCAAAAAGCCGTCCATAATCTGTCTCTGCCGTACATCTCTGAACTAATCTCCCGATAGCTCACCACACATAATCACTGGTATGCACAAGACCTCCTTCTCTCCTCCACTCTCGTACGTTCCTCACCCAATCGCCTTCAAGACTTCTCCCAATCATATACCTTCCTCTGGAATTCCGTGTCCCAACAGGTCCGATTGTCTCCAACATTCAAGTGGAACTTGAAAATCCATCTCTTCAAGACAGCTTACAGCATGCAATGACCCAGCTATAACCGCACTACCACCGAAGCTGCTGCAACCCCCGACCTACTGTCTTCTTCCCTATTACCCTGTAAAATGTAAGCCCGCGAGGGCAGGAGCCTCTCTCCTGTACCAGTTTGTCACTGTTATTTTGTTCATTCTAATTTTGTATATAACCTCCTTCTGATGTACAACACCATGTAATCAACGGTGCTCTAAAAATAAATAATAAAAATAATCTTATCAGAGGTGTCTGCCTCCATGCAGCTTACCAGAAAGATCACTCGTTAGGGACTGGAGTAACATTTTTGGTGTAAGAAATGCTGCCACTTTTTGATAATTTGACTGGTGGGCATAGTCATACCCCACCTTGCCCCATGGCCTCCACAGCTCCACCCATTTTGCCAGAGCAGCCCAAAAAGTTGCAATGTTTACGCAGCTCTGCATTTTACAAAAATGTATCAATTTTCAAAAGTGTTTTACTCCAGTCTTCTCACGGAAACACTTTGATGATTCATGGCTGTTCGCCCTTATTGTTTTAAACTTTTTATGAAATTTTAACTAGAGGCAAACAAGTTTACCTGATTAAAGTAATCTACAGGATAGGGCTTACTACTTATAGTTCCATGGTGCAAAAGATGCACCCACTGTCACACCCACTGTGCTAATACTAACTTGTTAGTGCATAACTTGTGCAGTCATTTGTCTTGGCTGGTGGAGAAGGTCTTTGGCCTCATGCAGCTACCACACCAATGGACTGCACACATATGCATTCAATGAGGGCTGGTGAGCAATGAGCCCATTCAGACATGTCAGTCATTTGTCACAATGAATTTAAACCCTTAAAATTGTCTACTCTTAAGCTGTCGTAGTCAAACATTTCAGAAATTTTACATCACAGAATTTAATTTTGCTCTACACCCATAGATATATATATATATATAGATATACTATACATACAATTGGTTAGCCTCATTATTTGAATATTGTGCAACAGAATAATTTAATTATGGCCTAATGGATGTATTTGGACCCTAAATTATGTTACGACTTGCATATAGTATAGCAATAATTTTTACAGTTAGTTGTATATACAACACAGATTTTCAGTGAAGGTGTCCTCGAACGACGGGGGTATAGTTATGGAGTAGGAGATCTACAGAGCAAGGTCAGTGTCCCCGGGTGGCCACAGCATGAGCAGCTATCTACTTGGCAGTGGTCGGGAGTTTAGACAAAGGCTTGCCTGAATGTTTCTACCCCCGGCCACATTTGATCAGAAGGACGGTTTCGGAGAATGAGGAGGCCTAATTAGAGCAATATAAGAAATACTACCCAACTTTTATGCACACTGATCATTTTTCATACCGAGCTCTAGATACTACATACATACACCATGCAGAGGAAAGGCCCCTTTTTTTTTTGCGGGGGGGGGGGGGGGGTGTCGTGCAAACACTTATACAACCTGATACTAATTATTTGTTTTTACAAATAAAAATAGGTAGAAATAGGAAAGGCCATTTTTAACATCATAATATCCTGCTGGTAAAACTATGATTGCAACAAAACTACAGTAAGCAGCCCAGTAAGTGACGCATCGCTACAATCAGGGTCTCTGACCATACAGTACACTGCAGTCAGATTAAGCCCTTTAAAGTTTTAGTTTTTTCCCCCATGTGTAATAACTAAACCATAGTTAAAGGGAACCTGTCACCACGTTTTTGGAAGATGGGATAAAAATAGCGTTAAATAGGGGCAGAGGTGGGCGTTACATTAGTGTGTGTGTTATGCGTTTATTACCCACCTAAGTTGCCGAAATAACTTTGCAAAGTCTCCGTTTTCGCCTGTCAATCAGGCTGGTCAGGTCGCATGGGCGTTGTCTTCCCCCAGATTTGGCGTAGTTTTCCGTTGGTGGCGTAGTGGTGTGCGCATGCCCAAAGTCCGGAATCCTCTTCCAGGGGATTTAAAATAGCGCGGTGTTCGTTATTGCATTGGTGATCGGTGGGCGCGGCCATCTTCCTTTGGCCGCGCGTGCGCAGAAGCGGCGCTCTGCTGGCCGCGGCTTCAGGAAAATGGCCGCCGCGATATCCATCTGCGCACGCGCGGCATCCCGCGGCCATTTTCCTGAAGCCGCGGCCAGCAGAGCGCCGCTTCTGCGCACGCGCGGCCAAAGGAAGATGGCCGCGCCCACCGATCACCAATGCAATAACGAACACCGCGCTATTTTAAATCCCCTGGAAGAGGATTCCGGACTTTGGGCATGCGCACACCACTACGCCACCAACGGAAAACTACGCCAAATCTGGGTGAAGACACCACGCCCATGTGACCTGACCAGCCTGATTGACAGGCGAAAACGGAGACTTTGCAAAGTTATTTCGGCAACTTAGGTGGGTAATAAACGCATAACACACACACTAATGTAACGCCCACCTCTGCCCCTATTTAACGCTATTTTTATCCCATCTTCCAAAAACGTGGTGACAGGTTCCCTTTAAAATGCTGTCTGTAGAGTGTAAATACTTACTATGGACACTATTAACTCTTCCTACTAGAATTATGCCAATTATGATGCTAATTGGGCAATGTGACCAAAAGCAAGGAGAGGGGAGAAGCCCTTATACATTTAGGAACTGCAGTTACAGTTTGCCTGTATTATCACTGGAGAGAGGAGATTGGCCACATTAAAGGTATATTATAATCATTCATTTTGTAGACTTCTGCTTTAAGGCACAGTGAAAGCAATAGGCCAAAAGAAACCAGAGTTGCTCTGCATTAAATGATATGTGCCTATAATGAAATATGAAATATAAATCATGCATTCCTTCATTACTACTGACACACCAAGCTGTAAGGGCAAGAAGACATTATTCTCCCATTATCCTAATGAAGGAAGGAGCAATGATATTTTGGATCTAGCATATGTACAACCTCTCTTGGAATGAAAATAGCCTTTACTACATGATAATTATGGTATTTTAGCTCTCTCGTTGCCTACAAGAAACTCCATGTTGCCAATAATATCTCTGCTGACATCACAAGCTGTGACGCCGTTCATGTTGCCAAGATAACTTAACACCCTCTATTCTTTATTCCAGCTGATACATGCCTTGAGGCTGATCCAGGAGGAAATTGTAACTCATTATTTTCCAGTGATAAAACATTGTCTTTATTATACCAGCTTCTCAGCACTGTCATGATCTGTGAATTGGGTGATTGTATGCGTGAAGAAGCTGAAACAATACATGGATTCATCACTTCATCAGTATGGGCAGATGGTTTGCATGGATTTAATGGAGTCTGGATGAGGATTTGAAAAATTTACAACTAAAAAAGATCTATGACACAAAATTTGTATCAAAAATAGAACTGTTAATTTCATTGACCTACTAGCTGCTTTCCCAGCTTAGGACCACAATAGGGGATTTTAGCAACAGTAAGAGTTTTCCCGTTGTTTTCTCTTGCTAATCCAGGGTATTTAACATTTTCATATGTGGTCTTTGAAGTTTTAAAGGGGTAATTTGGCTCGGCTGACTTCCGCATGGAAGTTGAGTGGAGCCAGTAACGTCAAGCCTATAGACATCTGCTAAGTGGCGTGAATGTACCTGTTCTATTCTAGTGAATCATTTCTTAATTAACACTACTTAGTTCAGTGAATCTGGCTATATACATTACATGGCTGCCGGCAGAACAATGTTTTGGTCGATTGTTTGGCTGACAGCCATCTCAGCCGACTCTCACATACATAAGCGTGCTATCTTCTTTGAGCGTTCTTGTATTTTCTATGAAAAGTCTGAAACGTTAGCTGTTGGCAGTACAATGTGATCGGCAGTCTGAAATCGGCCATACACGATCGATATCTCTCTCAAAAATAAGTCAGCCAACTCCCCTATACACACTACACCACAGGCCGAACCCATTAAAACTGCCTGGGGTCTTTAGTTAGCGGCTGACCCCTAGTTATCAGCTTTTATTTATCAGTCCAGAGTTCGGTCCTATCTTATTGATGACCTGTATTGCAGACAGCTCATTGCAGAGGCAATCCAGTGAGCAATAACTGGTTTGGAATTTACAGTAGTATTCCTTTACATATAAAAGATGTTCAATACCATTCAAAAACATATGATTAAAAACCTGCCTGGGTTTTAAATGCACACTTTTATAGGCTACAATAGCAAAAGTGCAGTTTTATATTTCTATAGTGCCTAATGTGAAATGTAGAGTGTCAATTAATATTTTTTCTTTCCTTTGGGCAAACCAGTTTCTGCTAATTGTGAGATAACACTAACTACCTACTGGGGTCTTTAGTACTGTTAATTTCATTATGAGTTATAAGGCTATGTGCCCACGTTGCGGATTCATGTGCGGATTTTTCTGCACCATTTTAAAAAAATCCGCAAATTTCCTGTGTTTTTTGTGCGACTTTCACCTGCGGTTTTACACCTGCAAATTCCTATTGAGGAGAGTTGACATGCTGCGGAAAATACAACGCAGCGTTTCCGCGCGGTACTTTCTGCACCATGGGCACTGCGGATTTGGTTTTCCATAGGTTTACATGTTACTGTAAACCTAATGGAAAACTTCTGCGAATCTGCAGCGGCAAATCCGCTGCGGATCCGCAGGCAAATCCGCAACGTGTGCACATAGCCTTAGACTTAAGCTTGCCATACACATTAGATGGCTGCTCATTTAGCCGGCCACTTTCTTGGTTGTCTCTCCCATAACAGGAGCTCAAGTTCGGCCAATAGCTCATGTTTTCTATGAGATAACAGTCATCAGACATCTCTGATGACAGCTTGTCTCCAGGAAAACCTTAGGATCCGCAATAAAAAAATCAAGTATCCAAGATCCAGAACTTCCTCAACAATCAAATCTCTGGGGCCCAAACACATTACACGGTCGGCCAAACCCTTCGATATGGGCAGGTTTGGCCGACATTAGTCCAATAGGTCATCAATGAAAAAGTAGTGGACAACCTCTAATATTTGGTTGCACAGCCTTTGGAATAAATAACTGCAATCAATTGCTTCATACTGTATGACTGTCAACAAGTTTCTTACAACGCTCAAATGGAATTTTGGACCACTCTTCTTTTGCAAATTGCTCCAGGTATCTCATATTTGAAGGGTGCCTTCTCCCAACAGCAATTTTAAGATATCTCCACAGGTGTTCACTAGGATTTAGATCCGGACTCTTTGCTGGCCACTTCAGAACTTTCCAGCGTTTTTCTTCCATCCATTTCTGGGTGCTTCTGGAAATGCAGTGGGTACGGAAAGTATTCAGACCCCTTTAAATTTTTCACTCTGTTTCTTTGAGCCATTTGGTCAATTTAAAATGTTCATTTTTTTCTCATTAATGTACACTCTGCACTCCATCTTGTCTGAAAAAAAACAGAAATGTAGAAATTTTTGCAAATTTATTAAAAAAATAAAAACTGAAATATCACATGGTCATAAATATTCAGACCCTTTGCTCGGTATTGAGTAGAAGTACCCTTTTGAGCTAGTACAGCCATGTATCTTCTTGGGAATGATGCAACAAGTTTTCATGCAGGAAATCTCTGTACTTGGCCGCATTCATGTTTCCTTCAATGACAACCATTCATCCTGTCCCTGCAGCTGAAAAACACCCACATAGTGCATGGTTTTCTCCACTCATACTGCTTAGAATTATCAACAAAAAGGTCTATCTTCATCTCATCAGACTAGAGAATCTTATTTATCATAGTCTGGGAGTCCTTCATGTGTTTTTTTAGCAAACTCTATTCAGGCTTTCACATGTCTTGCACTGAGGAGAGGCTTCTGTCGGGCCACTCTGCCATAAAGGCCCGACTGGTGGAGGACTACAGTGATAGTTGACTTTGTGGAACTTTCTCCCATCTCCTTACTGCATCTCTGGAGCTCAGCCAAAGTGATTTGGGGGGTTCTTGTTTATCTCTTTCACCAAGGCTCTTCTCCCACGTTTCCTCGGTTTGGCTGGATGGCTAGGTCTAGGAAGACTTCTGGTGGTCCTAAACTTCTTCCATTTAAGGATTATGGAGGTCGCTGTGCTCTTAGGAACCTTGAGTACTGCAGAAATTCTGTTGTAAGCTTGGCCAAATCTGTGCCTTGCCACAATTCTGTCTCTGAGCTCCTTGGCCAGTTCCTTTGACAGGATTCTCATTTGGTCTGACATACACTGTGAGCTGTGAGGTCTTATATAGACAAGTGTGTGCCTTTCCAAATCAAGTCCTATTAGTTTAATTAAACACAGCTGGACTCCAATGCAATGAAAGAGTAGAACCATCTCAAGGAGGATCACAAGGAAATGGATAGCATGTGGCTTAAATATGAGTGTCTGAGCAAAGGGTCTGAATAATTATGACCATGTGATATTTCAGTTTTTTAATATACAAAAATGTCTACATTTCTGTTTTTTTTCCAGTCAAGATGGGATGCAGAGTGCACATTAATGAGAAAAAATGAACTTTTTTGAATTTACCAAATGGCTACAATGAAACAAAGAGTGAAAAATTTAAAGGGGTCTGAATGTTTTCCGTACCCACTGTATGTTTGGGGTCATTGTTCTGCTGTTAGACCCATGACTTATGATGCAAACCCAGCTTTCTGACACTGGACACTACATTGCGACCCCAAAAACCTTCGATACCCTTCGGGCTTCATTATGCCTTGCACATAGTCAAGGCACACCTACTATAGCATACTAGTCTGTGTTTAGTGTATTTTCACAGCAGATTGCAGCTATGACAGATGCACAATAAACCAAGTTGTAAGAACTTCCAAGTATCAAATCACACTTTCCACTAATGATGTTTTCATCTGAATGTCACAGCTATTTGTCATGGCCTTCCTTTTCCTGGGAAACTAACAAAAATGATCTGATTTTATCTATGCAAGAGCACAACGTATTTCAGAAACCTACCAGAATATTGTTTTGCAGCCTACTTGAATATCTTCTGGAAAGGAAGGGGTCTACAATGCGGTAACTCATTTTCATATTAAATTGAAATAGTATGCGCTACAATTAACTATAGATGAATGAAGCCTACTTTGTCTCCTTTTTTTAAACTGTTGCAATGTGTCTCCCTCTGTGTCTGGAGCTTTTTGAGGATAAGGAGATGTGCGGGCGGCTTGACCTGGATCCACCCCAGGTAATGAATCAGCTACTGAGGATTTGTGCAGGACGAATCCTCCACCGATGTTAAGGACAACGTGCCTGCCGGTCACGTCTGTCTTCTCACTGACATACGGGAGTTGCTGTCCCATGTCTATGTGACGTCACTCGAGATGCAGACTATCTTCTATGGGCGCAGAAGAATTAATGAGACTGACCATTGGATGCGTTTCAAAGGTTGCGACCTTCTTGAGGGATGAGGTACACAGGAACAGATATTTATATCCATGCATCTACAGTGATTGGTGAAATTGAGGATAATGCTCAAAAGGCAAATAATTCAATCTCACTATTCAAAACATATGGTTTTAAGGAGTTTAATGTGCAGATTCATTTACTCTCTCTTCTTGACATATGGCAGATAAAATTTCATCCTTTCCAGTGTTCTTCCACATGTTCTATCCCCCAAAATTGACTTCCTATCATTAGTCCACCATGTACTGTTGTATAATGATAGCAGAAAAAATATCCCACAAATTGTCTTTTGATATTGTAAAAATGCTCCTTCATTCTCACTTTTAATTCACGCTTTGTCCTTTCTATATAAAGCTTCTGACAAGGGCATTGTAAGCAATATAGAATGCCTCTAGCATGACAAGTAATATGTGTGTTGATCATGAATGTTTCGTCAGAGTTAGAAAATGCAAATGTGGGAAGACAATTGTGTGCTGCGTTGCTCTGCACATACAGTATAATAATGTTATAAATTTTTTCTGACTGGTCCTTTTATTTCTGACCACTGTTGTAGCTATTTGGCTGGCCTGATTATTTGCTTTTCTATATACAAAGCTTGGTTTGGAAGGGATAAAATCTCCAATTACTTCATCCCCCTTTAAAAGTGACCAATGTTTTTGGACAATTGTTCTTAAATGTCCACATTCCTGATTGTACTGTGTTATTATGAGGATACTTAATTCAGAGGAATCATCTTCTTTTTCTACCTTTTTCTTTGAATGTGCCTTCAGTAATGATTCTCTGGGTGTTTTTTTCTACCACTTTATTTATAGTTTGTAATTTATTTCTATTATATCCTTTCTGAACAAATTTATTTAACATTTTCTTTGATTCTTCCTGATAATCCTCCTGATTAGTGCAATTTCTCCTGATTCTCATTAATTGTCTCTTGGGTATATTTTCCAGCCATACTGGAAAATGGAAACTGTCCATTCCAATATAGCTGTTGCTATCAGTGGGCTTACTGTATGTTTTAGTTGCTATATTGCCCTTTCCTATAAATACAGTAATATCCCCAAAAATAATGGCTTTATCACTGATGGTTGATGTAAAATGTAAATTTAAATTATTTTTATTAATATCATTTAAAAATATATCCAGTGATAATGGACCCCCTGACCAAATAAAAATTTCATATATGAATTGTTTCCATAGAACCAGACCCGCACGGGGCTCCGGTTAGGCCCGAAGTGTAATGTCCTCCCGTCTAACAACGTATAGATTAGCAAAACCCGATGCAAATCCGATCCCCATGGCAGTACCCCAGGTCTATAGATAAAACTGATCATCGTATTTCAAGTAATTGTGTGTTAAACTGAAATCTATTGCCTGAGTGATGAAATGTATTTGTTTTACTGGTATTATCACATCATCTTCTCCCTTATTTAAAAAAAGAATTGGCTGCTTCACATCCCTTTGCACTCTCAATGGTGGTGTAAAGGGATGTTATATCTAATGTGCCTAAAATATAATGTGGCCCCTTCTAATGGTCTTTAAAATTTGTAATATATGCTCTGTATCTTTAATACATGTAGGAAGGTTGGGAACAAATTTCTGTAAAAATTATGTAAAATATGATCCAAGTATTCAGACAAATTCGCTGTCAGACAATTTAGACCAGATATTAATTTCATATTAGCATTTTCATCTCTTGTAGGAAGACTGATAAGAGAATAACCTGGCATGTACCCTGTGTAAGTGCCTGTAACAGCCAGTATAAAGGTAATATGAGAAAACTGATAACTGCTGTAAAAGTGGAGCTACAAACCTTTTCTTTTTTTATGGACACGATGGGCTATTGTTTCTCTACAATGGAAGACCATACTGAAAATTCAATCCTGTAACCTCGCCAGCTCACTTCTTAAATGCAGTTCAGAAGTCGTGATCTGCAGAACCAGATCCTCAATATGTCACCTAATCTTGATTGTTTCAGTAGACAGGAAGCCATGCCAGCCAATTCAGCTTATAGCAGTATTTCTGTATAAAAGAGACAAATGTAGGAAACAGAGTAAGCAACAAAGGAAACTGAACTTATCAAAAAGCAGACCATTGCTTTATTACTATTTACAAGAAGTCACATCCACTAACAATTATTTTTTATGCCTGTGGCCTTCATATACATAGTGTATAAATTACATATGAATAATAAGTTACCAGGACTATAATACTAATACCCTTTCCTTAGAGTAGGTTATCAATAAAAAGATCGGTGCAGGTCTGATATCCGGGTGCCTTGCCTAAGGGCTGTTAGCAGGTCCCACAGTGGCCAGTAATACAGTGTGTGGAGTCAAAACAGAACAGGTGCATAGACTGTGTAATGGCTGATAACACAGCTCAGCTTCTATTCACTACAATGGGATACTCCGCACCCCACGTATCTGATATTGGTGACCTATCCAATAGAAAATTCATTAATAACATAGTCCAGGACAAACACTTTAACATGTGCCTGGAAAGGTGTGGGCTCAGCACCGGAGCCCACATCAAAAGGAGGGATTCCGATGCAACGTCGGAAAGGGGTTAACCTAAGTTACTAAAAAAATTAGAAGTCATCAGCATCAGAACAGGTTTGTACTAAAACATTTTCAAGAAAAGGATAGCACCAATCCAGAAGAAAGCACTAGAAGTGCTTCTCAGTAAATTAGAATATAATCAAAAAGTTAATTTATTTCAGTTCCTGAATACAAAAAGTGAAACACATATATTATGTAGAGTCATTACAAACAGAGTCATCTATTTTAAGTGTTTATTTCTGTAAATGTTGTTGATTGTGGCTTACCGCCAATGAAAACCCAAATATCATGCTTTAGTAGGCACCACAATCATGGGAAAGACTGCTGACTTGATAGATGAACAGAAGGCAGTCATTGACACACTCCACAAGGAGGGTAAGCCACAAAAGATCATTGTTAAAGAAGCTGGCTGTTCACAGAGTGCTGTATCCAAGCATATTAATGGAAAGTTGAGTGGAAGAAAAAAGTGTGGTAGAAAAAGCACAAGCAACCGGGATAACCGCAGCCTTGAAAGGAATGTTCAGAAAAGGCCATTCAAAAATTTGGGGGAGATTCACAAGGAGTGGACTGCTGCTGGAGTCATTGCTTCAAGAGCCACCACACACAGACGTATCCAGGACATGGGCTACAAGTGTCGCATTCCTTGTGTCAAGCCACTCATGACCAATAGACAACACTAGAAACGTATTACTGGGGCCAAGGAGAAAAAGATCTGGAATGTTGCTCAGTGGTCCAAGGTGTTGTTTTCAGATGAAAGTAAATTTTGCATTTCATTTGGAAATCAAGGTGCCAGAGTATGGAGGAAGAGTGGAGAGGCCACAATCCAAGCTGCTTGAAGTCTAGTGTGAAGTTTCCACAATCAGTGATGGTTTGGGGAGCCAGGTCACCTGCTGGTGTAGGTCCACTGTGTTTTATCAAGACCAAAGTCAGTGCAGCCGTCTACCAGGAAATTTTAGAGCACTTCATGCTTTCCTCTGCCAACAAGCTTTTTGGAGATGGAAATTTCATTTTCCAGCAGGACTTGGCACCTGTCCACACTGCCAAAAGTACCAATACCTGGTTTAAAAACCAACAGTATCCCTGTGCTTGATTGGCCAGCAAACTCGCCTGACTTTAACCCCATAGAAAATCTATGGGGTATTGTCAAGAGGAAGATGAGAGACACCAGACCCAACAATGCAGACGAGTTGAAGGCTGCTATCAAAGCAACCTGGGCTTCCATAACACCTCAGCAGTGCCACAGGCTGATCGCCTCAATGCCACACTGCATTGATGCATTAATTGATGCAAAAGGAGTCCCGACCAAGCATTGACTGCATTTACTGAACATCTATTTCAGTAGGCCAACATTTCGAATTTTAAAATCATTTTTCAAGCTGGTGTTATAAAGTATTCTAATTTACTGAGATAATGACTTGAAATAGATCACTCTGTTTCTAATGACTATTTAATCTATGGAGTTTCACTTTTTGTATTGCAGAACTTAAATAAATTAACTTTTTAATGATATTCTAATTTATTGAGAAGCACTTTGAAACTTCTGATCAGTTCAACAGAAGATACGATAACAGCAAGCCAGGCTAATTAAATGTATGCCTGTTTTGAGTTGCAAAAGCCCGCAATCACTGAACTCAGCAATTTTGTGCTTTCTACCTGGGCATCACTGTTTAGTCCAGTGATTGACTGCAACAGGCTCGGACTGGCCTACCAGAGAAAAGGAGGATTCTCCGGTGGGCCCAGGCACTGACACCTGCTGGCATACTGGCCAGCAGCTGCCTAGGGCCCCCACTGCTCCAGGGGCCCCCAGCCAGTGGCTATGGGGACCCTGAGTCAAGGGGGCCCGCCCTGTGCCAGTAGCAGCAACTGAAGACAGGATCCTGTCCCCGCTGCTAAAGCAAAATGAATATTCACGCTTCCCCACGCCCCTATGGGCATGGAGAGGCGTGAATACCATTTCTCTTTAATAGCGGGCAGCGTTAGCCGCAGGCTGCAGCTAACACTGCCCGCATGTAAAGCCGCACCACACACACACAAAGCACCGCACACCCACACACAGCACCACACACATACACACACGCAGGCACACAGACTCACAAAGCAGCTCACCTCCCCGGGTCCTGCTTCCTGTCTGAGGCAGCCCAGCTGGATGACATCATCATCCAGCATGCTGTCGCAGTCAGCAAGCTTCCAGCGAGGAAGAGGCTGCTGGGATGAGCTGCTGCTGCAGGGAGGTGAGCTGTGCTGTGTGCCTGCGTGTGTGAGTGTGTGTGCGCCTGCATGTGGGTGTGAGTGTGTGATGAGCTACTGCTGTGGTAAGCTGTGTGTGTGGTGAAGGACAATGATATTGGTGGGGGAGACAATGATGGATGTCATGGGCAATGATGGTGGTGGGGGAGACAATGATGGAGGTGATGGGCAATGATGGTGGGGAAGACAATGATGGAGGTGATGGGCAATGATGGTGGTGGTGGGGAGTCAATGATGGAGGTGAGGCAATGATGGAAGTGATGGGGAATGATGGTGGGGGAGACAATGATGGAGGTGATAGGTAATGATGGTATGGGAGGCAATGATGGAGGTGATAGGCAATGATGGTGGGGAGGCAATGATGGAGGTGATGGGCAATGATGGTGGTAGGGGGAGGCAATGATGGAGGTGATGGGCAATGGTGGCGGTGGGAGGCAATGATGGAGGTGATGAAATGGGCAAAGATGGTGGTGGGGGGAGGCAATGATGGAGGTGATGGGCAATGATGGTGGTGGGGGAGGCAATGATGGAGATGATGATGGAGGTGATGAAATGGACAATGATGGTGGGGGAGGAGGCAATGATGCAGGTGGTGGAATGGGCAGTGATGGAGGTGGTGGGGGAGAAGGCAATGATGGAGGTGGTGATGAGGACAATGATGGGGTGGAGAGGGGCTGCATTATACTTTATGAAGGGGCTACATTATACTTTATGAAGGGGCTACATTATGTTCTGTGGGGGGACTGCATTATTCGAGGGGACATTATATTATGGGGGCTACATCATACTATGTGAGGGGGCTACAGTATACTCTATGGGGGGCTGCATTATATTCTGTGGTGGGGCTGCATTCTCTCAGGGGACTACGTTATATTCTGTGGTGGCTGCATTATACTATATGAGGGGGCTGCATTATATTCTATGGTGGGGACTGCGTTATACCTGAGGGGGTTGCATTATATTTTGTGGGGTGCTGGATTATATTCTATGAGAGGGGACTGCATTATATTTTATGGGGGCTACATTATATTCTGTGAGGGGGCCACCTCAACCCTTGCTACATAATTAAGACATGAACTACCTGATATTATACCCTGATATTAGCGCTTTTTACCGCACAATTGGTGGTCTTGTATCTATTTCTGTGTAGCTACATAGTGGGCCCCAAGAATGATTTTCTCTGGTGGGCCCAGGGTGCTCAAGTCCGACGCTCGACTGCAGCACTCAAATTTTGTAGATGTATTGTCAATGTTGTGTCTACAAAGACAGTCAAGGAGCATTCGAGAAGCACCATCGAAGTGGCAGTGGCTACAGCAGATAGGTAATACTAATTTTGTTATTCTTTCTAATTGGACAACTTTTTTAATAGAGCAGACACTACACTTACAATGTCAGATCAGTTGGGACAATGCTGCAATCTTTTCCGCTTCTCTAGGTCTGTTGTCAAAACTATTGTCACCCCACCTCCATTCACACAAACGGAAAATATTATGAATGGCATTAAATTGTTTATCATACAAAATATACTGATATTACTATGACTATGTAAAATTGTGTCTATGTTCATTTCATTGTCTTCTAAGCCTATGTTATAAAAGTATACTGTAGCTTGAAAACAATTACAAAACAGTATAGATAAACTTACAATATGGTGTAATATCACTGTAAATATGTTTAGGATTTTCCATGTCATAATATGCTCTTTGAAATCTGAGATCCAGACACTATTATCTGAATTAGTGATCGTATTGCTCTTCCTAAGGCCAGGTGCACACGAGTGTATTTGCTGTCTAAGTGCGATCCAACAAAACATCAGATCACACATGAACCAATGTTATTCCAATGCCCTCGCCCAAGCAAGTCAATGAGTCTGTGGAAAAAGTGCAGACCGATTTCTGTGCACTCACAGAATATATATACACAGTCTCTTGACAAAAAAAAAATGTAATAACCACTGCAGACAATCAGTGGCCACAAATAAGTAATGATTTGTCAAAGTGGATTAGTGTTTTAGTAGTGTTAATTACGACATAGGGCAAAGTCAACCAAATTATTGTAAATAATGAAAAATAGTTAATCACAAAATAGTAGGCCTGGGATCTAGAGCCATTGTACACTCAACATTTAGGAACATTTGCGACAAAAAGTCTCCTTATGAGACACAAGGATATGACATCAGGAATAAACATATCTGATACATGTATAAGGGGATAGACTGTTCCAGCAGGAACTCAGCACTATCAGAAGTATCAGACAGGAACTTAAATCCCTCTATACCCCCAGCCGAACAGTTATTTTTGTTTGATTACCTAATATGTATGGCTACCTTAATAGGATTGTCAAATAGGTTAGGCTGCTACAGACGAGCTTATGAGAAATAATCTAAGTTTCATGCAGAAAACTAATTTTTTTCTACATTTTCTTACGGTTTTTACGTCCATGTGACATTGTTGTGCGGTCTGTTTTCATACATCTACACTAAAAAAATGTACATGATCAAATACAGCTTCCTAGATTTTTAATGGAAATGTATCTGAAAAAAAATTGGATTCCGCTTGGATGTTCCATGCGGTATCCAATTTTTCTAACGCATACACAGACTTGAATGATTGAGTCTTATACACTGGGCAGAAAGTAGTGTATGCTGCGATTTATTTTCTCATGGACAGTCAGGCGGAGAGAAATACCATTTATCTGTACAGCCCTATTGACTATCAGTTGCCTATCCCAAGGACAGAGGAGACTTCTAGTATTGGTTTACACTGTTGCGTGATTTATCTTGTTTTAACTACACTGATACATTGCAGCAAACTCTCTGGACACGAGTCAGCTCTCTGCTTAGTTCAAAGAGTAACACAATGTAACAAGCACTTCAGTTGTGTTATAAGGGCTCAGTCAAAATTGTTTCAAAACCTTACAATGGTAATTGTTTCAGTGTACAGTAAATTCACAGTGTATACCAGAGGGCGGACAAACATTTCATGACACATTGTTTAAATGGAACCTGTCACGTGGATTTGATACACTAAACTGCCACATTAACAACGTTACAGACATGTTTTTACATCAACTTTCTAAAAAAGGCACATTTTAAAAAACAAATAATATAATCTGACATGTGCAAAACGCTAATTACCCACGCCGGATTACACACGGGTTTTAGACTATGCCTTTTCTGAATGTTTATATAAAAGCATGGCTGTAAAAGAGAAGGGTATTACTATCATAACTAAGGGTGGCAAATCGATGTGACAGCTTACCTATATACTTTACCTATAGAGCATACCGGTAATTATCCACAGGCCATTTTTATGATCCTTCTTCCATCCAATATAAAGGTGCATTCACACTGGATTGTTCATGCAGGGAATTAAAATCACTGTTGTCAGAAGTACATTGCTCCATGTAAACAAGGTACCGCATTAAAAATCATTCTGTCACCATACAGTTCGTATAATTCTGTGTGAAAAGGGCCGTAAACGAGCACCGATAAACTTTTTTTTCTATATAGACTATCGGCACTTTTTTATGGGCAGAAATTTACCTTTCTAAATGCACCTGAAGGTTTATATTTTATTTTCTATATCAACAGATCTTTGTGACCCGGGAATAGCCATTGCCCAATCTTTAGGGCTCGTTCAGACAAGTGTATAATATGGATATGAGTAAAAATCTGACAGCAAACAATCAATGTAGCTCAATAGTGCTGTTGAGATGCCATTTTTTTCACATGTGCCACATGCACTATTCTCTTTCGCATATCAGATGAAAATCTCTTACACAAGCAATGGGTGCATAAAAAAAATTGTATCCAATAGTAATTTTCTGTGTAGCATCAGATTGTTGCAGGGCACATTGCCAAACCTAGAAAAAGGGAATTAGACCTACCAGTGATTCTGTTTCCAGGTAGTCCCTCAGGACAGCACCATGGAGGTCCTCCTTCCATGACCTATAGCGGGACAGGATCACAGAGAGGTTAAAAGACCCCTCCCACCTCCACCATCCAGTGTTTTTTCAAAGTACTACAGAAGGATGGAAGGAAATGGTCTAAACGCGCCTTTACAAACACATATGTAATAAACCATTTAATGGCTTCATCTTAATCTTGAGCCATGGCGACCCAACGGACGAACGATCTGCTGGAAGATTGATCCCATGCAAGCCTAAAGACAAACATAAGGGAGGGAAATAAGAGTCCAGTCCTGAGTGACTACCTGGAAACAGAATTACCAGTAGGTCTAATTCCCTTTTTCCATTACGTCCCTCTGGACAGCACCATGGAGAATACCAAAGTAAAGGTCCCAGGGTGGGTACAGAAGCCCAAGGACCAAAATCCCAGGCAAAAACCAGGCTTGATATAGAAATGATCCGAGAAGAAATATAGCTATCTAAAGAAATCCGCACAGATAATCACCATAGTGAGTGTCTGATATATGTCTATAATGGACAATTTCAGTATGAATGTGGTAAACTAGGTATGGAGCAGAAATAGAGAATAAAACACACACATTGTGCCCCAATACCAATAATGAACCACAGTGAATTACAGTTATTGTGATAGATACTTATAAACACCGCAGCCCCAGAATAGGTTTAAAAACCCTTATTGCCCAGCAAAAGTATGGTGATAGCCACAGTCACCACACAATGCGGACTGTACAGACCAATAATCGGCTGCATGTGCTTATAACAACACAGGACTGTTCCTTCATTGGTCCTTTGTTATTTTAGCTGTTTAATTAGGGTCATTGTCTTGTTGGAAGGTGAGCCTTTGGCAAAGTCTGAGGTCCAGAGCACTCTGGAAGAGGTTTTCATCCAGGATATCTCTGTACTTGGCCGCATTTATGTTTCCTTCAATGGCAACCAGTCATCCTGTCCCTGCAGCTGAAAAACACCCCCATAGCATGATGCTGCCACCACGATGTTTCACTGTTGGGATTGTATTGGGCAGGTGATGAGCAGTGCCTGCCTTTCTCCACACATACCGCTTAGAATTATCACCAAAAAGGTCTATCTTTGTCTCATCAGCAGGGGCGTAACTACCGCGGTCGCAGCGGTCGCCATTGCGACCGGGCCCCGCAGGTCAGGGGCCCCGGGCCGGCAGGTCTGAGCAGGGCCGGGCTGGCCATCGGGCACTTCTGGCAAATGCCAGAAGAGCCGATGCCAGTAGTGGGCCGCTGCACTGTTCCTCCCCCGGAACCCCCCCCAGTGCCGCCGCCACCGCATTTAACTATACCGGCGTCTATGACACCGGTATAGTTCAATGCAATGATGAAAGAGAGAGCGTCACCTGACGCTCCCTCTCCCATCATTCCCCGCTCTGCCTCTGACAGTACACTGCGGGTGCGCGATGACGTCATATCATCGCGCACCTGCAGTGTCCTGGGCAGACTGCAGCCGCCGGGAGCAGCGCGGGCAAAAGGAAAGGTGAGGAGAGTTTTTTTTTTCTTTTTAACCGGACTGTGGGGCCATTAATGGGGGGGGAAGATGAGATGTGGGCTGTGCTGTGTATACCCCTGTGCTGGCTGTGCTGTATATACCCCTGTGCGGGCTCTGCTGGATATACCCCTGTGCTGGCTATACCACTGTGAGGGTTGTGCTGGATATACCACTGTGCGGGCTGTGCTGGATATACCACTGTGCGGGCTGTGCTGGATGTACCCCTGTGCGGGCTGTGCTGGATATACCACTGTGAGGGCTGTGCTCTATATACCACTGTGCGGGCTGTGCTGGATATACCCCTGTGCTGGCTGTGCTGTATATACCACTGTGAGGGCTGTGCTGTATATACCCCTGTGCGGGCTCTGCTGGATATACCTCTGTGCGGGCTGTGCTGTATATACCCCTGTGCGGGCTGTGCTGTATATACCCCTGTGCTGGCTGTGCTGGATATACCCCTGTGCTGGCTGTGCTGTATATACCCCTGTGCGGGCTGTGCTGTATATACCCCTGTGCGGGCTCTGCTGGATATACCCCTGTGCTGGCTGTGCTGGATATACCACTGTGAGGGCTGTGCTGGATATACCACTGTGCGGGCTGTGCTGGATATACCCCTGTGCGGGCTGTGCTGAATATACCACTGTGAGGGCTGTGCTGGATATACCACTGTGAGGGCTGTGCTGGATATAACCCTGTGCTGGCTGTGCTGTATATACCACTGTGCGGGCTGTGCTGGATATACCACTGTGCGGGCTGTGCTGGATGTACCACTGTGCGGGCTGTGCTGGATGTACCACTGTGCGGGCTGTGCTGGATATACCACTGTGCGGGCTGTGCTGGATGTACCGCTGTGCGGGCTGTGCTGGATGTACCGCTGTGCGGGCTGTGCTGGATGTACCGCTGTGCGGGCTGTGCTGGATGTACCACTGTGCGGGCTGTGCTGGATGTACCACTGTGCGGGCTGTGCTGGATGTACCACTGTGCGGGCTGTGCTGGATGTACCACTGTGCGGGCTGTGCTGGATGTACCACTGTGCGGGCTGTGCTGGATATACCACTGTGCGGGCTGTGCTGGCACCCAACACCATGTTGCAGTGCAGGAGATTCCTGCAACAGTCCGAGGCGTATCTAGGGGAAGGTGGGGGGGGGGGTAGGGCGGGGCGGGGGAAGGTGGGGGGGGGGGGGTAAGGGGGGGCCCCATTTGGAAGTTCGCACCGGGGCCCATAACTTTGTAGTTACGCCACTGCTCATCAGACCAGAGAATCTTATTTCTCATAGTCTGGGAGTCCTTCATGTGGTTTTTAGCAAACTCTATGAGGCTTTTCATATGTCTTGCACTGAAGAGAGGCTTCTGTCGTCCCACTCTACCATAAAGGCCCGGACTGGTGGAGGGCTGCAGTGATAGCTGACTTTATGGAACTTTCTAACATCTCCCTATCGCATATCTGGAGCTCAGCCACAGTGATCTTGGGGCTCTTCTTTAGCTCTCTCACCAAGGCTATTCTCCCACGATTGCTCAGTTTGGCTGGGCGGGCAGGTCTAGGGAGACTTCTGGTGGTCCCAAACATCTTCCATTTAAGGATTATGGAAGCCACTGTGCTCTTAGGAACCTTGAGTACTGCAAAAAATTCTTTTGTAACCTTGACCAGATCTGTGCCATGCCCCAATTCTGTCTCTGAGCTCCTTGGCCAGTTCCTTTGACCTCATGATTCTCATTTGGTCTGACATGCACTGTGAGCTGTGAGGTCTTATATAGACAGGTGTGTGACTTTCCAAATCAAGTCCTATCAGTTTAATTAAACACAGCTGGACTCCAATGATGGAGTAAAACCATCTCAAGGAGGTTCACAAGGAAATGGACATCATGTGACTTAAATGTGAGTGTCTGAGCAAAGGGTCTGAATACTTATGACCATGTGATATTTCAGTTTTTATTTTTTAATAAATTTGCAAAAATTTCTACATTTTTTTTTCCAATCAAGATGGGGTGCAGAGTGTACATTAATGAGAAAAAAGAATTACTTAGTGAAAAATGTAAAGGGGTCTGAAAACTTTCCATACCCACTGTATAAAAATGGATGCCACATGGATGTAAAAATCGGACACACGGCTCACAATCTGGATAAAAATTGTCAGATTTTTTTGGATGAAGCTCAAATGATTTTTCATAGTCTCGTCTGAACTGAAATTAAACAGAGAATATGAGTAGATTAGCAGACAAGTGAGGGAACTAATGTGGGAAGTTGAAACATTTGTGGAAAGGTCTGTAGATGAGTAATAAACTTTGGAGTTTTCATCTAAAAAAAAAAACAGGTAACCACTGAGGGACAGGAAGCAAATAAGTAACGAGTTGTCAAAGTGGATTAGTGTTTTAGTTGTGCTAATAGTGACCTTAAGGTACCGTCACATTAAGGGATGCTGCAGCGATATAGACAACGATGCCGATCGCTGCAGCGTCACTGTTTCGTCATTGTGTGGTCGCTGGAGAGCTGTCACACAGACAGCTCTCCAGCGACCAACGATGCCGTAGTCCCCGGGTAACCAGGGTAAACATCGGGTTACTAAGTGCAGGGCCGCGCTTAGTAACCCGATGTTTACCCTGGTTACCAGTGTAAATGTAAAAAAAACCAAACACTACATACTTACATTCCGGTGTCTGTCGCGTCCCCCGGTGTCCGCTTCCCTGCACTGTCAGCGCCGGCCGGCCGTAAAGCAGAGCACAGCGGTGACGTCACCGGGAAGGGAAGCGGACGCCGGGGGACGCGACAGACATCAGAAGGTGAGTATGTAGTGTTTGTTTTTTTTTTACATTTACAATGGTAACCAGGGTAAATATCGGGTTACTAAGCGCGGCCCTGCACTTAGTAACCCGATGTTTACCCTGGTTACCAGTGAAGACATCGCTGGATCGGTGCCACACACACCGATCCAGCGATGTCAGCGGGTGATCCAGCGACGAAATAAGGTGCTGGCCTTCTAGCTCCGACCAACGATGTCACAGCAGGATCCTGATCACTGCTGCGTGTCAAACACAACGATATCGCTATCCAGGACGCTGCAACATCACGGATCGCTATCGTTATCGTTGTTAAGTTGTTCAGTGTGAAGGTACCTTAAGGCAAAGTAAATCCATTTATTGCAAATGACAATGTAAATAATTAAATATAGGTAATCACAAAACAGTAGGCCTCAGAGCTAGAGCCACTATACTCAACATTTAGGAACATTTGAGCCAAAAAGAAAAAGAAACTTCCCTATGAAACACAAGGACAATATATCAGGGATAAACATATCAGATACATGTATAAGGGGGTAGACTGTTCCAGGAGGAGAGGAGCACTATCAGAAGTATCAGACAACAACTTATATCCCTCTATACCCCCAGAGAAACAGTTATTTTGGTTAAAATACTACATTTTGATCATCTAATGTGTATGGCTACCTTAACAGGTGTGGTGCCTATGTGTGAATAGCACGTGGTGGGGCTCTGGACCTGGTGGCTTGGGTGTAGGATAATTGTCCTGAATAGCACCTGGACAGGCTACACGTGTGAATAGAGCCTGGGATGGCCCTACGCTAAAAAGCTGGACATGTCGGGCAGAGAGAAAAATCCTTTTTTAGTACAACCCTATTGACCAACATGGGTCAGTGTGCTGGAGGAGGAAATATCCCTAAAATTAAACAAATCACAGAAAAAAATCACACAATGGTAAAAACTAATAAATATTTTAGTAAGAGGCAAAGGTGTTTGTACATAGAAAACAAGGAGTGGTGCAAAGTGAAGACTGCCAAAGAAGGATTTCTTTAGAGTTTGTGTATGTTCACACTGCCTCTTTTTCCAGGTGTTTGTTTTTGTTTGGGAAAATGATGTAAAAATAAAATTAAAGAGCTCTCAAAAGAATGACCATACTCTTTTCTATGTAAAAACAACTTGCCACTCATATGTTCAGGCTTTTGAGCTTCTTTTGAATGCTTCGGGGTTTCAAAAGACGCAAGTAAAAATAAGTAATGTCTAATTATCCATCAGTTGTTGGCACTAAGATGATGTTTAGTGGCAAGGCTTGTAATGGATGTTAGCTTTTTATTCATTTCTTAATGGATTAAAAAATATGGTTGGAAAAAAAGGCAAACAAAAAAAAAAACACAAAAAAAACAAGGGTGGAAGAAAAAAGACAAATGCCCACTGAAAATAATGCTTCACGATTGCAAAATGTCAAAGAAAAGGAACTTTTTTTGTAGAACTTTATGCTTGATAGAACAGGTATTTTACCTACCAGTAATTATTTTTCCAGGAGTCCATCCTGAGAGCACCATGGAGGTTGTCCTTCTTATCCTTTCAGGGACAGGAAACACACAAGAGGTTAAAATGTTTCTCCAACCCACCTCCCTCAGTGTTTTTTCCTGTCCCTGTAAGGACAGATACGAGAGGACACGTCGGAAGAACAGATCAGCTTATCAGGGGAACCTGGCGGTACGTCCTCTCCTTTCTCCTGCCAAACATGGTAATCAGCATGGTATTCGTGAGTAGGAAGTAGTCAGTATCACTATCTGTGCAGGATCCTGAGGGTGCTACATCAGTCCCTGCTCCCAAGAGGACTGGCAAGGCTTCAGGGAAATCCAACAGATGCCCCATTTGCAGCATAAAATTGCCGAAGCTTATAGGAAGCAGTTATGTGAAGGCTGCACCACTAAAATCATTAGGGATGAACAGCCCAGGTTTCTTTCAGAAATGAGGTCCATGAATCGAAAGGAGGTTCATCAGGCCTCGCTTTCTAGCCTCGCTCATCCACAAACTCCCCAACTATGTCCATGGGCTAAAAGACCAAGATGGGAGATGGAGTAAGGGTCAGAGGAGGAGCTATAATCCCTAGGATCGGATCAGAAGGCTGAGAATGAAATAATTTCAGAACCGGAGGATGCGGGTAAAACAAATCTCTTCTCCTCTCGTGATAATGACAATCTCCTTTGTGCGGTCAGGAATACTATACAGGTGGAGGAAGCTCAGAAGCCGCAGTCAATCCAGGATGAAATGTTTGAGGGTCTGAGATCCCAAAAGCATAGGGTGGTTCTCAGTAAATAACCAAATCCGGGCAGTGATCCTGGAAGAATGGGAGGATGCAGAAAAACGGCTGGTCATAACCTGCAAATTCAGGATTCAGTTAACCTTCGAGCCTGAGGACATTAAAAATTAGGAAGAAATCTCAAAATTGACCTACCAGTTGCTAAAGTGGCTTAGAAGAAGTCCATTCCATTTGAAAACTCTTCAAGCCTTAGGTAGCCAATGGATAGGAAAGCGGACAACCTTCTAAAAAGAGCCTGGGAGGCATTAGCAGCAATAATGAAAACTAACATAGTTGCCACCTCAGTAGCCAGATCCATGTTCTTGTGGATCGGGCAGCTGGAGGAATACTTAAGAAACAAGACATCTAGGGAGGAAATCTCAGTTTCACTTCCATTAATGAAATTCAGCCACAGGGATATTTATGGCAGATGCTGAATTGGTCAGATTTGCCCCTCAAAATAATTCTTTTTCCAATACAGTCCGCTGAGCTATTTGGATGAGGACGGGACAATTCATCCAATAACTTTGTTCCATTCCCTTTTCCGGGTTGAGAGTATTTGGGCCAGCATTAGATTAGATCTTAGAGAAGACCTCAGAGAAAAAAGATAGGGGTTTCCTGAAGATAGAGCCAGCAAATTTCAGCCCTGTCCCAGAGACAGGACTATAGGAGAAAGGGACGTCGAGCAGGTGCAGTTACCCCAAAGGGGTAGGGGGAAAGATCCACTTTTTGGCTCATGTTCAGGCTCAAGGAGACAATGACGACAGTCAGGTAGGGGGCAGCTCAGGCAGGTAGCAGGAAACTGGAAGAAAATATCCCAGGACCAATGGACATTAAAAACCATATGATAGAATTTACAGGGCCACCACCCAAAAGATTTATAACAAATCCTTGCCCTCTAACAGCCAGTTCGATTA
This sequence comes from Ranitomeya variabilis, assembly GCF_051348905.1. NCBI lineage: Eukaryota > Metazoa > Chordata > Amphibia > Anura > Dendrobatidae > Ranitomeya > Ranitomeya variabilis. The sequence goes on from NC_135234.1 coordinate 219,635,023, forward strand.
TGTGCACATAGACCTAAAAAGTGAATATTATCATGTACCAATACAACCACGCTGTTAGAAATTTTTAAGGTTTGCGGTAAAGTTTCAAAATCAACAAACTTATTTTGGAAGCAAGGTTCTCCAGGCAGTAGTCCCACCCTCTATTTTAGTACTTTGGTATTCTAAATGGAGCTGTCAGGAGGGAAGTCCTGGAAAACGGGTATTAGACCTACCAGTAATTATGTTTCCAGGAGTCCATCCTGAGAACACGGGTAGTTCCCTCCCTTATGAATTCCTACTACTAATGTTGCATCAATCCTGGTGTGGTACTTGGAAAATGCACTCCAGTGAGGAGGGTGGGAGAGGCCTTTTAACCTCTTGTGTGTTTCCGGTCCCTGAAAGGATAAGAAGGACGACCTCCATGGGAGGGACGTCTTGGAAATTGACATTTTTGTCTCCTGGAAAAAGATACAGTGTGAACATACCCTAAGGAAATAATAGAAGCCAAGTAGTTTTGAATGAAAAATGTCAACATTTTCAAAACTTGTAATACAGACAGCATTTTTTAACCCATTCATGAGCAGATTTTTTTTTCATTGCTTTATGCTTTTGTATTTTCTTCCCCTTCTTCCAAGAGCCACAGCTTTGCTGAAAACTCCTAATGAAAAGACAGGAAATATGAGTCTAAAAAAGCCTAGTGGCCAATTTGAAAGTAACCAGATTACTTCTTTTTCTAATAAAGATCATGGCATAAAAAACTGCCATTTAAATACATGTAATGCAAATACCTGACTTAAACAATAGGTCATTTTTTGATAATAACTTCTTTTATGTAGAGTCCCTCTTTATAAATGGCTAGGTATGAGATGGCTATATAATAAAGTTGTATAGAAATCATTCACTAGTGCCGTATAATGCATGAAAACAATTAATTTAGAAATGGGTGACTGCAGTGGCTGTCATATTGGTAGACAAGCTGTCAATGCAATCAGCTGAGCACGGTTAAATATCCCTATTATAACACATACCATATAACACATCATTCTTGAGAACCTGTCCTATTGATATGAGATTTGAAGTAGAAGTTACATGCAACTGCTGCTGATCACATGTAATGTTATGGCAGCTGCTCGTGGATTAGAGAACTGCGTGGCAGTATGGAATAGGAAAGTTTAATGGGCACAACTACAATTCTTGCAATACAACTACAATTCTTGCAATTTGAACATAGCCTGATTTGACTACACCATAGTTTGGGTAGTATGAGCATAGTTAGTATTTTCTGGTATGACCAAGAAACTGTAAGTAGAATACACAAGAGTTGGACCTTCAACATGAATTGAACTTCCTTATGTACAATAATATGAAAGGTTGGGGATCGTTTCACTTAATGCCTTTGGCAGCCGAAATCTTGAGTTTCACTCTCATTTTAAAGTACTACATGTTAGTAAGGCTAGGTTCACATTAGCGTTTATGTGTGTAGCGTATCAGTATGCGCAAACGCATGCCAAAACGCATGCAAAAGCATGCTTATGCCTGCGCATCGTTTTGCGCAAGATGCAAACAAAAATGCTGCGTGTGCATGAGTTTAAATGCGTTTTGGCACGTGTTTGCATTTTTTATAGGCATGGTGAAGGCGGTGACATCATTTTCTGGACATGTGCAGTCTAAAGTATGCATGCGTATCGAACACATGCGTAAGCATGTCCTTGCGTACCAATGCGTTACCATAGACAGTAATGCTTTTTTGATGCAATTAAACGCAATCGTTCGCATATTTGACACCTCAATCGATCGCAATATTTGACACCTCAAAAATGAAACATGATGCGTTAGCCGCACACCATAGGTGTACGCATCCGCATGCAAAAGCATGTCCCTGCGTACACAATGTTAAAGATATGTACGCATGACGCAGGTGGATGTATGCGGATCATACGCTGCGCACAGAAATGCTAACGTGAAACCGGCTTAAATGAGACAAAATGCAGGGGAACTGTTTTGTTTTAGTTTAACACTTCACTTAATACTAATTAATTTCAATGATTGGTTACCATTACAATTATATGAAACACCTGCATATTACAACAGTCATGGGAACAGGTTACATTTAGGAACTGACTGATTTTTGGTAATTCTATTGTACAGTAAAATGCATGCAAATGTATAGCCCCATTTATCAGTTAAGAAAAGTAATAGAATAGAGCACTCCATGTGTGACTCAATAAAAACAACCCAGCAAGAGATAGTAGCAGAGAACTTTAACGGTTTGCTTACAATTATATTGATGACCTGCACTTGGGATAGGTCATCAATAGAAGATCCCAACCAATCAGCTTTCACCTCCAGCAGCTACTGGATGTAAACGATGTGGAGTGGAACACCCCAGCTTTGTACAGTAGTGTTCAAAATAATATCAGTGTGTTCAAAAACATGAGTTAATCACAATATCTTTATAGCAGTGTTTTATTTACATGAACTGGGAACATTGCACACTGTTTTCTAATTCAAAATATGAAGAGAAATGTATATAATTTTAACTGCTTTACAGAAAATAAAAAATCAACATTGGGCTGTTCAAAAAAAAATAAAAAATAGCAGTGTCTGCATTTGTCTTTACAAACTCACAATATGTACTTTTTTTGTAGATTTAGCATTCCTGTGAATCACTAACCTAATATTTAGTTGTATAGCCACAGTTTTTTTTTTAGATCTGCTTCACATCTATGTTGCATAGAGTCAACCAACTTCTGGCACATGTCAACTGCTATTCCAGCCCAGGATACTTGGACTACATTCCACAGTTTTTTCGCTTTTGTTGTCTTTTCCTCAGAAATGACATTTTCAATGTCACCCCACAAGTGATCTATCGAATAAACGTCTGGGGATTGGGCTGCCAACTCCAAAACCTCAATTTTGTAGGACTGGAACCAAGACTTTGCTTGTTTACTGGTAAGTTTAAGGTTGTTGTCTTGTTGAAACACCCATTTCAAGGGCATCTCCTCTTCAGCGAAAGGCAACATGACCTCTTCAATTATTCTAATATATGCAAACTGGTCCATGAGTCCTGGTCAATAGGTCCGGCATTATTGTAAGAGAAACATGCCCATATCATGATGCTCGCACCACCATGCTTCACTGTCTTCAGATTGTTCTGTGGCTTTAAGGCAGAGTTTGGGGGTCGTCTGACGAACTGTCTGCGGCCAATGGACCCAAAAATAATAATTCTTTTATCAGTCCACAAAATGTTTCTACTTCTCTCTTTAGGCCAGTTGATGTGTTCTTTGACAAATTGTATCCACTTCAGTACATGTTTTGTTTTTGTTTTTTTAAACAGTGGGACTTTGAAAGGAACTTCTTGCTAGACGATTTGCTTCACACAGGCATCTTCTGTCAGAGTCCTCACAGGTAACTTGAGACTGTCTTTGATCATCCTCGAGCTGATCATTGGCTGAGCCTTTGCCTCTGGTCATTCTTCCATCCATTTGAATGGTAGTCTTCCATTTTGTTCCACGTTTCTCTGGTTTGGCTTTCCATTTTAAAGCACTGGAGATCATATAAGCTGAGCAGTCTATCAGTGTCTAAACTTCTTTATAAGTTTTACCCTCTCCTATCAACTTTTTAATCAAAGCATGCTGTTTTTCTAAACAATGTCTCAAATGACCCATAGTTCTCAGGTTTTCAAGGAGAAATGCATATACAACATGTCCTAGCTTCACCTTTAAATCAGGGCCACCTGATTCACACCTGTTTCTTCACAGAATGATTGACCTCACTAATTGACCTCCACACTGCTATTATTTTGAACACACCCACTTTCAATTAATTATTCTAATACACTGACTCAAAATTATGCAGCTCATGAATGCTGAGTCTGTTGGTTTTCTTAGAATCTAATGTACCAACTGGTAAATGGTTTGACATGTGGTAATATAATTTATACCAAAAACAGTGATCAATCTACATCATGTACCAAATTATTATGCAAATGACATTTTTCTCGGATTTTCCTAAATGGTCGGTGCAAATGACAGTCTGTCTAATAAAAGTTATCACCCGTTAGAGTATACATCAAATTTTATTGAAGAAACCTCCCAATGATAACAGTATAATCTCCAAAAGTAATAAAAACTCAAAATGCACTGTTCCAAATTATTAGGCACAGCAGAATTTCTAAACATTTGATATGTTTTAAAGAACTGAAAATGCTCATTTGTGGAATTTTCAGCATTAGTAGGTCACAGTCACTGAACAAAAAAGCTATTTGACTCCAAAACATCCTAACAGGCCAAGTTACATGTTAACATAGGACCCCTTCTTTAATCACCTTCACAATTCTTGCATCCATTGAACTTGTGAGTTTTTGGAGAGTTTCTGCTTGTATTTCTTTGCATGAAGTCAGAATAGCCTCCTAGAGCTGCTGTTTTGTCAGAACTGCCACCCACCCTCATAGATCTTTTGCTTGATCATACTCCAAAGGTTCTCTACAGGGTTGAGGTCAGGGAAAGATGGTGGCCACACCATGAGTTTATCTCCTTTTATGCCTATAGCAGCCAATGACTCAGAGGTATTCTTTGCAGCATGAGATGGTGCATTGTCATGCATGAAGATGATTTTGCACTTGAAGGAACGTTTCTGCTTTTTATACCATAGAAGAAAGTTGTCAGTCAGAAATTCTATATACTTTGCAGAGGTTATTTTCACACCTTCAGGAACCTTAAAGGGCCCTATCAGCCGTTTCCCCATGATTCAGGCCCAAAACATGACTCCTTCACCTCCTCGCTGATGTCGCAGCCTTGTTGGGACATGGTGGCCATCCACCAACCATCCACTACTCCTTCCATCTGGACCATCCAGGGTTGCTCGACACTCATCAGTAAACAAGACTGTTTGAAAATTAGTCTTCATGTATGTCCGGGCCCATTGCAACCGTTTCTGCTTGTGAACACTGTTTAGGGGTGGCCGAATAGTACGTTTATGCACCACAGCAAGCCTTTGAAGGATCCTACAGTTTGAGGTTCGAGGCACTCCAGAGGCACCAGTAGCTTCAAATAACTGTTTGCTGCTTTGTAATGGTGTTTTGGCAGCTGCTCTCTTAATCCAATTAATTTGTCTGGCAGAAACCTTCCTCATTATGCCTTTATCTGCATGAACTCTTGTGCTGTTTCAGTCACAAATCTATTCACAGTATGATGATCACTCTTATGTTTTCGTGAAATATCTAATGTTTTCATGCCTTGTCCAAGGCATTGCACTATAATACTTTTCAGCAGCAGAGAGATCCTTTTTATTTCCCATATTGCTTGAAATCTGTGGCCTGCTTAATAATATGGAATATCATTTTTAAGTAGTTTTCCTTTAATTACAATCACCTGGAAAACTAATTATCACATGTGTTTAACCCCTTACTGACATCGGACGGGATAGTACGTCCGATGTCAGCTCCCCTGCTTTGATGCAGGGCTCCGCGGTGAGCCCGCATCAAAGCCGGGACATGTCAGCTGTTTTGAACAGCTGACATGTGCCCGCAATAGCGGCAGGTGAAATCGTGATTCACCTGCCGCTATTAACTAGTTAAATGCCGCTGTCAAACGCAGACAGCGGCATTTAACTACCGCATCCGGCCGGGCGGCCGGAAATGACAGCATCGCCGACCCCCGTCACATGATCGGAGGTCGGCGATGCTTCTCCATTGTAACCATAGAGGTCCCCGAGACCTCTATGGTAACTGGTCGCCAGTAACTGTGAGCGCCACCCTGTGGTCGGCGCTCACAGCACACCTGATTTTCTACTACATAGCAGCGAACAGCAGATCGCTGCTATATAGCAGAGGCGATCGTGCTGTGCCTGCTTCTAGCCTCCCATGGAGGCTATTGAAGCATGGCAAAAGTTAAAAAAAATGTGAAAAAAATTAAAAAAATATAAAAAAGTTTAAATCACCCCCCTTTCGCCCCAATCAAAATAAATCAATAAAAAAAAATCAAATTATTATTATTATTATTATTTATTGTTATAGCGCCATTTATTCCATGGCGCTTTACAAGTGAGGAGGGGTATACATAATAAAAACAAGTACAATAATCTTGAACAATACAAGTCATAACTGGTACAGGAGGAGTGAGGACCCTGCCCGCGAGGGCTCACAATCTACAAGGGATGGGTGAGAATACAGTAGGTGAGGATAGAGCTGATCGTGCAGCGGTTGGTTGATCGGTGGTTACTGCAGGTTGTAGGCTTGTCGGAAGAGGTGGGTCTTCAGATTCTTTTTGAAGGTTTCGATGGTGGGCGAGAGTCTGATGTGTTGTGGTAGAGGGTTCCAGAGTAGGGGTGATACGCGAGAGAAATCTTGTATACGATTGTGGGAAGAGGAGATAAGAGGGGAGTAGAGAAGGAGATCTTCTGAGGATCGGAGGTTGCGTGTAGGAAAGTACCGGGAGATGAGGTCACAGATGTAAGGAGGAGACAGGTTGTGGATGGCTTTGTACGTCATGGTTAGGGTTTTGTACTGGAGTCTCTGGGCAATGGGGAGCCAGTGAAGGGATTGACAGAGGGGAGAGGCCAGAGAATAGCGGGGGGGACAGGTGGATTAGTCGGGCAGCAGAGTTTAGAATAGATTGGAGGGGTGCGAGAGTGTTTGAGGGGAGGCCACAGAGCAGGAGGTTGCAGTAGTCAAGACGAGAGATGATGAGGGCATGGACTAGGGTTTTTGCAGATTCTTGGTTGAGGAATGAACGGATTCGTGCAATATTTTTGAGTTGAAGTCGGCAGGAAGTGGAAAGGGCTTGGATATGTGGTTTGAAGGAGAGATCAGCGTCAAGGATAACCCCGAGGCAGCGAGCTTGTGGGACTGGGGAGAGTGGGCAGCCATTTACTGTAATGGATAGGTTCGTTGGGGGGGTCACGTGAGATGGGGGAAAGATGATGAATTCTGTTTTGTCCATGTTAAGTTTCAGAAATTTAGCGGAGAAGAAGGATGAAATAGTGGACAGACATTGAGGGATTCTGGTTAGTAGGGAGGTGATATCTGGTCCAGAGATGTAGATCTGTGTGTCATCAGCATAGAGGTGATACTGAAAGCCATGAGATTCTATGAGCTGTCCCAGGCCAAAGGTGTAAATGGAGAAGAGCAGGGGCCCAAGGACTGAACCTTGTGGGACTCCGACAGAGAGGGGGCGAGGTGAGGAGGTGGTGTGTGAGTGGGAGACGCTGAATGTCCGGTCTGTTAGGTATGATGAGATCCAGGATAGGGCCAAGTCTGTGATGCCAAGGGATGAGAGGGTCTGTAATAATAGGGAATGGTCCACTGTGTCAAAGGCAGCCGACAGGTCGAGGAGGAGGAGAACAGAGTAGTGTCGCTTGCTCTTGGCGGTTAAAAGGTCAGTGGTGACCTTAGTTAGGGCAGTTTCAGTGGAATGGTGTGACCGGAAGCCAGATTGTAAGCGGTCAAAGAGGGAGCAAGAAGAGAGATGGGAGGACAGTTCAAGGTAGACGTGTTGTTCCAGTAGTTTTGAGGCATAGGGGAGAAGTGATATAGGGCGATAGCTAGATACAGAGGATGGGTCAAGAGAGGGCTTTTTGAGGATAGGTGTGATGGAGGCATGTTTAAAGCTTGAGGGGAAAACACCATTTGTTAGTGATAGGTTGAAGAGATGGGTTAGGGTTGGGATGAAGATTGTGGTGAGGTTTGGGATGAGGTGGGTTGGGAGCGGGTCAAGTGCACAGGTGGTGAGATGCGATCTTGAGAGTAGAGTGGCGAGTTGATCTTCTGTAATGGTGGAGTAGTTGGTTTTGGAGGTGGAGGGTAGGGAAGTTGGGAGGAAGGGCTCTGGGGCTTGTTGACCAAAACTGTCTCTGATGTTATCAATCTTCTGCTTGAAGAATGAGGCAAAGTCTTCAGCAGAGATAAGTGAGGAGGGAGGAGGTGCTGGGGGACGGAGGAGAGAATTGAAGGTGTTGAATAACTGTTTAGGGTTGTGAGACAGGGAGGATATGAGAGATGAGAAGTAGGTTTGTTTAGCTGTGGCGAGTGCGGTCTTGAAAGTAGTGAGGGACTGTTTGAATGCGATTAAGTGGTCGTTGGAGTGGGATCTTTTCCATCTGCGCTCAGCAGCCCTGGAAGCTTGCCTCAGTTCTTTGGTCAGGCTGGTGTGCCAGGGCTGTCTGTTGATTTTGCGAGCTTTGGTATGTGTAAGTGGGGCAGCAGATTCCAAAGCTACAGCTATTGTGGTGTTATATAGAGCGGCAGCGTCATCCGCATTGTGTATGGAACTTATGTCTGTGAGAGGGAGGAGGGATTCAGAGAATGAATGTAGGTCAAGATGTTTAAGATTTCTGCGAGGGTGTGAAAGTTTGTGGGGTGGGGACTCTAGACATGGAGTGGAGAGAGATGAGAATGTGAGAAGGTTGTGGTCAGAGAGAGGAAGAGGCGAGTTAGAGGTTAGATAGGGAGCAGAGGCGGGTGAAGATGAGGTCCAGTGTGTGACCATCTTTGTGAGTGGCTGCAGAAGACCATTGAGTGAGGCCGAAGGAGGAAGAGAGAGATAGAAGTTTAGTGGCAGCTGAGAGGGAAGTGTCAATGGGTATGTTGAAATCGCCCATGATGATAGTGGGGATGTCCGCAGAAAGGAAATGAAGTAGCCAGGTGGTGAAGTGGTCAAAGAAGGTGGTGGCTGGCCCTGGGGGGCGGTAAATGACAGCCAGTTGGAGGTTGGAGGGGGAGTAGATGCGCACAGAGTGCACCTCAAAGGAAGGGAGGGTAACAGAGGGTGGCAGTGGGATTGGGGTGAAGGAGCAGTTATCTGACAGGAGAAAACCAACTCCTCCACCATGCTTGCTGCTGGGGCGGGGTGTGTGAGAAAGGTGGAAGCCACCGTAAGAGAGTGCAGCAGGGGAGGCCGTGTCAGAAGGGGTGAGCCAGGTTTCGGTGATGGCGAGGAAGGAAAGTTTGGTAGTAACAAAAAGATCATGGATGTAGGAAAGCTTGTTACAGACAGAGCGAGCGTTCCACAGAGCTCCTGTTAGTGGGACTGGGGAAGCGGGGGCTGGGCGAATGGGTATAAGGTTAGAGAGGTTACGGAAGTTTGTGATGGAGCGTGGATGGGAGGTAGAAATGACTGTGGTAATATGGTGAGGAGGACCAGGATTTGGAGAGATATCACTAGCAGTGAGAAGGAGCAGAGATAGTGTTAGCAGGTGGGAGCAGGAGAGAGCGTGAGGGGGCTGCCTGTGCTTTGAGACAGAGGATTGTATGTTAAGGAACAGTTCTGAGGAGGTGAGATGGATGGGGAGGATTGAAGAGGAGATGAACAGTTCCTTACTTGGTGTGGGGATTGGGGGAGGTTGCAGAAAGTGAAAGATTATAGGGGTAAAACATATTTGGTATCGCCACATTCAGAATCGCCCGATCTATCAATAAAAAAAGCAATAACCTGATCGCTAAACTGCGTAACGAGAAAAAAAATCGAAACGCCAGAATTACGTTTTTTTGGTCGCAGCGACATTGAATTTAAATGCAATAACTGGCGATCAAAAGAACGTATCTGCACCGAATTGGAATCATTAAAAACGCCAGCTCAGCACGCAAAAAATAAGCCCTCAACCGACCTCAGATCATGAAAAATGGAGACGCTACGAGTATCGGAAAATGGCGGAATTTTTTTTTTTTTTTTTTTTTTTTTTTAGCAAAGTTTGGAATTTTTTTTCACCACTTAGGTAAAAAATAACCTAGTCATGTTAGGTGTCTATGAACTCGTAATGACCTGGAGAATCATAATGGCAGGTCAGTTTTAGCATTTAGTGAAAAGTCTAGCAAAAAAGCCAAGCAAAAAACAAGTGTGGGATTGCACTTTTTTTGCAATTTCACCGCACTTGTAATTTTTTTCCCGTTTTCTAGTACACGACATTGTAAAACCAATGATGTCGTTCAAAAGTACAACTCGTCCCGCAAAAAATAAGCCCTCACATGACCAAATTGACGGAAAAATAAAAAAGTTATGGCTCTGGGAAGGAGGGGAGTGAAAAACGAACACGGAAAAACGAAAAATCCCACGGTCATGAAGGGGTTAAGATTGATTTCAGTGATCTATTGAGCCCTGAGACACAATACCATCCACGAGTTTATTTGAAAAACAAAACAATTAAATCTTTATGACACTTAAATCCAATTTGCAGAATGATTTTGAACATGGTGTAGTTAGTCATATTGGACTGCTATTATTTTAAACACTACTGTAGATGTGTTTAGTGGCGGCAGCAAGGTACTGCAAATCATATTGTTTTATTCAATAGAGCTGATCTGCAGTACCCATCAGTGGCCACTAAACAGCATATGGCGCTGTGGTATTTCTCTCCGCATGCCATTTGCACTCAGCTGTTGCCAGGTGTCCCAAGCATAGGTCATCAATATAAACAACCCCTTTAAAAGGGTTTCCCAGTATAAACGATACATGCTTGATTGCTGGGGTATATTCGGTCTATATTGCCATCATATTGTGGCTAATAGTTTATGATTATGCTAATGTAAATTGTCACAATCTCTGTAGAGCGTTGTGAAGTGCATTGAGGCTTTATAATAGAAAATAAAGTTTATAACAAAATCTCATCATTTCTATTTATATTTGTAGAAATGATAAAATAAATGAAAACCATTATGAAAGAGGTTTTTAACAAAAGAGCTATTTTTACCCTTTATGAAATGTGATGTACTAGTATACACACACAGACTGGTTATCCCCCATTTCCTCACATCTGCCTCTTTGGCCATAGTCTTTAGTGTACATAGAAGCAGCAGGTGGATAACTTTAATCAGTGTGCAAACTTGATGTGAAATCTAAACATAATATAAATATATGTATAAACCCTGCTGTAATTCTATCTTTGTAACATTTCATAGTGCTTCATTTGCCACCTAAACTGAGATCAATCATGTTACCAAAAATAGGAAACAGAGTATTCAAAGTGAGAAAACATTGCTATTTTTATTGTTTCATTGTTATGCTGGACGCAGTGTACTGCACTTTTAGTCCGAGTACACAGAGACCTTATTCACAGGAAAACCGTGTACCCAGTTGAAATACTGATACTGATAATGAGAGCTATAGTTTATAAACTTATTTTAAATCACTATAACCAATATATACAGAACTGAACAAAACATGTAGGCAGTTGTTGAAAAAATGCTGCAAAGTAAGAAGGCTTTCAAAAAAATAGCTGTGTTAATAGATCTTTTTAATCAATTAACACAATGCAAAGCGAATTAACAAAAGGAAATGTAATTCAGATCAATATTTGGTGTGAGTTCCCTTTGCCTCCAATGGGAGCATCGATTATTCTAGGTAGAGTTGCACAAAACTTTTGAAGGCACTCAGCAAGGAGGTTGTTCCGAGCATTTTGGAGAACTGCACACAAATCCTCTGTGGATGCAGGCTTGTTTTAAATCCTGTCTCTTCATTTATTCCCAGTTCTAAGGGGTAACGTTTCTCCTTGTGGAGTCTGACATACCGGCTGTGGCATGCCAATATAAGAAGGTTTATTCACCGTGCAATGCTACTCTGGGAAATTTAATATGCAAATTGCCTCCTTACATTGACATGCCAGAGGCGGTATGTGACTGTCCTCAAGGAAAAACGATACCCCTTAGACCTCGGTCCAGAGCCTCTCACCTAGCCAACTCAGTTCTCATACTTTGCACTGTTGAGGGGCAATACCCCAAAACACTGTGTCTGCAAATTGAGATTCTGATTTGTCTTGTATCCTAAGTCATATAGTAAGACTCATTAAAGGGTCAATAATGACTTTCAAATGACCTTCTCCAGTAGGTATACATGCCTGAAAATGATGCATGACAGAGCATAGGTCCACTCTGTAGGCACCATTGTAGTCTATGGCCCTGTCTGCGCATACACCCGATTCCCGATTTTGCGGGGGGGGGGGGGGGGGAGAGATTTGGAAGGGACAAACAAACTGGAGCCAAATCGCCATGTGAAAGCACCCTAAATGTAACTGCAGGTGCTTCATTTACCCATATAATTACTTTGATTTCGAGTGTGGGGCATAGGACTATTCAGTCAGAAAAATGTCTTACAACAAGAAATGTTTACTGTGTATTGATTGTCCTATAACTTTGTGTGAATAGAGCAAGAATTATATGAATTTTAGACATGTGGTACTTTACTAAAAACAATTATCTAGTTTGGAAACCTGTACCTGGACCTCCCACGCTCCATGTTTTAATACTTAGCACTATAAAAGTCTTCGGACTGGCTAAAACATATCTTGTTTTACAGCCTACAGTTAAAATACATATTATAACTACATTATTACTACTAGCTGGATTGTGTTGACAAGATGATCAGACGAGAGATCTATTCTATATACTGCCTTCACACAATAACAAAAGAGAACATAGCCGACACACAGCTAGGCTGCGAGGTTATCTGGGCAATACCCATATCTACTGGCATCCATCTTTAATACAGTCAGAAACATTTCAAATAAAACTGCTAAGAAAACATAACATAAGGCATCATGCATACTTTTCTATTTGATTGGCAAGCCAAATAAATGATGGGTAGACTATAGTGTTAGTGCAAAAGCTATTGTGTGTGTACATGAGGAATGACACTATTTCTCTTATAAGACTTGTATCCTGCATTATTAGCAGTAGTTTTCTCTGCACTAAAAATCACAACAGTTTCTCCTTCGGTTATTCTGCTTATGTTTCCCTGTAGCTTTATCCCTCCTTACTCTGTACAGTTTTATAGGCATAAGGTGTGATTTGATCACTTACTGCAGACAGATTTGTAGGCAGATTTGGGTAGTTTTTTGAGAGTGAATTGCTTGCAAGAGACAAAAAGATTGGTGAGTGGAGGAGGTATTTTTCTCTATTAAGACATATTATAAAGTTCAATATGTACTGTATTTTTCTCCTCAGTTAGGTCATGTGACCACATGTTGACCCCTATGAATTTCATGTATTTTTGTTCTCTGAAGTGTGTCAGCTACTGAGTTGCCAGTAGTTCCTGTATGATGAAACTGCATTGACTGTACCAAACATTTTTCACAGGGAGGATGGAAACTCCTATCTTAATTACGGATGATTATTAGACAGCTCCGTCACACAATTATGATGAACGAGATGATAGTTCAGCCTTCTTAAGTGTATACTTATATTTTCCTAAAAAATCTAAGATATTATAACAGAAAGGATAATCACGCCGCTATACCAGTAGACATAATACTGGCTGCAGAAGCCTATCTGATATTGTGTTGGAATCTGGTAATCAAGATGAAATCTGATGAGACGCAAAGAAAAGACTGAATTGCATGGCTGTAAGCACACTATACACATAAATAGATAGAAAAGTGACAGGTAATCAGATGGAGGGCATGACAATGGTATTTTTTTTCTTATTACTGGACTGCTTCTTTAAGTAAATTCTCCACATGGTATTAAACAGAATCTGTCAGTAGAATCAACTCTCCTAAGCTGTGTATATGAGCATGCAGGTCATAAGAAGCTGAATAAAATGAGTCCTTGATATCTGTGATCTGATGTCCTATTTCAGAGAAATCCATGTTTTTCTTATATGTAAATAATCTCTTCCAGGCTCTGGGGGTAGGACAGTGTCTGGTAACTTCCCCTTCATGTAAAATAAGCTGTGGAGGAAGAATTACCTTCCAGAGTGAGTCAAGTAACTAACAAAAACAGGAGAATTAACTTCGTCTTCTTTGCAAACATATTTTTTACTTCTCTCTGAGCTCTGCTGTATTGCAACCCAGTCTGTCTGTGAAATGGAAGCTGAAAGGAACATCTTACAGTTATAATCACACACAGCTCTGCAGTGAGATATCAGGAGAGCAGAGAGAGGCCTGTCATGATCCAGGCCGGGGTTTGTTTCTGGTTATTCTCTCCCCGGTCTGGTCATGTGGGGGTTAACCTTCTCTGCCTCGTTTTGGGTTCTGTGTGGCTATTTCAGTCTGCTGTGGCCTGCAGACCAATGTCAGTGATGGTTTATGCTCCCAGGCTAGAGCAGCTGACCCCTTGATACCGTGTTTTGTCCTCTGCCCATTTGCTCTGTTCCCGTGATTTCCTGCTACCCAGCTTGTCTTAGTGTTTGCTCCTTGTGCTTGAACCTCTTGGTAGGTGACCCGGCTCGTCTTCTGACCTGTTTGACTGTCTCATGTCTCGGTTATCTCTGCTCCAACTTCTGTTTTGTATTTGAACACGTGTATTGCTGTGACCTCTGGTACTTCTGTTTCCGATTGTTGCTGACTCGGCTTGTCTGACTGCTCTTTCACCACCTGGTGGCACCTGTGTGCAACCTCTCTTCCCTCACCAGCATTCCCTGGTGGAATGTGCGCTATACTGCACTGCAGCAGCATTACAAGGCCATTACACATCATTCTGGTAATGTCCCCGTCTTTTTAAATTATGCTCTGGAGCCAGAATTTTTTTCCAGCTAATATCCTTCCCATATCATGGTAGAGGTCATTTACATAAAGTGATAAAAGATGATTTCTCAACAAGTCATCTGATAAATGAGACACACAGGGAGGACTGTTTTCAGCAGTCTATAACCTGTGTGACCATATTAATAGGTTAGATAGGTCAAATATGTTGACAGATTCCCTTTAAAGACTTTTTAACATTATATTAATTACTGGCATAACAGCCCTGTCCAGAGTGATATAAGCATAGAGGACATACTGAAGAATTTCACGAGTCAAGCATGATGCAATCTGAGACTGAAATTGCAACTGAATATATAACCTATGCAAATCTAAATTGTACCTGCAATGATCCAACTAAAACATGATAGGAAAACACTTCAGTGTGTAGAATTAAGTTCAACTTTGTAGACTACAATAAAATGTGTGCTCTATGCTGTTTATTTGCTTAAAGGCTACATACACTATCTGAATTACAGAGACAGATGGACAGACAAACAGACCGACAGATAAGTTACAGAAAAATAGACAACAACAGAAGTACGTTACCTAAACAGGGAATAACATTTTGATTTTCTATGTCCAGTTACTGCCGCATCATCGCCACTGATTCAAGAAGTCTTTCTCACTTTCTCCCTGCAATGTAAGGTAGAAGAAGGCATATGTAATGTGAACTCGCAGGCTTGTAGACAAAGTGACCGTGACCAGGCTGCAGCTTTAGTGTATAACACAGTAAGAATTTCTGTTGGTTGCTAAGGCTACTTTCACACTAGCGTCGTGCACTGCACGTCGCAATGCGACGTCGCGGCGCACCGACGCAAACTGTGAAAGTGCCGCACAACGGTGGCAGCAGATGCAGTTTTACAATGCATCCACTGCCCCATTGTGATGTGCAGGGAGGTGGGGGCGGAGTTCCGGCCACGCATGCGCGGTCGGAAAAGACGGTCACGACGCACAAAAAACGTTACATGTAACTTTTTTTGTGTCGACGGTCCGACGCAACACGATGCAACCGTCGCACGACAGTTGCGACGTGTGGCAATGCGTTGCACTGTGTCACTAATGCAAGTCTATGGAGAAAAAACGCATCCTGCAAGCAATTTTGCAGGATGCGTTTTTTCTACAAAACGACGCATAGCGACGTGCAGTGCACGACGCTAGTGTGAAAGTAGCCTTAAAGAAGCACGCCCGCTCATTTTTTAATTCCCTAAATCTGTGTAAATGTTAGTGTCGTGTAGTGTCAGTGTGCTAATATAGTCACTGCTCGCCGCCTTTTCCAGTATCCAACACTGCTCCCTCCTCTACTTAGTCATATAACGGCGATTCAGACTATCTGGTTCACTCTATACTGTGTGTGAGCCGGAAGTCTCTCTTACAATATTAGCCTGTGGCGCATCGTCCTGACGCTTCATAGGCCTACAATGAAAAATTTACTTCAGGGTCACACAGAACACGGTTTGATCCAGGTATTCTGAATGACCGTCATGTGACTTAGAAGAGGAGTGGAGCAGCGCTGGATACTGAGAAGGTGACGATTAGTGAGTATATTAAAGCACTGACAATAACATTTACATAGGTTTAGGCAGTAGGAATGAGCAGACCTATGTAAGTTCGGGTTCTGGTACAGTTTGGTTTGGATACCACAACTGTACTTGATCTTCAACTTGAACCTGATCTCCATCGAAATCAATTGGGAGTCTCTCTCTCTCATCCCCGGTCTCCTGAACTTCCATAAGAAGTCCGTGTAAAAGGTTCAGCACTGGACACTAGATGGCTGGTACAAACCCAGACTTTTACAGTTCGAGTTTAGGGTCTAAAAAATAAAAACAACGGGAGTGCTTCTTTAAGTCAAAAGAGAAGAGTGATGCACAAAGTGCCAAGCATGGAAGTGAAAGGCTTCACAAAAGTAATAGAATGTAGAATCTAACATCATAGGATGTAACACTTTGTTTTCATCTGGGAAGTACCATTCATTCATAAGATTTGCCAAAAAGTACAATATAATGAAATGTCTCCATACTGATCCTTCCTAATGTAGATGCCACACATTAAGAAAGCATCAACTCAGCACAAAAGTTGTGCACATCTCCCATTGTAACACCTTGGGTAATAAAGAGGGATGCAACAACCATCAAGTAACAGAATGTAATTCTGTGGACCACTGCCGCTTCCCTTTCATTACTTCAAATTGTAAAGGAATGGAGATACTGTGATCACTAGAGATCCAATACCTTTGTACAACTATAGGCTTCCTTTTAGGTAATTAATTAGTTTAGTAACAGTGACAGGGGAGGCAGAGATTTTGAAAAGTGATTTTGAAAAGTGGAGTAATTCAAAATGGAACAGAAATAGAGCACTGTTGCTGAAATATACTGAAAACATCTTATAATATGAGATACCTCGTTTTGGAAAATGTACTTTTTGTAAAAAAAATATTTTTCCAGTTTATAAATATTATACAGTACATAGTATAATCACTAAGAACAAATCCGAGACCAAGACTTCAGTACATACATTCAACTCCTTCTTTGCAATATCTACAAGGTTTTGGCTATGACCTTGCAAAAACTGGGCTTGGATGGCCATCCTAAAGCAGCAGTCACTTCTGATATGAAACTCTCACATGACATCACCAGGGTGTCTCAAACATGGGTGTAAAGTTCTGAGTTATGAAAACATTAACAAAAATTTCCATGCTGGAAAACAGCATACCAAATCTCATCACTAATCTACTGCGGATAAATCAAGTAAATATTCCATGAAAACCATCACAACACTTTAAAACTGAGCTGAAAAGATTTTTTTTGCAGCAGAACTAATTATCAGACCCAAGTACAGTGGGGCAAAAAAGTATTTAGTCAGTCAGCAATAGTGCAAGTTCCACCACTTAAAAAGATGAGAGGCGTCTGTAATTTACATCATAGGTAGACCTCAACTATGGGAGACAAACTGAGAAAAAAAATCCAGAAAATCACATTGTCTGTTTTTTTATCATTTTATTTGCATATTATGGTGGAAAATAAGTATTTGGTCAGAAACAAACAATCAAGATTTCTGGCTCTCACAGACCTGTAACTTCTTCTTTAAGAGTCTCCTCTTTCCTCCACTTATTACCTGTAGTAATGGCACCTGTTTAAACTTATCAGTATAAAAAGACACCTGTGCACACCCTCAAACAGTCTGACTCCAAACTCCACTATGGTGAAGACCAAAGAGCTGTCAAAGGACACCAGAAACAAAATTGTAGCCCTGCACCAGGCTGGAAAGACTAAATCTGCAATAGCCAACCAGCTTGGAGTGAAGAAATCAACAGTGGGAGCAATAATTAGAAAATGGAAAACATACAAGACCACTGATAATCTCCCTCGATCTGGGGCTCCACGCAAAATCCCACCCCGTGGGGTCAGAATGATCACAAGAACAGTGAGCAAAAATCCCAGAACCACGCGGGGGGACCTAGTGAATGAACTGCAGAGAGCTGGGACCAATGTAACAAGGCCTACCATAAGTAACACACTACGCCACCATGGACTCAGATCCTGCAGTGCCAGACGTGTCCCACTGCTTAAGCCAGTACATGTCCGGGCCCATCTGAAGTTTGCTAGAGAGCATTTGGATGATCCAGAGGAGTTTTGGGAGAATGTCCTATGGTCTGATGAAACCAAACTGGAACTGTTTGGTAGAAACACAACTTGTCGTGTTTGGAGGAAAAAGAATACTGAGTTGCATCCATCAAACACCATACCTACTGTAAAGCTTGGTGGTGGAAACATCATGTTTTGGGTCTGTTTCTCTGCAAAGGGGCCAGGATGACTGATCCGGGTACATGAAAGAATGAATGGGGCCATGTTTCGTGAGATTTTGAGTGCAAACCTCCTTCCATCAGCAAGGGCATTGAAGTTGAAACGTGGCTGGGTCTTTCAACATGACAATGATCCAAAGCACACTGCCAGGGCAACGAAGGAGTGGCTTCGTAAGAAGCATTTCAAGGTCCTGGAGTGGCCTAGCCAGTCTCCAGATCTCAACTCTATAGAAAACCTTTGGAGGGAGTTGAAAGTCCGTGTTGCCAAGCGAAAAGCCAAAAACATTACTGCTCTAGAGGAGATCTGCATGGAGGAATGGGCCAAAATACCAACAACAGTGTGTGGCAACCTTGTGAAGACTTACAGAAAACGTTTGACCTCTGTCATTGCCAACAAAGGATATTTTATAAAGTATTGAGATTAAATTTTGTTTCTGACCAAATACTTATTTTCCACCATAAAATGCAAATAAAATGATAAAAAAACAGACAATGTGATTTTCTGGATTTTTTTTTCTCAGTTTGTCTCCCATAGTTGAGGTCTACCTATGATGTAAATTACAGATGCCTCTCATCTTTTTAAGTGGTGGAACTTGCACTATTGCTGACTGACTAAATACTTTTTTGCCCCACTGTATATGAATTAAAGGGAACCGGTCAGCTGGTTTTTAGACCCCAAACTAATGTCATCTAAGTATATGAATTAAAGGGAACCCTGTCTTAGATCACAAACTAAGGCCATCTATAAAGTGATGTTTATTATGTCTATACATTTGTTCTATAAGTCCATATCTACGCTTTATAAAAATCAATCTGCTAATTGTTATTCAGATGAGCCGCAAGTGTAGGGGGTTTGGCCTGAACTTACAGCTCTCCAGACTCTTTCCCCTCACCTACCTCAACCTCCTGTTTATAACTGACAGACCCCTCTTCTCTGTGACAGCCTCCCCCGGCGGAGATCTCATAGAAGAACCATAATTCCTGGCACAGTAAGGTCCTTATGATGTTGAGGGAGCCTGACTATCAATTGGAAATAAAATAGAGAAACTGGAGAGACAAGAAGAGCAAAATAGAGTCTTATCTGATTACAAAAGGGTATTAAAAGTTAAGAAATGCATTCACCTGGTAGGGTAGTGATAGTCACAACTCCTATAGAAAGCAAGCAAAGGCTGCTGCAGGATCACCAATAGAGTCTGATGCAAATAAATGAGGAATGTGGTGATTCAGAAAATGCACTGCCAAAAATCCAGAGTACTATCAAAGACAAAGATGAGGTATGAATGCGGTTTATTTCTTCAACGCATTTCATGGTTTTCAAACCTCTTCATCAGGCCAAAACCACAATGAGATTGTAATTTTGTCCTGATGAAGAGGTTTGAAAACCTTAGAACGCAAATAAACTGCATTCATACCTCATCTTTATCTTTGATCGTACACTGGATTTTTGGCAGTGCAGATTCTGAATCACCACATTCGTCATGACTATCGATCGGCACATTTGCCACCACTGCAATTGACATCACTTGTGCGAAATCTTGGGTGAGGGAGCAGGTCACAGAGAAGAGTAACCCGTTAATCACTGATAGGAGACTGGTGGTGGGTGTGGAAATTGGGAGAGAGGCCAGAGAGCTGTAAGTGCAGGGCCAATCCTCATTTGCATAAAAATGCCAATAAAGCTCTATACAACCGAGAGACATATAAAACAACGGAATGGACATAATCAACATTACCGGAACATTATGTAGATGACGTTCATGTGTGGTCTAAAAACGTGCTGACGGGTTTCCTTAAAATCAATACCCAATAGCTGGCCTCAACATTTAAGTTAAGTTAATGTGTTTAGACTTCATTACATCTTGTCACCAAAATAAGATTTCAGACTATGAGATTGTTTCGGACTATGAAGTCTGAGATTATGCTGCATTGAACATTTTCTCGTATGACTACAGACACGGAATGTTAAAAAATTGGCCACATACATAGCCGAAAGCATGGCAATTGTAATAACATACTACTATAGAAGGAATACCTGCCAGTTCATTACTATGTTGATTCGGAAGCACCTTGGATGTTTTGCTACACCCCCTACAGGTAGTTGCTGCAATGCCTGCATCGTGACGGCCATGACTCAGCATAGGGAGATGCTACGCAGCAACATTACACAAGCACAGATTTGTTTCTTTAAAGGCGAATCTTACTATTGTTAGTAATATTTCACAAAAGAAAAAGGCTACTGTGCAGATTCACACTCCTACACAATATTTATCTGGCAGTTAACTCTTTGTGATCCTCTATTGCAAATTATATCGCCATTACTTTACGAAACATAATAAAACAGAACTTACGGTAATCTTATTACCCTGAGACAGCAAAAGAATTGCTTCACTGCACAAAAATATGGTTTGGTTAACCGTTTTAAGGCGAGAGATGTTTAAACTGGATGAAGTACATAGAATGATGAAAAAAAAAATCACTGAATTTATCAGATCATATACATTAGACAAAGGAAAGTATCTCCAGAGTTGTCTCTAGCTTTTTATATTAAACATTAGTAGGGGTAATTAGGAACAGATAGCCCTTCATGACATTTCTAAAGATTTTTTCTGTGGCTCCACAAGCCTTCCGAACTGTCAGAGCCTCTACTGTCTTACTATTTTAACATGATGCCAGACATGAACATCTATTCGGTCACACACTGGCAGTTATCCGGCGAAAAGCTATTCTAAAAGTTCACAAATCTAGGTCATCCTGTGTATGCCTTTCAGAGTTGTCCAACATTGATCATTCAATTACACAGCTGTATAAACTATAAAAAAGACATAAAACAGCTAATGTGTCAGTGGGTGTTCAGCAACCTGCCGAACCGAAATCACAGCATACAAAGACTCCAGAAGTCAAGTGTATCATATTGTAAGATCATTGCAAGATGCCTTATGGCTATTACATGGGTTAAACAGTCTATAAATCTTAAATACAGCTTCGCCAACTACTCGGAAAATACTGGGGTTAAAAGTTTACAGCAGGGAGGATATGTCTAATAGGAGGCTGCTCTGTGACATTTTCTTCTCTACGCATGACGACGATGCTTGAATGTAGATATTGAATTTAGAATCCAAGGGGTTAACCGGACTTCCAGAATGGTGACTAATTAGGCTGACACTTTAGACTGAGCCTTTATTAAATCTATATGCTTATCTTGGAAAAAAGTTGTGCAATGCAAAGAGAAACATATACAAGTGAACTTTTATTATATGACTGCTATATACCTACAGGTCAACCTTAAATTATTTCCTCTATAAATGCCAGCATTGACATTTTGATTCTTGCCTGATTATATATATGAAAAGGCTAAAAGGTAAATGCATAAACATAACCAAACTTATATAAAATACAAAATCCACTAAATAGTAATGCTACAAACAATATACGCAGTAAAAACAAAGTAGATGTCATTTTAGAGGATGATCTCTGCCAATAGAAACCAGAAATTCACCTGCCAGTGTCACTGCCCACCAATAAAATGCAGTGCTTGGGCTTGAAGCCCACCCCCAGCCAATCCTATTTCAGCTCATCCTCTAAACTAATGCAGACGCCTAGGCAAGTATATCACATGGAGCCTGGAAAGCTGCCAACATGGAGATGGTTAGAGAAAGAAACAGACAGGTAAACAAGTTCTCCGAGCAGGGAGATATGACATTTAGTTCTTAAAACAGTGGTCTGTGCTGTCTTACTGTTCGACTGCCTTCAAATGCTTGTTAACCCTCAATTGCAGAAAGGGGGAAAAAAACAAAACATAAAACAACCTGTAGCTATGGTGGATGTTTAAACAGACTGCACTTTTCCCTTGCCCCCTTTATTGACACTGTAAATCCCAATCTCTCATCAGCTCTTGGACAAATGAGATGCTGCGCCATCATACTTCTACATAATGGAGAAACGGCAATAAAACACAGTATGGGATGTAACTGCGACATGCAATGAAATAAATAATAGAAATGAGCAGCATCCAAACACAAACAAATATACAAAGGCAACTAAACAGAAAACATCTTACATGATTTGATGACCTCGAGCTTTAGTAAAGAGGATAAAACACATTGGTAAGACCTATCAGCTATGCAACCTACCTACTTAGAAAAAAAATATTGCAGTTCACTACTGTATCCCATAGAAAAAGTGAGTTTTGGGTATAGGTTTTACCGTTTCAGCCATCCGGTCATGTCGTGGTAGAAGGTGACGCAGCTTTTAATACCTCCGGGGTTCTGTAATACGTCTGTGGAAGAAGCCAGACTCTCGGAATATGAGAATGCTTGCCCCAATTGCTGCTGCGTAGGTTTGGGTAACCGCGTGACCTCCATGTACGGGTAGAAGGTTCCAGAATTGCCATTAACCCATTCGTAAGCCCGATTCCCGATTCCGAATCTTGACGTTCTGCGCCCCCCCTCCCTTATTACGAGTACACCATCACCTCACCTCCTCCCCCTGCGGGCTTAAAATTTGACGCCTTTCCATCAGCTCACATATGAAAACAGAAAAATTGGGTGATGAGGCATTGCTTGGGTTATGAGACGATGTTAAGATTATGACAGGACCCAGCCCATGATACTTCCACAGCTCTCTTCTCTGCTGTAGCAGCAGCAGCTGATTTTCAGAGACCTGTCGACACAGACTGTTTCTTCTCTCTCTGCTCTGTGACGCAGCTGAAAATTCTCAGCTCTGCTCCCAGTGTCATTTTAGGGAACTGCATTTTGGAAAAAGTGTTTTCCTAGTTCTGCACAACTAGATAGAAAGGGTGACAAGGTTTCTGCTAAAAGTAATCCAAGGTTAAGCCATGATTCATCATCTAGGAAATTAGAATGTTACTAAACGCTAATGCTTTTTCATAGCAATGACTTAACAAAAGAGAAATTGGATTTGTAATGGATATATATTTATAATTGGATTTATAATGGAAATTTGGATATTATAATGTAGTTGGAGCAGCTGCAATTTACTCAAACATACAAGGGATGAGAGAAACATTTATTTCTGTCTACTAAAAATAATTAATAATAATTTTTAACTTATGTTTTGCATCAGTGCAAATCACCCATTATGGTCATAGCTCAACTTTGATTTAATATTGCATTTCCATCATCTAACATGCTAAGATACAGTAACTTAAACGTCTTTTCAACATCTCATTGGTTCTTAACACTTTTGACGGTTTTACCTTTCATGCAACTATATGTCAGAAAGCATCCATTATTCTTTTTTTTGTAAGTGCAAATTTGCTATCACATTGTTCACTATTGATAATCCATGTAAAAACATAGTAAAATATATAGCTGTATTCACAGTTGCTGACATCTAGTGGCCACACAGCCTATAATACAGGCTCACGGACGTATAGGGGGCATCTTGCTTTACAGCCAGGCTCGGACTGGCCCACAGGAGAACATGTGAATTCACCGGTGGGCCCCTTTGCAGGAGTAAGCCATTCACCCCCCAACATGAACAGTAGTTGGCCGAATACGTTGATTCATATGTACAGATAATAGCTTATTATTATGCCCAGTTTATTATTATAGATAAGCATAGGCAAATTGTCTCTTCAGAGAGGAAGAGGACTTGAACTCTAGTGCCACCTATAAGAAGCAGCGATTGTACAAGTCAATATCGACTTGTTAATGAGCCTCGCCATAGGACTTAGGATAACAGTGTTTCGGGCTATTGCCTCTCATGAGTGCAAAGAATGAGATTTGATTTAGCTTGGTGGGAGGCCAAGACTGGATAAGCATAAGAAAATTTGTGAGAGTAAAGTTATATTTGCATGTAGCTGAACAGTGGGCCCCCAGAGTCAATATTACTGGTGAGCCCTTGCCCCCCCTCTACCCCGAAGTCTGAGATTGTTTACAGCCTACAGTGAAACTGAATAACCTCATTATCACCTGAAGGTAGCTGATTGTGCTATCTGTATAATTCAAGAGTATCCTTAAGGCCCCGTCTCACATAGCGATTTACCAACGATCACGACCAGCGATACGACCTGGCCGTGATCGTTGGTAAGTCGTTGTGTGGTCGCTGGGGAGCTGTCACACAGACAGCTCTCTCCAGCGACCAACGATCAGGGGAACGACTTCGGCATCGTTGAAACTGTCTTCAACGATGCCGAAGTCCCCCTGCAGCACCCGGGTAACCAGGGTAAACATCGGGTTACTAAGCGCAGGGCCGCGCTTAGTAACCCGATGTTTACCCTGGTTACCAAAAAAAACAAACACTACATACTCGCCTTTCGGTGTCCGTCAGGTCCCTTGCCGTCTGCTTCCTGCTCTGACTGAGCCGCCGTACAGTGAGAGCAGAGCGCAGCGGTGGCGTCACT
This sequence comes from Ranitomeya variabilis, assembly GCF_051348905.1. Classification (NCBI taxonomy): domain Eukaryota; kingdom Metazoa; phylum Chordata; class Amphibia; order Anura; family Dendrobatidae; genus Ranitomeya; species Ranitomeya variabilis. Next base: position 219,659,613 of record NC_135234.1, read on the forward strand.
GCTGCGCTCTGCTCTCACTGTACGGCCGGATCTCAGTCAGAGCAGGAAGCAGACGGCAAGGGACCTGACGGACATCAGATGGTGAGTATGTACGGTTTTTTTTTTTTTACATTTACGCTGGTAACCAGGGTAAACATCGGGTTACTAAGCGCGGCCCTGCGCTTAGTAACCCGATGTTTACCCTGGTTACCAGTGAAGACATCGCTGGATCGGTGTCACACACACCGATTCAGCGATGTCAGCGGGACCTCAACGATCAAAAAAAGGTCCAGGCCATTCCGACACGACCAGCGATCTCGCAGCAGGGGCCTGATCGCTGGTACGTGTCACACATAGCGAGATCGCTACTGAGGTCGCTGTTGCGTCACAAAACTAGTGACTCAGCAGCGATCTCGCTAGCGATCTCGCTATGTGAGACGGGGCCTATAGAGCGGCCTAGTGAGGTGAGTGAATGGGTATTGTTAACAACTGGATAGCAGCAGCACAGGAATGGAAGAAAATTCTAAAACATGTTCTATCAGATTTACCCATATTACTTGATTATTAAACAACTAAAGAACAAAAATTGTTAAGTCCCATCAGGACTGGGCGTTTGCGAGTGGAAGCTGGTAGTTCACAAAAGACTAGAGCGCTCCAACAACCGGCCAGGAATGACCAAGAAAAAAAAGTCGAAAGATTATACATAAGTTTTAAGGTTAATTTACATTGTGCGATATGTGCCGTTAAATGTTCGCCAATGAGTACATATTTGATGGTCGGTGGTCATTTAATATCCCATTTGGACAAGAGTACAAAGCACTATCCACAAAGAATGCTAGTAATAGATACACATAAGCTGCCATACTTCCCGGTAACTTTACACAAAAGGTCTTTCCGACAAGAATGAAAACATTTTTGGCAAGCAAAAAGTTAATTTCGCCTGACTAACAAGAGTTTTGCTTACAGATCAACAGTCTGTATACACTACCTGTTTGTCAGAAAATGAGCATTCCTAGGAATACCGTTTCTGATAATATGGCAGTGTAAATGCAAGTTTACCTGGGCTCACTACTTAACTAGATAATACTTCCTTTACACTATGGCTGTTATGTATGTCACTGTATAGGCATTATAAAAATGTGATATCACTGAGTAGTTAATATGGTATGTTATGACTATAGTTGAGGAAATTTTTCAAAATTCGATTACGATCGGCGACGAAAATTGTATTTGCAATATTCACCGTACACAGGCAAACGTCACTGGAGTCAGTGGTAGTAGAAATTAATGAATAAGTTCATAATCGATTGTAAAACATAAATTTGGCACAAATAGGGAACCAATATGACACAAACATGGCAAATTCAGATTTGGCGACAGATTCTGAACATATTCACTCAACTCTAGTTAAGATAACTATCCAGTTTTTTAATGACATTATAGTACAGTATAAGGTGTCTCACTACCTCACTAGCAGTATAGAAAATTTACAGTTGATATCTATTCCTACTATTTGTGTAACCAAGATCTTAAAACAGTAAAATAAATATTTAGTCCCCCCATACATATTAAATGAAAGTGAGCTAAACTCTTTGATTTTGGTGGGAACCTTGGACCATTTGATGTGTATGGGGGCCTCCTGACTCTTCAATTACAGATGATATAGAGGGAATAAAATGATAAGGCAGTTGGAATTAGAAAGCCTGATCCTTCTGTTTCCAGGAATGCTTTCTCTCCATTGAAAACACATGAGTGCTCAACCGAGTCACATGGGATAGATGGAAGAAATAGCTGTCCGCTGGACAACCGTTCAACAGATAGTTCATATGTATGGCCAGATTTACAATCTGCACTGTTTTAACAATGACATCTTTACATTGGCATTTACAGAGGGTAAGGAAATTATTCATACCCCTTTAAATGTTTCACTCCATTTCATTGCAGCCATTTGGAAAATTAAAAAAAGATAATTTTATTCTCAATTAATGTACACTCTGCACCCCATTTTGACTGAAAAAACAACTCTAGTAATTTTTGAAAATTTAATAAAAAAGAAAAACAAATATCACATGGTCATAAATATTCAGACCATTTGCTCAGACACTCATATTTAAAATCACATGCTGTCCATTTCCTTGTGATCCTCCTTGAGATGGTTCTACTCCTTCATTGGAGTCCAGCAGTGTTTAGTTAAACTGATAGGACTTGATTTGGAAAGGCACACACCTGTCTATATAAGACCACACAGCTCACAGTGCATGTCAGACCAAATGAGAATCATGAGGAACTGACCAAGTAGCTCAGAGACAGAATTGTGGCAAGGCACAGATCTGGCCAAGGCTACAACAGAATTTCTGCAGTATTCAAAATCCCTAAGAGCACAGCGACCTTCATAATCCTTAAATGGAAGACGTTTGGGACCACCAGAAGTCATCCTAGACCTGGCCATCCAGCCAAACTGAGCAATCGTGGGAGAAGAGCCTTCGTGTGAGAGGTAAAGAAGAACCCCAAGATCACTTTGGCTGAGCTCCAGAGATGCAGTAGGGAGATGGGAGAAAGTTCCACAAAGTCAACTATCACTGCAGTCCTCCACCAGTCGGGCTTTTATGGCAGATCCTCAGTGCAAGACATATGAAAGCCTGCATAGAGTTTGCTAAAAAACACATGGACTCCAAGACCATGAGAAATAAAATTCTCTGGTCTGATGAGACGAAGGTAGACCTTTTTGGTGATAATTATAAGCTGTATGTGTGGAGAAAACCAGGCACTTCTCATTACCTGCCCAATACAATCCCAGCAGTGAAACAGTGGTGGCAGCATCATGCTATGAAGGTGTTTTTCAGCTGCAGGGACAGGATGACTGGTTGTCATTGAAGAAAACATGAATCTGGCCAAGTACAGAGATATCCTGGATGGAAACCTCCTCCAGGGTGCTCTGGACCTCAGACATGGCCGAAGGTTCACCTTCCAACAAGACAATGACCCTAAGCACACAGCTAAAATAACAAAGAAGTGGCTTCAGAACAACTATGTGACAATTCTTGACTGGCCCAGCCAGAGCCCTGACCTAAACCCAATTGAGCATCTCTGGAGAGACCTGAAAATGGCTGTCCACCAACGTTCACCATCCAACCTGATGGAACTGGAGAGGATCTGCAAGGAAGAATGGCAGAGGATCCCAAAATCCAGGTGTGAAAAACTTGTTGCATCATTTCCAAGAAGACTCATGGCTGCACTAGCTCAAAAGCATAGTTACTCACTGATAACGGTGTTTTTCAGAACCCATGACAGCACCATGGAGAGAGGGGATCTGCCCTTCAGGGACAGGAAACCTAGAGATAAAAGGTCGGTACCTCTCCCTCGCATCAGTTGGCTTACAGAGCATCGGAGGACCTCCAGGTTAATGACAACAAAAAATTGTATGTACATTATATTTTGCTCATCAGAGTACACACCGTGTCTATACAAAAGCACACAACGCACAATAAAAACGTGCTCACCACACACGTGACGGGAGGGAATAAGCGTGTGCTGTCATGGGCTCTGAGAAACACCGCTATCAGTGAGTAACTATGCTTTTCTCAGTCTCCCATGACAGCACCATGGAGAGAATTACAGAGATTGGAAGCTTAGGGAGAGACCACTGCCTGAAGGACTCTTCTTCCGAAGGTCAAGTCAGACACAGAGGCTAGATCTAATCGATACTGTTTAAAAAAGATTGAAGGTGATGACCAGGTGGCCGCCTTATAGATTTCTTCTATCGATAGCTCTGACCTCTCAGCCCATGAGGTCGCTATGGCCCTTGTGGAATAAGCTTTTAAGCCATCTGGAATGGTATTCCCCGTACATGAATAGGCCAAGGCTATCGCATCTCTTATCCACCTTGTCAGGGTACTCTTGGACGCTTTGAGTCCCTTTCTAGGTCCCTGGAAACACACAAAGAGATCCTTCCTTCCAACACCTCTGGCTAGATTCTAGGTACTGAACTAGACATCTTTTAACATCTAGGGTGTGGAATTTCTGCTCTTTCCGATTTCTAGGATCTGGGCAAAAGGAGTGAAGGACCACTTCTTGAGATCTATGGAATTGAGATGCTACTTTGGGTAGATAGAGTTATCCTAAAGCCTTACCCGGCCTATCATCCAAGATCTTTGTAAAAGAGGGGCTCGCAGATAAAGCTTGAATGTCGCTTATTCTGTGGGCAGATGTTAGTGATACCAGGAGAATAGTATTTAAGGATAAGATCTTGAGGGCGGCTGCCTCTATGGGCTCAAATGGGGGACCTGTTAGAGCGGATAGGACTAGATTCAGATCCCACAATGGTAGCTTTTGACTAACTAGGGGTCTAGATCTTTGTAGACCTTTTTGTAGAAATTCGAGTATTCCAGTAATTGAGGCCCCATCCTAGACTCTTATTTTGGAGATAGACAAGAACTTTTTTCAAGTTTTGCCATACGCCTTAGTAGTAACTGGTTTCCTGCTTTTAAGTAACGTAGAAACCAAGTTCTCCGAAAACCCTCTTTCTCTCAGCAGCGCCCCTTTAAATTCCATGCTGTTAAATGAAGGTTCGCTCTGTGAGGATGTAATACCGGTCCTTGATATAGAAGGTCCGGGAGATCCAGTAGGATCCAAGGGTCAGTGATCGATAGTATCCTTAGCCAAGAGAACCAGGTTCTTTTTGGCCAAAATGGAGCTATTTGTATCATCCTTGTTTTGTCTTCTCTGACTTTCCGTATGACTGCTGGAATCAGGACGATCAGGGGAAAGGCATATGTTAAGTTGTGAGTCCATAGGAGCATAAAAGCATCTAGTGCCCGAGGGTTCCCCTTGGGGTTTAGGGAGCAGAATGCGCTTACTTTTTTGTTTTTGAAGTCGGCAAATAAATCTATTTCCGGAGACCCCCACATTTTTGCGATTTGGTTGAAAATGGACTGATTTAGAACCCACTCGCCCTGTTTTAGTTGAGTGTGGCTCAGATAGTCTGCCTTCTGGTTTTCTGTCCCCCGAATGTGTAGTGCAGAAAGAGACAAAAGGTTTTCCTCTGCTAAGCTGAAGATTCTGGAGGAGGTGTCCATTAGAGTTCTGGACCTGGTTCCCCCTGATGGTTTATATAAGCCACCGTTACTTGGTTGTCTGAAAATATGCGGACATAACGTCCCTGTATGAAAGGTAGAAATTTTGAGAGAGCTTGACCCACAGCCCAGAATTCTTTCTGGTTCGAGGAGGCTCTTAATTACGGATTTCCCCAATCCCCCAAACAGCCCGATTGTTCATGTGAGCTCCCCAACCTGTAGGACCTACATCGGTAGTTATAATGTGGGACGGTTTTGTTACCCGTGGAATCCCTCTGGATAGGTTGTTGGGGTCTGTACACCAGAGTAGGAAATGAGTAGAAGAAGAATTTAGAGTTATGTGACTCTCTAACTGACCTCTTAGTACCGATTGATTTCCTAGTATATCCCACTGGAGATCTCTTGTGTGTAGTTGTGCCCACTGTACTGCTGGTAGACACAAGGAAAGGGAGCCTAGCAGTGACAATGCTTTTCTTAGTGTCATGGATGGATTCTGTAAGGTCTTCGGTACCATGCGCATAATGTTCTCTTTTTTGCGCAGTGGTAGGCGACACTCTTGTTTTTGAGAGTCCAATGTTAGTCCCAAACTCTTGGATTCTGCTGGGTTCTAGCCTTGACTTTTTTAAATTTAGAAGCCAGTCCAGGTCTGTCAAGGTGCTTATCACTGTCGCTCTGCTCTCTGCAGTTTTGGGCTGAGTCGCTTGCTATGAGAAAATCGTCAAGGTAAGGGATTATTAGGATGTCTTGTTCCCTCAGATGAGCCATTATTTATGCTACCAGGTTTGTAAACACGTGGGGAGCTATCGATATCTCAAAGGGGAGGGCTTTGTATTGGAATTCTCATATTTGACCATCTATGGAAACTGCTTGTCTGAGAAATTTCTGGAATTGTTTGTGGATAGGGACGTGGTAATATGCATCGCTGTAATCTGAGACGATCATAAAATAGTTTAGGGACAAGATTTTTATGGTGGATCTTATTGATTCCACCTTGAATTTTTGGTTCCTGACGTAATTGTTCAATTTTCGCAAATTTATTATTGTTCCATAGGTGCCATCTGGTTTTGACACTAGAAAGAATAAAGCTTTTTGTTCTGTTGCTGAAGATCTTAGGAGGGTTACCACGTAATTTGTTTTGGAGGGGGGGGGGGGGGGAGAGAAATCTATTCTCAAGCCGGACCTGATTAGATTTAGAATCCAGGAGTTGTTTGATATTTTTTCCCAGGCTGGAAGGAAAAGAATTAATCTTCCCCCTACCCTGGGTAGACTGTCACTTGGAGGGTTTTTTTGTCTCGGGAAGAGTTACCAGAGAGGAATCCTCTCTCTCCCTTCCCTTTTCCCATCTGTTTTGCTCTCTGGGGGGTTTTCTACGGAAATATTTCCTGCTCCGAAAGGACTGTTTAAATGGCATCGGTCCTAAGTTCGGGAATCCTTTCTTCTTATCCCCTGCTTTCTGTAGTATGTCATCCAGAGTTTCTCCGAACAGGAATTTCCCCTCACACGGAATCGAGCATAGTTTAAGCTTTGTTTGTAAATCCCCTGGCCAGCTTTTAAGCTATAAGGTTCTCCTTGTCGCATTTGAGAGGGCTGCAGTTTTAGGTGTCAAGCGGACAGAATCCGACGATGAGTCTGCTAGAAAAGCCGTTTCACCTCTTATTAAAGGAATGGATTCTAAGATCTTGTTTCTGGGTATGCCTTCCTTTAGCAGTTTTTCCAGCTGATCCACCCATACAATTAGGGATCTGGAGGTGCATGTGGCTGCTATATCTGGCCTCAGGTTCCCTCCTGCTGATTCCCATGCCTCCTTAAGAAAGGTGTCAGCTTTTTTATCTAAGGGATCCTTAAGTGTACCCATGTCCTCAAAGGGGAGGGCAAACTTTTTTGAGGCTTTGGCCACAGCAACATCAAGCTTAGGGGCTTTGTCCCAGGATGTAGATGCTTCCTCTTCTAAAGGATATTTCCTTTTGAGAGAGGGTACTGAGGAGTTTTTCCTGTCTGGTTTGTCCCATTCCTTTTTAATTAGGGTTTGGACATTCAGGTTTAAGGGAAATGCTCTTCGATTTTTCTGTTCCAATCATCCAAACATTATATCCTGAGCAGTTCTATCATGACGAGGGTCTGCTACTCCCATAGTGTCATGTCGGACGCTGTTCAGACCAGGTCGTCCGACAGACAGCGGTAATTCCGCTTTTGACCACTATTTGCTCATTGGCGTCTGCTAGATTTTATCTAGCTATTCCGGGGTTAATTTACCTAATCCTCGGATTGGAAGCTGGGCCATTCCCATGGCCTTTAAATAGTTCTCCGGTTCATTGGGCGTCGCCGATTATAGCTTCTGTCTTGTGCGTTGTTATCTTGGTCTGGAGTGGAGAGCTGGTGGTTGGAGATTCGTTGCTGGTGGTGTATTTTCCTCTTTCTTATTTACTCCTTCCTATATTTGTATTTATTTTGCCCTGCACATTTATAGTGTATTCCTGAGTGACTGCGGCGTGGTGTATATTTTCCTTTATCCTTGTCTGTGCTAACTGTGGGTATTGGAATATTACTTCTTCACTGGGTGGAGGTATCAGCCTAGGGTTAAAACAGGAGTCAGGGTGAGGTTTGAGGCCTGGACATGCACACCATCAGTGTAAACTCCAGGTAGAGGGTCAGTCAGGATTTCCCTAGTCTGAGGGAAACTGCAGGGGCCCGGGTTTTTAGCTCTCGCTCACCTAGTCTCCCCGTAACACATAGTAGATCTCAAGGCTTTCACCAGAGCATCTACTTCATCTAAGGGAAAGCAGTGACGACCTGTTTCTTTGTCTGAGGATGATGAGGAGAAGTCTGATCTATCTGAGTCAGCGTCTCCTGAAGTAGAGGGGTCAGATTGGGAATATACTGCAGCCTTTTTCTTTATTTTTCCCCCCTTACTAAGGGACGCAAAAGCACACTGAACTTCTGATCTGATTACAAATTTTAGTTCAGAGGCAAATTCTGGGGTTTCCTCACATAACAGTTGTTGTATACAGGAATTACAAAGCTTTTTGTTCCAGGACTCCGGTAAAGCTTTGTTACAGCTGGGACAGCACCTGTTTTTCATTTTCCCCAATCTCTTCTTTCCCTAGTAAGGGAAGAGAAGGAACCCTATTACAATGGTGAACTTTCTCAACAATCACTCACCATTTAGATGTGGTTGCAGGAACCGGTTCTGGAGGGGGGATACGGTGTTGTGGAGGAAGATCCAGGGATGATGACTTGCTCACTGCAGCAGATCTGCTGCACTGCGTTGCGTGGCTACTGGATCGACTTCGCTTGTCTTTGTCTTTTGGAACATCCAATTGCTGTTTGTGGTGGCGCTGCTGCCTAGGCTGCTGTTCGAGGTCTTGCTGGTTATCGCTGTCCTCCATGGTTCACGGGGGACTATGTGCAGCAAGGATGTCTGCACTCCCCCTCCTTTTGAATCTGCCACGCATCCAGCGTTCTTTCGATCCCGCCCCTCATCCTGCGCCGCGTCAGTAGGTGAGCGTCTCACTGCGCATGCATGCGCCTCAGGAACCCGGAAGCTCCGTTTTACTTCCAGAGCGGCGGCCATCTTTGTGAATCTTCAGGAGCGCACGCTGCACGTGCACGCTCCCCAGGATACCGAGAGCCCCTGTCTCCTCTCCGGAGCGGGGCAGCGATTCCTCCCCACTCACCCTGAAGAACCAATCGGTTCCACCGGTGGCGGCCTCAGGCACCGTACCAGCCACGACAGGGGCCTCCTAGCTGAAGGATTCCGACTGACCAGACCCGGATTCCGGTATCTCCATCAGAAGACATCTTCATGCAATTACCGCACTGAAGTTTCCCAGTCAGGGACAGGAAACCAACTGATGTGAGGGTGAAGTACCGCCCATTTATCTGTAGGTCTCCTGTCCCTGAAGGGCGGATCCCCTCTCTCCGTGGGGCTGTCATGGGAGACTGAGAAAAGGGTGCTTCTACTCAATACTAAGCAAAGGGTCTGAATACTTATGACCATGTGATATTTCAGTCTTAAATTTTCATGAAATTTGCAAAAAAATTTACATTCCTATTTTTTTCAGGCAAGATGGGGTGCAGAGTGTACATTAATGTGAAAAAAATGAACTTTGTTTCATTGCAGCCATTTGGTAAATTCAAAAAAGAGTGAAATATTTAAAGGGGTATGAATACTTTCCGTACCCACTGTACATCTACCAATGAAAGGCTAAGTCAACACAAGTCTGTCAGGTCTCTTTTGCTTATGCTATCTATGAGCAGCATACTATAAAAGAAGTCGCAACAGGAATGTTGGTTTCCTGTAATTCATTATTTCCATTTTAAAAACTTTTTAAATGCGAAAGGGACTCAGAGAAAGCCCATAAGTCCTGCATCCAGGGACAGGACGAGGAGTAGGCACCTGCCTAGGACGCTACATCCTGTCTACCCAAGGAGAGCGCAGGCACGGAGGTGAGCGATGTCCATCAGATGCGAATGCAATTGCTGTGTGTGCCGCCAGCAGAGGAGCTTGTTGTGAATTCTGCTCTTGGGCTCCCTCCGGTGGTTGTAAGTGGTAGCGCTGCTGTCTCTGAGTCGCAGCATTTGTCAGGTGTGTTCACTTTTTGCAAATCTGACTGGGCTATTTAGTCTTGCTTCACCCTTTAGTCAGTGCCAGTTGTCCATTGTTCCTGGAGGATTCACATCTCTGCCTGGTCTCTCCTGCTTTGCAGTTCTTTTCAACAAAGATAAGTTCTGGCCTTGATTTTTTGCTGTCCACATGCTGTGGCCTTATTGTTCAGTTCTTTTCCATGTTTGTTTTGTCTTGTCCAGCTTGGTCTGTATAAGGATTTGTTTAGCCAAGCTGGTATCTCTGGAGATGCAGATATACCCTCCATATCTTTAGTTAGCTGTGGAGTTTTTGTATTTTCTGTGGTGGATATTTTCTAGTGTTTTAATACTGACCGCATAGTACTCTGTCCTATCCTTTCTATTTAGCTAGAAGTGGCCTCCTTTGCTAAATTTTGATTTCAGTCTGTGTATGTTTTTTCCCTCTCCTCTCACAGTCAATATTTGTGGGGGGCTGCCTATCCTTTGGGAATTTTCTCTGAGGCAAGATAGTTTTCCCTTTTCTATCTTTAGGGGTAATTAGTCCTAAGGCTGTGTCGAGAAGTCCAGGGAGCGCTAGGTACATTCCACGGCTACTTCTAGTTGCGGTGTTAGGTTCAGGATCTGCGGTCAGTACAGGTACCACCTTCTCCAGAGTACGTCTCATGCTGCTCTTGGGCCACCAGATCATAACAGTACAACTGACCAACAATGAGTTAACCGCATCTCAGAAGAAGGGAAGGAAAGTGCTGAGCCATTTTTTTTCTGTAGTCTGTTTTTTTTTTCTCTTCCCTCTTTGCCTCTGGGTGGCTCAGGAGTTCAGCGCTGGTATGGATGTTCAGGGATTGGCTTCTCGTGTGGATCAACTTGCTGCTAGAGTACAGGGTATTTCCGATGATATTGTTCAGACTCCGGTTTTAGAGCCTAGAATTCCAACTCCTGATTTGTTTTTTGGGAATAGGTCCAAGTTTCAGAGCTTTAAAAATAACTGTAAACTGTTTTTTGCTCTGAAACCCCGTACCTCTGGTGATCCCATCCAGCAGATTAAAATTGTTATATCTCTGCTGCGTGGTGACCCCCAGGATTGGGCATTTGCCCTGGAACCTGGGAATCTGGCGTTGCTTAATGTAGACACCTTTTTTCAGGCGCTTGGGTTATTGTATGACGAACCTAATTCAGTGGATCATGCTGAGAAGACCTTGTTGGCCCTGTCTCAGGGTCAAGAAGCGGCAGAATCATATTGCCAGAAGTTTAGAAAATGGTCTGTGCTGACTAAATGGAATGAGGATGCCTTGGCGGCAATCTTCAGAAAGGGTCTTTCTGAATCCGTTAAAGATGTTATGGTGGGGTTCCCCACGCCTGCTGGTCTGAGTGATTCTATGTCTCTGGCCACTCAGATTGAAAGGCGCTTGCGCGAGCACAGAGTTGTGCACACTATGGCATTGTCTTCCGAGCGCAGTCCTGAGCCTATGCAGTGTGATAGGATTGTGTCTAGAGCTGAACGACAAGGATTCAGACGTCAGAATAGGTTGTGTTTTTACTGCGGCGATTCTGCTCATGTTATTTCTGATTGCCCTAAGCGTACCAAGAGAATCGCTAGTTCTGTTACCATCAGTACTGTACAACCTAAATTTCTGTTATCTGTGACCCTGATCTGCTCATTATCATCATTTTCTGTCATGGCATTTGTGGATTCAGGCGCCGCTCTAAACTTAATGGACTTAGAATTTGCCAGACGTTGTGGTTTCCCCTTGCAGCCTTTGCAGAGTCCTATTCCTTTGAGGGGCATTGATGCTACACCGTTGGCTAAAAATAAACCTCAGTTTTGGACACAGCTGACCATGTGCATGGCGCCAGACCATCAGGAAGATTGTCGTTTTCTGGTGTTGCATAATTTGCATGATGCTATTGTGCTGGGTTTCCCATGGTTACAGGTGCATAATCCGGTATTAGATTGGAAATCTATGTCTGTGACTAGTTGGGGTTGTCAGGGGGTTCATGGTGATGTTCCTTTGATGTCAATTGCCTCCTCTTCCTCTTCTGAAATTCCTGAGTTTTTGTCAGATTTCCAGGATGTATTCAATGAGCCCAAGTCCAGTTCCCTTCCACCGCATAGGGACTGTGATTGTGCGATTGACTTGATTCCAGGCTGTAAGTTCCCTAAGGGCCGACTTTTCAACCTGTCTGTGCCAGAACATACCGCCATGCGGAGCTATGTTAAGGAGTCCTTGGAGAAGGGGCATATTCGGCCATCTTCTTCACCATTGGGAGGTTTTTTTTTTGTTGCCAAAAAAGATGGCTCCTTGAGACCCTGTATTGATTATCGCCTCTTGAATAAGATCACGGTCAAATTCCAATACCCTTTGCCTTTGCTTTCTGATCTGTTTGCTAGGATTAAGGGGGCTAGTTGGTTTACTAAGATTGACCTTCGAGGGGCATATAATCTTGTTCGTATTAAGCAGGGGGACGAATGGAAAACTGCGTTTAATACTCCCGAAGGCCATTTTGAATACCTTGTGATGCCATTCGGACTCTCTAATGCTCCATCTGTGTTTCAGTCCTTTATGCATGATATATTTCGGAATTATCTTGATAAATTCATGATTGTATATTTGGATGATATTTTGATTTTTTCAGATGATTGGGAGTCTCATGTGAAACAAGTCAGGATGGTATTTGAGATCCTTCGTGATAATGCCATGTTTGTGAAGGGATCTAAGTGCCTCTTTGGAATACAGAAGATTTCTTTTGTGGGCTTCATTTTTTCTCCCTCATCTATAGAAATGGATTCGGTTAAGGTTCAGGCCATTCATGATTGGATCCAGCCCACATCCGTGAAGAGCCTTCAGAAATTTTTGGGCTTTGCTAATTTTTATCGCCGTTTCATTGCCAACGTCTCCAGTGTGGTTAAACCCCTGACCGATTTGACGAAGAAAGGCGCTGATGTGACGAATTGGTCCTCTGCGGCTGTTTCTGCCTTTCAGGAGCTTAAACGCCGATTTACTTCTGCCCCTGTGTTGCGTCAGCCGGATGTTTCTCTTCCTTTTCAGGTTGAGGTTGATGCTTCTGAGATTGGGGCAGGGGCCGTTTTGTCTCAGAGGAATTCTGATGGTTCCTTGATGAAACAGTGTGCCTTCTTTTCTTGAAAGTTTTCGCCTGCGGAACGCAATTATGATGTCAGCAATCGTGAGTTGTTGGCTATGAAGTGGGCATTTGAGGAGTGGCGACATTGGCTTGAGGGGGCCAAACACCGTATTGTGGTCTTGACCGATCATAAGAATCTGATTTATCTCGAGTCTGCAAAACGGCTGAATCCTAGACAGGCCCGATGGTCCCTGTTTTTCTCCCGTTTTGATTTTGTGGTCTCGTATCTTCCGGGTTCTAAGAATGTTAAGGCTGATGCCCTCTCTAGGAGCTTTTTGCCTGATTCTCCTGGGGTCCTTGAGCCGGTCGGTATTCTGAAGGAAGGGGTGATTCATTCTGCCATCTCCCCTGATTTACGACGGGTTCTTTAGGAATTTCAGGCTGATAAACCTGACCGCTGTCCAGTGGGGAAATTGTTTGTTCCTGACAGATTGACTAGTAAAGTGATTTCGGAGGTTCATTGTTCTGTGTTAGCTGGTCATCCGGGGATTTTTGGTACCAGAGATTTGGTTGGTAGGTCCTTTTGGTGGCCTTCTTTGTCACGGGATGTGCATTCTTTTGTGCAGTCCTGTGGGACTTGTGCGCGGGCCAAGCCTTTCTGTTCCCGCGCTAGTGGGTTGCTTTTGCCTTTGCCGGTCCCTGAGAGGCCTTGGACGCATATTTCTATGGATTTTATTTCGGATCTTCCGGTTTCCCAGATGATGTCAGTTATCTGGGTGGTTTGTGACCGGTTTTCTAAGATGGTTCATTTGGTACCTTTGCCTAAGTTGCCTTCCTTTTCGGATTTGGTTCCGTTGTTTTTTCAGCATGTGGTTTGTTTGCATGGCATTCCGAAGAATATTGTGTCCGATAGAGGTTCCCAGTTTGTTTCTAGGTTTTGGCGAGCCTTTTGTGCTAGGCTGGGCATTGATTTGTCTTTTTCTTCCGCATTTCATCCTCAGACAAATGGCCAAACCGAGCGAACTAATCAGACTTTGGAAACTTATTTGAGATGCTTTGTGTCTGCTGATCAGGATGATTGGGTGGCTTTCTTGCCATTGGCCGAGTTTGCCCTTAATAATCGGGCTAGTTCTGCTACCTTGGTTTCACCCTTCTTTTGTAACTCTGGTTTTCATCCTCGTTTTTTTTCGGGGCAGGTTGAGCCTTCTGATTGTCCTGTGGTGGACTCTGTGGTTGACAGGTTGCAGCAAATTTGGGCTCATGTTGTTGACAATTTGGTGTTGTGTCAGGAGGGGGCTCAGCATTTTGCTAACCGTCGTCGGTGTGTTGGTTCCCGGCTTCGGGTTGGGGATTTGGTCTGGTTGTCTTCCCGTCATGTCCCTATGAAGGTTTCTTCCCCTAAGTTTAAGCCTCGGATTATTGGCCCTTATAGGATTTCTGAGATTATCAATCCAGTGTCTTTTCGTTTGGCCCTTACAGCCTCTTTTTCCATCCATAATGTTTTTCATAGATCTTTGTTGCGGAAATATGTGGTGCCCGTTGTTCCCTCTGTTGATCCTCCTGCCGCGGTGTTGATTGATGGGGAGTTGGAGTATGTGGTTGAGAAGATTTTGGATTATCATTTTTCGAGGCGGAGGCTTCAGTATCTTGTCAAATGGAAGGGTTATGGCCAGGAGGATAATTCTTGGGTTGTTGCCTCCAATGTTCATGCTGATGATTTGGTTCGTGCCTTTCATTTGGCTCGTCCGGATCGGCCTGGGGGCTCTGGTGAGGGTTCGGTGACCCCTCCTCAAGAGGGTGTAGTGTTGTGAATTCTGCTCTTGGGCTCCCTCCGGTGGTTGTAAGTGGTAGCGCTGCTGTCTCTGAGTCGCAGCATTTGTCAGGTGTGTTCACTTTTTGCAAATCTGACTGGGCTATTTAGTCTTGCTTCACCCTTTAGTCAGTGCCAGTTGTCCATTGTTCCTGGAGGATTCACATCTCTGCCTGGTCTCTCCTGCTTTGCAGTTCTTTTCAACAAAGATAAGTTCTGGCCTTGATTTTTTGCTGTCCACATGCTGTGGCCTTATTGTTCAGTTCTTTTCCATGTTTGTTTTGTCTTGTCCAGCTTGGTCTGTATAAGGATTTGTTTAGCCAAGCTGGTATCTCTGGAGATGCAGATATACCCTCCATATCTTTAGTTAACTGTGGAGTTTTTGTATTTTCTGTGGTGGATATTTTCTAGTGTTTTAATACTGACCGCATAGTACTCTGTCCTATCCTTTCTATTTAGCTAGAAGTGGCCTCCTTTGGTAAATTCTGATTTCAGTCTGTGTATGTTTTTTCCCTCTCCTCTCACAGTCAATATTTGTGGGGGGCTGCCTATCCTTTGGGAATTTTCTCTGAGGCAAGATAGTTTTCCCTTTTCTATCTTTAGGGGGTAATTAGTCCTCCGGCTGTCGACATGTCCAGGGAGCGCTAGGTACATTCCACGGCTACTTCTAGTTGCGGTGTTAGGTTCAGGGTCTGCGGTCAGTACAGGTACCACCTTCTCCAGAGTACGTCTCATGCTGCTCTTGGGCCACCAGATCATAACAGGAGCTGTCATCTCCCCTGCTCCGCCGCGATCTTTACCAAGACAGAGGCCACTTCCGGACTGCGCCATGTTAGAGAAGGCGCACGAAGGGGACGTTGGATAGTGCGGAGCAGTGACATCATAGCGCCATCCAGCATTCACTTCTGCAGAGGATGGATGGTGGACGGAAGCCAGGATTAAGCGAGCATGGCCTTTTCTTTTTTTAAATTCTTATATTACAGTTCAGCTGGGCATAAAATGAGGGGAGAGGCTGTGCTGATGGGGAAATAAAATGAGGTGAGGGGTTGTGCTGATGATGGGAATATTCTGAGGGGCTTTGTAGATGGAGGTAATAAAATGATGGGCTGTGCAGATGGTGGGAATAAGCAGAGGGGATGTGCAGATGGGGGAAAATAAACCGATAAGCTGTGCAGATTGGGGGTATAAGCTAAGGGGCTGTGCAGAGTGGGGATAAAATGAGGGTCTGTGCAGATGTAAGAGAACAAGCTGAGGGGCTATGCAGATGGGGGAATAAACTGTGCAGAAGGGTGGAATAAAATAAGGGGCTGTGCAGGGGGAATGAAATGAGAGGCAGTGCGGGTAGGGCATGAGATGAGGGGTTGTTCGGGGCTATAAATGAGGGGATGTGTGTCTGGGCCATAAAATGAATGTCTGTGAAGTGGGGACAGCATATTATAAGAGGAGCTGTGCTGACCATACTGTATATAGGGTGTGGAGGTCATTATAATGGGGGCTGCGGTGACCATACTGGATAGGGGACTGATGAGTATCATACTGTTTGGGATGCCGTTTGTGAGCCATAATACTGTATGGGGTGTTGTGGGGATCATCTTAGTATACATGGGGTTGATTTGAACATCATACTATTTACGGGGGTCTATGGTGGACATCATGCTATAGACAGTGGGGAAAAAATTATTTAGTCAGCGACCAATTGTTTAAGTTCTCCCACTTAAAGGGAACCTGTCACCCCCAAAATCGATGGTGAGGTAAGCTCACCGTCATCAGGGGCTTATCTACAGCATTCTGTAATGCTGTAGATAAGCCGCCGATGTTACCTGAAAGAGGAGAAAAAGACATTGGATTATACTCACCCAGGGGCGGTCCCGCTCCGATGGGCATCTCAGGTCCGGTACAGCGCCTCCCATCTTCATTCCATGACGTCCTCTTCTGGTCTTCACGCTGCGGCTCCGGCGCAGGCGTACTTTGTCTGCCCTGTTGAGGGCAGAGCCCCTGGGTGAGTATAATCTAACCTCTTTTTCTCCTCTTTCAGGTAACATTGGGGGATTATCTACAGCATTACAGAATGCTGTAGATAAGCCCCTGATGCCGGGGAGCTTACCTCACCATCGATTTTGGGGGTGACAGGTTCCCTTTAAAAAGATGAGGGAGGCCTGTAATAGACACGATAGGTAGACCACAACTATGAGAGTCAAAATGAGAAAGCAAATCCTGAAAATCACCTTGTCTGATTTGGCAAGATTTATTTTGCAAATTAAGGTGGTATAAGTATTTGGTCATTAACAAAACTTCATCTCAATATTTTATTATATATCTTTTGTTGGCAATGACAGAGGTCAAACGTTTTCTGTAAGTCTTCACAAGGTTGGCTGTTATGGTTCTCAATGGCAAGAGAACATAGCCCAGCAAACATAAGAACTAGCTCTTGGAAGGATGGAAACTAAACTGACCATGAACTAAACCTGCCGCACAACTAACAGTAGCCGGGTAGCGTAGCCTGCGTTTTATCCCTAGACGCCCAGCGCCGGCCGGAGGACTAACTAATCCTGGCAGAGGAAAATATAGTCCTGGCTCACCTCTAGAGAAATTTCCCCGAAAGGCAGACAGAGGCCCCCACAAATATTGGCGGTGATTTTAGATGAAATGACAAACGTAGTATGAAAATAGGTTTAGCAAAATTGAGGTTCGCTTACTAGATAGCAGGAAGACAGAAAGGGCACTTTCATGGTCAGCTGAAAACCCTATCAAAACACCATCCTGAAATTACTTTAAGACTCTAGTATTAACTCATAACATCAGAGTGGCAATTTCAGATCACAAGAGCTTTCCAGACACAGAAACGAAACTACAGCTGTGAACTGGAACAAAATGCAAAAACAAACAAGGACTAAAGTCCAACTTAGCTGGGAGTTGTCTAGCAGCAGGAACATGCACAGAAAGGCTTCTGATTACAATGTTGACCGGAATGGAAGTGACAGAGGAGCAAGGCTAAATAGCGACTCCCACATCCTGATGGAAACAGGTGAACAGAGAGGATGATGCACACCAGTTCAATTCCACCAGTGGCCACCGGGGGAGCCCAAAATCCAATTTCACAACAGTACCCCCCCCTCAAGGAGGGGGCACCGAACCCTCACCAGAACCACCAGGGCGATCAGGATGAGCCCTATGAAAGGCACGGACCAAATCGGAGGCATGAACATCAGAGGCAGTCACCCAAGAATTATCCTCCTGACCGTATCCCTTCCATTTGACCAGATACTGGAGTTTCCGTCTGGAAACACGGGAGTCCAAGATTTTTTCCACAACGTACTCCAACTCGCCCTCAACCAACACCGGAGCAGGAGGCTCAACGGAAGGCACAACCGGTACCTCATACCTGCGCAATAATGACCGATGAAAAACATTATGAATAGAAAAAGATGCAGGGAGGTCCAAACGGAAGGACACAGGGTTAAGAATCTCCAATATCTTGTACGGGCCGATGAACCGAGGCTTAAACTTGGGAGAAGAAACCCTCATAGGGACAAAACGAGAAGACAACCACACCAAGTCCCCAACACAAAGCCGAGGACCAACCCGACGCCGGCGGTTGGCAAAAAGCTGAGTCTTCTCCTGGGACAACTTCAAATTGTCCACTACCTGCCCCCAAATCTGATGCAACCTCTCCACCACAGCATCCACTCCAGGACAATCCGAAGATTCCACCTGACCAGAAGAAAATCGAGGATGAAACCCCGAATTACAGAAAAAGGGAGACACCAAGGTGGCAGAGCTGGCCCGATTATTGAGGGCAAACTCCGCTAAAGGCAAAAAAGCAACCCAATCATCCTGATCTGCAGACACAAAACACCTCAAATATGTCTCCAAGGTCTGATTCGTCCGCTCGGTCTGGCCATTAGTCTGAGGATGGAAAGCAGACGAGAAAGACAAATCTATGCCCATCCTAGCACAGAATGCTCGCCAAAATCTAGACACGAATTGGGTACCTCTGTCAGAAACGATATTCTCCGGAATACCATGCAAACGGACCACATTTTGAAAAAACAGAGGAACCAACTCGGAAGAAGAAGGCAACTTAGGCAGGGGAACCAAATGGACCATCTTAGAGAAACGATCACACACCACCCAGATGACAGACATCTTCTGAGAAACAGGAAGATCCGAAATAAAATCCATCGAGATGTGCGTCCAGGGCCTCTTCGGGATAGGCAAGGGCAACAACAATCCACTAGCCCGAGAACAACAAGGCTTGGCCCGAGCACAAACGTCACAAGACTGCACGAAGCCTCGCACATCTCGAGACAGGGAAGGCCACCAGAAGGACCTTGCCACCAAATCCCTGGTACCAAAGATTCCAGGATGACCTGCCAACGCAGAAGAATGAACCTCAGAAATGACTTTACTGGTCCAATCATCAGGAACAAACAGTCTACCAGGTGGGCAACGATCAGGTCTATCCGCCTGAAACTCCTGCAAGGCCCGCCGCAGGTCTGGAGAAATGGCAGACAATATCACTCCATCCTTAAGGATACCTGTAGGTTCAGAATTACCAGGGGAGTCAGGCTCAAAACTCCTAGAAAGGGCATCCGCCTTAACATTCTTAGAACCCGGCAGGTAGGACACCACAAAATTAAACCGAGAGAAAAACAACGACCAGCGCGCCTGTCTAGGATTCAGGCGTCTGGCAGACTCAAGATAAATTAGATTTTTGTGGTCAGTCAATACCACCACCTGATGTCTAGCCCCCTCAAGCCAATGACGCCACTCCTCAAAAGCCCACTTCATGGCCAAAAGCTCCCGATTCCCAACATCATAATTCCGCTCGGCGGGCGAAAATTTACGCGAGAAAAAAGCACAAGGTCTCATCACGGAGCAATCGGAACTTCTCTGCAACAAAACCGCCCCAGCTCCGATTTCAGAAGCGTCGACCTCAACCTGAAAAGGAAGAGCAACATCAGGCTGACGCAACACAGGGGCGGAAGAAAAGCGGCGCTTAAGCTCCCGAAAGGCCTCCACAGCAGCAGGGGACCAATCAGCAACATCAGCACCCTTCTTAGTCAAATCAGTCAATGGTTTAACAACATCAGAAAAACCAGCAATAAATCGACGATAAAAGTTAGCAAAGCACAAAAATTTCTGAAGACTCTTAAGAGAAGAGGGTTGCGTCCAATCACAAATAGCCTGAACCTTGACAGGATCCATCTCGATGGAAGAGGGGGAAAAAATATATCCCAAAAAGGAAATCTTTTGAACCCCAAAAACGCACTTAGAACCCTTCACACACAAGGAATTAGACCGCAAAACCTGAAAAACCCTCCTGACCTGCTGGACATGAGAGTCCCAGTCATCCGAAAATATCAAAATATCATCCAGATACACAATCGTAAATTTATCCAAATAATCACGGAAAATGTCATGCATAAAGGACTGAAAGACTGAAGGGGCATTTGAAAGACCAAAAGGCATCACCAAATACTCAAAGTGGCCCTCGGGCGTATTAAATGCGGTTTTCCACTCATCCCCCTGCTTAATTCGCACCAAATTATACGCCCCACGGAGATCTATCTTAGAGAACCACTTGGCCCCCTTTATGCGAGCAAACAAATCAGTCAGCAGTGGCAACGGATATTGATATTTAACCGTGATTTTATTCAAAAGCCGATAATCAATGCACGGCCTCAAAGAGCCATCTTTCTTAGCCACAAAGAAAAAACCGGCTCCTAAGGGAGATGACGAAGGACGAATATGTCCCTTTTCCAAGGACTCCTTTATATATTCTCGCATAGCAGCATGTTCAGGCACAGACAGATTAAATAAACGACCCTTAGGGTATTTACTACCCGGAATCAAATCTATGGCACAATCGCACTCCCGGTGCGGAGGTAATGAACCAAGCTTAGGTTCTTCAAAAACGTCACGATATTCAGTCAAGAATTCAGGAATCTCAGAGGGAATAGATGATGAAATGGAAACCACAGGTACGTCCCCATGCGTCCCCTTACATCCCCAGCTTAACACAGACATAGCTTTCCAGTCAAGGACTGGGTTATGAGATTGCAGCCATGGCAATCCAAGCACCAACACATCATGTAGGTTATACAGCACAAGAAAGCGAATAATCTCCTGGTGATCCGGATTAATCCGCATAGTTACTTGTGTCCAGTATTGTGGTTTATTGCTAGCCAATGGGGTGGAGTCAATCCCCTTCAGGGGTATAGGAGTTTCAAGAGGCTCCAAATCATACCCACAGCGTTTGGCAAAGGACCAATCCATAAGACTCAAAGCGGCGCCAGAGTCGACATAGGCATCCGCGGTAATAGATGATAAAGAACAAATCAGGGTCACAGATAGAATAAACTTAGACTGTAAAGTGCCAATTGAAACAGACTTATCAAGCTTCTTAGTACGCTTAGAGCATGCTGATATAACATGAGTTGAATCACCGCAATAGAAGCACAACCCATTTTTTCGTCTAAAATTCTGCCGTTCACTTCTGGACAGAATTCTATCACATTGCATATTCTCTGGCGTGTTCTCAGTAGACACCGCCAAATGGTGCACAGGTTTGCGCTCCCGCAGACGCCTATCGATCTGGATAGCCATTGTCATGGACTCATTCAGACCCGCAGGCACAGGGAACCCCACCATAACATCCTTAATGGCATCAGAGAGACCCTCTCTGAAATTCGCCGCCAGGGCGCACTCATTCCACTGAGTAAGCACAGCCCATTTACGGAATTTCTGGCAGTATATTTCAGCTTCGTCTTGCCCCTGAGATAGGGACATCAAGGCCTTTTCCGCCTGAAGTTCTAACTGAGGTTCCTCATAAAGCAACCCCAAGGCCAGAAAAAACGCATCCACATTGAGCAACGCAGGATCCCCTGGAGCCAATGCAAAAGCCCAATCCTGAGGGTCGCCCCGGAGCAAGGAAATCACAATCCTGACCTGCTGAGCAGGATCTCCAGCAGAGCGAGATTTCAGGGACAAAAACAACTTGCAATTATTTTTGAAATTTTGAAAGCAAGATCTATTCCCCGAGAAAAATTCAGGCAAAGGAATTCTAGGTTCAGATATAGGAACATGAACAACAAAATCTTGTAAATTTTGAACTTTCGTGGTAAGATTATTCAAACCTGCAGCTAAACTCTGAATATCCATTTTAAACAGGTGAACACAGAGCCATTCCAGGATTAGAAGGAGAGAGAGAGAGAAAGGCTGCAATATAGGCAGACTTGCAAGAGATTCAATTACAAGCACACTCAGAACTGAAAAAAAAAAAAAAAAAAAAAATCTTCAGCAGACTTCTCTTTTCTCTCCTTTCTCTGTCAATTAATTTAACCCTTTTTGGTCCGGTCAAACTGTTATGGTTCTCAATGGCAAGAGAACATAGCCCAGCAAACATAAGAACTAGCTCTTGGAAGGATGGAAACTAAACTGACCATGAACTAAACCTGCCGCACAACTAACAGTAGCCGGGTAGCGTAGCCTGCGTTTTATCCCTAGACGCCCAGCGCCGGCCGGAGGACTAACTAATCCTGGCAGAGGAAAATATAGTCCTGGCTCACCTCTAGAGAAATTTCCCCGAAAGGCAGACAGAGGCCCCCACAAATATTGGCGGTGATTTTAGATGAAATGACAAACGTAGTATGAAAATAGGTTTAGCAAAATTGAGGTCCGCTTACTAGATAGCAGGAAGACAGAAAGGGCACTTTCATGGTCAGCTGAAAACCCTATCAAAACACCATCCTGAAATTACTTTAAGACTCTAGTATTAACTCATAACATCAGAGTGGCAATTTCAGATCACAAGAGCTTTCCAGACACAGAAACGAAACTACAGCTGTGAACTGGAACAAAATGCAAAAACAAACAAGGACTAAAGTCCAACTTAGCTGGGAGTTGTCTAGCAGCAGGAACATGCACAGAAAGGCTTCTGATTACAATGTTGACCGGCATGGAAGTGACAGAGGAGCAAGGCTAAATAGCGACTCCCACATCCTGATGGAAACAGGTGAACAGAGAGGATGATGCACACCAGTTCAATTCCACCAGTGGCCACCGGGGGAGCCCAAAATCCAATTTCACAACAGTTGGCACACACTGTTGGTGGTATGTTGCCCCATTTCTCCTTGCAGATCTCCTCTAGAGCATAGATGTTTGGGGCCTGTCGCTGGGCAACACGGACTTTCAACTCCCTCCAAAGGTTTTCTATGGGGTTGAGATCTGGAGACTGGCTAGGCCACTCCAGGACCTTCATATGCTTCTTACGAAGCCACTCCTTCGTTGCCCTCATGGTGTGCTTGGGATCTTTATCATGCTGAAAGACCCACCCACGTTTCATCTTCAATGCCCTTGCTGATGAAAGGAGGTTTGTATTCAAAATCTCACGATACATGGCCCCATTCTTTCTTTCATGTACACGGATCAGTCATCCTGGTCCCTTTGCAGAGAAACAGCCCCAAAGCATGATGTTGCCACCCCCATGCTTCACAGTAGGTATGGTGTTCTTTGGATGCAACTCAAGTTTTCTGGCTCCACCAAACACGATGATTTTTGTTTCTGCCAAACAGTTCTACTTTGGTTTCATCAGACCATATGACATTCTCCCAATACTCTTTCTGGATAATCCAAATGGTCTCTAGCAAACTTCAGAAGGGCCCGGACATGTACTGGCTTAAACAGGGGGACACGTCTGGCACCGCAGGATCTGAGTCCCTGGTGGCGTAGAGCATTACTGATGATAGCTTGTCTTATGGTGGTCCCAGATCTATGCAGGTCATTCACTAGGTTTTGGGATTTTGCTCACCGTTCTTGTGATCATTTTGACCCCACGGGGTGAGATCTTGTGTGGAGCCCCAGATCTAGGGAGATTATCAGTGGTCTTGTATGTCTTCCATTTTCCTATTATTGCTCCCACAGCTGATTTCACCACACCAAACTGCTTGCCTTTTGCAGACTCCGTCTTCCCAAGCCTGGTGCAGGGCTACAAATTTGTTTCTGGTGTCCTTTGACAGCTCTTTGGTCTTCACCATAGTGGAGTTTGGAGAGTGCCTGGTTGAGGTTGTGGACAGGTCTTTTATACTGATAAGTTCAAACAGGTGCCATTAATACAGGTAATGAGTGGAGCACAGAGGAGCCTCTTGAAGGAGTTACAGGTCTCTGAGAGCCAGAAATCTTGCATGTTTTTAGGTGACCAAATACTTATTTTCCACCATATTTTGCGAAATACATTTCGCCAAATCAGACAAGGTAATTTTCTGGATTTGTTTTCTCATTTTGACTCTCATAGTTGTGGTCTACCTATGATGTCAATTACAGGCCTCTCTCATCTTTTTAAGAACTTGCACAATTAGTTGCTGACTAAATACTTTTTTCCCCTCTGTATGGGGGCTGTGGTTGTGACCATACTATATATTTGGGGGTTGTTGTGGATATCATACCTTGTAGGCAGCTGTGGTGACCATCATACTGTGTAGGGGACAGTGTGAGGAGTTGTTACAATTTGAAGCGGGCAGCGTGGTGGGAAGCATGAGGACATAGTGTTAAAAGGGGCACAGAATGGATATGGAGATGGGACAACGTGAAACAGAGGCACAAAATGGAGATTGGTAAGCATGGTGGGGAGACAGTGTGGAGATATAGAAAGTGTAATAGAAAATTAGAGATGGGACAGCCATGGTTCATAAGGCAGATGGTGTCGCGGTTATAGCCGATAATGGTAGACAAACATTTTTCCGCCACCATTTCACCCAATTATTTCTGGCATTGGTTCCCTGATTTAAAACTTAAGTGAGTGAGTGGATCAACATTCTCAACCATTAGTGACCCGAATCATCAGTGAATATATAACATTTCATCCACCATGCCATAAATAATATCACTAAAGTTGGTAAAAAATTTGATTCCATAGGGGCACCTAGTGTTGGCAAATAAATGTTTTGATTGTGGTTAAAAAATTGTGATTTCATAAATCAAGGGATAGCATATGACACTTGAAAAATAATAACAAAAAGAATTAGGCACCAGTTGCTGGAATTAAGCAATGTTCTCTGGCTCAACCTCAATACACCTCCTTAGGAGCTCTGTAGGGTGTTGCACTCACATAGGTATCATCAAGGTATAACAGAAGAAAATGAAAGTATTGGAGCACTCACGCTGATCTGGGTGAGGTCAGTCAGGCTCGCTTATCTGCATAGCTCCCCTGCTACCTGCACTCCGCACTTCGATATGATTTGATGTCACGTTTCACCATGGAATAAAATTGCACATCAAGATGGATCTGGGTGAGTGTTCCAATTCTTTCAATTTCTTATGTTTTACATAGCATAATGAAACGTTTCAGATTAGTTGAATAAGGGCTGTAATTGTCTAGGTGATGTTGTATTGCAATTTTTGCTGAAGAGTGTGGAATCGAAGAATATAAAATGACCATGTCCAAGGAAACCAAACAAAAATCAGATTGCCAATGATACTGTTCAAAAGTTTTGAGTACCATAGAAACAACCTCTTTTTTTTTTACCATGTAATGTGGTACGGCCGCTTTGTGGATGATTTGTTGCTAGTTTGGGGGGAGATATTAAAACGGTGTCATAATTCTTAAAATCACATAAATTTCAATAATTATAATTTGCGATTCACATTTAACACACCTTTTAACCACATGAATTTTTTAGACATAAAACTATCAATCCTGCCTCACACACAGTGGATACCTCATTATACAGAAAAGACAACAAACACAGGGAACACAACATTATCTTCCAGTTCCCATCCACAATATACAATATAGGCTATCCCATATGCCGAATTTACACGAGCAAGACGTACTTGTTCAAATGACTAAACCTTCCAGTCCGACGGAATCATCATACAAAAAAGGCTTATGGACAGGGGATATAAGAGATTCAACATAAACAAAGCATTTAAGGACACCAAACAGAAAGCAAGAAGTAGTCTATTACACAGAAATAACAATAACATTGATTCTCATGACTCCACTACCCCCATGACATTATCTACTCCATAAAGCAGACAGTTCACCGACATTAGAAAAATCATCTTAAAATACCTGCCAAGAATAAACCAAGACAATACGCTACGCCAAGTTCTAAACAATGGCTGCAGATGTGTGGCTAGAAGAGGAATACCCACACACGCACATACGTGTGTACGTGTGTGTGTGTGTGTGTATATATATATATATATACACATACACACACACAGTATATTAAATAAGTCTCCTTTATTATGTATATTGTCATCCCTTAGTACACAATGCCCTCTCTTGGTCTATCCAGCACTGTCCCTTACATATCAGATTATATATCTTCGGCTCCGTCCAGGCTATCCATGCATGTGTTGTGACAGTCACACAGCAGCGACACATGCAGCTGCGGCGCCGGACACCTGATTATGAGAGCACTCGAGGTATCAGGGATCCCGCTACAGCTTCTTCGTTAAGAGCTACAGCTTGCCAAATAAGGAGGGAGACAAAGATATTCTCTCATGTCTAATTACACTGTGTTCCAAATTATTATGCAAATTGGATTTAAGTGTCGTAAAGATTTAATTGTTTTGTTTTTCAAATAAACTCGTGGATGGTATTGTGTCTCGGGGCTCAATGGATCACTGAAATCAATCTTAAACACGTGATAATTGGTTTTCCAGGTGATTCTAATTAAAGGAAAACTACTTAAAAATGATGTTCCACATTATTAAGCAGGTCACAGTTTTCAAGTAACATGGGAAAGAAAAAGGATCTCTCTGCTGCTGAAAAGCATCAAATAGTGCAATGCCTTGGTGAAGGGATGAAAACATTAGAAATTTTCCAAAAACATAAGTGTGATCATCATACTGTTAAGAGATTTGTGGCTGTATCTGAGCACAAATGTGTTTGTGCTGATAAAGGCATAATGAGGAAGATTTCTGCCAGGCAAGTTCATCGGATTAAGAGAGCAGCTGCTAAAAAGCCATTACAAAGCAGCAAACAGATATTTGAAGCTGCTGGTGCCTCTGGAGTCCCTCAAACCTCAAGGTGTAGGATCCTTCAAAGGCTTGCTGTGGTGCATAAACCTACTATTCGGCCACCCTTAAACAGTGTTCACAAGCAGAAATGGTTGTATTGGGCCCACACATACATGAAGACTAATTTCCAAACAGTCTTGTTTACTGATAAGTGTTGAGCAACCCTGGATGGTCCAGATGGATGGAGTAGTGGATGGTTGGTGTATGGCCACCATGTCCCAACAAGGCTGCTACGTCAGCGAGGAGGTGGAGGAGTCAAGTTTTGGGCCGGAATCATGGGAAACAGCTGGTAAGGCCCTTTAAGGTTCCTGAAGGTGTGAAAATGACCTCTGCAAAGTATATAGAGTTTCTGACTGACAACTTTCTTCTATGGTCTAAAAAGCAGAAACGTGCCTTCAGGAGCAAAATCATCTTCATGCTGACAATGCCCCATCTCATGCTGCAAAGAATACCTCTGAGTCATTGGCTGCTATGGGCATAAAAGGAGATAAACTCATGGTGTGGCCACCATCTTCCCCTGACCTCAACCCTATAGAGAACCTTTAGAGGATCATCAAGCAAAAAGATCTATGAGGGTGGGAGGCAGTTCACATCCAAACAGCAGCTCTGGGAAGCTATTCCAACTTCATGCAAAGAAATACAAGCAGAAACTCTCCAAAAACTCACAAGTTCAATGGATGCAAGAATTGTGAAGGTGACATCAAAGAAGGGTCCTATGTTAACATGTAACTTGGCCTGTTGGGATGTTTTGGCGTTAAATAGCTTTTTTGTTCAGTGAATGTGACCTCCTAATGCTGCAAATTCCACAAATGAGCATTTTCAGTTCTTTCAAACATATCAAATGTATAAAAATTCTACTGTGCATAATAATTTGGAACAGTGCATTTTGAGTTTGTATTCATTTTGGAGATTATACTGTTATCATTGGGAGGTTTCTTCAATAAAATTTGATGTATAATCTAACGGGTGATGACTTTTATTAGACTGACTGTCATTTGCACTGACCATTTAGGAAAATCTGATAAAAATGTAATTTGCATAATAATTTGGAACATAGTGTATATAGAGCCCTGTCTTTATTACATACCGTCCTTTCTTGTCAGATGTATAATGCAATGGCGGCTGATGGAGCATAGGAAAGCTGCTTTTCTAATGGAGGAGCTGATGGACTGGTTGTCTGGTCACCGTCTGCTCTATCAGCGGTCATTTTATATCTAACAAGAGAGAGGACTATGTAATAAAAAAGGATGCTGTGAATAACAAAAACAACAAGAATACACTATGTAAGAGACAGCACTGTACATAACAGCAGAGGAAGTTATGCAATAAGGGACAGCACCATATAAAACTAGAGAGGATGGGACGTAATAAGGGACGGTGTTATACATAATAAAAGAGGAATCTATGTAACAAAGGACTGTGTTATTATTAGCACAGTCCCTTAGTATATAGTGTACTCACTTATTATGTATAAGGCTAAATTCCTGTATCCGTGTGCAGTGTCGGTGTGCTGCCTGCTTTTACAGACACATTGAGCATGTCCTATTCTGATCCTCAAAATCGGATCAGAACAGAACATTCTCTGACCCTCACAGATCTCATTCTCAGATCCGTAATTTTCATGTATGTGTGAATGGACCTATAAAACTCTGAGTGTGTGCCATCCAATGAAAAAATCTGGAAACCCATGGACATATCAGACAAATGTGAGAATGTAGAATAAGGGATTTCGGAGATAAGATTATTACTCCAAGTCACACAGTACAGATACAGAACAATATCTACATCCAGGCACTTACAACTGACGTCTCACCTGATTAGAGCTGCTTTCTCGTGTTTCTTCTCTATCTGGTCAGACCTTCATGTCGACATCTCACATCTGTGATAGCCGATTGATATTCCTAACTTGGATTGAATCAGGTTCCTTGTGAGGCTATTTTCCCTACCCCTTACATTTCCCAGGACTTATGCACGTTATTGCCCTATTTAAATTAACCAGATGACAAAGTATGTGCGTCATTAGGGTGCACCTATAGACATTTTTGTGTTTTTTGGTTTGTTGGGATAGTCCATCTTGTCATCCACTGATTCTCATCTCATCTCATACGTTTTTGTTTATTACATTTTGGGTTTTAAAATATGAGTTTTTGTATTATATTGTGCCAATAAAATTTGCATATTTTTGATATGACTTTTTGTGCTGTCTAATATGGGGCCTTATGCTCTGGGAAATTTTGTAGGATTATAACAACAGAATATCAAACTTCTGTGAAATCAAACTGTCCACTTAAGAAGCATCACTGACAATCAATTGCACATGCTGTTGTGCAAATGGAATAGACAACAGATGGAAATTATTGGCAATTATCAAGACACACTCAATAAAGGAGTGGTTCTGCAGGTGGGGACTACAGACCACATCTCAGTACCAATTCTTTCTGGCTGATATTTTGGTCACTTTTGAATGTTGATTGTGCTTTCACACTCGTGATAGCATGAGACGGACTCTACAACCCACACAAGTGGCTCAGGTAGTGCAGCTCATCCAGGATGGCACATCAATGCGAGATGTGGCAAGAAGGTTTGCGGTGTCTGTCAGCGTAGTGTCCAGAGGCAGGAGGAGCTACCAGGAGACAGGCCAGTACACCAGGAGATGTGGAGGGGTCCGTAGGAGGGCAACAACCCAGCAGTAGGACCGCTACCGCAGCCTTTGTGCAGAGAGGAACAGGAGGAGCACTGCCAGAGCCCTGCAAAATGACCTCCAGCAAGCCACAAATGTGCATGTGTCTGCCCAAACGGTTAGAAACCGGACTCCATGAGGATGGTCTGAGTGCCCGACGTCCACAGATGGGGGTTGTGCTCACAGCCCAACACCGTGCAGGGTTCCTCCTAATGCAGGACAATGCCAGACCTCATGTGGCTGAAGTGTGTCAGCAGTTCCTGCAAAATGAAGACATTGAAGCTATGGACTGGCCCGCCTGTTCCCCAGACCTGAGTCCGATTGAACACATCTGGGACATCATGTCTCGCACCATCCACAGCATCACATTGCACCACAGACTGTCCAGGAGTTGTGGGATGCTTTAGTCCAGGTCTGGGAGGAGATCCCTTAGGAGACCATCTTCCTCCTCATCAAGAGCATGCCCATGCATTGTAGAGAGATCATACAGGTGCGTGGAGGCCACACACATTACTGAGCATCATTTCCTTGTCTTGAGGCATTTCCACTGAAGTTGGATCAGCCTGTAACTTCATTTTCCACTTTGATTTTGAGCATCATTCCAACTCCAGACTTCCATGGGATATTAGATGTGATTTATGTTGACCATTTTTAGGTTTTATTGTTCTCAACACATTCCACTATGTAATGAATAAAGATTTACAACTGGAAAATTTCATTCAGTGATATCTAGGATGTGGGATTTTAGTGTTCCCTTTATTTTTTTGAGCAGTGTAAAAAGTGTTAAGCAGCATTGGGCCCCCCATTAACTATAACCACTGACTCCCAACAATATAAACTACTCAGCTTTTGACTCTCCCCAATTAATTGTAAGCCCATGTGCAGACAGAAAGTATGCAAGGTTTTACAGTACAGGAAAAGTGAATAAGATCCCTGAAGTTTCGTGCACTAATGCTTATTTTTTCATTGCAGATTTGCAGCAGATTAAAATCTGCATAATGTCAATTCTTGAAGCGTATTTCACCCTTACTAATGGGGGAAAATACGTAAAGCATGGCAAAAATGTGGAAAAAAAATGTATTTTACGCAACTTTCTTCCTGCCAACACATTAGAAAATACAGCGGAATTTTCTCCTGCAAATCCTGAACTTGTAAATATAGCCTTAGTCCCTTCCTGTGCACCCCCCATTCATTAGAAGTCATTGATAGCATCGAAATGAATTTGAAAGTGGGAGAAGATGCTATCATGTATTGAGCATCCTCCGCCACCTCCTATTTCATTCCAAGTCCCTGACAACTTCTAAGGTCCTATGCACCTTATCGCCTCCTCTCTCAATCCCCAATAAATTTTAAGTCCCCGATAGCATCACAGTGAATTGTGAGATGGGGAGGACGCTATCAGGGGCTTAACACTCTCCTCCACCACCTAATTCATTTTACATCCATATCTAATGTCCTTCTCCCCTCCCCGTTTGTAAGTCCATTATAAGTCACTTCCTCCCATCTCAATCCCACACCCTTGATTGTCCTTCTCCCCCCGCATTTCATAATTTTCCTCTCCCCCATCTCCATCATTGCCTTTTCCACCACCATATCATTGCCCTCTCCACCACCCCCAACATTTCCCTCTCTACCACCCCCATCATTGCCCTCTCCACCACCCCCATCACTGCCCTCTCCGCCACCCCATCATTGCCCTTTCCACTACCTCCATCATTGCCCTCTCCACCACCTCCGTCATTACCGTCTCCACCAGCCCCTTCATTGTCCTCACCACAATTGCCCTATCCACCACCCCAATGTTCTCCCATCACCTCCCATTAACATTGTCCTCTTCACCATCTCCATCATTGCTTTCTCCCACACCACCCCCATCATTGCCCCTTCCACCACCTCTAACATTGCTTTCTCCCCCACCACCCTCATCATTGCCCTCTCCATCATTCCCATAATTGCCCTCCCCACCACCTACACACAAACCACTCACCTCTCTACACATTCCCCCGCAGCCGCCAGCACATATACATACACACACAGCACCACTCACCTCTCCATACACACCACTCACCTCTTCGCACGTTCCTCGCAGCCGCATCTTTGTCGCCGGCAGTTTTCTCTCTGAAACAGCCGTGCGCTGAATGCTGACGCAATCCAGCCACGCTGCTGTGTCAGACAGGGAGTGCTGGCAAGAAGCAGGATAGATCCCTGCAGCTCCGCTGCCATTTTCTCCTATAAGCAGCGGAGCACTTGAAGGCAATGTGGACAGGACCCCCCCAAGTCTTGGGGCCATACAAACAGGCCAGATTGCCCTCCATGTTAGACGCACTGCAGGAGCCCCCCTCTATCTCCGGGCCCTGGTGCAGCCGCACCAGCTGCACATGCGGTTTGTCCACCCCTGTTGACTATTGCATTGAGTGCCGTGCATGTAACCTTAAGTATATTGGTTGCACAACCAGAAAATTTAAAAAAAGGATTGCCGAACATATTTCAAACATCAAAAATAACAACAGCACAAATTCTGGAGCAGTAAAACACTCACCCTCATACAGGTGCTTCTCACACAATTGGAATATTATCAAAAAGTTAATATATTTCAGTTCTTCAATACAAAAAATGAATCTCATATATTATATAGAGTCATTACAGAATGATCTATTTTAAGTGTTTATTTCTGTTAATGTTGATGATTATGGCTTACAGCCAATGAAAACCCAAAAGTCATTATCTCAGTAAATTAGAATATTTTATAACATCAGCTTGAAAAATTATTTTACAATCCAAAATGTTGGCCTATTGAAATGTATGTTCACTAAATAAACTCAATACTTGGTTAACGCTTCTTTTGCATCAATTACTGAATCAATGCGGCATGGCATGGAGACGATCAGACTGTGGTACCGCTGAGGTGTTATGGAAGCCCAGGTTGCTTTGATAGCAGCCTGCAGCTCATCTGCATTATTGGGTCTGGTGTCTCATCTTCCTCTTGACATTACCCCATAGATTCTCTATGGGGGTATGGTCAGGAGAGTTTGCTGGCCAATCAAGCACAGTGATACTGTTTTTAAACTAGGTACTGGTACTTTTGGCAGTGTGGACAGGTGACAAGTCCTGCTGTAGAATTAAATTTCCATCTCCAAAAAGCTTGACGGCATAGCGAAGCATGAAGTGCTCTAAAATTTCCTGGTAGACAGCTGCGTTGACTTTGGTCTTGATAAAACACAGTGGACTTACACCAGCAGATGACATGGCTCTCCAAGCCATCACTGATTGTGGAAACGTCACTAGATCTGAAGCAGCTTGGATTGTGTGCCTCTCCACTCTTCCTCCAGACTCTGGGACCTCGATTTTCAAATTAAATGCAAAATTTACTTTCATCTGAAAACAATACCTTGGACCACTGAGCAACAGTCCAGTTCCTTTTCTCCTTGGCCCAGGTAAGACGTTTCTGGCGTTGTCTATTGGTCATGAGTGGCTTGACACAAGGGATGCGACATTTGTAGCCCATGTCCTGGATACGTCTGTGTGTGGTGGCTCTTGAAGCAATGACTCCAGAAGCAGTCAACTCCTTGTGGCTTACCCTCCTTGTGGAGTATGTCAATGACTGCCTTCTGGACATCTGTCAAGTCGGCACTCTTCCCCATGATTGTGGAGCCTACTGAAACAGACTAAGGGACCTTTTAACCTTGTTATATCATTTTGGTAGAAATGGCTCTGAAACCACACAGCTTTTGTCTGCATTAAGCAATCAAGCTTGGTCAACAGTGATTGGTTTCTTCCATGTATATAATAAGCTCTTTATTTTGTAATACTTCCTATGACTAAGGGCACCGTTTGTGTCTGCAACGCGTCATGTGTTAATTTTAATGGGGTCTTCTTTTTAAATGACATTTTTAATAAACTTTTAATCATCTGGACAACAATGCTGGACTTCACTCCTTTCCCCCTCCTATCCAATAGTAGACAATGTGGACGCTATATACCATAGGAGGCTTATTTAGGATCATAATATGGACAGATATTTTAATGCAGAGAACATTTTAATAACACTTTCATTTTTACGAGCACTGTCGGAATGTTTTGATGAAGACCTGAGAAGATGGAGGTCTGCAGAGAATTGCTGTGGATGTGAAAAGTCATAATGGCATCTAGACAAGATGGAGAGGAAAAGAAAGGAACAATTCCAGAGAAGATGTAATCTATAAAGTACCTGTGGTTCTTGTATGGTCCATAGTCTGATGGTGGCTGTTCATAACAACTCTCAGGATCTTACCATTGTTAAGGGTATACTGTGAGTTGTAGATTCATGCAGTACAATTATTTATTGGGCTGACTTGATATTACAATTGACCGTTGTACTAAACTTGGTTCTTGTATTCAAGTACTCTTTGTTCTGGTCATGTATTCATGTACTTATGGTGGTTCTGGTGACAGTGATGTACGGATGGAGGTTATCGTAATGTATTAATTTATTGATGGTGGTTCTGGTGATTTAGTATAGTACTGATTGTGGGTCTGTTGATCTATTCATGTACGGATGGTGGAGCTAGTGATGCTTTCATGTATTAATGATGTTTCTGGTGACATTCATGTACTGATGGCGGTTCTGGTGAAGTACTTATATACTGATGCTGTTTCTAGTGCCATATTGATGTACTATTCATGGCTTTGGTGCTCTAATTATGTACTGATGATGATTTTGGCTTTGTATTCCTGTACTGCTGATGGTTCTAGTGATGAATATATCACCAGAATCATAATCACTACATGAATACAGCACCAGGACAACCATCACTACATGAATATGTAACGAGAAGCAGAATACATTACCAAAACTACCATCAGTTTTGTGCAAGCTGTATTTGTCCCATGACATATTCCATCAGAAGTATCCCTTTATTTATAAAGGGGTCTGTTTATTTTCCCTTAGGGTATTTACCAAATGTTGGATACCTTAATTGAAACTAAACAGCCCCGATTATGGTTACGCTGTATTAGTTTCCATAACTATCCTTGGGTTGGTTTGGATTCTACATGTAAAATACAGGACGTCAGGGATGAATATAAATATTTTTTCCTTTGTATTGTGTAAATGGTCAGACAAAAATGATTGATTCTGTATCTAACTTTGAAATTGCACCCCATGTTAAGCAACATCTGTAAAGTACACCGCTTTTTTTTTTTTACTTTTGATGAAAAAAAATTGTGAAAAAGGTAACAATTAGTGATGAGCGAATATACTCGTTACTCGAGATTTCCCGAGGTGACCTCCGAGTATTTTTTAGTGCTCGGAGATTTAGTTTTTATTGCCGCAGCTGAATGATTTACATCTGTTAGCTAGCATAAGTACATGCGGGGGTTGCCTGGTTGCTAGGGAATCCCCACATGTAATCAAGCTGGCTAAGAGATGTAAATCATTCAGCTGCGGTGATGAAAACTAAATCTCCGAGCACTAAAAAATACTCGGAGGTCACCCAAGCGTGCTTGGGAAATCTCGAGTAACGAGTATATTCGCTCATCACTAGTAACAATTCTAGTGGAAGTGGTCATCAGAGTTGTAAGTGGAGAGATACGTGTGTAAGGTAGAGAGAGTTCAGCAAAGAAATAGTGGTGTGATTTTTTTCTATAGAAAGAACTGTGAAGCAAAGATGCCCAAGCATCAATGGTTCCTTGTTTTTTCAGTCCCCCACATTAAGCGCTATGCCAAGATACGGTTTGAGCCTCAACATCTCTAGTGGAGGTCTATACTAAAAATTAAATTATCTCTATTAGGGGTGGGCAGACCTGGGGATGTTCAGGTTAGGCCGAAATTGATAAAGAAGTTTGGTTCGGGTACCAGAACTGTACCCGAACTCGAACCCCATTCAAATGGGGCGGTTCCCACGCTGTCATACGTGTGACAGAGTGGGAAAAAGCAACTCTGACGGGCGGTAATCTGTGTGGTTGTGGTTTCCATGCTGTCACACATATGACAGCGTGTGTGTCAGCTGCTGTGACCAGCGGTGAAAAGGTTACCGACGTTCAGGCTGATGACCACTACTCATCAGTTTACGCCTGGTTGCGCTGATAGCAGTGAGAATAGGCCACACTAATGTGAGTATTCACCAGCTTGCGCCTGTACATAGTAATAAAGATATCAGTGTGATATATAGTTAGTCCAGCGTGTGTATAGTTTTCTGTAGTTGTATTTCTTGAATAAATAAATAATAATAAAATTGCGTAGAGTCCCCATTATTTTTACTGTTCAGCTTAGGAAAAACAGACTGGTGTTGTTATTCTGGGAAGGGGCCAATATCCATGAATCTCCCCAGGCTATTAATATCAGCTAAAAGCTGTCTACATAGCCTTTACTGGTTATTAAAAATTGTGACCCCCCAAAAAATTATGTGGGGTTCCTCATATATTTAATATCTAGCAAAGGCTAAACAGACAGCTGTGGGCTGATATTATTCGGCTGGGAAGGGGCCAAACTAACAACATCAGCCCTCAGCCGCCCCAGAAATGGCGCATTTGTTAGATGTGCCAATATTGGTGCTTAGCCTTGGCTTTTTCCACTTGCGCTGGTGCTTCGGCAAGTGGGTAATGGTTTTGGGGTTGTTGTCAGCTGTTTTATGTCTGCTGACATCAAGCACAGGCATTAGTAATGGGGAGGCATCTATAAGACACCCTCATCACTAACCTTACAAGTTTATGTAAAAAAACACACACAGAGCAACGACATCACCAACCCTGCTACATCTGGTTGCATTGCTGAGCGGTGACAAATGTTACCGCTCAGCCCAGCAACCAGCTCACACTGAGCTGAGGACGCGCCTGCGTGTGACATCATTATGGTTATCGCTGGTCACACGCAACTGCATTCTCACGCTCAGCATCATCTAGCTGTCTTGCTGAGCGGTAACATTACTGATGTTACCACTCAGCAATGCAACAAGATGTAGCAGGTTTGGGAGATCGTCATGGGACATCAGCATTATAGATTATCGGTGGACAGGTGAGTATAAATTAAATTTTTTATTTTTAAGTTAAAAAATGGGTAAAAGAGGGGATTTGATGGGGAGGGTTTTGTTCAATTAAAAGACTTTTCTTTGTGTGCGTCTTTATTCATTTTAATTCTGGGGGTTAGTAATGGGGGTGTCTGATAGACTCTTCTCCATTACTGACCCATGGGCTCTATGTCAGCGGACATAAAACAGCTGACATCAACCCCCAAACTATTACTCCACTTGCCACCAGGCAAGTGGGAAGAGCAGGGCAAAGTGCCAGAATCTAATGGATGCACCTTTTCTGGGACGTCTGCGGGCTGTTCGTTTTAGGCTGGGAAGAGCCAATATCCATGTCCCCTTCCAGTCTGATAAGACCAGCCCCCAGTTGTCTGCTTTAGCTTGGTTGGCTTTCAAAAACGGTGGGGACCCCAAGTCTTTTTTTAAATAACTAAATAAAAAAATGCGTGGGGAGCCGCATATTTTTGGGAATAGTGAATTAGAAAAGCTATAATACATTTCTAATTGGCAGTATTTGCTAATATAATTATTATTACACCTACTGCATATTTGGAAAAGATCATGGAGATGGGAATACCTTTTTAAGTGTTGAGCCTTAAGCTCAGGGGTGTTTCCGAGTCTGTGCAGGAGGGGCTCTTTGACGCCAGCACCTATTTGAGCTGGGTGTGTCCCAGAGGATGCACATTCAGCTGTAACGTATTGTGGGGCAGAGACCTGTCGATTTCCTCTACTGCATTAGACATCACTGGCCAAACAAAGGCCGGCAGCTGACCTTGCTATACCCGTCACGAGCGGTGAGTGGCAGTGACGTCATGTGCTACTTGTGGTGCACACGCCGAAGTCAGCTGCAGGTTTTTGTGCAGCCTATGGAAGAGAATGCAGGGGAAAGTAAGAAGAATTGGTTATTTTTTAATTTCTTGAAGAAGAATGGCCGAATGGGGTTCATTATATAGTGTAAGGACTACAGAATAGGGAACACTATTATTGTGAGGGACCCAGGATGGACGACAGTATAACAGAAAGAGCCCAATATGAGGAACATTATACCAGGAAGGGGCCTAGGATTGGGCACATTATAACAGGAGGAGGTCAAGAATGGGAGACAGACCAGGAAGGGGCTCAGGATGGGGTATATTATAGCAAGAAAGGCCCAGAATGGGGGACATTATAAGAGGAATGGGCCCCAGATGGTGAACATTAATACAGGAAAGACTCAGGATGGGGGATAATAAAACTAAGCAAAAAGATCCATAGCTCTGGAACCGTATATCCGATTTGGAAAAACAATGGAACGGTCAGTGGAACAGCAAGAATAAAAAGAGCAAAAACTGGCTACTTTTTATATGGCGATAGATCCTTTTAAATGTTACAGGCCCATAGTCTGTACTTGGATTACAACCTAGTATGGCTTGTTGTTCGGCATTGTCATGACAATAGTCTTTGAATCCAAACCAACATTTACGGTATATAAATGTGAATACAACTATACACAAAAATTCCAATATTCATGGCAGTTAGGGGTGGACAATGATACAGATTGTGATATGGATTAAAGTAATTTTTCCATGAAAACAACAAACCAACAAACAGAAGAAACAGTTTCATTGCAATCTCAGACTCTGGGTCTTTAATTTCCAGAACACGAAACTAAGCAAAGTAGTAGAATATATAAAAAGATGTTAGTATATATTTCATAAAATTTGTCATGGTAACACAATTAGTCACCACTGTCGAACCAAACATTAAACCCTTTACACATAATAAAAAACACTATACTTCCGTAATAAAACTAACGATTGGATTTCATTATGCAGTCCTGGAAGAATGACCAATTTTTTCAAGACAATTATTGAAATTACACATGTTTTGTTATTCACATGTTTATTTCCTTTGTCTGTATTGGAACAACAAAACAGAAAAAAACAGAAAAAAAAATGGCTGGAGAAAATTGTTGACACCCGATTGATTGCCCGCCCTTGGAATAAATAACTGCAATCAATGGCTTCCTATAACTATCAACAAACTTCTTAAACCTCTGATCTGGAATTTTAGACCACCCTTCTTTTGCCAACTGCTCCAGGTCTCTCATATTTGAAGGGTGCTGTAAAAGGAACAGGGTTCCCCCCCCAAATTACTAAGTTTATAGTTATCAAAGGAGCAACTCTCCCTACACCTCTATTGAGGTCTGATATCAACTATTAACGCCAAAATTGACTACTAATAATTAATATCCACTTAATACCACAATGTTATCTTTACCTTATACTATATACTAACTGAGAAAAAACAGTGTAACAATAAAGGGTATTTATTACACACACACACGTCTACAGTCTATAACATACATATTTATTTATACCCAAGCTGGCGACTATAAATATATATATATATATATACATATATATATATATATATATATATATATATATATATATATATATATATATACACACATATATATATATATATACAATTATACGGATATCACAACTCTGATATAGTAATATCACTACAGTATACAGTGATATGCCAACAGTATCACACAGTAATGACCCACAATAACCAGTGATATCACAACAATATCAAACAATATAAAAAAACACAACTAACTGCATGATTACCCAAATCACACATACAATATCAGCCCTCCCACCTATGGCTAGCTAACCCTAATAGTACTGGGCCTATTAAGAAAAGGTGATACAGAGTATACTTAAGCCATGTGGGTCCATCATCATTCCAGGCAATGCAGGCACCGCAAAAGAGAGCGAGAACCACCTGGACTTGTCCCTTATATGTGACCAACTAAAAGAGGTGTGTCCAGCCCCAGGTGTGGGGGATAAGGTCACGGGCTATTGTCCACTAAGATACATCCCCTCAGTCCTAAATGAAACTTGTTTTTCTAGCTCATGGCAGCTTTGTTTTACAGCAGGCTGGAAGGGGGGGGGCTTTGCTCCATGTGGTATACATGTGGGGGATATACGCAAATCATGCACTAAACACATCTCTATGTAAAGATGTACATTTTGGGTGCACTTCCCTTCTACATTCCCCCTGTTGTCGAGAACACGACAATGAAATTTGAGGGACATTTTGTGCTGGGATTTATTTGTCTACTCAACCCCATTTATAACTAGTGACAGTTCAGGATGGAATGAAGCATAATTCTGCACTTAGGAACCTAGATCTCATCCACATGGCCATCAGCTCTTCCCTGCCATTCACCGTAACCCACATCTCTATCCAAAGAGTATACCTTCTTCTTCTTTCTTGGAGTCTTATTGCAGTCTTCAGTCTCTGTTCTGGTCTTTAGTTGTCAATCTTCAGGTATCAGCCCATCCCAAAGCCATCTTTCTCCAGTTGTGACTGGTCAGACTCTGGAAAGGCTTCACCCTCACAGTCCATAGTCAGTCAACATCATCCTGTGTGCACCCGTCACCTTGCCAGACTTCACGTTACTCTCCTATAGCTTGATTCAGCAGGATTTTGAGTATGTCTGGTATGATGAGACTGCTTGATATCACAGGTTTTTTTCTTTTTTTTTCTCTGGGCCTCGCGGACTCAGGCACTGGAAACGACTCATCAGACATGCATCAGACATGACTTCCATCAGGCACTTCTCCTGTAATATTGATTGAAGATCATTGATGAGGTTCCTCCATAGATAGATACGCAGATCTTTACTAGGCAGGTCAGAATTTCTGGAGTAGGGAGTGATGTCACAGTACCTAAGTAGACTGCTGGCAGTCCATGTACAGGTAGTCCTGCTCTTCCACCTAAAGTGTCTATATGCACACATATGGAATTTACTACACAGTAGACAACAATGAATAAAACATCATTATTATATACAATATATATTGGATTCGGGGTAAAGGACTGGATTTTTCTTATGTCCTTAACCCCCTTCACCGGCTGAGTTAATGGTGCTCAGCCTGACTTCCGTGCAGTTGGGAGTCCAGTCTTTTGGTCCTTCTGCAGGTCATAAACAGTCCAATATATATAAAATAATGACTGGGAGGAAAATGACAGGACGAAGTGGCGTTGGGTTTTATTACAGTCTCCTCATAGTTACATAGTTACATAGTTATTGAGGTTGAAGGAAGACTTTAAGTCCATCTAGTTCAACCCATAGCCTAACCTAACATGCCCTAACATGTTGATCCAGAGGAAGGCAAAAAAAACCCATGTAGCAAAGAGTAACTCCACCATGGGGAAAAAAATTCCTTCCCGACTCCACATACGGCAATCAGACTAGTTCCCTGGATCAACGCCTTATCAAGGAATCTAGTGTATATACCCTGTAATATTATACTTTTCCAGAAAGGTATCCAGTCCCCTCTTAAATTTAATTAATGAATCACTCATTACAACATCATACGGCAGAGAGTTCCATAGTCTTACTGCTCTTACAGTAAAGAATCCGCGTCTGTTATTATGCTTAAACCTTCTTTCCTCCAGACGTAGAGGATGCCCCCTTGTCCCTGTCTCAGGTCTATGATTAAAAAGATCATCAGAAAGGTCTTTGTACTGTCCCCTCATATATTTATACATTAAAATAAGATCACCCCTTAGTCTTCGTTTTTCCAAACTAAATAGCCCCAAGTATAATAACCTATCTTGGTATTGCAGACCCCCCAGTCCTCTAATAACCTTGGTCGCTCTTCTCTGCACCCCCTCCAGTTCAGCTATGTCTTTCTTATACACCGGAGACCAGAACTGTGCACAGTATTCTAAGTGTGGTCGAACTAGTGATTTGTATAGAGGTAAAATTATGTTCTCCTCATGAGCATCTATGCCTCTTTTAATACATCCCATTATTTTATTTGCCTTTGTAGCAGCTGCCTGACACTGGCCACTGAATAGGAGTCTGTCATCCACCCATACACCCAGGTCTTTTTCATTGATGGTTTTGCCCAGAGTTTTAGAATTAAGCACATAGTTATACATCTTATTACTTCTACCCAAGTGCATGACCTTACATTTATCCCCATTAAAGCTCATTTGCCATTTATCAGCCCAAGCTTCTAGTTTACATAAATCATCCTGTAATATAAAATTGTCCTCCCCTGTATTGATTACCCTACAGAGTTTAGTGTCATCTGCAAATATTGAAATTCTACTCTGAATGCCCCCTACAAGGTCATTAATAAATATGTTAAAAAGAAGAGGGCCCAATACTGACCCCTGTGGTACCCCACTGCTAACCGCGACCCAGTCCGAGTGTGCTCCATTAATAACCACCATTTGTCTCCTATCCCTGAGCCAGCTCTCAACCCACTTACACATATTTTC
Source organism: Ranitomeya variabilis (assembly GCF_051348905.1). Lineage (NCBI taxonomy): Eukaryota > Metazoa > Chordata > Amphibia > Anura > Dendrobatidae > Ranitomeya > Ranitomeya variabilis. The sequence continues at coordinate 219,701,145 of NC_135234.1, forward strand.
CCCTATCCCCATTACTCTCATTTTATGTAACAACCTTTTGTGTGGCACCGTATCAAAAGCTTTGGAAAAGTCCATATACACTACGTCCACTGGGTTCCCTTGGTCCAGTCCGGAACTTACCTCTTCATAGAAGCTGATCAAATTAGTCTGACATGAGCGGTCCCTAGTAAACCCGTGCTGATACTGGGTCATGAGGTTATTCCTCTTCAGATACTCCAGTATAGTATCCCTTAGAATGCCCTCCAGGATTTTACCCACAGTAGAGGTTAAACTTACTGGCCTATAATTACCGAGTTCAGATTTTGCCCCTTTTTTGAATATTGGCACTACATTTGCTATACGCCAGTCCTGTGGTACAGACCCTGTTATTATGGACTCTTTAAAGATTAAAGGGAACCTGTCACCACGTTTTTGGAAGATGGGATAAAAATAGCGTTAAATAGGGGCAGAGGTGGGCGTTACATTAGTGTGTGTGTTATGCGTTTATTACCCACCTAAGTTGCCGAAATAACTTTGCAAAGTCTCCGTTTTCGCCTGTCAATCAGGCTGGTCAGGTCACATGGGCGTGGTGTCTTCACCCAGATTTGGCGTAGTTTTCCGTTGGTGGCGTAGTGGTGTGCGCATGCCCAAAGTCCGGAATCCTCTTCCAGGGGATTTAAAATAGCGCGGTGTTCGTTATTGCATTGGTGATCGGTGGGCGCGGCCATCTTCCTTTGGCCGCGCGTGCGCAGAAGCGGCGCTCTGCTGGCCGCGGCTTCAGGAAAATGGCCGCGGGATGCCGCGCGTGCGCAGATGGATATCGCGGCGGCCATTTTCCTGAAGCCGCGGCCAGCAGAGCGCCGCTTCTGCGCACGCGCGGCCAAAGGAAGATGGCCGCGCCCACCGATCACCAATGCAATAACGAACACCGCGCTATTTTAAATCCCCTGGAAGAGGATTCCGGACTTTGGGCATGCGCACACCACTACGCCACCAACGGAAAACTACGCCAAATCTGGGGGAAGACAACGCCCATGCGACCTGACCAGCCTGATTGACAGGCGAAAACGGAGACTTTGCAAAGTTATTTCGGCAACTTAGGTGGGTAATAAACGCATAACACACACACTAATGTAACGCCCACCTCTGCCCCTATTTAACGCTATTTTTATCCCATCTTCCAAAAACGTGGTGACAGGTTCCCTTTAAAAATAATGGTCTATCAATGACTGTACTTAGTTCCTGCAGTACTCGGGGGTGTATCCCATCCGGGCCCGGAGATTTGTCAATTTTAGTGATTTTTAGACGCCGCTGTACTTCCTGCTGGGTTAAGCAGGTGACATTTAATGGGGAATTTTTATCACTAGTCATTTTGTCTGCCATGGGATTTTCTTTTGTAAATACTGATGAAAAAAAGTCATTTAGCATATTGGCTTTTTCCTCATCCTCATCCACCATTTCACCCAGACTATTTTTAAGGGGGCAAACACTGTCATTTTTTAGTTTCTTACTATTTATATAGTTAAAGAATATTTTGGGATTATTTTTACTCTCTCTGGCAATGAGTCTCTCTGTCTCAATCTTTGCTGCCTTGATTTGCTTTTTACAGAATTTATTTAATTTTCTGTATTTATTTAATGACTCATCACTACCTACTTCCTTTAATTCTCTAAATGCTTTCTTTTTGTCCCTTATTGCGCCCCTAACAGCTCTATTTAGCCATATTGGTTTCCTCCTATTTCTAGTATGTTTATTTCCCATACGGTATATACTGTTGCACAGGTCCTATCCAGGATGCTAATAAACGTCTCCCATTTTCTTTGTGTACTTTTATGTCTCAGGATATCATCCCAGTTAATTGCACCAAGATCCTCTCTCATCCGTTGGAAATTTGCCCTCCTGAAATTTAGTGTCCGTGTAACCCCCCTACTACCCATCTTATTAAAGGTTACATGAAAACTTATTATTTTGTGATCACTATTCCCCAAGTGACCCCCAACCCTTATATTTAATATGCGGTCTGGCCTGTTGGTTAATATTAGGTCTAGCAGTGCCCCCCTCCTTGTTGGGTCCTGAACCAGTTGTGAAAGGTAATTGTCTCTCATAGTTGTCAAAAACCGATTACCTTTGCTGGAACTGCAGGTTTCTGTTCCCCAATCTATTTCAGGGTAGTTGAAGTCCCCCATAATAATGACTTCTCCTTGAGTCGCAGCTTCATCTATTTGCTTTACGAGGATATTCTCCATTGCTTCCATTATTTTTGGAGATTAATAACAAACCCCTATCAGTAATTTATTATTTTTTCCCCCTCCCCTTATCTCCACCCACAGGGACTCTACATTTTCATTAAATTCACCTATATTATCACGCAGGATGGGTTTTAAGGAAGATTTTACATATAGACACACCCCTCCCCCTCGCTTATCTGTACGGTCATTTCTGAACAGGCTATAGCCCTGCAAGTTAACAGCCCAGTCATGGCTCTCATCCAGCCACGTCTCAGATATCCCCACCACATCATAATTATGCTCCAACAACATTAGTTCTAATTCATCCATTTTGTTGGCGAGGCTTCTGGCATTAGTATACATGCACTTGATGTTACTCTCTGTACCTCTATTCTTTCTTAAATTATTAACTGTTCTTACCCCACCCCCCATGCCACCGCCACCCCCAACTTCCTTATTTGTGCCCAGGTCTCTATCTGCACTATCTTCCCCTCCTATAAAATGAATACCCTCCCCCCCAATCCCTAGTTTAAACACTCCTCCAACCTTCTAACCATTTTCTCCCCCAGCACAGCTGCCCCTTCCCCATTGAGGTGCAGCCCGTCCCTAGCGTAGAGCCTGTAGCCAATTGAGAAGTCGGCCCAGTTCTGCAGGAACCCAAACCCCTCCTTCCTCATGGCTGAAATCTGAGAGATGTTTCAGCTCGGCACCAAACATAAGAGGGGTGTTCTAGAGTCTCTCAGGGGCATCTGGGCAAAGGTCAAGACTTCTCTGGAGTGATAGGTGCTCTTCTACATAGATACCTAAAATGGGACAAAAGGAACAATACGCTCTGGGAGATCTCCCAGTGCAGTTAATAAACATCCTTATTTGATGCTTCCCTGTCCCCCCAAACTCACTCATTCTTTATACTTTTACTTCAGGGTGACCTCCCCCGTTAACCTTTCTTGAGCTGCCCAGTAATTAGCTAATGCCTCAACTCTCCTGAACCTCACAAAATGAATGCAATTTTCTTATAGTCTGATTCTAGTCAATTGCCTGTTTCCTATACAGACACCCCTACCAGTGTTCCACAATTCAAAAGAGTAACATACAACCCTCACAGCTACTTAACACCCTAGGAAAACTAAACGTTAAACTAAGGTACACTGACTCTAGCTGTATCCTGCATCAGGTCTTAAACAAAACCATGTTATCCGTCCAAACTTCAAGGTCAGCACACAGTATAACATGACACTCCCTAGTGTACGTCCGTTATCTGTCCATGCTTCTCCGCCTGTCTTCGTTCACGTAACAACACCCTTTATCCAATCTAAGATCCACAGGAAAACAAACAAAGTCAAATAAACAGCTGAACTTCAAGGCCTAAGTGAACACACCTCCCTACCTATCTTAGTTCAAGCAACAAATCAGAGCATCCATGGATGTGACTATTAATAAAGGAACCATAAAAACATTAACACCCTTAGGAAAATTAAAGTAAAACTAAGGTACACCGACTTAAGATGTATCCTGCATCAGGTCTTAAACAAAACCATGTTATCCGTCCAAACTTCAAGGTCTTAGCAGCACACAATATAACATGACACTCCCATCATGTACATCCGTTATCTGTCCATGCTTCTTAGCCTATCTTAGTTCATGTAACAGCAACCTTTATCCAATCTAAAGGTACCTTCACACGAAACGACGCTGCAGCGATATAGACAACGATCCGACCAAAACGCGATCGCTGGAGCGTCGCTGTTTAGGTCGCTGTAGAGATGTCAAACACACCACCTTATGAACGATGCAGGAGCGATACCATGACGTAACAGCGACTCACATATCGTTCTCGCTGGTTGTTGCTCCATGTCAAACAGCAGTGGTTGTAACGATGTGATAGATAGCGAACCTAGCCAGATAGGTGTGTTTCCCCTTTGATCGTTGCTGGCGTCGTTGCTTTTAATGTCAAACATGACGATACAAGCCGACCTAACGACCAAATAAAGTTCTGGACCTCTAGCCCCGACCAACGATATCACAGCGGGATCCAGATCGCTGCTGCGTGTCAAACACAACGATATCGTTATTTAGGACGCTGCAACGTCACGGATAGCTATCGTTATCGTTACAAAGTCGTTTCGTGTGAAGGTACCTTAAGATGCACAGGAAAACAAACAAAGTCAATTTTACCGCTGAACTTCAAAGCTTAGGTGAACACACACCTCCCTACCTATCTTAGTTCAAGCAACAAATCAGAGCATCCATGGATGTGACTCTATTATCCTGCGATCTGTGTTACTCTTACCATTATGAATTCTATGGAAAACTGGAGCTAAAAAAACAAATATATATATATAAAAAACCATCATCATTCCAGGCAATGCAGGCACTGCAAAAGAGAGAGAGAACAACCTGGTCTTGTCTCTTATATGTGACCAACTAAAAGAGGTGTGTCCAGCCCCAGGTGTGGGGGATGAGGTCACGGGTTATTGTCCACTAAAATACATCCCTGTTGTGAATTCTGCTCTTGGGTTCCCTCCGGTGGTTGTTGGTGGTAATACAGTTGTCCCTGGGTTGCAATCCTGAGCAGGTGTCCCTGCTGATTGCAGCTCTCTCTGGGTATTTAGGTTTGCAGGATCCATTAGCCCTTGCCAGTTGTCCATTGTTCTTGGAGGTTTTACATCTCTGTCTGGTTCCTCCTGCCCTGCTGCCAAATCAGCCAAGATAAGTGTCTGGGTTTTGTTTCTGCAGCACACATGCTGTGTGCTTTACTATTTAGTACTATTCATTGTTTTTTCTTGTCCAGCTTAGACTGTGTTTGGATTTTTTCAGTCAAGTTGGATTCTCAGGAGATGCAGATATACATTCCATGTCTTTAGTTAGATGGTGGAATTTTTGTATTATCTGCTGTGGATATTTTTAGGGTTTTAATACTGACCGCTTAGTATTCTATCCTATCCTTTTCTATTTAGCCAGAGTGGCCTCTTTTGCTAAATCCTGTTTTCTGCCTGCGTGTGTCTTTCCTCTAATACTCACAGTCAATATTTGTGGGGGGCTACCTATCCTTTGGGGTTCTGCTCTGAGGCAAGATAGAATTCCCATTTCCATCTATAGGGGTATTTAATTCTCCGGCTGTGTCGAGGTGTCTAGGATGTGTTAGGTACACCCCACGGCTACTTCTAGTTGCGGTGTCAATTTAGGGTTTGCGGTCAGTACAGGTTCCACCTACTCCAGAGAAAGTCTCATGCGGCTCCAAGGTCACCGGATCATAACACTGCAACTGGCCAATAATGAGTTAAATGCATCTCAGAAGAAGGGAAGAAAGGTGTTGAGCCATTTTTTTTTCTGTAGCCTGTTTTGTCTTTCCTTCCCTCTTTTTTTCTTGGTGGCTGAGGAGTCTTGTGCTAGCATGGATGTTCAGGGATTAGCTTCTCGTGTAGACCAGCTTGCTGCTAGGGTACAGGATATTTCTGATTATATTGTTCAGACTCCAGTTTTAGAGCCTAAGATTCCTACTCATGATTTGTTTTTTGGGGACAGGTCCAAATTTTTGAGTTTTAAAAACAACTGTAAACTGTTTTTTTTGCTCTGAAACCTCGATCCTCTGGTGATTCTATTCAGCAGGTTAAAATTGTCATCTCCCTGCTGCGTGGCAATCCTCAGGATTGGGCATTTTCCCTGGAATCTGGGAATCCGGCCTTGCTTAATGTAGACGCCTTTTTTCAGGTTTTAGGATTATTATATAATGAACCAAATTCTGTGGATCAAGCGGAAAATACCTTGTTGGCCCTGTCTCAGGGTCAAGAAGCGGCAGAATTGAATTGTCAGAAATTTAGAAAATGGTCTGTGTTGACTAAATGGAATGATGATGCTTTGGCGGCAATTTTCAGAAAGGGTCTTTCTGAATCCGTTAAAGATGTTATGGTGGGGTTTCCCACGCCTTTCGGTCTGAGTGATTCTATGTCTCTGGCCATTCAGATTGATCGGCGCTTGCGGGAGCGCAGAACTGTGCGCGCTGTGGCGTTGTCCTCAGAGCAGATGCCTTGTGGCGATGCTTCTCATGTCATTTCAGTATGCCCTAAGCGTACAAAGAGGATCGCTAGTTCATTTACCATCAGTACTGTACAACCTAAATTTCTGTTATCTGTGTCCTTGATTTGCTCATTGTCATCATTTTCTGTCATGGAGTTTGTGGATTCAGGCGCCGCCTTGAACTTAATGGACTTTGAGTTTGCCAGGCGTTGTGGTTTCCCCTTGCAGTCTTTGCAGAACCCTATTCCTTTAAGGGGCATTGATGCTACACCTCTGGCTAAAAATAAGCCCCAGTTTTGGACACAGGTGACCATGTGCATGGCGCCAGCCCATCAGGAAGATTGTCGTTTTCTGGTGTTGCATAATTTGCATGATGCTATCGTGCTGGGTTTTCCGTGGTTGCAGGTACATAATCCTGTGTTGGATTGGAAGTCTATGTCTGTGACTAGCTGGGGTTGCCAGGGGGTTCATAATGACATTCCTTTGATGTCAATTGTTATGACCCCAATGGCGAGGGTCTCAGAGGAACGTGGAAGTCTGCAGAATACAAAAATCCAGCTCATAGGGCAGTGGTAACTGGGTTGACCATATATCTACTCCTAACGCCAACACTAGAAGTAGCCGGGGATCATTCCTACGTTGATTCTAGATGACACGCGCCAGCCGGAGAATCTAGCTACCCCTAGTAGAGGAAAACAAAGACCTTTCTTGCCTCCAGAGAAGGGGACCCCAAAGCTGGATAGAAGCCCCCCACAAATAATGACGGTGAGGTAAGAGGAAATGACAAACACAGAAATGAACCAGGTTTAGCACAGAGAGGCCCGCTTACTGATAGCAGAATAAAGAAAGGTAACTTATATGGTCAACAAAAACCCTATCAAAATCCACACTGGAAATTCAAGAACCCCCGAACCGTCTAACGGTCCGGGGGGAGAACACCAGCCCCCCTAGAGCTTCCAGCAAAGGTCAGGATATAGATTTGGAACAAGCTGGACAAAAATACAAAACCAAAACAAATAGCAAAAAGCAAAAGGCAGACTTAGCTGATATAACTGGAACCAGGATCAGTAGACAAGAGCACAGCAGACTAGCTCTGATAACTACGTTGCCAGGCATTGAACTGAAGGTCCAGGGAGCTTATATAGCAACACCCCTAACAAACGACCCAGGTGCGGATAAAAGGAATGACAGAAAAACCAGAGTCAAAAAACTAGTAACCACTAGAGGGAGCAAAAAGCAAATTCACAACAGTACCCCCCCCTTAGTGAGGGGTCACCGAACCCTCACCACGACCACCAGGGCGATCAGGATGAGCGGCATGAAAGGCACGAACTAAATCGGCCGCATGAACATCAGAGGCGACCACCCAGGAATTATCCTCCTGACCATAGCCCTTCCACTTGACCAGGTACTGAAGCCTCCGCCTGGAGAGGCGAGAATCCAAGATCTTCTCCACCACGTACTCCAACTCGCCCTCAACCAACACCGGAGCAGGAGGCTCAGCAGAAGGAACTACAGGCACAATGTACCGCCGCAACAAGGACCTATGAAATACATTGTGAATAGCAAACGACACAGGAAGATCCAGACGAAAAGACACAGGATTAAGGATTTCCAATATCTTGTAAGGCCCAATAAAACGAGGTTTAAATTTGGGAGAGGAGACCTTCATAGGAACAAAGCGGGAAGAAAGCCACACCAAATCCCCAACGCGTAGTCGGGGACCCACACCGCGGCGGCGGTTGGCAAAGCGCTGAGCCTTCTCCTGTGACAACTTCAAGTTGTCCACCACATGATTCCAGATCTGCTGCAACCTATCCACCACAGAATCCACCCCAGGACAGTCAGAAGGCTCCACATGACCCGAAGAAAAGCGAGGATGGAAACCAGAGTTGCAGAAAAAAGGCGAAACCAAGGTGGCGGAACTAGCCCGATTATTAAGGGCAAACTCAGCCAACGGCAAGAATGTCACCCAATCGTCCTGATCAGCAGAGACAAAACACCTCAAATAAGCCTCCAAAGTCTGATTGGTTCGCTCCGTCTGTCCATTAGTCTGAGGATGGAAAGCAGACGAAAACGACAAATCAATGCCCATCCTACTACAAAAGGATCGCCAGAACCTGGAAACGAACTGGGATCCTCTGTCTGACACAATATTCTCAGGGATGCCGTGCAAACGAACCACGTTCTGGAAAAACACAGGAACCAGATCGGAAGAGGAAGGCAGCTTAGGCAAAGGAACCAAATGGACCATCTTGGAGAAGCGATCACATATCACCCAGATAACGGACATGCCCTGAGATAGCGGAAGATCAGAAATGAAATCCATGGAGATATGTGTCCAAGGTCTCTTCGGGACAGGCAAGGGCAAGAGCAAACCGCTGGCACGAGAACAGCAAGGCTTAGCTCGAGCACAAGCCATTCCGGCGTCTATGAATTTTCCGCTCATTTCTAGTCAGGATTCTATCACATTGCATTAAATCAGGTGTCTGTTCAGACAACACCATGAGGGAATTTGCGGTTTTGCGCTCCCGCAACCGCCGGTCAATTTGAATAGCCAGTGCCATAGTATCATTCAGACCTGTGGGAATGGGAAAACCCACCATAACATTCTTAATGGCTTCAGAAAGGCCATTTCTAAAATTAGCGGCCAGTGCACACTCGTTCCAATGTGTCAGCACGGACCATTTCCGAAATTTTTGGCAATACACTTCAGCCTCGTCCTGCCCCTGAGACATAGACAGCAAGGCCTTTTCTGCCTGAATCTCAAGATTGGGTTCCTCATAAAGTAAACCGAGCGCCAGAAAAAACGCATCAAGATCAGCCAATGCCGGATCTCCTGGCGCCAGCGAAAAAGCCCAATCCTGAGGGTCGCCCCGTAAGAACGAAATAACAATTTTTACTTGCTGAGCAGAATCTCCTGATGAACAGGGTCTCAGGGACAAAAACAATTTACAATTATTCACGAAATTCCTAAACTTAAACCTGTCTCCGGAAAACAGTTCAGGAATCGGTATTTTAGGTTCTGACCTAGGATTTCTGATAACATAGTCTTGTATGCCCTGCACACGAGTAGCCAGCTGGTCCACACTTGTAATCAAGGTCTGGACATTCATGTCTGCAGCAAGCATAGCCACTCTGAGGTAAAGGGGAAGGAGAAAAAAAAAAAAACTCAGAATCTTCTTTCTTATAATCCCTCTTCTGCAATGCATTAAACATTTAATACTGGCCTGGCAAACTGTTATGACCCCAATGGCGAGGGTCTCAGAGGAACGTGGAAGTCTGCAGAATACAAAAATCCAGCTCATAGGGCAGTGGTAACTGGGTTGACCATATAACTGTCTAGCAACTGCCTATGTTATGACCCCAATGGCGAGGGTCTCAGAGGAACGTGGAAGTCTGCAGAATACAAAAATCCAGCTCATAGGGCAGTGGTAACTGGGTTGACCATATATCTACTCCTAACGCCAACACTAGAAGTAGCCGGGGATCATTCCTACGTTGATTCTAGATGACACGCGCCAGCCGGAGAATCTAGCTACCCCTAGTAGAGGAAAACAAAGACCTTTCTTGCCTCCAGAGAAGGGGACCCCAAAGCTGGATAGAAGCCCCCCACAAATAATGACGGTGAGGTAAGAGGAAATGACAAACACAGAAATGAACCAGGCTTAGCACAGAGAGGCCCGCTTACTGATAGCAGAATAAAGAAAGGTAACTTATATGGTCAACAAAAACCCTATCAAAATCCACACTGGAAATTCAAGAACCCCCGAACCGTCTAACGGTCCGGGGGGAGAACACCAGCCCCCCTAGAGCTTCCAGCAAAGGTCAGGATATAGATTTGGAACAAGCTGGACAAAAATACAAAACCAAAACAAATAGCAAAAAGCAAAAGGCAGACTTAGCTGATATAACTGGAACCAGGATCAGTAGACAAGAGCACAGCAGACTAGCTCTGATAACTACGTTGCCAGGCATTGAACTGAAGGTCCAGGGAGCTTATATAGCAACACCCCTAACAAACGACCCAGGTGCGGATAAAAGGAATGACAGAAAAACCAGAGTCAAAAAACTAGTAACCACTAGAGGGAGCAAAAAGCAAATTCACAACAGTCAATCTCCTCTTCTTCCTCTTCTGAAATTCCAGAGTTTTTGTCTGATTTTCAGGATGTATTCGATGAGCCCAAGTCCAGTTCCCTTCCACCGCATAGGGACTGTGATTGTGCGATTGACTTGATTCCAGGCTGTAAGTTTCCTAAGGGCCGACTTTTCAACCTGTCTGTGCCTGAACATACCGCCATGCGGAGTTATGTTAAGGAGTCTTTGGAGAAAGGGCATATTCGGCCATCTTTTTCACCGTTGGGAGCGGGATTTTTTTTTGTTGCTAAGAAGGATGGCTCCTTGAGACCCTGTATTGATTATCGCCTCTTGAATAAGATCACGGTCAAGTTTCAATACCCTTTACCTCTGCTTTCCGATTTGTTTGCTAGGATTAAGGGGGCTAGTTGGTTTACGAAGATTGACCTTCGGGGGGCATATAATCTTGTTCGCATTAAGCAGGGTGATGAATGGAAAACTGCGTTTAATACGCCCGAAGGCCATTTTGAATACCTTGTGATGCCATTTGGGCTCTCTAATGCTCCATCTGTTTTTCAGTCCTTCATGCACGATATCTTCCGGAGTTATCTTGATAAATTCATGATTGTATATTTGGATGACATTTTAATTTTTTCCGATGATTGGGAGTCTCATGTGGAACAGGTCAGGATGGTATTTCAGATCCTTCGTGATAATGCCTTGTTTGTGAAGGGGTCTAAGTGTCTCTTTGGAGTGCAGAAGGTTTCTTTTTTGGGCTTCATTTTTTCTCCCTCATCTATAGAGATGGATCCGGTTAAGGTTCAGGCCATTCATGATTGGATTCAACCCACATCCGTGAAGAGCCTTCAGAAATTTTTGGGCTTTGCTAATTTTTATCGCCGTTTCATTGCTAACTTCTCCAGTGTGGTTAAACCCTTGACTGATTTGACGAAGAAAGGCGCTGATGTGACGAATTGGTCCTCTGCGGCTGTCTCTGCCTTTCAGGAGCTTAAATGCCGATTTACTTCTGCCCCGGTGTTGCGTCAACCGGATGTTTCTCTTCCGTTTCAGGTTGCGGTTGACGCTTCTGAGATTGGGGCAGGGGCCGTTTTGTCTCAGAGGTATCCTGTTGGTTCCTTGATGAAACCGTGTGCCTTCTTTTCCCGTAAGTTTTCGCCTGCTGAACGCAATTATGATGTCGGCAATCGGGAGTTGTTGGCTATGAAGTGGGCGTTCGAGGAGTGGCAACATTGGCTTGAGGGAGCTAAGCACCGTATTGTGGTCTTGACCGATCATAAAAATCTGATTTACCTCGAGTCTGCCAGACGGCTGAATCCTAGACAGGCTCGATGGTCCTTGTTTTTTTCCCGTTTTGATTTCGTGGTCTTGTATCTTCCGGGTTCTAAGAATATTAAGGCTGATGCCCTCTCTAGGAGTTTTTTGCCTGATTCTCCTGAGGTCCTTGAACCGGTTGGCATTCTGAAAGAAGGGGTGGTCCTTTCTGCCTTTTCCCCTGATTTACGATGGGTTCTTCAGGAATTTCAGGCTGACAAACCTGACCGCTGTCCAGTGGGGAAACTGTTTGTTCCTGATAGATGGACTAGTAGAGTGATTTCTGAGGTTCATTGTTCTGTGTTGGCTGGCCATCCTGGTATTTTTGGTACCAGATTTGGTTGGTAGGTCCTTTTGGTGGCCTTCTTTGTCACGTGATGTGCGTTCTTTTGTGCAGTCCTGTGGGACTTGCGCGCGGGCCAAGCCTTGTTGTTCTCGTGCTAGTGGGTTGCTTTTGCCTTTGCCCGGTCCCTGAGAGACCCTGGACGCATATTTCTATGGATTTTATTTCTGATCTTCTGGTTTCCCAGAGGATGTCGGTTATCTGGGTTATTTGTGACCGGTTCTCTAAGATGGTTCATTTGGTGCCTTTGCCTAAATTGCCTTCCTCTTCAGAGTTGGTTCCGTTGTTTTTTCAGCATGTGGTTCGTTTGCATGGTATTCCGGAGAATATTGTGTCCGACAGAGGTTCCCAGTTTGTTTCTAGGTTTTGGCTAGGCTGGGCATTGATTTGTCTTTTTCTTCCGCATTTCATCCTCAGACAAATGGCCAGACCGAGCGAACTAATCAGACTTTGGAAACTTATTTGAGATGCTTTGTGTCTGCTGATCAGGATGATTGGGTGGCTTTCTTGCCATTGGCCGAGTTTGTCCTTAATAATCGGGCTAGTTCGGCTACCTTGGTTTCGCCCTTCTTTTGGAATTTTGGTTTTCATCCTCGTTTTTCTTCGGGGCAGGTTGAGCCTTCTGACTGTCCTGGTGTGGATTCTGTGGTTGACAGGTTGCAGCAGATTTGGGCTCATGTGGTGGACAATTTGGTGTTGTCTCAGGAGGAGGCTCAACGTTTTGCTAACCGTCGTCGGTGTGTTGGTTCCCGGCTTCGGGTTGGGGATTTGGTTTGGTTGTCTTCCCGTCATGTTCCTATGAAGGTTTCTTCCCCTAAGTTTAAGTCTCGGTTTATTGGTCCTTATAGGATTTCTGAGATTATTAATCCGGTGTCTTTTCGATTGGCCCTTCCGGCCTCTTTTGCTATCCATAATGTCTTCCATAGAACTTTATTGCGGAAATATGTGGTGCCCGTGGTTCCCTCTGTTGATCCTCCGGCCCCTGTGTTGGTTGATGGGGAGTTGGAGTATGTGGTTGAGAAGATTTTGGATTCTCGCTTTTCGAGGCGGAAGCTTCAGTACCTTGTCAAATGGAAGGGTTATGGCCAGGAGGATAATTCTTGGGTTTTTGCCTCTGATGTCCATGCTGCTGATCTGGTCCGTGCCTTTCATCTGGCTCGTCCTGATCGGCCTGGGGGCTCTGGTGAGGGTTCGGTGACCCCTCCTCTAGGGGGGGTACTGTTGTGAATTCTGCTCTTGGGTTCCCTCCGGTGGTTGTTGGTTGTAATACAGTTGTCCCTGGGTTGCAATCCTGAGCAGGTGTCCCTGCTGATTGCAGCTCTCTCTGGGTATTTAGGTTTGCAGGATCCATTAGCCCTTGCCAGTTGTCCATTGTTCTTGGAGGTTTTACATCTCTGTCTGGTTCCTCCTGCCCTGCTGCCAAATCAGCCAAGATAAGTGTCTGGGTTTTGTTTCTGCAGCACACATGCTGTGTGCTTTACTATTCAGTACTATTCATTGTTTTTTCTTGTCCAGCTTAGACTGTGTTTGGATTTTTTCAGTCAAGTTGGATTCTCAGGAGATGCAGATATACATTCCATGTCTTTAGTTAGATGGTGGAATTTTTGTATTATCTGCTGTGGATATTTTTAGGGTTGTAATACTGACCGCTTAGTATTCTGTCCTATCCTTTTCTATTTAGCTAGAGTGGCCTCTTTTGCTAAATCCTGTTTTCTGCCTGCGTGTGTCTTTCCTCTAATACTCACAGTCAATATTTGTGGGGGGCTACCTATCCCTTGGGGTTCTGCTCTGAGGCAAGATAGAATTCCCATTTCCATCTATAGAGGTATTTAGTTCTCGGGCTGTGTCGAGGTGTCTAGGATGTGTTAGGTACACCCCACGGCTACTTCTAGTTGCGGTGTCAGTTTAGGGTTTGCGGTCAGTACAGGTTCCACCTACTCCAGAGAAAGTCTCATGCGGCTCCAAGGTCACCGGATCATAACACATCCCCTCAGTCCTAAATTAAACTTGTTTTTCTAGCTCATGGCAGCTTTGTTTTACAGCAGGCTGGAAGGGGGGGGGCTTTTCTCCATGTGGTATACATGTGGGGGATATAGCCAAAACATACACTAAACACAACTCTATGTAAAGATATACCGTATTTTTCGGACAAGACGCACTTTTTCCCCCCAAAAAAGGGGGGAAAATGGGGGTGCGTCTAATAGTCGCAATGCAGGCTTACCGTGGCGGCAGAGGTGCGGCGGCAGAGGTGCGGCGGCAGAGGTGCGGCGGCAGAGGTGCAGAGATGAGGAGGCGCAGTGAGTGGGGTCCCTTTTCCCAGTGAGGTGATGCAGCAGCCCGGTAAGGCAGCAGAGCCGGGTGAATCCTGTTGTTATCAGTGGGCGCGGCCATCATCCTGAGGCCGCGCGTGCGCAGATAGAGCGCACTGCTGCCCGGGGCTTCAGGAAAATGGCCGCGGGATGCCGCGCGTGCGCAGATGGGGATCGTGGCGCCCATTTTCCTGAAGCCGAGATGTGAACTCGGCTTCAGGAAAATGGCCGCCGCGATCCCCATCTGCGCACGCGCGGCATCCCGCGGCCATTTTCCTGAAGCCCCGGGCAGCAGAGAGCTCCATCTGCGCACGCGCGGCCTCAGGAAGATGGCCGCGCCCACCGATATCAACAGGAGTCACCCGGCTCTGCTGCATTACCGGGCTGCTGCATCACCTAACCGGGACTTTGGACTCTGTATACTCCATCCTTTTGCTTCCCAGGATGGGTGCAGCAAGGTTCAGGAAGGATCTCGTGGGCACATGGACTGGAGATGATGGAGGTAGTGGTGTACATTGTGAAGCGAGTATTCCACAGGAGCTCAGATGTCTGAGTCCTTGCCGCTTCCCGGCGCTCCTCAGCACCGCATGGCACGGCCGGCTCTCCGCCTCCAGCAGGGCTCGCAGCAGTACAGAGGCGCTTTTCCCGCAGTGTCCAGTCATGGCGGCTGTGTCTCGGTAGCGGAGCTCCTCACTTATTACCGGCTTCTGAAATAATTATTGCGCTGAGGAGCGCCGGGAAGCGGCAAGATCTGAGCTCCTGTGGAATACTCGCTTCACAATGTACACCACTACCTCCATCATCTCCAGTCCATGTGCCCACGAGATCCTTCCATCACCTCACCGGGAAAAGGGACCCCTCTCACGTCATACCTCTCACTGTGCCTCCTCATCCCAGCACCTCTGTCGGTAACCACTGCTGCCACCCTCCCATGGACACCAGGCCGTGGCGTCGCCCACCTAAGCAGGAAGGGACCCTGCTCAGGTGCACGCCGTACCGCATCACCCCACCTCTGCCACCACCATGCCTCCTGTGACCCTGCTCTGCCACCACCAGCCCTCAGGTAAGATACTGTAAATTCGGACAATAAGACGGACCCCCATCTTATAAAAAATCTTTTTTTCTGCAATTTTCACCCCAAATTTGGGGTGCGCCTTATGGTCCGGTGCGTCTTATAGTCCGAAAAATACGGTACATTTTGGGCGCACGTCCCTTCTACAGGTGCCTTCTCCCAACAGCAATTTTAAGATCTCGCCACAGTTGTTCAATGGGATATAGATCTGGATTAATTGCTGGCCACTTCAGAACTCTCCAGCGCTTTTTTTCCATCCATTTCAGGGTGCTTCTTGAAGTATGTTTGGGGTCATTATCCTCCTGGAAGATCCATGAACTAGGACCAAACCAAGCTGACACTGGGCACTACATTGCGACTCAAAATCCTTTGGTAAACGTCAGATTTCAAGATGCCTTGCACACAGCCAAGGCACCCAGTGCCAAAAGCAGCAAAACGACCATAGAATATCTTTGAACCTCCACCATATTTGATTGTAGGTACTGTGTTCCCTTCTTTTTAGACCTCATTCCATTTTTGGTAAACAGCAGAATGATATGCTTTAACAAAAAGCTCTGTCTTGGTCTCATCTGTCCACAAAACACTTTCCCAAAAGGATTTTGGCTTACTCACATTTTGGCAAACTGCAGTGTAGCATTTTTTGTGGGGTCCTCCTGGGTCTCCTGCCATAGCGTTTCATTTAAGTCAAATGTCGATGTGTAGTTCGCGCTGACACTGATGCACCCCTGAGCCTCCAGGTCAGTTTGAATTTATTTGGAACTTTATTGGGGCAGCTAATTCATCATACGGGTTCTCCTGCGTTGCAACCTTTCATCAATTTTTCTCTGCGGTCCTCGTCTAGTGAGATTAGCTATTGTGCCATTGGATTAAAACTTCTTGGTTATGTTGCGCACAGTGGAAAAAGGAACATCAAGATCTCGGCAGATGGACTTGTAACCTTAAGATTGATGATATTTTTCAACAATTTTGGTTCAAGTCCTCAAACAGTTCTCTTCTCTTTCTGTTCTTCATGCTTAGTGTGACACATTTTTATATTGCCCACACCTGTTACCTGCCACAGGTGAATTTGAACGAGCAACACATGTGTTAGGGGTCGAGTTCCCGCCTCTCCAGAGGGGGAATCTCGGGCCATCTCCGCTGCGGTCTCCCATTCTTCTCCTGCCGCAGTGGAGCCTGCTCAGCAGAGATGTTGGTCCCAGCGTCTCGCTCAGTCGGACTCTGTACAAAGAGTTACTGCTGCTTTTCCTGCTTCTGCCATTGAAGTCAGTGCTGGGCAGCGGCGAGCAGACGCTTCTGGGACTAAGTCTTGCTTTTCTCGTTCTGAGCATGCCCAGAGTAAGATCTCTCAGTGGAGATCGAGGGTCACATGATCAGATACTGCAGCTGAGGCCATTGGTCCTTCAGGAAGGTCCTGTAGGTGCTCACGCTCTGTGGCAATCTCTCATTGGTCCTTCTAGGAAGGTCCTGTACGTGCTGCAACTATTTAAGGCTCACATGGCCGCACGGCCATGCGCTAGTATTGTTCTTTGTTATGTGCTTTGTGCCAGTGTGGTCACGTGAGATTGTGTTCAGGGACCCGGCTGAAATAAGCCCCTAGAATGCTGGCACCTCCGGTGAGGAGTTTGTGTTTGTATGTATTCAGGGACCTGGCTGAAATAAGCCCCTAGAATGCTGGCACCTCCGGCAAGGAGTTTTGTGTGCATGCGTGACCATTGACTGCTCTCTGGGCAGTTAGCCTGTGCCTCTGTGAAGTCTAATAGGGCACAGTGCTTTGCTTTCACGGCTACTCGGTGAATTAACTAAGTTAGTCCATACCGCCATATAGTGCGGCCGTTTGCTAGCAGCAGGTACTCCTGCACGGTGGACCCCGGGCTGTGAACGCATCAATATAAATAAAAACATCTCTATTTACTCGGTGCGTTCCGCTAGCCCTAACAACATGCTTGAAACAAAGTTGTTTACCCACATTTTTGGAAAAGTGGCAACAATTTTGTTCTGCCTATTTTTGTGATTTTGGGTGAAATTATGTCCAATTTGCTTTTTTATTTTTTTTGTGTGTTTCAATACAAAGGAAATAAATATGTGCATAGAAAAACATGTGTAACCGCAATAATTTTCTGGGAAAAATACTTCCGTTTCTGGAACAATTTCAAGGGTACCAACACTTTCAGCCATGACCATATTACAATTTCCAAGATTAGCTATTTCTCTGAGTGACCATAAAATCAGTGCACATATAGTATAAACCACTGCTGATATACAAAAAAGGTGGATACCTTTAGAATTTATTTTGTATCCGATTCATAGTTTGTGATCAGATATGGATCTAAATTTTAAATTGGAAAAATGTTTAAATATATTTGCAAGTCATTGCCAAGCTTCCACGAAATGATCCAGACCAGAGATACGACAACAAAATGTGATAGCAATTAATTTAAAGAGGAAATCCCCAGAACTTCCAAAAACATAATTGCTTATGTTCACTGTTTTATGTATGCAAGAATGTGGAAGTGTAACAAAATATTAACTGCCTAACATTCATACATACTGTATACATAAATTACACCCTTCAATGATCTACCATTAGCTTGAAACACATACTGTACATCATTTGGTATGAAACATTAAAATAAAATCATTTTATTTTACTATTACAATACTTAAACTCAAAATTCAAACTGAGCACTGTATGACCAACTAATCAAGACTGGTGTTGTTTGCATTCCTAGAGTCTGACGCTTCAGATTCATAAAGATGTGAATCTGGAGCATCTGATGAGTGGTATATGCCCCCGTGTGTTACGCTACGCTATGCCAGAAATTTAATTCCAGTAAGGGACTGAAATGAGAATTCTGGCGTATAGAACACCACAGCTCATTATGAATTAGAGAAACTGTGGCGGCCTCACCCTGCCCCAGCTCAACCCATTTTGGCGGAGCTGGGAGAAACTAGCAAGAAAACTCCAAAAACTCTTGAGTTTTCTGGCGTGAAAGGACTGATATTAGGTAATTCATAGAGAACACATTGCATATTTTTCTTGCTGTCCTAATATCATAAAAAGGAAGAAGATATAAATGTAAACAAAAACTAAAGGGTAGTAATAAAAATTTACCAATCAGGCCAATTTTTACAATTATGACCAGTGTCATTTTATGAGATAATAACTCTGGAACGCTTCAACAGATCTCATTGATTCAGAGTATGTTTTTTTGTGACATTGTACTTCATGATAGTGGTAAAATTTCTTCGTTATAACTTGCATTCATTTGTGAAAAACAAAGGAAATTTGTTGAAAATTTGAAAAAAATGTGTAAATTTTCAAACTTTGAATTCTTATGCCCTTAGATCAGTGATAGGTGTTACACCAAATCGTTAATAAATAACATTTCTCACATCTACTTTACATCAGCATAGTTTTTTAAACAACTTTTTTTTGTTAGTAAGTTATAAGGGTTAAAATTGACCAGTGATTTCTCCTTTTTCTAACAAAATTTACAAAACCATTTTTTTTTAGAGACCACTTCACATTTGAAGTGACTTTGACTGGTATATATGACAGAAAATACCCAAAAGTAACGCTATTCTAAAAACTGCACTCCTCAGGTTGCTCAAACCACATTCAAGAAGTTTAATAACGTTTCAGGTGCTTCACAGGAATTTTTGGAATGTGGGGGGGGGGGGGAAATGAACATTTAACTTTCTTTTACAAAAATGTTACTTTAGACCCATTTTTTTTTAATTTTCACAAGGGTAACAGGAGAAATTTCACAACAAATTTTGGGGTCCATTTTTTCCTGAGCATGCAGATACCCCATATGTGGGGCGCACGGCAGCGCTCGGAAGGGATGAGCGTTGTTTGACTTTTTTAATGTAAATCTTTTTGGAATGATTAGCGGACCCGTTTGGAGAGCCCCTAAAGTGTCTAACTTGTTTTTTTTGTGGATTGAGTTGAAGCTTTTACTGGGAACATTTTACATAATGTTTGGGATCACATTTACCCTGCGCTCTACGCTGAGCACTTACTTCGGGGTAAATCTCTGAGTGACATGATTCAGATGAAAATCCCAAGGGATCCATTCACTATAATGAGGCAGCAAGAGTTACTCTGGACTCTTCTGGTCAGCGGTCTCCTTTTCAGAAGTGCACAAAACATGCTTTTATGCATGCTTAAAAAGACAGACACCACCGGATCACAGGCCAGACTGTAGCCATAGTGTCTCTATCTGCCTCATTATAGGGAATCTCCCATCAGGGGTTTTGTCTGAATCACGAATTTCAGAATCGAGCCTTACTGCAATCTTTGGGAGACAGAATGAAATAATCAACAGCAGGTGAAGAATTTATTTTATTTCTTTTTTACAAAGATCTTTGTGCAGAATAAATGATTAGATTACTTTATTTTTCGGGTCAGTGCAATTACAATGATACCAGATTTATATTGGGTTTTTAGGTTTGTCTGCTGTCACACACTAAAAGACGATTTTTATTGTAAAAACTAATTTTTGTATCCGCATATTCAGATACCTATAATTTTTCCATATTTTGCCTGACAGACTCATGTTTGTTTTTGCTTTTTTGTGGGATGAGGTAATGTTTTTATTGGTACCATTTTCGGGCATATGACTTTTTTATTCCATTTTCTATTCCAATTTTTGGGTGGCAAAGCGTACAAAAAAACAGCAATTTCGGAATTTTTAGGGGGATTTTTTTATGCCATTCCACATGTGATAAAATTGATAAGGCAGATTTATTCTCCCAGTCAGTATGATTACACCGATACCACATTTATAGTGTTTTTATGTTTCGGCACTTTCACACAATAAAAACTTTTGTAGAAAAAATAACTATTTTTGCATTGGTTTATTTTGAGAGCTGTGCCTTTTTTATTTTTCAGCTGAAGGAGCTTTACGGTGGCTTTTTTTTGTGGGACAAGATGACTAGAGATGCGCGGACCTGAACAGTAAAGGTAGGGGTCCATACCGAATAGCTACTGTAAGGGCAAAGACCTCGAACACGGACTTCTCTAGAAAGTCAGTGTTACTGTTCTGGTTCTTCGGCACTCCAAACATCCATTGTTTACCAAGCTGTCATTTCCACGACAGCGCGAGAAACACCGGCGATTGATAGGCATTACCGCTGGTCAGAGAGCTGTGGCTCCCACGCTATCAGATGACAGAGTGAGCCAGCAGCTGTGACCGGCAGTAAAAAGTTTACCTCCAGTCACAGGTGTCGGCTGATGGGAGTACTATTCCAATATTTCCTTAATTCTGATGACCGGTTAATCTTTCTTCACTACTCCCCTGATTCTCCCCTTTGCAAATCACTTCATTGGCTTCCTATTCCCCAACTAATCCAGTTCAAACTACTAACATTGACCTAAAAATATGTCCATAATCTGTCCCCTCCATATATTTTCGAATTAATCTCCCGATATCCTCCCACCAGTACTTCTGGCCCTCCAAAAGACATCTTTGTCTCCTTAACACTTGTACATTTCTCACCGAATCGCATCCAAGACTTCAGCTGAGCATCCCTCACCCTCTGAAATTCCATGCCTCAACAAGTCTGACTGCCTTCCATGTTTGGAACCTTCAGACTGAATTTTTAACCCCTGCATCCTGAAGCCTGTTTTCACCTTCCTGACCAGGCGAATTTTTACAATTCTGACCACTGTCACTTTATGACATCATAACTCTGGAACTCTTTAATGGATCCCAGTGATTCTGAGAAAGTTTTCTCGTGACATATTGTACTTTATGACAGTGGTAAAATTTCTTTCATAGGCCTTGCGTTTATTTGTGCAAAAAAGAAAATTTGGGGAAAATTTAGCAATTTTCAAACTTTTAATTTTTATGCCCTTAAATCAGAGAGTCATATCACACAAATTAGTTAATAAATAACATCTCCCACATGTCTTCTTTATATCAGCACAATTTTGGAAACAAGTTTTTTGTTAGGAAGTTAAAAGGGTTAAAAATTGACCAGCGATTTCTCAACTTTACAACACAATTTGCAAAACCATTTGTTTTTAGGGACCACCTCACATTTGAAGTGACTTTGAGGGGCCTATATGACAGAAAATACCCAAAGGTTATACCATTCTAAACACTGCTCCCATGAAGGTACTCAAAGCTACAATCAAGAAGTTTATTAACCCTTCAGGTGATTCACAGGAATTTTTGGAATGGGGAAGGAAAAAAAACATTTACTTTTCTTTCACAAAAATTTTCTTTTAGACCTAATTTTTTTTTTTACTTTCGCAAGAGTAACAGGAGAAAATGAACCATACATTTTGTTGTGCTCCTGAGCATGCAGATACCCCATATGTGGGGGAAATCTACTGCTTGGGCACACGGCAGGGCTCAGAATGGAAGGAGCGCAATTTCACTTTTTGAACGTAAAATTTGCTGGCACAATTAGCGGACGCCATGTCATGTTTGGAGAGCCCCTGATTTGCCTAAACAGTGGAAACCACCAACAAGTGACACCATTATGGAAACTAGACCCCTTAATGAATTTATCTAGATGTGTAATGAGCACATTGAACCCACAGGTGCTTCACATAAGTTTATAACCTAAAGCAGTTTGAGAGTGCCATGTTACATTGGCAGAGCCCCCGAGGTGCCAGAACAGCAGACTCCCATAAGTGATCCCATTTTACCAATTAAACCTCTCAATGAATTCATCTAGGGATGCCGTGATTATATTGACACCACAGTTGTGTCACAGACTTTTATACCATTGGGCAGTGAAGAAAAAATATTTTACAATTTTTACCACCAAGAGTGTGTTAGCCACAAGTTTTGCATTTCCACACTGGGAAATGGGTAAAAATGGCAACAGAATTTGTCCCATAATTTCTGCTGAATGTAGAAATACCCCATATGTGGATGTACAGAACTACTTAGCCATAAGGAGTGACTCGGGAGGGACGGAGCATTATTTGCCTCCTGAAACACAGATTTTCCTTGACAAGTGTTCAGATACCATATAAAGAGACCCTAGGTGCTATAAAAGCAAAATCCCGCCTCAAGTGACCACATTTTGGAAATTATAACCCATTAGGAATTTATCTACAGATGTAGTGACTATTTTGACTCCATGGGTGTTTTCCAGAAACAGGAAGCAGTGGATGTTGCTGAGTGAAAATGGAAAACTGCCGTTGTAGTAACCAGTACGTTGCAGTGACAAGTACGTTGCAGTCACCAGTACATTATGCCCAGCTCATGCTTCTGGAGACACACACCTGTAAATTATCCGGACTCTCGTCACTACAGAAATGCCAAACGTGGGTGCTAAATGTGGTTTAGGCACACTGGGGCTCAGAAGAAAGGCGGGGCATCTGGATTTGGGAGCGGAGAATTTGCTGAATTTCTTTTGGGGAGCGAGGAGCCATTTAGCTTTTCCAGAACCTTTGTGCTACCAGTAATGTGGAAGTTACCCATATATTTCCGTTAACAGACGACAGATCTGATTGGAGACTTGCTTTTTTGTGGATTGAGTTGTAGCTTTTATTGGGAACATTTATCCGGCACTTTACGCTGACCACTTACCGTATATACTCGAGTATAAGCCGAGATTTTCAGCCCAAATTTTTGGGCTGAAAGTGTCCCTCTCAGCTTATACTCGAGTCATGGTCGGCGGCGGGTGAGGGGGAGAGAGGTTGTCACATACTCACCTACTCGTGGCGTTTCTGACGTGGTCCCCGCATGTCCCACGGTCTTCGGGTGCCGCAGCTCTTCCTCTGTTCAGCGGTCACATGGTACCGCTCATTAAAGTAATGAATATGGACTCCACCCCCATAGGGGTGGAGCCGCATATTCATTCCTTGTAATGAGCGGTACTAGTGACCGCTGACAGTTAGAAGCTGCCGTGCCCGAAGACCATCTGTCCGGGAGGAGCCAGGGACCGCGCCGGAGCAGGTAAGTATTTCATATTTACCTTCCCTCGTTCCACACGCCGGGCGCCGCTCTGTCTTCCCGTCATCTTGCTGTGACTGTTGAGGTCAGAGGGCGCGATGACGTACTAGTGTGCGCGCCGCCCTCGGCCTGAACAGTCAGTGCGGAGAGACGGGACGCCGAAGAGCAGCGGGCAGCAAGAGGTGAGTATGTCACTTTTTTTTTTTATTACAGCAGCAGCATTAAATGTGGCACAGTTTTATTTGGAGCATCTATGGGGCAATAATGAATTGTATGGAGCATCTATGGGGCAATAATGAATTGTATGGAGCATCTATGGGGCAATAATGAATTGTATGGAGCATCTATGGGGCAATAATGAATTGTATGGAGCATCTATGGGGCAATAATGAATTGTATGGAGCATCTATGGGGCAATAATGAATTGTATGGAGCATTTATATATCTATTTTTATTTTTGAAATTTACCGGTAGCTGCTGCATTTCCTACCCTAGGCTTATACTCGAGTCAATAAGTTTTCCCAGTTTTTTGTGGCAAAATTAGGGGGGTTGGCTTATACTGGGGTCGGCTTATACTCGAGTATATACGGTACTTTGGTGTTTCCATCTAAATCTCTGAGACATAGTGACGTGACAGATGAAACCCCCGATGGATCCATTGACTATAATGATTCAGCAGAGTTACTCTGGACTCCGTTTGGCCTCTGTTCAGCGGTGTCCTTTTCAGAAGTGCACAAAACTGGCTGATGGCACTGTTATGCAATCCAAAAAAGACGGACACTGCCGGATCACAGGTCAGACATCATCCACAGTGCCTCCATCTGCCTCATTATAGGGAATTTTACACCGGGGGTTCTGTCTGAATCAGGTATTTCAGAGATTTACACGGAAACCCTGGTGTAAGCGCTCAGCACAGGATAAATGTGCGCCAAGTCTGCAATCTTTGGGAATCAGAATGAAAAAAATCAAATGCATGTGAAGAATTGGTTTTATTTTCTTTTTTACGCTGCTCCTCGATTTATATCAGAGACCATCAGGACAACGTGATCGCATTGTGTTGTCCTGATGGAATCACACAGGGAGCCCACTCCCTGTGCGATGCCCCTCTATGTCACTGTCACTACTGATAGCGGCATCAGAGGCATTAAATGCCCATGCTAGCACCAATTGTGGGCGTTGCTGTGGGGTGTCAGCTGTCACATTCAGCTGACACCTACACCCAATCGTCGCAGCGCTCAGCTTTAGACGGCGCGTTTGGTGCGCCGTACTAGTACTGCTGTTAGAGAGGAACGCAGTTCCCACAGAGCAGTACTAGAAGTACTAGTACGGAACATGTTGGGAAGGGGTTAACCATCTCTTTAAGAAAGCTTACAGCCTGCAGTGACCTCACTGCTGCCACCTCACCTCGACCAGAGCTACTGCAACCCCTGAAGCTACTGAGGGGGGCATATCTAAAAAAGAATATAATGCCATGGAGCCAGGAAATTACAGACCAGTGAGCCTTACTTCTACACCAGTAAAGATCTTTGAACAAATTATTAAACAGCATGTATGCAAGTACTTGGATAAGAATACAGTAATTAACCAGAGCCAGCATGGGTTTGTAGCAAACAAGTCATGCCAGACCAATATAATTTCCTTCTTTGATTTAGGCTAGTTTCACACTAGCGTTTACCTGATCTGCGGCAGGCTGCGGACTTCCTCCGTGAAGCCCCGCCCTCGGCCGCACCTCCGCCGCTTGCTCCGCCTACTTTTGCATGCGGCCCGCATGCGGCCTGCGTACCTATCTTTAACATTAGGTACGCAGGTCGTGCGGCTGTATGCGGATGCTGCCGCATGCGTCGTTTTGACGATGCGGAAAAAAAAAATGCTACAGGCTGCGTCCTACGCTGGTCGATGCATCGTCAAAACGACGCATGCGGCAGCATCTGCATACAGCCGCACGACCTGCGTACCTAATGTTAAAGATAGGTACGGAGGCCGCATGCAGAAGTCGGCAGAGCTAGCGGCGGAGGTGCGGCCGAGGGCGGGGCTTCACGGAGGAAGTCTGCAGCCTGCCGCAGATCAGGTAAACGCTAGTGTGAAGCTAGCCTCAGTCACTGACTGGGTGCATCAGGAAAATGCAATAGATATAGTATATCTCAACTTCAGCAAAGCATTTGATAAAGTATTTAATACCATCCTTATTGAAAAAATGACCAATTATGGAATTGACAAGGCTACGGTTAGGTAGATTGATACCTGGGTCAGTGATCGTACTCAAAGAGTGGTGATAAATGGTTGCACATCCAATTGGAGGAGTGTTTCAAGTGGAGTACCACAAGGCTCTGTCCAGGCCCCAGGTGGTGTTCAACATTTTTTATAAATCATCTAGACAAGCTTGAACAATGAGCACCGATTAATAAAATGGTATTTAACAGGGAGAAATGCAAGATTCTACATCTTGGCAAGAAAAACAAAAATAATATCTACAGAAGGAAGGAATAGAACTAAGCACATGCGAAAAAGACTTGGGTATATTAATAGATCACAGGCTGCACATGAGTCAACAGTGTGATGCAGCAGCAAAAGAGGCAAACACAGTTCTAGGATATATTAAGAGAAGCATAGAGTCTAGATAACTTGGGAGTAATTATCTCCCTCTTCTCCTCCTTGGCCAGGCCTCATCTGGAATACTGTGTCCAGATATGGGCATCATATTTAAACATAAATAAATTGAGAAACTGGAGCAAGTTCAGAGAAGAGCTACCAGGATGGTGAGCAGACTGCAAAGTATGGCCTACGAGTAACGATTACAAAATCTGGGAATGTTTAGCTTGCAAAAAAAGAATGCTAAGAGGAGACTTAATCTACAAATATCAGTAGGGATGTCACAGTGTAGAGGGATCATCCTTATTCTCATTAGGACATGGAAACATGAGAAGCAATTGAATAAAACAAAGAGAAGACAAAGATTAGACATTAGGAAAAAAACATGGTGATTTACATGTGAAGAGGGGTTTACATACAAAATATAAATTACAGTGGGCAAACTAAGGCTGGTTTCACATTTCCATCCAGGAGGGCTGTGGATGGCTGCGTACTTCCTCCCTTCTTCCTCCCTGAAGCTCCGCCTATGTTCCGCGTACTTCTGTATGCGTCATGCGTTTCCCTGCGTACCTATCTTTAACAATGGGTAGACAGGGTCTTGCGTTTTATGCGGATGCATCTGCATGTGGCGATTTGACGTGTGCGGCGACCGCACGGAAACGCACAATTTTGCGTTTCCGTGTGGTCACCGCACATGTCAAATCTCCGCATGCGGACGCGTCCGCATACAACGCATGTCTCTGCATACCCGATGTTAAAGATAGGTACGCAGGGAAACGCAGGACACATACAGAAGTAGGCGGAATGCAGGTGGAGCTTCAGGGAGGAAGAAGGGAGGAAGTACGCAGCCATCCGCAGCCCTCCTGGATGCAAATCTGAAACTAGCCTTAGTTTGTTGAGGGGGCGTTTTCAGCACAAAAAAAATGTGCTGAAAATCTCTGCTTATACAGGAGTATATACAGTACATTAGACAAATAGTCTCACAGCATATGCTATAAATGTCCTACAGATGCGTGTTCAACCTCTGGAGTCATTAGCCATCTTCAGAATAGTGGGGGTTAACTGATTCCATGTTACTGGGGAAAAAAATATTTGTGGTAGTGCAGAAATATGGATTAAGGCGGCCACTGGCAGAGATGACAATCATATTTCTTTTAATCTTGGAGAAAAGGGTCAATAGTGGGGCAGTGGGACTGGCTTTGAACAGCTCCATACATAGGCATGCCATGATGTTCACTTACATCACATGTTGAGAAGGGGTTAACCCCTTTAACCCTGAAGGTGGTTTGCAAATTAATGATCAGGCCAATTTTTACAATTCTGACCACTGTCACTTTATGAGGTAATGACTCTGGAACGCTTCAATGTGTCCCCGTGACTCTGAGAATGTTTTTCGTGACATATTGTACTTCATGTTAGTGGTAAAATTTCTTCGGTATGACTTGCATTTATTTGTGAAAAAAACGTCAGCATTTACACATTTCTTGTGGCAAGGGAAAGAACAAGAATTTCATACAAAGATGGCCTTGTCTAAAATAGAGGGGGGAATCTCATTACCTTTGATAAGAACTTATAATCTGGCCACATGAACGAGACATATTAGAGATTGGATTCATGGAACCAGCAGTTTCTCAAACACTATGTTGGAGAGGGAATTAGTGGCCCCAAATAACCTGCAGATGCTGTTACAATTGAGATTCAGGGAATTGTCATCTCATGTCAAACATAGTGTCCTTCTGAAAGATACCATAAGCGCGTGGAAAGCTCTAACAAAACTATACGATACAAACTGCTGTTACGATTATCAAAAATACTCCCTCTATGGGAAGATCCTGGTTTTCTTCAGGGTAAACAAATCAAACTTTCTGAACGGAAACAGAAACGGATCATAAAAATAGGGAATCTACTGAATATCAATGAGGGAAGGATACTTACGGTACTTGGCAAGAATTCTCATAGAAGAAAAACATCAGAGATCAGCAATATCTGCAATATAGTCAAATGACTGGTTATTATAGCTCAGTGGTAAGGATTTTGGGAAAGAGGAAAGGGGATTTTGACTCCTTGATAGGAAATGGCTTGGGGTAGAGTCTTTATCCACATTGCACAAAATTCAAACACAAACTCTTTCTTCGACGACGCCCGAGTTATTTATCATTTGGAATAAAACACTGAATGACTGAGATAAGAGGTTAAAATTCTGGCAGGATGGGATAAAGTCAAGAAAGCAATGATCAGTGAACAATGGAGATAAATGCAGTATAAATTGATGTATAACGCGCTATATGCCTTTAATTTCTCATACAATGATGCCTCAGAACACTATGGAAATGCCCTAAATGCAATTTACTTATAGCAAAATCTATTCCACAGTATTTGGGTATGTACATCTATCCAAGTGGTTTGGGAAGAGAACCTTTCATACATAGACAAAGTATGGAAGATTAAAATCCCCCCCCCCCCCAAGCATGTCTATTTCATTACAATGTAACAGAACAGTGAAAAAGCAGTGTGTCATGCTCGCGCCCAGACTGGTTGGCGCGGGCGTGCGGGGGAGTGGCCCCACTGGACCACAGACCAAACCTCCCTGGAAGGGGCGTAACTAAGTAGCTTCCTAGGTGTTCGCTGGAGCCTCTGATGGTGAGGTCAGACTTGTGCAATAGGAAGCTACCAGGTACCACTCCAGGGTGGAGTCTGGTTGTGGCTGCTGATCCCACCGGGGAACGGAACATAGACAAGCAAGCGGGCACGGCTGGCACATAGGCAGGCAGACGGGTACAACAGGAACACTGTCAGGCAGGCGGGCACGGCTGGCTCTCTGGTAGGCAGGCGGGCACGGCTGGCTCTCTGGCAGGACTGGTGGACAAGACTGGTACACTGGAAGAACCGGTAGGGACCGGTCTGCAGGCAGGTATGTAGAACGGGTAAGAACCTGTTCAGACACGAGGACCTAGGAATAAGTAGATAAAGACCGCAAGAGCGGATGCAGAGCGAAAGCACAGGAGCTAGAGCCAAGAACAGAAATGCAGGAGGCGGAGCCAAGAGCTGGAGGCGGAGCCAAGTGCAGGAGAAGTAGAACCGCAAGGAGCGGAGCCAGGTAGAACCGCAAGGAGCGGAGCCAGGTAGAACCGCAAGGAGCGGAGCCAGGTAGAACCGCAAGGAGCGGAGCCAGGTAGAACCGCGAGGAGCGGAGCCAGGTAGAACCGCAAGGAGCGGAGCCAGGTAGAACCGCAAGGAGTGGAGAGGTGCTGCGGGAGGGGTCTCTGCAGCAAAGCTGAGCAGAGCCACAAAGAATGTGGAGAGAAGCTGCAGCAAGGGATAACTGCAACAGCAGAAGATAAGCTGAGTAGAAAGGAGCAGAAACGCAGAAGTGAGGAGCAGAGGTAAAGTAACAAAGGTTCAGAGCAGGCAGAGCTGCAAGAGTGCGGAGTGAAAGCAGACTGAGAATACAAGGAAAGACAACAGGGAAGGAAGCCAAAGACTAGGAGACAGAGATAAGACTAAGTACAGACTAGGCAATGGAACAAGACACAAGGACAAAGACACTGGGACCAGGATATTCTGCCTCCTGGTGGGCGGACAACAAGACCAAGGAAATAACACAGAGAATCCTCCAGAGAGGGAGTAACTCAGAGCAAGGCCAGGCAAACTCAGAAGCAAGACACTAACTGAGCTAACACATTGCACAGGCCCAGACCACTGGGTGGAGCTGAACTAAATACTGGAGGTCTCCTGGCAATTGGTCAGGAACAGATTGGACAGATGCACCTGATTCCTATAAGAACCAGAGAGTTCAGGCGCCGCCCCTCTATACACAGAACTATGAAGCATGCAGAGAGCAGAGACACAGAACATGGAGCTGGCAAGAAACAGAAACCACATCATGGCCTGGAGCAGTGGGTAAGATAGTGTGAGAAATGCGAGGCCATGCCGTGATGCCAGCAGAGTTGTTACAGTACCCCCCCCTTTACGGCCCCTCTTCTTCAAGCCAGCCAGAATAACTTGTAGAAGAAGGATGGGAGCACACATAGTCCAGGCCAACATGACATCTTCAGGGTAGAAGGCGGCAGGAGGGTCACCAGGTATCTCAGAAAACAAAGTCTTTTGGTACTCAACAGGGTTAGCTTCCACAATGAGCAGGACCACCTCCTCCAGGTACATAGGTAACAGGGACTTGAATGCTGCCGTCTTAATATCTTCACCAGCCAGACACTTGGAAACCGTCTCATAGGATTCAAATTTTGCCCAACAGGTAGTAGAGAAGCTCCCGGATACTGAACACAGGAAAAGTCACTAGAGATGAGTGTGGAGAGCATCAGCTCCACCGGGCCAGAGAAAAATTGAGGTGAACAAACTTCTGTCTTGAAATCTTCACCAGCCGGCCACAAGGACGCAGAAGGTACAAACATAGGAACCATCTTCTGCCCGTTATCCAGAAGAAATCGTCCAAGCGGCGGGGATGTTCCTAGGAACGGAACACAGGCAAAGTCGCTGGAGACGTGTGGAGAGATAGTCACCGCTTCCCCATCTTCGGTGACATTAGCACATCTTGACTCGACAACTAAGTGTTTACTGGTATAGTCGCTGGAGATGTGTGGAGACAGTCACCGTTTCCCCATCTTCGGTGACGTCAGCACAGCTTGACTCGACGACTAGCAGACCAGCAGAAGAAGATGTCACTGCTGAGTGTCTTTGACGCATGGGAACCAGACACTTCTCAAGACTGGGTAAGTTCAAACGAAGCACCTTACTGCAACTCTTGACCAGGGCGGGTGGTAG
Organism: Ranitomeya variabilis; assembly: GCF_051348905.1. Lineage (NCBI taxonomy): Eukaryota > Metazoa > Chordata > Amphibia > Anura > Dendrobatidae > Ranitomeya > Ranitomeya variabilis. The sequence continues at coordinate 219,731,789 of NC_135234.1, forward strand.
AGTCTTTGGCTTAGAATGACCCATGGGCATAACAGACAGCATACGGAAAACAAACTTCTTTGTGTATAAGGCTCCAACTTGGAGCTGTAGTTGTCCTTGCAGGACTAGACTGCTCTTTAGCAGGGTTCGGCCATTATCAGGCAACGCCCACACTGGGTTCTGGAGCTGAAGAACGGAGACCATACACCGACTCCGTATGACAGGCGGCTTAGACACACCAAAGCTCCCAGAAGGCAGAGAAACAGTCATTAACTTAGATGGAGAGGACGTACTCTCGCCAGGGGCAGCCTCTCCAACTGGCCCGAGGTTTTGGAGCTTAAGATCCCCTGGACAGAGGCCATCCAGGTGTTCCTCACAACAGCAGCGACATTGTATGCCCTTCTTATGGTTGATTTCAGGCTGCTGCTTTGCCAGCCCACTCTCATCAACCTTCTTAGGCTTAACACAGGTTGCTGCTTTAACGGGTAGAGGAACAGGAGGGTCACAGACGGTCATGGCTTGACGTGGGGGTTTCTTCACGGGTTTCGCCCGTCTGGAGCGCCTCTCGGATCTAGATGGGGAAGACTTAACAGGAGCAGCAGGACAAGGCTTGTCAAATACTTTACGGAAGGCCACTAGGAAGGCCCCTAGGTTCATGACAATAGGATCCCCTGCTTCCCAGAGGGGAGTTATCCATATTAGAGCATCTTCGGCCAGGTAGGACATGATGTAACCCACCTTGACCCAGTCAGAGGGAAAACAAGCTGCATTCTGCAGGATGTAGCGTAAGCACTGTTTCAGGAACCCCTGACATTCTTCAGGATTCCCATAGAACCTAGGTGGGTCAGCTGGGTAGTGCTCCTCCTCATAGGCCTGAAGTTGCTTGAAGAGAGCATTAGAGACTATAATTGGGTCAGAGGTCTCTTCAATCTGAACCACCCTTGGTGGAACAAATTTTTCAGGTTGCTCATACGGGCAGGAAAAAAGTTCATCATGCTCTGCGAGCGGTAGGACATGGGATACAGCGGAGGCCATGGCCTGTGCAAACTGTCATGCTCGCGCCCAGACTGGTTGGCGCGGGCGTGTGGCCCCACTGGACCACAGACCAAACCTCCCTGGAAGGGGCGTAACTAAGTAGCTTCCTAGGTGTTCGCTGGAGCCTCTGATGGTGAGGTCAGACTTGTGCAATAGGAAGCTACCAGGTACCACTCCAGGGTGGAGTCTGGTTGTGGCTGCTGATCCCACCGGGGAACGGAACATAGACAAGCAAGCGGGCACGGCTGGCACATAGGCAGGCAGACGGGTACAACAGGAACACTGTCAGGCAGGCGGGCACGGCTGGCTCTCTGGTAGGCAGGCGGGCACGGCTGGCTCTCTGGCAGGACTGGTGGACAAGACTGGTACACTGGAAGAACCGGTAGGGACCGGTCTGCAGGCAGGTATGTAGAACGGGTAAGAACCTGTTCAGACACGAGGACCTAGGAATAAGTAGATAAAGACCGCAAGAGCGGATGCAGAGCGAAAGCACAGGAGCTAGAGCCAAGAACAGAAATGCAGGAGGCGGAGCCAAGAGCTGGAGGCGGAGCCAAGTGCAGACAGGCAGGAGGCGGAGCCAAGAGCTGGCGGCGGAGCCAAGTGCAGGAGAAGTAGAACCGCAAGGAGCGGAGCCAGGTAGAACCGCAAGGAGCGGAGCCAGGTAGAACCGCAAGGAGCGGAGCCAGGTAGAACCGCAAGGAGCGGAGCCAGGTAGAACCGCAAGGAGCGGAGCCAGGTAGAACCGCAAGGAGCGGAGCCAGGTAGAACCGCAAGGAGCGGAGCCAGGTAGAACCGCAAGGAGCGGAGCCAGGTAGAACCGCAAGGAGCGGAGCCAGGTAGAACCGCAAGGAGCGGAGCCAGGTAGAACCGCAAGGAGCGGAGCCAGGTAGAACCGCAAGGAGCGGAGAGGTGCTGCGGGAGGGGTCTCTGCAGCAAAGCTGAGCAGAGCCACAAAGAATGTGGAGAGAAGCTGCAGCAAGGGATAACTGCAACAGCAGAAGATAAGCTGAGTAGAAAGGAGCAGAAACGCAGAAGTGAGGAGCAGAGGTAAAGTAACAAAGGTTCAGAGCAGGCAGAGCTGCAAGAGTGCGGAGTGAAAGCAGACTGAGAATACAAGGAAAGACAACAGGGAAGGAAGCCAAAGACTAGGAGACAGAGATAAGACTAAGTACAGACTAGGCAATGGAACAAGACACAAGGACAAAGACACTGGGACCAGGATATTCTGCCTCCTGGTGGGCGACAACAAGACCAAGGAAATAACACAGAGAATCCTCCAGAGAGGGAGTAACTCAGAGCAAGGCCAGGCAAACTCAGAAGCAAGACACTAACTGAGCTAACACATTGCACAGGCCCAGACCACTGGGTGGAGCTGAACTAAATACTGGAGGTCTCCTGGCAATTGGTCAGGAACAGATTGGACAGATGCACCTGATTCCTATAAGAACCAGAGAGTTCAGGCGCCGCCCCTCTATACACAGAACTATGAAGCATGCAGAGAGCAGAGACACAGAACATGGAGCTGGCAAGAAACAGAAACCACATCATGGCCTGGAGCAGTGGGTAAGATAGTGTGAGAAATGCGAGGCCATGCCGTGATGCCAGCAGAGTTGTTACACAGTTACAGAATACCATCTATCTAGATAATACATGTAGCTCTATTGGTGGTCAAAAAATGCATACTTAGAAACTGGCTGAAGAAAGAGACACCCCTTCTATCCGTTGTAAGCAATACCCTAAAGACATTATTAATATATGATAAACTTGAGCGCGAAAGACACGAAGAAAAGTCAACAAAAAAATTCTTTAACAAAAGGAGAACTTTCACAGAGTATAGCTATACGCAACTAGAAATTTCACATATTATGATAAAGATTTAATCACAACCTCATGGTATAACCTGTAAGAAATCAAAGGTACAATTGGTATACTAAAAATATAATGCTCAGGCACAAACATATTTTTACCCTTGCACAGACCCATATGAATAAATATGCGTAAATATATATTTTTTTATTATTATTATCATTATTTTTATTTTTTGCTTACTTTCCTGTTTGCTTTCTCTCACCTCCTATCGTTACGATGAGTTAAAGATTGGAAAATTTAAAATGTTAAATTTAATTGTTATGACAAAAAAGAAAATGATGGGAGGTTTTTGACATTTATGTACAATGATGTGGATTGATGTACTGGTTGCATTAGTGCATGTCTTGAAAAACTTGTGAACATAACTTGTTTGATTTGTCGAATCTGCCTCATCAAATAAAGATTGTTATAAAAAAATAAATAAATAAATTGCACCATACAATTTGGTGTGCAATTTCTCCTGAGCACGCTGATACCCAATATGAGGGAGAAAAAACTACTGTTTGGGCACACGGCAGGGTTCCGAAGGGAAGGAGCATCATGTGACTTTTTGAAAGTAAAACTTCCTAGAATCATTAGCGGATGTCATGTCCCATTTGCAGAACCCCTGATGTGCCTAAACTGTGAAACCTCCCTCCCACAAGTGACCCCATTTTGGAAACTAGACCCCTCAAGGAATGTAAGTAGATGTGTGGCGAGCACCTTGAACCCCCAGGTGCTTCACAAAAATGTATAACGTTGAGCCGTGAAAATAATTAAAATCACATTTTCCTCACAAAAATATTATTTTAGCAACAAAATTTGCATTTTAATAAGGGTAACATGAGAAATTTCACCATACAATTTGTAGTACAATTTCTCTTGAGTAGGCCAATACCCTAAATGTGGGGGAATACTACTTTTGAGGCACAGTGCAAAGCTCAGAATGGAAGAAGCGCCATATTGGAGTTCAGATGTTGCTGTAATGGTTTGAGGGTGCCATGTCACATTGGCAGAGCCCCTTAGGTGCCAGAACAACAGAAACCTCCTATATGTGAACTAATTTTACAAACTACACTCCCCAATGAATTCATCTGGGGGTGCAGTGATCATATTGATATCACATGTGTCTCACAGAATTTCATACCATTGAGAGGTGAAGAAAGAATAAATTAATTTTTTTACCACTAAAATGTTGTTTTAGCCCCAAGTTTTCAATTATTTTAAGAGTTAATAGGACATTTTTTTACAACAAACTGAGGTCCACTTTTTCCTGAGAGCACCAATACCCTACATGTAAATCGGGAAATAATTTTCAGGCACAGTGCAAAGCTCAGAAGGCAAGCAGAGCCTTCTTTTCTTTTACTGTTTTTTTTTTTTTTTTACTGTTTTACTGTTTACTGTTTGTTTTTACTGTTTCTTTTACTGTTATGGTTTGCAGGTGTCATGACCCACTGGGAAAGCCCATGAGGTGCCAGAACAGCAAAAAAAAAACAATACGTGACCCAAATTTACAAACTGCACCTCTCAATGATTTTATCTAGGGGTGCAGTGATCATATTGACATCATGGGTGTGTCACAGAATTTTATACCAGTGGGCAGTGAAGAAAACATAATTACATTTTTACCAGCAAAATTCTGTTATAGCCCCAGATATTACATTTTCACACAAGAAGTGGGTAAAAATGGCACCACAATTTGTCCCACAATTTCAACTGAACGTGGCAATACCCATATGTGGCTGTACAGTACTACTTAGCCATGCAGAGAGACTCGGGAGGAATGGAGCGTTATTTGCCTCCTGGAGCGCAGATGTTCCTAGAACAATTTGCAGGCTCCATATACAGAGCCCCTAATTGCTAAAAAAGCAGAATCCTTCTTCAAGTGACCCCATTTTGGAAACTTTACCCCTTGGGGAATTTATCTACAGGTGTAGTGATAATTTTGACTTCATGGGTATTTTCCAGAAACAAGTAGCAATGAATGTTGCAGAGTGAAAATTGAAAACTACCGTTGTAGTGATCAGTACACTGTAGTGATCAGTGCGTTGCAGTCACCAGTATGTTGAGGTCACCAGTATGTTATGCCCAGCCCGTGCTTCTGGAGGCATGCACCAGTAAGTTAGGCGGGCTCTCATCATTTCAGAACTGCCAAACATGGATGCTATAGGATTTAGGAGCGCAAAATTTGCTGAATTTCTTTTGGAGGGTGAGGAGCCATTTTGCTTTTCCAGAGTCTTTGTACTACCAGTAATGTGGAAGCCCCTATATTTCCGTTAACAGATGAATGACCTGAGTGGGGACTTGCTTTTTGTGGACTGAGTTGAAGCTATTATTGGAAACATTTTACATAATGTTTGAGATCACATTTATCTGGCGCTCTATGCTGAGCACTTACTTTGGGGTTTCCATCTAAATCTCTTTGTGATGTGATTCAGATGAAACGCTCAGGGGATCCATTCACTATACTGAGGCAGCAGAGTTACTCTGGACTATGCCTGGCCTCTGTTCAGCGGTGTCCTTTTCAAAAGTGCACAAAACTGTGGCCGACGGCCCTTTTATGCAATCCTAAAAAGATAGATGGATGGACAGATCAGACGGCGTCCACAGTGCCTTCATCTGCCTCATTATAGGGAATCTTCCATAAAGGGTTCTGTCTGAATCACGTATTTCAGAGATGTACACGGAAACCCCGATGAAAGGCTTCAGCGCAAAGCGCAGGATAACTGTGCACCGAGCCTTACTGCGATCTTTGGGAGGCAAAATTAAGAAAATCAACAGCATACGAAGAATTGGTTTTATTTTTTACGCCGTTCCTCATGCGGTATAAGTGATTAGGCGACTTCTTCGGGTCGGTGAGATTACAGCGATACCAGATTTCTATCGGGTTTTTATGTTTGACTGCTGTCACACATTAAATGGCCGGCAGAGTCATGTGAGGGCTTGATCTTTGCGGGACGAGTTGATATTTCTATTGGTACCAGTTTTGGGAACATGACATTTTTTGATCCCTTTCTATTCCAGTTTTTGGGAGGCAGAATGAACAAAAATCAGCAATTCAGGATTTTTTTTTTTTTTTGTTGAGGGGAGGGGTTTATGCCGCTCTATGTATGGTAAAATTGATAAGGCAGTTTTATTCTCCTGGTTCAGTATGATTACAGCGATACCTCATTTTTTTATTTTGTTTTATATGTTTTGGCGCTCTTACACAATAAAAACTATTTTATAGAAAAATAATTACTTTTACATTGCTTTATTCGGAGAGCTATAACTTTTTTATTTTTCCGCTGATGGAGCTGCATGGTGGCTAGTTTTTTGCGGGACAAGATGACATTTTCAGCGGTACCATGTTTATTTACATCCGTCTTTTTGATCACGTTTTTTTTCCCACTTTTTGTTCCGCGGTATGATGATAAAACATTGTTTTTTGCCTTGTTTTTTTATTTTTTTATGGTGTTCACTAAAGGGGTTAACTAGTGGGACAGTGTTTTAGGTCGGGTCATTGTGGACCGCAGCTCTGATAATGATCTAGCAACTTTCCTAGCTCTGGTGACCCAGATGTTGTCATGACGACATCAGGTGATCATGGCAACGATCGAGACCCCGCGTCACACTGCGGGGTCTCCGATCCGAAGGCAGAATGGCTGTCATCCCCCTGCCGGCTCCCGAAACGCTGCGATTACATTCAAACGCAGCATTGAGGGGGTTAAAGTGCCAGGAGAAGTGCGAGACCTCTCGTGGCACTTAGTGCCGGGTGTCCGCTGCCCGTGTGCACGGACGATAGCAATAACGTAATAATTTGTCCCTGGTCAAATAGGCCCAAGGCACATGGACGTTTTACTGGGACAAATATCAGAAAGGGGTTAATCCCTTAGTGACAGAGCCAATTTGGTACTTAATGACCGAGCCAATTTTTACAATTCTGACCACTGTCACTTTATGAGGTTATAACTCAAAAAAACTCTGTTTTTTCGTGACACACTGTACTTCATGTTAATGGTAACAATTCTTCGATATTGCTTGCGATTATTTTTGAAAAAAACGGAAATATGGCGAAATTTTTTTAAATTTTGCAATTTTCAAACTTTGTATTTTTATGCCCTTAAATCAGAGAGAAATGTCACAAAAAATAGTTAATAAATATCATTTCCCACATGTCTACTTTACATCAGCACAATTTTGGAAACAATTTTTTTTTTTTGTTAGGGAGTTATAAGGGTTAAAAGTTGACCAGCAATTTCTCATTTTTACAACACCATTTTTTTTTAGGGACCACGTCACATTTGAAGTCATTTTGAGGGGTCTATATGATAGAAAATAACCAAGTGTGACACCATTCTAAAAACTGCACCCCTCAAGGTGCTCAAAACCACATTCAAGAAGTTTATTAACCCATTACGTGCTTCACAGGAACTGAAACAATGTGGAAGGAAAAAATGAACATTTAACTTTTTTTGCAAACATTTTACTTCAGAACCATTTTTTTTTATTTTCACACGTGTAAAAAAAGAAATTTAACCATAAATTTTGTTGTGCAATTTCTCGTGAATACGCCGATACCCAATATGTGGGGGTAAACCACTGTTTGGGCGCACTGCAGAGCTTGGAACAGAAGGAGCGCCGTTTGACTTTTTCAATGCAGAATTGGCTGGAATTGAGATCGGATGCCATGTCACGTTTAGAGAGCCCCTGATGTGCCTAAACAGTGGAAACGCTCCACAAGTGACACCATTTTGGAAACTAGACCCCTTAAGGAACTTAACTAGATGTGTGGGTGAGCACTTTGAGCCCCCAAGTGCTTCACAGAAGTTTATAAAGTAGAGCCGTGAAAATAAAAAAATCGCATTTGTTTACACAAAAATGATCTTTTCGCCCACAAATTCTTACTTTCACAAGGGTAACAGGAGAAATTGCACAACAAATATTGTGGTCTAATTTCTACTGAGTACGTCGATACCCCATATGTGGGGGTAAACCACTGTTTGGGCGCACCGCAGAGCTTGGAAGAAAAGGAGTGCCGTTTTACTTTTTCAATGTAGAATTGGCTGGAATTGAGATCGGACGCCATGTCGCGTTTGGAGAGCCCCTGATGTGCCTAAACAGTGGAAACCCCCCACAAGTGACACCATTTTGGAAACTAGACCCCTTAACCCCTTCACCCCGAAGCCTGTTTTCACCTAAGTGACAGGGCCAATTTTTAGAATTCTGACCACTGTCACTTTATGAGGTCATAACTCTAAAACGCTTCAACGGATCCTGACATTGTTTTCTCGTGACATATTGTACTTCATGATAGTGGTAAAACTTCTTCGATATGACTTTCATTTATTTGTGAAAAAAACAAAAATTTGTCGAAAATTATGAAAATTTAGCAATTTTCAAACTTTTAGTTTTTATGCCCTTAAATTAGAGAGTTATATCTCATAATATAGTTAATAAACAACATTTCCCACATGTCTGCTTTACATCAGCACAATTTTGGAAACATAATTTTATTTAGTTAGGGAGTTATACGGGTTAAAAGTTGACCAGCGATTTCTCATTTTTGCAACAAAATTTGCAAAACCAATTTTTTTTACGGACCATCTCACACTTGAAGTGACTTTGAGGGGTCTATATGACAGGAAATGCCCAAAAGTGACACCATTCTAAAAACTGCACCCCTCAAGGTACTCAAAACCAAATTCAAAAAGTTTATTAACCCTTCAGGTGCTTCAATTTTTTTTAAACATTCCAAAAATTCCTGTGAACATTTAACTTTATTTTCACAAAATTTTTACTTCAGATCCAATTTGTTTTATTTTACCAAGGGTAACAGGAGAAATTGGACCAAAAAAGTTGTTGTACAATTTGTCCTGAGTACGCCGATACCCCACATGTTGGGGTAAACCATTGATTGGGCACATGGCAGAGCTCGGAAGGGAAGGAGTGCCATTTGACTTTTCAATGCAAAATTGGCTGGTATTGAGATCGGAACCCATGTCGTGTTTGGAGAGCCCCTGACATGCCTAAACAGTGGAAACCCCCACAAGTGACACCATTTTGGAAAGAAGACCCCCTAAGGAACTTATCTAGATGTGTGGTGAGCACTTTTAACCCCCAATTGTTTCACTAAAGTTTAGAATGTAGCGCTGTGAAAATTAAAAAATCATTTTTTCTTTCCACAAAATGATGTTTTAGCCCGCAATTTTTTTTTTCCCAAGGGTAACAGGAGAAATTGGACCACAAAAGTTATTGTCCAATTTGTCCTGAGTACGCTGATACCCCATATATGGGGGGGAACCACTGTTTGGGCGCACGGCAGAGCTCGGAAGGGAAGGAGCGCCGTTTGAATTGCAGACTTAGATGGATTGGTCTGCAGGTGTCATGTTGCATTTGCAGAGCCCCTGATGTACCTAAACAGTAGAAACCCCCCACAAGTGACCCCATATTGGAAACTAGACCCCCCCAGGGAACTTATCTAGATGTGTTGTGAGAACTTTGAACCAACAAGTGTTTCACTACAGTTTATCACGCAGAGCCGTGAAAATAAAAAATATATTTTTTTCCACGAAACTGATATTTTAGCCCCCACGTTTTTATTTTCCCAAGGGTAACAGGACAAATTGGACCCCAAAAGTTGTTGTCCAACTTGTCCTGAGAACGCTGATACCCCATATGTTGGGGGGAACCACTGTTTGGGCCCACAGGAGAATTCGGAAGGGAAGGAGCACTGTTTTAGTTTTTCAAAGCAGAATTGGCAGGAATTGACATCGGATGCCATGTCGCGTTTGGAGAGCCCCTGATGTGCCTAAACAGTGAAAACTCCCCAATTCTAACTGAAACCCTAACCCCAACCCTAACCCCAACCCTAACCCCAGCCCTAACCCTAGCCCTAACCCCAACCCTAGCCCTAACCCTAGCGTTACTTTCACACTAGCGTTTTTTTGCACACGTCGCAATGTGTCGTTTTGGCGAAAAAACGCATCCTGCAAAGTCATCTGCAGGATGCGTTTTTCCCCATAGACTAACATTAGCGATGCATTGCGACGTATTGACACACGTCGCAACCGTCGTGCGACGGTTGCGTCGTGTTGTGGCGGACCGCCGGCAGCAAAAAATGTTACATGTAACTTTTTTTGTGCCGACGGTCCACCATTTCCGACCGCGCATGCGCGGCTGGAACTCCGCCCCCACCTCCCCGCACCTCACAATGGGGCAGCGGATGCGTGGAAAAACAGAATCCGCTGCCCCCGTTGTGCGGCGCTTGCACAGTATGCGTCGGTACGTCGGGCCGACGCTAGTGTGAAAGTAGCCTAACGGGAAAATGGAAATAAATATATTTTTTTAAAATTTTATTATTTTTCCCTAACTAAGGGGGTGATGAAGGGGGATTTGATTTACTTTTATAGCGTTTTTTGGGCGGATTTTTATGGTTGGCAGCCATCACACACTAAAAGACGCTTTTATTGCAAAAAATAGTTTTTGCATCACTACATTTTGAGAGCTATAATTTATCCATATTTTGGCCCACAGAGTCATGTGAGATCTTGTTTTTTGCGGGACGAGTTGACGTTTTTATTGGTACCATTTTCGGGCACATGACATTTTTTGATCGCTTTTTATTCCGATTTTTGGGAGGCGGAATGAACAAAAACCGGCAATTCTTGAAATTCTTTTAGGGGGGGGCGTTTATACCATTCCACGTGTGGTAAAATTGATAAAGCAGTTTTATTCTTCAGGTCAGTACGATTACAGCGATACCTCATTTATGTAATTTTTTTATGTTTTGGCGCTTTTACACAATAAAAACTATTTTATATAAAAAAATAATTGTTTTTGCATCGCTTTATTCTGAGAGCTATAACTTTTTTATTTTTCTGCTGATGATGCTGTATGGCGGCTTTTTTTTTGCGGGACAAGATGACGTTTTCAGCGGTACCATGGTTATTTATATCCGTCTTTTTGATTGCGTGTTATTCCACTTTTTGTTTGGCGGTATGAGAATAAAGCGTTGTTTTTTGCCTCGGTTTTTTTTTTTTTTTTTTTTACGGTGTTCACTGAAGGGGTTAACTAGTGATATAGTTTTATACGTGGGGTCGTTACGACGCGGCGATACTAAATATGTGTACTTTTATTGTGTGATTTTTTTTATTTAGATAAAGAAATGTATTTATGGGAATATATATATTTTTTTTTCTTTATTTAGGATTTTTTTTTTCTTTTTTTTTTTTTTTTACACATGTGGGCATTTTTTTTTTTACTTTTTTACTTTGTCCCAGGGGGGGACATCACAGATCGGTGATCTGACAGTGTGCACAGCACTCTGTCAGATCACCGATGTGACAGGCAGAGGCTTGCCGACGCCTGCTACTAGGAACTCTCAGCAGGCGCCGGCAAGCTAGGTCATCTCATGACCCGGAAGGAGTCCCACGGCCATCTTGGATCCGGGGACTCCTTCCAGGTCACCGGAGCAGCGCGATCTCATCGCGTTGCTCCGGTGGGAAAGCGCAGGGAGCCCCCCTCTATGCCACTGTCACTATTGACAGCGGCATCAGAGGGGTTAAATGCCCGCGATCGGCGATAGCGCCGATCGTGGGCATTGCTGCGGGGTGTCAGCTGTCATATACAGCTGACACCGGCACCCGATCACCGCGGCGCTCAGCGCGAGACCGCGGTGATCGATGCGCCATACTAGTACTGTGGCTGGCACTAATGCAGTGCCGGCAGCGCCGTACTATTACGGCGCATGGCACAAAGGGGTTAAGGAACTTAACTAGATGTGTGGTGAGCACTTTAAACCCCAAGGTGCTTCACAGAAGTTTACAACGTAGAGCCGTGAAAATAAAAAATCGCATTTTTTCAACAAAAATGATCTTTTTGCCCCAAAATTTTTATTTTGACAAAGGTAACAGGAGAAATTAGACCACAAAAGTTGTTGTGCAATTTCTCCTGAGTACGTCAATACCCCATATGTGGAGGTAAACCACTGTTCGGGCGCACCTCAGAGCTTGGAAGAGAAGGAGTGCCGTTTTACTTTTTCAATGTAGAATTGGCTGGAATTGAGATCGGACACCATGTCGCGTTTGGAGAGCCCCTGATGTGCCTAAACAGTAGAAACCCCCCACAAGTGACCCCATTTTGGAAACTAGACCCCTTAAGGAAATTATCTAAATGTGTGGTGAGCACTTTAAACCTCCAAGTGCTTCACAGAAATTTATAACGTAGAGCCGTGAAAATAAAAAAATCCTTTTTTTTTCCTCAAAAATGATTTTTTAGCCTGCAATTTTTTATTTTTTCAAGGGTTACAGGAGACATTGGACCCTAAAATCTGTTGACCAGTTTGTCCTGAGTACGCTGATACCCATATGTGGGGGGGGCACTGTTTGGGCACCCATCATGGCTCGGAAGGGAAGGAGCGCTGCTTGGAATGCAGACTTTAATGGGATAGTCTGCGGGCGTCATGTTGCATTTGCAGAGCTCGTGATGTACCTAAACAGTATTAACCCCCCACAAATGACCCCATTTTGGAAACTAGACCCCCCAAAGAGCTTATCTAGATTTGTGATGAGCACTATGAACCCCCAACTGCTTCACAGAAGTTTATAATGCAGAGTCGTGAAAATAAAAAAGATTTTTTTTTCCACAAAAAAGATTTTTTTAGCCCCCAAGTTTTTATTTTCACAAGGGTAACAAGAGAAATTGGACCCCAAAAGTTGTTGTCCAATTTATCCTGAGTACGCTGATGCCCCATATGTGGGGGTAAACCACTGTTTGGGCGCACGGCAGAGCTCAGAAGGGAGGAAGCACCATTTGATTTTTTGAGCGCAAAATTGGCTGTGGCATTTAGAGACCCCCTGATGTACCTAAACAGTGGAATCCCCCCAATTCTAACTCCAACCCTAACTCCAACACACCCCTAACCCTAATCCCAACCCGATCCATAATCCTAATCACAACCCTAACGATAATCACAACCTAACCCCAAAACAACCATAACCCTAATCAGAACCCTAAATCCAACACACCCCTAATCCTAATCTCAACCCGAACCTCAAACCTAACCCTAATCCCAATACACCCCTAACCCTAACCTTAACCCTAATCCCAAACGTAACCCTAATGCCAACCCTAATCCAAACCCTAACCCTAATCCCAACTCTAACCCTAACTTTAGCCGCAACCCTAGTCCTAACTTTAGCCCCAACCCTAGCCCTAACTTTAACCCCAACCCTAAATTTAGCCCCAACCCTAACCCTAACTTTAGCCCCAACCCTAACCCTAGCCCTAACTTTAGCCCCAACCCTGACCCTAAATTTAGCCCCAACCCTAAATTTAGCCCCAACCCTAAATTTAGCCCCAACCCTAACCCTAACTTTAGCCCCAACCCTAACCCTAAATTTAGCCCCAACCCTAACCCTAACTTTAGCCCCAACCTTAACCCTAACCCTAAATTTAGCCCCAACTCCTCTAGCTGCCGGCCGGCAGACCATGGCGGGCGCACTGCGCATGCGCCCGCCATTTTCTTACCAGAGGAAGAAGCCTGCGGCCAGGAGAGGACACAGGAGGACCCAGGGACACCGGTAAGTATAACAGGGTCCCCGAATCCCCCTATTTCTCTGTCCTCTGATGTGCGACCACATCAGAGGACAGAGAATCACATATCGTTTTTTCTTTTTTTTGCGGTCGCCGGTAAACAGTTAATTACCGGCGATCGCAAAGCAGGGGTCGGTAAAAACCAACCCGATCATGTTCTTTGGGGTCTCGGCTACCCCCGGCAGCAGAGACCCCAAAGATCTTCCGGGTGCCATTTTTTGGCCGAAAAAAGATGGCGGCGCCCAGCGGGAGCCACGAGGAGCACCGGGGGAGACAGGTGAGTATCTGGGGGCGATCGGGGACCCCATTTCTCTGTCCTCTGATGTGCGATCACATCGGAGGACAGAGAAATTAAATGGGAAATTGCGTTTTGGGGTTTTTTTTTAGACTGCCGGTAAACGGTTAATTACCGGCGATCGGAACCCGGGGTTCGGTAAAAAAAAAAAACCCGAATCATGTTCTCAGTGGTCTCGGCTACCCCTGGTAACCGAGACCCCAGAGAAAATCCGACTCTGGGGGGAGCTATTCACTTTTTCCACAGCGCTGTGGTTTAAGTACCCTTAACTGCCATCGTTAAAAGGCGTATCGGCGGTCGTTAAGGGATTAAAGGTATTTTCTAATCTCAATGGGTTTTTTCCTTATGCCCTGTTAGGACATATGGCTCTTGTAGGTAGGGAGTCTTCAGTAGGGTCCAGAAGACAGACCAGAAAGCCTCTAACAAGCAGTAGCTTTAGAATATCAGTCATTTACCATAAAATACATGGACCGTCATTGGTAGAGTAAAGGAGCAAGCAATGGCTTAGACAAGAACATTAATAAGTAGTTGGGGCGTTTTGTCATTTTTATACCTAAAAACATAAAAGTTAAAAAATAACAAACACATACAGATAACTGATTTGTTCAATATATAGCTATCTTTTTAAATGATGCTAGATATTTTTTTCATATGTAAGAATTTAAAAACAATTGGCATTAGTAAATGAAGGCGAGAAACAATTAGGAAAGGAAAATGTATCAACAATTGCAGCATTCCACACAGAAGGAGACTGGATTGCCTATAGCTCGGACATGTCACACAGCAGAAACAAGCATAACACTTACATAACTAGAAGGGTTTAACATAATCAGTCTGGCTCTCTACAATAACTCAGCTCTTATGCAACTACGTAAACAAAGTTCAAGGTTATATTCACTTCTCCTTCCGCCTTTGAAACAAGACAAGCCTTGTATGTTATGTTACCAGCGAGCGTTATGCATCTCGCAACTGGGAATCATTCATTTATGACATAATCACTATAGCTGAAGACAGTTAATATCTTCTACAAGATCTCGTCAGCAGATGAATTATACTTATCATAACAATTATTTTATTATTATTATTATTATTATTATTATTATTATTAATAATATTAATAATAATAATAATAAATCATAATAATCAATAAAACTTATTCTGACCTCTAATACCAGGACCAGCTTTTCATGAAAAATAGAATTGCTTGCTGCACACACGAATAGATTATTTAGGGTCCCTTTACAAAGGGTAAAAAGCACAATTCTACAAAGTGGAAATTGTTAGTACAATTGTCATGAAGGTGTTTCCTCTAAGCCGACAGAATGACAATTGTGTAGCAACAGCTTTCAAATCAAGATTAAATGACAGTTTAATCATTTATTCTTTTAACCATTTACACAAAGCAAATATTATTCTGATTGTTTGGAAATAAATGATTTCTGCAACAATGATATTACAAAATTTTCAGGCATTATTGATTACGTTCTTTTTAAAATTCTGGAGACTGTTTTTCGGGACACAGCATACTTTATGATAATGGTAAACTTGAGTTGATATGTTTAGTGCTTATTTATAAAAATATCAGAAATTTGACCAAAAATGTCAAAAAATTTTCAATTTTCAAACTTTGAATGATTATCCCTTTAATCCAGAGTCATACCAAACAAAACAATAGTAAATAACATTTCCCTCATGTCTGCTTTACATCAGCACCATTTGTAAAATGTTGTTTTATTTTGTTAACATTTTAAAAGGTTTAAAAATGTCGCCGTAATTTTTATTTTTTTCAAGGACATTTGCAAAACTTATTTTTTTAGGGACAAACTCAGTTTTGAAATGATTTTGGGGGTCCTATATATTGGAATCCCCCAAAAGTTATACCAATTTAAAAACAGCACCCCTCAACATATTCAAAATTGCTTTATTACCCCTTCCTCAAGGGGCTTTTGAGGAATTAATGCAATGTAACATGACAGGAATGAAAAAAAGTAGTTTTGCTACCTAAATGTTTCCAACTTCTGATTAGGCCACTATAGCTGTGAGACTTTAACCCCTTTCCGACATCAGGCGTAATACTACGCCAGACACCCTCCCTGGGCTCTGGCGGTAAGTCCACATCTTTTCCGGCACATGTCAGCTGTTTTAAACAGCTGACATGTGCCTCTAACAGCCGCAGGTGGAATCGCGAACCATCCGCGGCTGTTAACCCGTTAAAAGCAGCTGTCAAATTCTGACAGTAGCATTTAACAAGCGTGCCAGAAATCCCACTCATTGGCACCCGTGTCACATGACTGCAGGTGGCCGATAGGTTGGCATGGCAACCAGAGGTCACCAGCAGACCACTATGACTGTCACTGGCGGATTGCTATGAGCGCCAACCATCAGCAATTCTGCTACATACAGGCGATCTGATCATCTCCTGTATGTAGCCGAGGCTATCGTATCGGGTTATGGCAGCTTCTAGTCTCCCATGGAGAATAGTAAAAAAAAAAAAAATGTTTTTAAAAATAATAAAAAATAGAAAAAAAATAGAAAAATTTCAAATCATACCCCCTTTTGCCCCATTCAAAATAGAACAATTAAAAAAACAAAAACATACACATATTTGGAATCGCCGAGTTCAGAATCGCCTGATCTATCAAAATAAAAAAAATAACCCGATCAATAAATGGCGTAATAAGAAAAAGTCAAAAGGCCAGAGTTACATTTTTCTGGTCGCCGCAACATTGCATTAAAATGCAATAACGGGCGATCAAAAGATCATATCTGCACCAATATAGTATCTTTAAAAACGTCAGCTCGGCGCACAAAAAATAAGCCCTCACCCAACCCGACATCATGAAAAATGGAGACGCTACGGGTATTAGAAAATGGCGCGTTTTATTTATTTATTTTTTTTTTACAAAATTTTGATTTTTTTTTTTCACTTTTCACCACTTACATAAAAAATAACCTAGACATGATTGGTGTCTCTGAACTCGTAAAGACCTAGAGAATCATAATGGCAGGTCAGTTTTAGCATTTAGTGAACATAGTGAAAAAGCAAAACAAAAAACAATTGTGGAATTGCACTTTTTTTGGAAATTCACCGCACTTTCATTTTTTTTCCGGTTTTCCAGTACACAATATCTTAAAATCAATGGTGTCGTTCAAAAGTACAACTCAGCCCACAAAAAAAAGCCCTCACATGCTCACATTGAGAAAAAAAAAAGTTAGGGCTCTGGGAGGAAGGGGAGCAAAAAAGGAAAACACACAAAAAAAATACCTCCAGTCATGAAGGGGTTAAGGCCATTATTTGGCCCTGAAATGCCATTGCAAACATCAGGACCACACAATCAAGATCACACGGTCTTGATGGGGTTAAAAGGAGCCCCCACACTCTGTTAACCATCTAGATGCTGTAGTCACTATTTACAACAGTATTTAAGGGGTTAAACGGCCTTGGTCGGTGCCAACACTGATCGTGGCTGATACAGCAAGTTGTCAGCTATAGTGTACAGCAGACAGCTGCTGGATTGTCACCAATACATGGATGCTATCCTCTTATATCGCAAATCCATTTTAAACTGTATTGGTGGTCGTTAAGGGGTAAATCCAACAGACTGCTTTTATCTGAAATTTATCATAGGAATTGGAGATCTGCACTCAATATAATGTTATAAAAAGAACCCACAAGTATTTAATCAAACATACTTTTTGTGCACGTAGTAACATTTTATTTAATTATCTAGACCAAAAATTCCGTAAACACTGTAAGAGAATTTTAAAGGGGAAAGGTCAGTAGTTTTTTGCTATATAATCTGACAGCAGCATGAGATAAGGACAGAGTCCATGATTCCAGTGATGTATCACTTACCGTATATACTCGAGTATCAGCAGAGATTTTCAGCCCAAAATAATGGGCTGAAAGTGCCCCTCTCGGCTTATACTCGAGTCATAGTCGGCGGGTGAGGGGGAGCGACGACTGTCAAATACTCACCTGCTTCTGGCACAGCTTCTTCCCCTGTTCAGCAGTCACTGGTACCGCTCATTAAAGTAATAAATATGGACTCCACTCCCATAGGGAGCATTTTTGGGGCATCTATGGGGCCATAAAGAACTGCATGGAGCATTATATGGAGCATCTATGGGGCCATAAAGAACTGCATGGAACATTATATGGGGCATCTATGGGGCCATAAAAAACTGCACGGAGCATTATATGGGGCATCTATGGGGCCATAAAGAACTGCATGGAGCATTATATGGGGCATCTATGGGGCCATAAAGAACTGCATGGAGCATTATATGGGGCATCTGTGAGGCCATAAAGAACTGCATGGAGCATTATATGGGGCATCTATGGGGCCATAACTGCATGGAGCATTATATGGGGCATCTATGAGGCCATAAAGAACTGCATGGAGTATTATATGGGGCATATTTGTATATGGAGCATCTTATGGGGCCATAATGACCTGCATGGAGCATTATATGGGGCATATTTGTATATGGAGCATCTTATGGGGCCATAATGAACTGCATGGAGTATTATATGGGGCATATTTGTATATGGAGCATCTTATGGGGCCATAATGAACTGCATGGAGCATTATATGGGGCTCCTGATTCAATATGGATATTCAAAAACACTTAACCTACTGATGTCTCAATTAATGTTACTTTTATTGGTATCTATTTTTATTTTTGACATTTACTGGTAGCTGCTGCATTTTCCACCCTAGGCTTATACTCGCGTCAATAAGTTTTCCCAGTTTTTTTGTTGCAAAATTAGGGGGGGTCGGCTTATACTCGGGTCAGCTTATACTATAGTATATACGGTAATTACGGGGTGCAGCAATTATGGTAGAATCACAGTTTTCTCTGCTGCAGATTGAGCAGAGCTCAGTTGTTCATCTTTGTATAACCCCACTACATAGCTTTCTATGTACACATTGTATTGTTACAGAAAGCTGCTAATCAGTGCTGGGGCTGTGGTTGGACTAGGATACACAAGACCAGTTGTCTTCTAGTGATAATCTCCTGCTACAAACACCTAGTTAAACACAGTCCAGCAAGTGACACATCGCTGGAATCAGGGTCTTTGTAACTACACTATGGGGCTCTCAGATTACATAACAAAAACCTACTGATATATTGCCTTTAACCACTGTAAAGTATTGATCACTGTAACTTGTATGGACTGTTCAGACACTCAAAGCTTAAATCGTTTCTGCACTTTCCAATAATTTTTCAGAATAAACTGTCCTGTGTGCGCACATTCAAAATAATGCTATTTCTGGTCATTATAGGACTTGTATTCTTCACTTTTTACTAGTTTTTCCCTGTGCTATTTCTAATTTTCACTTGTCTCTAAGCTAGTGGGTGTGAGGTAGATTGCTCTGAATAATTATCCTGTGAGCACCACCCCTTTGGAAAGACCATAACAGCATATTGGGCAAAATAAGCAAAGAGGCCACAGTCTCTGGAACCCTATGGCAGAATTAAAAAAAGAAAACTCTTAGGAGCAGCAGAAATAAAATAACAACAAAATGTGGCCACTTTACAACGGTTCACAGGTCCTCTTTAACCCTTTCCCTCCACAGCCAATTTTCCTTTTTGACGTGTCGTGTTTTTCCTTCTCTTCTCCCAAGAATCAAAACGTATTTATCTTTCCATCGGCAAAGTCAAAAAGAGCTTTTTTTTTCAGGACAAGTTGTATATTTGAGTGATGGCATTTGTTTTAACATTCAATATACTGGAAAAATTGTAACAAATTTCTAAGTTGCAGTGATATCGAGAAAAATTGTGATTCTGCCACTGCTTTTTGAATTTTATTTTTGACGCATACAGTCTTTGGTAAAAATTCATCTGAATCATTATTTTTCACATCTGTACAAAAACTCCTATACTAAACCTGTATAGATTTTTTTTTCATTTAAATAGAGAGAGAAAATTTAAAAAAATTATGAAAGAAAAAAACAGTTTCACCATTTTACGAGACCTGTAACATTTTTATATTTCAGTCGACTCAGCTGTGCAAGGGCTTGTTTTTTGTGTGACGAACTGCCATTTAGGATAAATATGATATTTTACCTGTTTTATCACATTTTTATGTAGGAGTAGAGACCCAATTGGGATAATTAATTTTATATTTTTATAGATCGGACTTTTATGGACATGGCAATACCAAACATATTCCATTTAAACTGGTGTCCGTGATTGACAAAGATCTACTATATACGTAATTGTCTAAGGGTCACTTCCGTCTTTCTGTCGCTCCTTCTGTCTGTCTTTCTGTCTGTCACGGATATTCATTGGTCGCAGCCTCTGTTTGTCATGGAAATTCAAGTCGCTGATTGGTCGTGGCAAAACAGCCACAATCAATCAGTGACGCGCAGAGTCCGGAAGAAAATGGCCGCTCCTTCCTCCCCGCAGTCAGTGCCCGCTCCGTACTCCCCTCCGGGCAGCGCTCACACAGGGTTAATGGCAGCATTGACCGCGGTGTTAACGCACTCGGTTAATGCTGCTATTAACCCTGTGTGACCAATTTTTTACTATTCATGCTGCCTATGCAGCATGAATAGTAAAAAGATCTAATGTTAAAAATAATTAAAAAAATAAAAAATAGTTACACACTCACACTCCGTTGGTGCCCGGATCGAAGTGGCCGGTTACCGATGCTCCTCGCGCTCAGGTCTGAAGAGTGCATTGCAGTCTCGCGAGATGATGACGAAGCGGTCTCGCAAGACCGCACATCCATTGCACGAGGGATGCGACGTGTGGCCATCCATCCATCGTGATCCGTCGCTAATACAAGTCTATGGGTAAAAAACGCATCCTGCGAGCACATTTGCAGGATCCGTTTTTTTCCCAAAAAGACGGATTGCGACGGATTGCTAAAAACGCAAGTGTGAAAGTAGCCTTAGAAACATCGGCCTTTCTATTATATATCTATGGATATATCTATCTATAGTTATATTTATAGATAGATATATGGATAGATACATCTATGTATCTATAGATATATCTGGCTGCTTTCAAACATCAGGTTTTTGCCGTCAGGCACAATCCGGTGAGTTTTGTAAAAAACGGATCCATTTTTTTCCGCCGGATCCGTTTTTTTCTCATAGAGTTGTATTAGGCTTCTTTCACATTAGCGTCGTGCACTGCACGTCGCAATGCGACGTTGCGGCGCACCGACGCATACTGTGGAAGCGCCGCACAACAGGGGCAGCGGATGCTGTTTTTCAACGCATCCGCTGCCCCATTGTGAGGTGCGGGGAGGAGGGGGCGCAGTTCCGGCCGCGCATGCGCGGTCGGAAATACTGGACACGACGCACCAAAAAACGTTACATGCAACGTTTTTGGTGGGGACGGTCCGACGCAACAGTCGCACGACGGTTGCGACGTGTGGCAATGCGTCGCACTGCGTCGCTAATGCAAGTCAATGGAGAAAAAACGCATCCTGCAAGCACTTTTGCAGGATGCGTTTTTTCTACAAAACGACGCATAACGACGTGCAGTGCACGATGCTAGTGTGAAAGTAGCCTTAGCGCCGGATTGCGCCTGATGGCCACACGTTTCATCCGTTTTTTGCCAGATCTGTCAAAAAAGCTGTTTCCGCCGGACGGAAAACACATACAGAGGAAAGTTTTTTCTGTCCGGCAAAAAAACGCACAGCGACGGATCCGGCAAAAAAAGTATGAAACTGAGATGTGAAATGATGAATCTGGCCTCCGAATCCATTTTTTCATGCATGTTTCCATTCAAATCATGCACATTTTCCATTTATTTATTTCCAAAAACTGCATCAAAACCGCGCAAAAACCGCATCAAAAACAGCATCAAAACTGCACCAAAAACTGCATCAAAACCTGGTGCAGTTTTGGTGCGATTTTGATGCAGTTTATGGTGCGGTTTTGATGCAGTTTTTGGTGCGGTCTTGATGCCGTTTTTGGTGTTGTTTTTTTACGCGGTTTTGATGCAGTTTTTGGTGCGGTTTTGATGCAGTTTTTGGTGCGGTTTTGATGCCGTTTTTGGTGTGGTTTTTGCGCGGTTTTGATGCAGTTTTTGGTGCGGTTTTGATGCCGTTTTTGGTGCGGTTTTGATGTCGTTTTTGGTGTGGTTTTTGCGCGGTTTTGATGCAGTTTTTGGTGCGGTTTTGATGCCGTTTTTGGTGCGGTTTTGATGCTGTTTTTGGTGTGGTTTTTGCACGGTTTTGATGCAGTTTTTGGTGCGGTTTTGATGCAGTTTTTGGTGCAGTTTTGATGCCATTTTTGGTGCGGTTTTGATGCCGTTTTTGGTGTGGTTTTTGCGCGGTTTTGTGCAGTTTTGGTGCAGTGTTGATGCAATTTTGGTGCGGTTTTGATGCAGTTTTTGGTGCGGTTTTGGTGCAGTTTTGATGCGTTTTTTATGCAGTTTTTTGCGGAGTTTTGATGCATTTTTTTATTCGCTTTTGGTGCGGTTTTTGCGCGTTTTTTCTGCGTTTTGGTGCATTTTTGAAAGCTAAATAAAGATGTATTATTGAACAAAAAAAAAAGATTTGTGATGTCATTATTGTCCAACATCCTCTTTTACATTTGTCCAACCCACACTCCATTACACACACAGATAGACATATAGATGATAGATTAAATGGATAGACAGATCTACATATAGATAGATCTATAGATGCATACATCTATCTATTCCTATATCTATCTACAGATATATCTGGATAGATATATCTATTGATAGATGTATGGATAGCGTAGGGTGTGTGTCCACTGTCCAGATTACATCCGAATTAGCTGCAGATTGGATGTTGCGTACTTGTTGTCCCATCGGATGATGCCTGCATACACACCCCAAAAGACCCCCCGCACAGACCCGCACACACCCGAACAGTCCCGCACACACCCAAACAGCCAGGCACCCACCCAAAAAGCCCCGCACACACCCGAACAGCCCCGCACACATCCGGACAGCCCACAGACCCAGAACACACATACACGCACATAGTCACTGCCCACATTCCGCCCACACACTTTCCTCCTCCCGAACTGCAGCGTTTCTCGGACCCACATCCGCAGCAAAACTGCAGATCTTTTTTACATCTGCGGTTTTGCTGCGGATGTGCCCGACTCAATGAAAGTCTAAGGGTGCAGAAACGTTGCAGTTCCGCACAAAAGATGTGACATGCTGCGAGAAAAAAAAGCTGCGTTTCGGTGTGGCTTTTTTCACAGCATGTGCACAACAAGTCTGCGGCTCCCATAGACTTACAATGGTTGTGCACTACACTGTGGATTTGATGCAATTCTGTGCGGCAAAAAACGCTGCGGATCTGCAATTAAATCCGCAACGTGTGCACACAGCCTTAGCATTTAGTGAACCTAGCAAAAAAGCTAAGCAAAAAACAAGTGTGGGATTGCACTTTATTTGCAATTTCATTACACTTTGAATTTTTTTCACATTTTCTGTTACACGACATGCTAAAACCAATGGTGTCGTTCAAAAGTAGAACTTGTCCCGCAAAAAATAAGCCCTCACATGGCCATATTGACGGAAAAATTATGGCCCTGGAAAGAAGGGGAGCGATAAACGAAAAAAGCTCCATCCTGCTCCCCTGTTCTGTCATGTGCTGCTCCCATCCTGCGCCCCCGTTCTGTCATGTGCTGCTCCCATCCTGAGCCCCGATTCTGTCATGTGCTGCTGCCATCCTGTGCCCCCATTCTGTCATGTGCTGCTCCCATCCTGTGCCCCCATGCTATCATGCTTTGCTCCCATCTTGAGCCCCCATTCTGTCATGTACTGCTCCCATCCTACGCCCCAGTTCTGTCATGTGCTGCTACCATCCTGCGGCCCCATTCTGTCATGTGCTGCTCCCATCCTGCTCCCCCATTCTGACATGTGCTGCACCCATCCTGCGCCCCCATCCTGTCATGTGCTGCTCCCATCCTGCGCCCCCATCCTGTCATGTGCTGCTCCCATCCTGCACCCCCATTCTGTCATTTGCTGCTTCCATCCTGCACCCCCGTTCTGTCATGTGCTGCTGCCATCCTGCACCCCCGTTCTGTCATGTGCTGCTCCCATCCTGCGCCACAGTTCTGTAATGTGCTGCTCCCATCCTGAGCCCCCACTGTCATGTGCTGCTTGCATCCTGCACCCCCGTTCTGTCATGTGCTGCCCTATTCTGTCATGTGCTGCTCTATTGTGTCATGTGCTGCTCCCATCCTGCGCCACCGTTCTGTAATTTGCTGCTCCCATCCATATGCCCCATACGCTGCTCCATAAAGGTTGATGGCCCCCATAAGATGCTCCATAGTATATGCCTAATATGCTGCTCCATAAAGGTTGATGGCCCCCATAAGATGCTCCATAGTATATGCCTGATATGCTGCTCCATAAAGGTTGATGGCCCCCATAAGATGCTCCAAAGTATATGCCTCGTATGCTGCTCCATTATGGTTGATGGCCCCCATAAGATGCTCCATAGTATATGCCCTGTATGCTGCTTCATAAAGGTTGATGGCCCCCATAAGATGCTCCATAGTATTATATGCCCTGTATGCTGCTGCAATAATAATAAAAAAAAATCACATACTCCCCTATCGTCGCTGGGGGCCTAAGCAGGCGGGGACACCGGCGCGCTGTGGGGGTCAGGTGCCTGAGTCGCTGCTAGCTCAGGCCCCCGGCACTTGCTATAGTCACCTGGCCCTGATCCAGTGCTGCGTGCCGCTCCGTCTTCCGGGTCCTCTGGCTGTGACTGTTCAGTCAGAGGGCGGCGCGCATTAAGCGCGTCATCGCGCCCTCTGAACTGAACGTCACAGGCAGAGCAGAGCGCATCGGTGGAACGGGACAGGTGAATATAGCATACTCACCCTCCTGGCACGTCCCTGCTTCTCCGTTGGAGATCGCGGTGTGCGTTCAGTGCTTACGCATACCGCGATCTCCTGGGCTGCATCACTCTGTGGGGTCCAGACTGCGCCGGCGCTTGCGCAGTCTATAAAGGCTTCAGACAGAGTGACGCTCCCAGCGTTATATTATAGATCTGTATGTATTCATCTATCTATCTATTTGTTATCTATCTATCCATCTATCTGTGTGCAATGGAGTGTGGGTTGGACAAATGTAAAAGAGAAGGTTGGACAGAAATGACATCACAAATCTTTTTGAAGATAGAGGAGGGAGAGAAGGGAGGGGTTGGGGTGTGTTTTGGAGTGGGTGTGCCAGGTGCAGAGTTACAGGCAAGTGCAATGCATCATGGAACTTGTAGTATTAGAGCACAATAACTCAGGAGAAAGGAAGTTGTCGATTAACCCCATGAGAGCTGGATCCAGCACTAAAGATGTGCTGCTACTGCATGATAAAAGGTAATGTTGCTAAAATAAACACAGTAGATGTTTTCAGTGGCACATAATAGCAAGATTTATGAAAAAAATAAAAAGTTATAGTAGTGGACAACTTCTTTAAAGCTAAAAATTATCTGGAGGGAATAAGCTGGTAGATCTTTAAAAAATAATAAAAAAAAAGGTTTGAAATTTACTCTAAAAATAAATGTATGGCTACCTGAATTTGTATTCATGTAGCATATTAATATAGGCATATGTGCAATTGTCATTGTACCCGTCATGCTGCACATCATTTCAGACATGCTGCACAAAAACTCCATCAAGCTCAACAAAAATCACATAATGCACAAACCTGTTGAGTTTCCATCATATAAATGGGACAGTTGAAATCCTTTGCCCGATCATGAAATTATATGACTGTACAGTTACAGCAATCTTATCTATCTCCTGTGACAAAGTCACTGGCAAAGTACTGGAGGGGAGATACCGTATGTATCACTTAGCTTCAGTGATATGAAACTAGAAAAATTCTCCAGTACACTAAGTGCTGAGAAGGGTTAGGGTATGTGCACACGTTGCAGATTTTGCTGCGGATCGGCAACGGATTTGACTCTGCGGATCTGCAGCTGTTTTCCATGCGTTGTACAGTACCATGTAAACGTATGGAAAACAAAATCCGCAGTGATCATGCTGCGGGAAAAAAGCGCGGAAACACAGCGTTTTTTCCCACAGCACGTCAATTCTTTGTGCGGATTCCGAAGCGGTTTACACCTGCTCCTCAATAGGAATCCACAGGTGTAAAACCCGCAGGTGGAACCCGCACAAAAATTCGCAGTGCGGTTTACCTGCGGATTTTGCAAAAACAGTGCGGAAAAATCCACACACCATTCTGAAACGTGCACATAGCCTCAATCGGCCATGTTAAGGGCTAGCTTTAGTGAACAGCTAAAGAGTAGGTGAGAGGCTGTATCTCCACCTCAAAGTGTGGTTTAGGAGTTAAATAAATAGTCAGCCTTCTGAATCATTCGTAGTTGGGCGTCCCTGGTGATGTGAACTCCAGAGCTTTGTGCCTGAAGATAAAGGAAAGTTGGAGCTTTTTTTTCTATGTTTGTTTCCTGAACAGGCAGATCTCCGCATCAACATGGACTATGCCATTTGTTTTTGTTTTGTTTTCAAGTTAGGCTAGAAAGTCAATGTTTATGTTGCAAACCCTGCCCTGGTTTAAGCTGCACCTAAATAAACCAGTGGAAAACTTAAAGAAACAATGTTTATGTGTCTACCTCTATGAGCAGCCAATCTACCATACTTCTCTACCTCTGCATTGATCTGTATGGATGGGGCACAAAAAGAAAAGCAAACTAAACAATCAGTGTCCAGCAGTGACAATGTTTGAGCCTGTATCAATGAGTTTGTCACTGGATGCCAAGTAAGAATTAACATACTGCATACACTGTATTTGGCCACCAGGCGTTTTCTAGCTGTAGTTTTTTTTTAATCTGAACTAATTGAACATGTTCACAGATATCCAGTAACAGAGAAAACAAATATCACAAAATACCTGCAATAAATTCAGTAAGCCATAATCATTGAAGCAATATCTAACACAAAAGTAGGTTATCTTATAAATGGGCCAATGTTTGTATGCATGATAAGTGCTTGTTAACCGACTTGCTTACGTGGAACATTGAAAACTGAACAGAAAGATCAAGATTGAGATTTTTAAATCTCCAAAAATGTAAAAGTTAATGGGATTATGTCACCACATTTGACCTATCTAAACTAGTAATATGGGCATACAGGCTATAGACTGCTGAAAAAAGTCCTGCCTGTAAGGCCGGGATCACACATGTGAGAAACACGCCGAGCCTCGCATGTTAATACCCGGCATTGCTGCCGTCACTCAGGAGCGGAGCGTACGGCTGCATAGCAATACATGGAGGCGCACGCTCCGCTCCAGAGTGCCTGGTATTAACATGCGAGACTCGGCCCTGTTTCTCGCATGTGTGATCCCAGCCTGAGTCTCATATCAGGTGCCTTGTTATTGATAAATCATCTTTTATCACTTTAAGGAAATTAACTCTTCCAGGGTATGGGCAGGACATTGTCCAGAAGATAAAGCTGCCATCAAACTTCATTACCATATATCTCGCCTCCCAACAGCGCTAATGAAATTAAAATTATGAGATATTGCTTTTTAATAACTTCCTAACATACTAGTACATTCTAGTTAACATGCTTTTTCCCGCAAATGGAAAAACAATAAAAAACAATGTTGGGGTTACTATTTTTTACCAATCCTCACCCCCAAAATTTTTACCGATACCCCAAAATGGTGCTATACAAAATAAGCCTTCATGCAGCTATTATAAAATAAAAGCTGTGATGTAAGAGCCCAAAATTATATTATCATAGTAATCATTTGCTAGACCCCCACTATGTGGAGGCAACAGAGACAATGACATAATGGGGCCTGGTGCTGCATATAGGGTCATTAAAGTCGTAAAACTGTAGCACAAATGTTTTCCATAGCATCCAGATTTACCATACAATCGGGTCCATGCAGTAAAAATGACGATTGATGCATAGTGCCTTCAGAAGATGCCAAAAGATTTAAAACACATCTTGATTGTGGTTTTGAAAACTTTGGTAGCTGCACTTTATAAAATGGGGTGTAAGCCATCATCAGAATTTTATACAACAAAAAAATAACAGTTAATGGTGAATTAATGATTAAGTCCTTACTAGTGATGAGCGAATATACTCGTTACTTGAGATTTCTCGAGCATCCTCGGGTGTCGGCTGTCCTCCGAGTATTTGTAAGTGCTCGGAGATTTAGTTTTCATCGCCGCAGCTGAATGATTTACATCTGTTAGCCAGCATAAGTACATGTGGGGGTTGCCTGGTTGCTAGGGAATCCCCACATGTAATCAAGCTGGCTAACAGATGTAAATCATTCAGCTGAGGAAAGCTAAATCTCTGAGCACTATTCGCTCATCACTAAGGCTGCCGTCACACTAGCAGTATTTGGTCAGTATTTTACATCAGTTTTTGTAAGCCAAAACCAGGAGTGGGTGATAAATACAGAAGTGGTGCATATGTTTCTATTATACTTTTCCTCTAATTGTTCCACTCCTGGTTTTGGCTTACAAATACTGATGTAAAATACTGACCAAATACTGCTAGTGTGACGGCAGCCTAATCCTTAACTTGCCATTAGCATGGAGTATAAAATCCTGATGACAGCTTCCCTTTGAAGCCTCTTCAATATTGGTCATCAAAAATTTGTTTTGGATATATCCTTAAAAATGTAGAAAATTACTAATAAACTTTTAAGACTTTTAGCATCTTAAAATAATGAAAATATGTTTTTAACATGATAACATATTTTGCTTAAAAGTGTGAAAAATTATAACTTTTCAAACTTTTAATTTTTATAAACACAAAAAAGTAAATCTTAAATCGGGTCCAGAGGTGGAGTGAGGCCCGCTGACACCAGCTAATATTTCAGCTAGATGTGCATCCTTGAACACACATTCAGCTGAAATATATTGCAGCACAAAGAATCCGCCAGCACCCTGTACTGCAGTGCACACCGCTGTCCAATTTGCGTCCAACACCTGACCTCGGTGTGCCCATGACTGGGGGCATATGGCAGTGACGTCATGAGCGATGGTGGGGACGCATGGAGTAGGAGCAGAGAAAGGCGAGTAGAATATATATGTTTTTCAAGTGTTGCAGAAGAGCAAAATCAATGATCAGAGAAAGGGGCATGAAGCACTATGCCCGGCATGGTGTCCCCTCCTCCCTCCATGGACACCAGCTTACTCATCGACCCACGGCACGATCGCAGGCATGCTCCTGTCTTCTCCCTCCTCTGTGCACGCTGCACTGTGTCCCGGCAGCGTGCCTAGGGGGTGTGTGTGTGCACTCAACTGTTCTAATAGGGGCAGCACACACACACATGGTAAATGCTCCCAGCAACAGCTGGGAGGTATTTAGTTAAATGAGTGTTCACTTGCAAGGTGTCTCCCAGACAATAGCTGGGAGACAATCTTGTAGAAAAGGCACCCTCCACAAGGGAGGCGCCTGAGCAATCCTTATAGTTGTAAGGTGGTTGGTGTGTATACAACTGTATGTTGCCAGGTCCCCCATCCCTAGTCTGATATAGTATCCAATATCGCATACCTTGTGTCCTCTTATTAGGTCTCACTTCCTGTGACTGCTTCGGCGGTGTATGTATCACAAAATCCTGTCTGCGGTATCAGTACCCTGCCATCCCTTATTATGTAACATTCTCTCTATTTATGTATGGTGCCGTCCTTTATTATATAGTGTCCTATTATGTGGAGTATTGTCCATTATTACACATTATCATGTCTTGTCATCTATAGCACCATCCCTTACATTGAATATTCTTATTATGTTTGTTATTCACAGCACACTCTCTTTATTACATAGAGTACTCTCTTGTAAAATTACAGCAGATAGAGCAGCTGACTGGAAGACCAGTCCATCAGCCGTATCCATCACAAAAGAAGCTTTCCCAGGCTCCATCAGCCGTCATTTCAGTTTATATCTAATAAGAGCGGATGGTATGTAATAAAAAATGGAGAGCTGTAAATAACAAAAATAATGAGAATCTGATATGTAAGGGATGGTGCTGTATATAACAAGAGGGAACTATGTGATAAGGGACGGCGCTATACACAAAGAAAGGGCACTATGTAATAAGGGGCGGATATGTTTTATGAGAGGACACTGTAAAAAAAATATACACATATCTGTCGCATGGTCGCCAAAAAAGGAGGGGAGCACAGACACATTTCTAGCACAGGGGCCCCAAGCAGTGTGTACGCCCCTAGGTTAAATAGCACATATTAGGTGTACAAAATATGGTTGTGATTTTTTTTTTCCTTAACAAAGTATGGTCTCCTATAGAAAATGTATATTTTCATTTTGTTCCATATTCAATTATGTAAATCAATTTTAATAAATGCATTAACCGAGTACCTCTAATTTTTCAGGTGATATATGTAAAGATATAAAGGATGAATTTTTGCATTTTCTCTTGGAAACCTCGTGTCCTTTGCGGGGTGTCAGCTGTCCTGTTAACATGATGTAAAAACAATTATCAGCTAGGAAAAAGAAACATTCATATATACTGTATATTTAATAATAATAATTTAAAAAATAGCAACTATTACAAACAGTAATGAAATTCTATTGGTCATCAATGTTCAGAGAGAACTTATAACCAGGATAGCTGTTAAATATTTAGACTAGCACAAATAATTTTCTCTTAATACACAGGGTGGGCCATGTATATGGATATATCTAAATAAAATGGGAATGGTTGGTGATATCAACTTCCTGTTTGTGGCACATTAGTATATGGTAGGGGGAAAACTTTTCAAGATGGGTGGCGGCCATTTTTGAAGTCGGCCATTTTGGATCCAACTTTATTTTTTCCAATGGGAAGAGGGTCATGTGACACATCAAACTTATTGAGAATTTCACAAAAAAAAAAAAAACAATTGTGTGCTTGGTTTTAATGTAACTTTATTCTTTCATGCGTTATTTACAAGTTTCTCTTTGTTTACAGCCATTGACATGTCGCAAAGGTTAACACGTGAGGAGCGGATAGAAATTGTGTTGATGTCTGGTAAACGCAGTACCCGGGTCATTGCAGCAGATTTCAATGCAAGACACCCTACACAAGAAAACTGTCACCATTCCCATGTTGTTTAGGTGTATCCACATAAATGGACCACACAAAAAAGTTTGCCTCATCACTGAACATAATGTTCTATTTAAACTGAGGGTCCTGTTCCAATTTTTGTTTTGCACATTCTGCAAATTCAGCGTGCCGATCTGGCATCAGTCTAACATCCCTTAGGCGGATATTAGCTACTTACAAATGGCACCCTTACAAAATCCAGCTGCTGCAGCATCTCAACGAGGATGACTCAGATCAGCACTCTGTATTGAGCGAGACTGTGCCCTCTAGCCGCCCACTAGACCTTGTGCAATACAAGAGTATGTAAGCAAAGCCGCGCCCACTGGCAGGGAGTTTACATAACTCATACATACCACCCTCCGGTCCCTGCTCAGAAACAGCTGAATCCCCACAGCACACAGGGCATGCGCTGGGGTGATTCATAAGTCTGCAGTCACACAAAGTGACTGCAGATTTATCGATTTGGACCAGATAACCCCATTAAGGCATCAGTCCAGCATGTTTGAGTGGTGCTACTAATCTACGATCCCTGCATTTAGTATTATACTTACCCGTTGGTGTCTTCAGCTCTTCTTTTCTATCCATACGTCATGGTCGCCTGGTACTTACTGACCTTTGACATATAAATATGTAATGGCATAGATGCAGTGAGCGCACGATCGCCGCCGGGTGTCAGCTGATTCAGACAGCCAACACCTGCCACTCAGTGCAGGAGTGGTGGCCGCAATGTTCCCGGCATTTTAACCCCTAAATACTGCGGTCGAAATTGATTGCAGTATTTAGCAGGCAAGCAGAGGGAGGGAGCCCACTAGCAACGTCTTCGCGAGGGACCGATCATTGCCATGGTGACCCGATGACTTGCTATAGCAAGTTTGTCTATCAGTGCAGCGCTGACAGTTTGTAAAGCATTGCAATGCTTCTTCTGCAAAAAGTGAAAGTCATACAGTGGTACAAAGTAAATAAAAAACAAGTGAAAAAAATAAAATTGATTTTCTGTAAAATATATATATATATATATATATATATATATATATACATATATATATATATATATATATATACATACATATATATATATACATACATATATATATATATATATATATATATATATATATTGTAGAGATTAGACTGAAAGAATCCATTGTGTCTTTGTCCTGAAACATCTGACTTCTTATCAGAAGAAACTAGAGCAAAGTTGACATTTCTTTTTTATGGACGCATTCCTTCTCGACTGATGTAACTTTTTACCTACATACTAGAGGTCGTAAATTTCACAGTATAGATAAGCTTTGTAAGAGAATATGAGCGCTTGTGCGCATGTCTTAAAATGTATAACTCTTCTCTGTATAAAGGAGGGGTGAGCACCCGGTGAGTCAGACGGGCTCCTGAGCTTTCCCTGTTATGATCACACAATCTTTTGTGTTGCGTGTCATTCACTCGGATGCCTACTTCTAGTAAGCCAGGGACTGAAAAGGACTTAACATTTCTTGGCGCCTGAACAGGGACCTGAGGAGAGAGTGTTTGCTCGAGATTTACCTGCGGATACGGACAACGGAGATCTGGGATAATGGACGGCAAATGAACTGAAATACCTGGCCAGGTAAGAGACATTATTAGTTCTCTTTTATCTGCCCTGTATTATCCGAAAGATCTCTATGAGCCGTGTCACGCTGGGTTAGTCTAGTAGTGAGTAGATACCTATAAAACTCGGGTTACCATATTGTATAGATTTATGAGTCTAGTCCCTGGCAGTGTGTGAGCAGTGTGTGAACAGTGTGTGAACAGTGTGAAGGTTGTGACATGTTGTGAAAGAAGAATAGAAGTACGTAGAACAATAAGCCACGATTGTTAGAACAAGGTTATTGGTGAAGTCAGCCTAACTGGGTTATGAGGTAGCGTCCTTCTGGGAGACCTCCGCCCATGCTTGACTCTCCTATAGAACTTGTTTCTACATTCCCTGGATAAGGTGTGATAGAATGAGCCCAGGACGCGGTTTTCATGAGCCTGGGACAAGTATGCTAACTGACACAGAAAGTTTTGTGATCTGTATGGTGTTGCTGGGTTTGTGTGCATAATAGCACTTAAGTACGTCCTGCATATTAGAAGAAACGGAGCAGACGAGCTCTTCAATATTTTAGCTCCCTAGGAGAGAAGGCAACGAGACGCCACCAACAGAGGAAGTGGTTGTCCAAACGTCACCTGGGGTAGAAATAGCAAATATTGAAAGGATATTTTAGCTCCCTAGGAAAGAAGGCAACGAGACATCACCACAGTGATTGTCCAAACGTCACCTGGGGTAGAAATAGCTAAAATGAGAAATAAACAGACCAAAACTGTCTTAGGACAAGTGGAAGCAGCAGATATCATACAGGAAAGATGTGGAAAGGCAGTCAGAAGTCAGATTAGAAGAGTGAGAGAAAAATTGGGAATTTCAGAAGCACTTATGTTCAGTACAGAATGGGAAAGACTGAGTAAAGAAAGAGGAGGAATTATCAAAGACAATGGGTGGGAAGAAATCATACACTGTATGATAGAGGTCTCAAAAACAGCTAAAGAGGAGAATTGGAAGTATGATCCAGACACTTCCAAATGGATCATGGGAAAGGGAAAAAGTTGTAATATAATCCCACCACCTTACCTAGATCCAAAAGCCCAATCATTTGTACCATCTGGAAGAACAGAAGGAGGAAAACAGAGGGAAAGGGGGTCAACAGGTGTGATTATGCAGAAATTTGGGCAAAGTATTGAAGAATATAGTCAAGAACTAGAAAATAGCTTTAGGGATGAAGGATTGGATATGACTGATGCTTCAGTAAGGAGACTTTTTACAAAACAATTAATAGAGGGGCTAGATCCAAAAATCAGAGAAAAATTTAAATCCTCTACTCCAGATTGGAGAACAATTGAACAACCAAATATTGTGAAACAGCGATGTTTAGGAATAGCCATGGATATGAGAGAGAATCATAAGCCTGTTAGAATAGCACAAGCTAATACAGGAGGAAGAGTGAGACACAATTTTCCTTGCCACTACTGTAAAAAGCCAGGTCATTTCCAAAGAGAGTGCAGGAAGAAGTTGGCAGATATAAAGTCAGGCAAATTTGTTCCCAGAAATAACCCTCCCCAAACGGACAACCAGCAGAAATCTACCATCATAGATGGTCCCATATCAGATTCAGATTGACTCGATGTGTTACAAACTTCCCTACCAGCTAGGAGACCTATGATACAGGTGAATGTGGGGGGGGAGAGAGATTCCATTTTTGATAGATACAGGTGCAACTTCCTCAATTTTGAATCAAGATTTTCTTCCGAATCCGGAAGATATTTCAGAACAAACAACTTTTGCTGAGGGTTATGATGGGGTAATTCGAACACTGCCATATACTGTGCCCCTAGAGGTCTCATTAGGACCTAAATGTTTTGCATCCAGATTTTTATATGCCAGAGGTGCCCCAACATGTCTGTTAGGAACTAATGTACTAAAGAAATTAGAAGCTAACATCAATTTTAGGGAAGATGGCACAGTTATGCTGACTATCCCTGATGATGCAGAATCATTAGAACAATATGTCAGAATTCAGGCTTTTGAGGATTATGCTGAAGAAAAAGAGTACACCACAGATCTAGATCTCTCAATGATCCCAGAAACACTGTGGGCACAGGGTGACACTGATGTGGGATTATTGCATATTTCTCCTGTAAATTTATCTGTGCAACCAGGAGCTGTTCTCCCACAGCTCAGACAATACCCTGTGAGTGCCCAGCAGGAATTAGCGATTACAAAACAGATAGAGGGATATAGAGAGAAAGGAGTTTTGGTAGAGATACAATCACCTGCTAACACTCCTCTGTATCCAGTCAAGAAGAGAACTCTTGATAAGAGTTCTATGCCCAAATATCGTATGGTACATGATCTAAGAGAAATAAACAAAGTTCTAGATCCAATCACCCCAGTTGTACCCAATCCTCATACGTTACTATCACAGATACCAGCCAGTTCTCAAGTGTTTACTGTAATAGATCTTTCAAATGCATTTTTCTCGGTTCCTTTACACCAAGACAGTTGGCATTTGTTTGCATTTACATTTAAGGGCAAACAGTTGGCGTGGACACGCCTTCCACAGGGAATGATACACTCCCCTACTCTTTATTCAAATGCCCTACAAACAGTTCTTCAGAGGTTTGGACCTGAAACACAGGTAGTAATTTTGCAGTATGTGGATGACATACTACTTTGCTGCCCAGATCTAAAAACCGCAGAAAGGTCTACTGTGAGTTTACTATGTTTTCTAGGAAAAGAAGGGTGTAAAGTGAATAGACAAAAGCTACAAGTTTGTCAGACCAAAGTGGTCTTTCTAGGTCATTGCATTTCTCAAGGTAAAAAGCATCTTACACCTCAAAGAACTGAAGCAATAAGACAGATGAATGAGCCTAGAAATCATAAACAGCTACGAGCATTTTTAGGAATAGTGTCTCATTGTAGACAATGGATTATACATGCCAGTCAACTAATGCAACCACTGTATGACTGTGTAAAAAATGAACCTTATTTGTTGACAAAAGAAGGTCAGATTTCATTCCAACAATTAAAAGATGCCCTTGTTTCAGCTCCAGCGTTAGGGCTACCAGACTATCACATTTGCTAGGCTTCAGACTCTTAATTTAGCAACACTGCTACCTCTCGAGTCTGAAGGGGGGAATAAGGACACTGATCCACACGCAAATTTTTTCCCTACAGACACACATGATTGTACAGAGCTCATTTTACAAGAAACGGTAGGCTTACCCAATGTATCCGAAACACCACTTCAAAATCCAGATTTAGAGCTGTTTATAGATGGTAGTAGGTTTGCAGATGACACAGGTAACTTTCATACAGGGTATGCAGTTGTGTCAGAATCTGAAACTCTCAAAGCACAACCTCTTCCACCGAAACAGTCTGCACAAGAAACAAAAGAAGTAGCAGTAATCAAGGTAGCTGCACATGTGAGACTCGACACTAGGGAATCTAGGGGAAATGATAGGGCTGATAAAGCAGCCAAAGCAGCAGCAGTTAAACCCTTACAGCAGGTTCATACTGTAAACCCCACAGAAAATACTGAAGATAGACTGAGACAAGCACAGGAAGATGCAGGAGAAGAGGAGAGGGACAGGTGGAAAAAGGAAGGGGCAGAAGAACAAGCAGGAATTTGGAAGAAAGATGGACTAATATGTCTACCTAGAGCCTGGTATCCGATTGTAGTTGGTGGACTGCACCACCCTACTCATGTGTCTGCAAATGCAATGACACTACTGGCAAAGCAAGTCTGGTTGGCTCCAGGTTTTGGCAACTACGCAAGAGACTATTGTGCTGCATGCGTTATATGCCTGGCACATAATCCCGGACAGACAACAAAGACCCCTATGAAGCACCACGTCCGACCTCTCTATCCGTTTCAGCGATTACAAATAGACTTTATCCAGCTGCCAAAAAGTAATGGGTATGAGTATGTGTTGGTGTGTGTGGACATGTTCCCAGGGTGGCCAGAGGCCTATCCAGTTCGGAAGGCTTCAGCTAAAAACACTGCTGTAAAGCTAGTTGCCGAACTGATACCCCGTTACGGTCTCCCTGAAGTGATCGAGTCAGATAGGGGTACTCATTTCACTGGAGAAATATTTCAAAATGTACTGAAAATGTTGGGTGTTGAAAGTCAGTTACACACTCCATACCATCCTCAAAGTTCTGGAAAGGTGGAACGCATGAATGGAACTTTAAAATTAAAAATACAGAAAGCCATGGCTGAAACAGGAAAGCCTTGGACAGAATGCCTTCCACTGGCCCTTTATTCAATACGCAATACCCCAAGGGGTAAGACTAAACTGTCTCCATATGAAATTTTGTTTGGCAGGACTGCCAATTTAGGATGTTATTTTCCACAACAACTTGTGTTAAATATTGAGTCATTGACTTCTTATGTGCAAAATCTTCAGAAACAATTAACTAAGGTGCATGCACAAGTTTTTTGCTTCCCTTCCAGATCCTGACAACACTGAAGGAAGTCACAAGTTGGAACCAGGTGATCAAGTCTATGTAAAAAGACACACCAGAAAGGCTCTTGAACCAAGGTTTGACGGACCCTTCCAAGTCCTGTTGACAACACCTACATCAGTCAAGCTTGAAGGAAAGGCATCATGGATACATGCAAGCCATTGCAAAAGAGCAGTATAAAACTCAGAATATTGATGTTAATAGTATTAACCTCAACGGAGGCATGGGATAGACTGAATTCTTTAACCCCTTTGAATAATAGATTCGTGCAACATCATAGAAAATTAGTACATGACATTTAAATTAAAGGACGTACAACGACTCAGAGATCAGTATGACAAAGATAATGACCAGAATAAAGATAGCTGGTGGTCAGATACCTTTTCTTTTCTTAACCCAGCCAACTGGTTCAGAGGGATTGGTGGGTGGGTTGCTGGGATTATGCAGAGCATAATACATATAGTTATAATTATTGTAGTCATATACGTACTATTCCAGATTGTGCTCAAGGGTATCTCAGTATGCACAGATAAACTTTGTGTAATAGATGCAAGAGTATAAAGTTTTTTTTTCTTTATTCTTATGTTATCCTCTAGTGATTCTAATTAATATTACTGTACTAATCTTTGTTTTTTTATATTTTAGTATACTTATTGCAAAACAAAGAAAAGGTTGTGAGAGTTAAACGGAAGAATTGATACTAGATTTGATTCTCTTATTAATGATATAAGCGTGTACATGTGTAATACCAAAAATAAAGGCTTTGTCTTTGGCCCTTTGGTAATTAATAAAAAAAGAATATGTCAAAGGGGGGAATTGTAGAGATTAGACTGAAAGAATCCATTGTGTCTTTGTCCTGAAACATCTGACTTCTTATCAGAAGAAACTAGAGCAAAGTTGACATTTCTTTTTTATGGACGCATTCCTTCTCGACTGATGTAACTTTTTACCTACATACTAGAGGTCGTAAATTTCACAGTATAGATAAGCTTTGTAAGAGAATATGAGCGCTTGTGCGCATGTCTTAAAATGTATAACTCTTCTCTGTATAAAGGAGGGGTGAGCACCCGGTGAGTCAGACGGGCTCCTGAGCTTTCCCTGTTATGATCACACAATCTTTTGTGTTGCGTGTCATTCACTCGGATGCCTACTTCTAGTAAGCCAGGGACTGAAAAGGACTTAACATTTCATATATATATATATAGAGGAAAAAAGGAACAGCACACTGCTCACCAATAGCGGGTGCCTGGCCCCCTGGATAAAATGGTCCAAACATTTATCCACCATGTATACCAAATAACAAAAATGGAGGCAGCACTCCAAAGTTTTCAGGTGAAAAAAGGTGAAGTGTAATCGACCCACATCACTGCACGACGTTTCGGCTCCATGAGCCTTTTTCAAGCCTTGGCTTGAAAAAGGCTCATGGAGCCGAAACGTCGTGCAGTGATGTGGGTCGATTAAACTTCACCTTTTTTCACCTGAAAACTTTGGAGTGCTGCCTTCATTTTTGTTATTTGGTATATATATATATATATATATATATATATATATATATACACTCACCGGCCACTTTATTAGGTACACCATGCTAGTAACGGGTTGGACCCCCTTTTGCCTTCAGAACTGCCTCAATTCTTCGTGGCATAGATTCAACAAGGTGCTGGAAGCATTCCTCAGAGATTTTGGTCCATATTGACATGATGGCATCACACAGTTGCCGCAGATTTGTCGGCTGCACATCCCAAAGATGCTCCATACAAGGCAGGATGGATCCATGCTTTCATGTTGTTTACGCCAAATTCTGACCCTACCATCCGAATGTCGCAGCAGAAATCGAGACTCATCAGACCAAGCAACGTTTTTCCAATCTTCTACTGTCCAATTTCGATGAGCGTGTACAAATTGTAGCCTCAGTTTCCTGTTCTTAGCTGAAAGGAGTGGTACCCGGTGTGGTCTTCTGCTGCTGTAGCCCATCTGCCTCAAAGTTCGACGCACTGTGCGTTCAGAGATGCTCTTAGGCCTACCTTGGTTGTAACGGGTGGCGATTTGAGTCACTGTTGCCTTTCTATCAGCTCGAACCAGTCTGCCCATTCTCCTCTGACCTCTGGCATCAACAAGGCATTTCCGCCCACAGAACTGCCGCTCACTGGATTTTTTTTCTTTTTCGGACCATTCTCTGTAAACCCTAGAGATGGTTGTGCGTGAAAATCCCAGTAGATCAGCAGTTTCTGAAATACTCAGACCAGCCCTTCTGGCACCAACAACCATGCCACGTTCAAAGACACTCAAATCACCTTTCTTCCCCATACTGATGCTCGGTTTGAACTGCAGGAGATTGTCTTGACCATGTCTACATGCCTAAATGCACTGAGTTGCCGCCATGTGATTGGCTGATTAGAAATTAAGTGTTAACAAGAAGTTGGACAGGTGTACCTAATAAAGTGGCCGGTGAGTGTATGTATATATATATATATATATATATATATATATATATTCAGAAAACAATTAAAAAAAAATAAATATAATATATATTGTGCTGATAAATATTTTACTGAAAAAAAAAGTACACATTTTATATCACAGAGTCCGAAATGACCCGACCTATAAAGCTGTCTCATTAGTTACCTCGTTGGTGAACATCGCGAAGAAAAAAAAAAAAAAAAGTAAAAAATATGCTTTATCATCATTCCACAGAACAAAAACTGGAATAAAACGCAATCAAAAAGATGAATACAAATAAAGCCAAGTAAAGCGGAGAACGTCATCTAGTCACAAAAAACTAAGCCGATGTGCTGCTCAATCAGCGGAAAAATAAAATACTTATAGCTCTCAGGGAAAAAAAAGCAATGCAAAAATAATTTTTCAATGAAATAGTAAAAAGTGCCAAAAAATAAAAAAAACACAATATACCGTATATACTCGAGTATAAGCTAAGATTTACAGCCCATTTTATTTAGGCTAAAAGTTCCCCTCTCGGCCTATACTCAAGTCATTGTCCCAGGGGGTCGGCAGGGGAGGGGCAGCGTCAGGAGTGGCGGCTGTCACATCATTCTCACTACTCCTGGCGCGGTATCTGCACATCCTTGCTTCTCGAATGGTCTCTGGGCGCCGGCAGCTCTTCCTTTGTTCAACGGTCACGTGGTACCGCTCATTAAAGTAATGAATATGCACGCGACTCCACTGCCATAGGCGGAGCGCATATTCATTACTTTAATGAGCGGTACAATGAGACCGCTGAACACAGGAAGAGCTTCCGGTGCCCTGAGACCATCGGAGAAGCAGGGACGTGAGAGACTGCGCCAGGAGGGGGCGAGTATGACGAGGGAGGGTGAGCCATGCGATATTCACCTGTCCCATCTGTTCCATCACCGGGCTCTGTCTTCTGCGTCCTCTGTCTGTGACATTCAGGTCAGAGGGTGCGATGACGTGGTTAGTGTGCTCCCTCTGCCTGAACAGTCCTAGCCGGAGGACCTGGAAGACACAGCGGTGCGTGGCGGTAGAACGGGGACAGGTGAATATCGCAAGTGCTGGGGGCCTGAGCCAGCGGCGATACCAGCACCTGGCCCCCATAGCACGCCGGTGTCCCCGCCTGCTCAGGACACCGGTACCTGGCCCCAGTGACGAGAGTTAAGTATGTAATTTTTTTTAATTGCAGCAGCATATGGGGCATATCATTCTATGGAGCATCTTATGGGGGCATCAACTTTTTTGGAGCATTATATGAGGCATATTATTCTATGGAGCATCTTATGGGGCCATCATTAACCTTTGTGGAGCATTAAATGGGGTATATTTTAATATGGAGCATCTTATGGGGGACATCATTAACCTTTGTGCAGCATTATATGGGGCATATTTTTTGTATGGAGCATCTTATGGGGCCCATCATGAACTTTATGGAGCATTATATGAGGCGTATTTTGTATGGCGCATCTTATGGGGCCATCATGAACTGTATGGAGCATTATATGGGGGCTCCTGATTCAATATGAATATTCAAGAACATTTAACCTACTGATGTCTCAATTAATTTTACTTTAATTGGCATCTATTTTTTTTTTAAATTTACCAGTAGCTGCTGCATTTCCCACCCTAGGCTTATACTCGAGTCTATAAGATTTCCCAGTTTCTTGTGGCAAAATTAGGGGTCTCTGCTTATACTCGGGTCGGCTTATACTCGAGTATATACGGTAAATGTGGCATCACTGTAATTGTACTGACCCAAAGAATAAAGCTGCCTTATCAATTTTATCACACACGGAACGACATAACAAAATCCGCGAAAAACAATTCCTGAATTGCTGGTTTTTGTTCAATCAGCCTGAAAAAAAGTCAGAATAGAAAGCGATCAAAAAAAAATCATGTGTTCGTAAATAGTACCATTAAAAATGCCAACTCATCCCAGAAAAAACAAGCCCACATATGACTGTCGGTCAAAATATGGAAAAAATCTAGTTCTCAAAATATGGCAGTGCAAAGTTTTTGCAATAAAAAGTGTCTTTTAGTGTGTGACTGCAGCCAAACATAAAAAATGGTATAAATCTGGTATTGCTGTAATCGTACCCACCCGAAGAATAAAGTACATCAAAAGAAGAACATGGAAGCAGATAGCCATAAAATAACAAGATTTTATTGAAACATCTGTAAAAACAATACACCGTAGTAAGAAATGTAAAAAATGGGGATGAGACTATACAAAAAGAAAAAAACACCAAAAAAGGTATGTATGGTTTTAATAGATATAGTAGTTAGCAAGTATATACCATACGCAGGGCTTATTATATTAGGGAAAGAGTGCGATTGGGGGAGCCCAAAAGAGCCTCTCAACATGTAATTTTACGCCCAAAATGAATAAAAAAAGGCGATGTGCACGTGAAAATTGTCTCAGATGTTTACCAAAATGTATGTATCCTTAGGTAAATAATTTACAATAGGAGTGAGGCAGCTAAATAGTAAAGAGGTTTTTCAAAGGGTAAAAAAGTGTAACCCTTATGCCAAATAAATAAGACCAAGTGGTCCAATAGATATATAATAACCTGAATGGTTCGGCAGCCTAAGGCTATGTGCACACGTTGCAGATTCTCCTGCGGATTTTTCTGCACTAAAAACCGCAGATCTTGGCAGAAAACGCAGGTGCGGTTTTTGGAGCGTTTTTGGTGCGTTTTTTGTTGCGGTTTTTAATGCGTTTTTCCCTGCAGATTGTCTGTGTTTTTGACACAAATAAAGCTTGAACTGCAGTGGGAAAAAAAATAAATAAAACACATGATGTCATTTCCTTGTCCTACCCCTTCTTCTTTCATCCTCCATTTTGTGAAAACATCAAAATGAGATGCGCCAATTCCGGCACTTAACCCCTCTCTTCCCACTCCCGTGTAGCGGTGGGATATGGGTTAATGCCACCTTGCTACTGTAAGGTGGCATTAAGCCCGGTTAATAATGGAGAGGCGTCAATAAGACGCCTATCCATTATCAATCCTATTAAAAGGTTTAAAAAATATATAGGGGGACCCCCAAAAAAATTGCGTAGGGTCCCCCTATACTTTTAGGCCAGAAAGGCTAGGCAGACAGCTGTGGGCCAATATTTGTGGCCTGGGAAGGGGTTAAAATACCCATGGCTGTTCCCAGGCTAGGAATATTAGCCCACAGCTGTCTGCGTAACCTTTCTGGCTCTCAAATATAGGGAGAGCCCCCCCAAAAAAAGTGTTGGGGTCCCCCTATATTTTTGGATATTTGCCCCCCCCCGGCTATAAATAGAAGCCCGCAGCCACCCCAGAAAAGGCGCATCTAAAAGATGTGCCAATTCCGGCACTTAGCCCCTCTCTTCCGACTCCCGTGTAGCGGTGGGATATGGGGTAATGAGGGGTTAATGCCACCTTGCTATTGTAAGGTGGCATTAAGCCCGGTTAATAATGGAGAGGCGTCAATAATACGCCTATCCATTATTAATCCTATTAAAGGGTTAAAAAAAAACACAGACACTAGAAAAAAATATTTTAATGAAATAAAGACACCCACTTTTTGACAAACCCTTTATTATACGCTCAATTCATCTGAAGACCCTCGACCTGAAAAAAGAAATAAAAAAAACAAACCAAATTCATACTCCCTGGCCCTGTCCGCAGAAATCCAACGAGGGTCCCACGACAATCTGCCATGGAGAACAGACACATCTGGAGATGTTTCTGCTCTCCACGGCTGCAGCAACACACTGACAGGAGCTCCTGCTCCTGTCGGTGTGTAACTGCGCATGCGCAAGAGTTTACCGGCGTTCATTGACCCCGGTACTCTCGCTTTACGGCAGTGCTGCGTGGGAAAGTTCACACGCAGCTCTAATGCCGTAAATAGAGACACCGGAGCCGCTGAACTCCGGTAAAGTATGCAATACACTGCCAGGAGCTTAGCTCCTGGTAGTGTATCGCCGGAGAGCAAGCGATCGGCGTGGGACACTCGGTATTGGATTCTGCGGACAAGGAGTATGGATTTGGTTTATTTCTTTTGGACTTTTTCCCTAGGGGCCCGAGGGCTTCGCGTACCAGTGTGCTGTATGGTGAGTATATACTCTATGTTATATGGTGTATGTAATGTCTGTCATGTGTATTGTATGTGCATGTGTTTTACTGACAATCGTGCTAAGTCGCCGGACACAGGGACAACTCTCCCATCCTAATATCGGATGGGAGTAGTAATCCCATACGGCGACTTAGCACAATTGGGTGGCACTATCGTCGCATAGGGACGGACACACACACACACACAGACGCACACACACAGACTTCACACACATTCACATACATGCCTCCATGCTGACGGTCACACTCCGCCCACGCACTTCCGCCCACGCACTTCCGCCCGCTTCCCCGCACTTCCTGCTGCAGTGGTTTCTACACCAAAACCGCAGAAAACCCGCAGATATTTTTTCTTCTGCGGGTTTTACTGCGGGTTTGACCCTCACAATGGAGGTCTATGGGTGCAGAACTGGTGCAGTTCCGCACAAAGAAGTGACATGCTGCGGAATGTAAACCGCTGCGTTTCTGCGCGTTTTTTCCCGCAGCATGTGCACAGCGGTTTGCGGTTTCCATAGGTTTACATGTTATTGTAAACGCAATGGAAACTGCAGCGGACCCGCAGCGGCAAAATCGCTGCGGTTCCGCGGTAAAAACTGCAACGTGTGAACATGGCCTTAATATGAGACAGTCCACACATGAAAGTCATTTTACGCAGCATTAGAGGAAAACATACTGAGTCATTACCTTTAGGTGGTAGCAGCAACGCGACGCGCGTTTCGCATGTAGCTTCGTCTAAGGGGAAGTTTTGGTGCGTTTTTTTGTGTGGATTTTTCCGGAGGTTCCCAATGCAATAATATAGTGGGAAATCCGCAAAAAAAATGAACATGCTGCGTTTTTTTACCGCAATGCGTTTTTTTCGCAGAAAAAAACGTATCATGTGCACAAAAATTGCGGAATGCATTCTAAATGATGGGATGCATAATGTATGCTTTTTTTCGCGCTTTTATAGGGAAAAAACGCGAATAAACCACGAAAAATCTTCTACGTGTGCACACAGCCTAAGGGTTACACTTTTTTACCCTTTGAAAAACCTCTTTACTATTTAGCTGCCTCACCCCTAAATAAGTTTAATTACCTAAAATTATTTACCTAAGGATACATACATTTTGGTAAACATCTGAGACAATTTTCACATGCACATCGCCTTTTTTTTATTCATTTTGGGCGTAAAATTACATGTTGAGAAGCCCTTTTGGGCTCCGACAATCGCACTCTTTTCCTAATATAATAAGCCCTGCATATGGTATATACTTGCTAACTACTATATCTATTAAAACCATACGTATCTATTGTAAAATTTATGTATATCTGACATTATCATAATTCATTACCTTTTTTGGTGTTTTTTTTCTTTTTGTATAGTCTCGTCCACATTTTTTACATTTCTTACTATATTGTTTTTACAGATGTTTCAATAAAATCTTGTTATTTTATGGCTATCTGATCCATGTTCTTCTTTTGATGTACTCATTGTTTTGAATCTTTGCCACTGATCTAGGCAGCCCTTTTGCTTTTTGATGCACACGAAGAATAAAGTAGTCTAACCACTAGTACCGC
Source organism: Ranitomeya variabilis (assembly GCF_051348905.1). NCBI lineage: Eukaryota > Metazoa > Chordata > Amphibia > Anura > Dendrobatidae > Ranitomeya > Ranitomeya variabilis. The sequence continues at coordinate 219,776,727 of NC_135234.1, forward strand.
AGGATGAAAGTCGTAAAAAATAAATAAAAACAATTCTTCACCGGCTGTTGATTTGTTCATTCTGCTTCACAAAGATCCCAGTAAGGCTCGGCGCACATTTATCCTGTGCAGTGCGCTGACAGCTAACACCGGGGGTTCCGTGTAAATCTTTGAAATATGTGATTCAGCCAGAACCCCAGGCGTAAGATTGACTGTAATGAGGCAAATGAAGGCACTGTGGACACCATCTGGTCTATGACCCAGCGGTGTCTGTCTTTTTAGGCATGCATTAAATGCAGTCTGCCACAGTTTTGTGCACATCTAAAAAAAAATAGGACATCGCTGAACGGAGACCAGATGGAGTCCAGAGTAACTCTGCTGCCTCATTATAGCAAATGAATCCTTCGGAGGTTTCATCTGAATCACGTCACTTGGAGAGTTAGATGGAAACCCCAAATTAAGAGCTCAGCATAGAGCAGAGGATAAATGTGATCCCAAGCGTTATTTAAAATGTTCCCAATAAAAGCTTCAACTCAATCCACAATTTATTGGTGTGTGTCTTCAGAAGCATAAGCTAGGCATAACGTACTGGTCACTACAACGGAAGTTTGCAATTTTCACTCATCAACATCCACTGCTCCTTGTATCTGGAAAACACCCATGGGGGTATAATTTCCCAAATGGGGTCACTTGAGGGGGGCCATTCTGCTCTTCTAGCACTTAGGGGTTCTGTATATGGAGCCTACAAACCATTGTAGGAAAATTTGTGCTCCAGTAGGCAAATAGCTCTCCGAGCCTCCAGAGTCTCACCGTATGGCTACATTTTATTGCCATTTTTATCCATTTCCCAGTGTCAAAATGTAAAATCAGGAGCCAAAACAAAATTTTGGTGGTAAAAATGTAATTTTATGTGCTCTTCACTGCCTAAAAGGTATAAAATTCTGTGACCCACCTGTGCTTTCAATATGATCACTGCACCCCTAGATGAATTCATTGAGACGTGTTAGTTTGTAAAAAATTGTCTCTTATTGGGGGGGGGGGGGGTGTTCTGCTGCTCAGGCACCTAAAGGGCTTTACCTATGTGACATGGTGCTCTCAAACCAGTCCAGCAAAATCTGAACTCCAATATAGCACTTTTTTTCCTTCTGAGCTTTGCACTGTGTCCTAAAAGTAGTTTTCTAACCACATATGGTGTATCAGCGTACTCAGAAGAAATTGCATACATTTTGGGGTCCATTTTAGTCTACTACCTTTGTGAAAATGCAAAAAAATTGGGAGTAAAAAGATTTTTGTTGGAAAAATTAGATTTTTTTTATTTTTACATTATAAACTTCTGTGAAGCACCTGGAGGTTCAAGATGCTCACCACACATCTAGATAAGTTCCCTGAGGGGTCCCGTTTCCAAAATAGTGTCACCTGTGGGGTGTTTCCTTTGTTTAGACACATGAGGGACTCTCCAATTGCGACAGAACATGTGCTAATTATTCCAGAAAATTTTGCATTCAAAAAGTCAAATGGCGCTCCTTCCCTTCAGAGACCTGCCATTGAGCCCAAACAGTGGTTTTCCCCCACATATGGGGTATCGGCATGCTCAGGAGAAATTGCACATCAAATTTTGGGGATCAATTTTTTACTGTTACCCTTGTGAAAATAAAAAAGTACAATTTTTGTGAAAAAAAAGTTAAATGTTCATTTTTTCCATCCACATTCTAAAAATTCCTGTGAAGCACCTGAAGGGTTAATAAACTTTTTTTAAACAGTTTTTAGAGTGGGGTAACTTTTGGGTATTTTCTGGTATATAGACCAGCTCAAATTCACTTCAAATGTAATGTGGTCCCTAAAAAAATAGTTTTGTAAATTTTGTTGGAAAAATGGTAAATCGCTGGTCAACTTTTTACCCTTATAACTTCCTAATAAAAAAATGATATTTCAAAAGTTGTGCTGATGTAAAGTAGACATGTGGGAAATGTTATTTATTAAGTATTTTGTGTGACATCTTTCTGATTTAAGGCCATCAAAATTAAAAGTTTCAAAATCGCAAAAATTCAAAATTTTCACCAAATTTACATTTTTTTTTTCAAAAATCAATGCAAGTCATATGAAAGAAAATTTTACCACTATCATGAAGTACAATATGTCACGAAAAAACACAGTATCAGAATCGTTGAAGCGTTCCAAAGTTATTACCTCAAAGTAACAGTGGTCAGCATTGTAAAATTTGGCCGGGTAATGAAGGTGAAAACAGGTTTGGGGCTGAACGGGATAAAGAGTGAACATGAAGATTGATGAGAAACAAAGAAAATGACTGATCTGATGAGACATCATTGGTAAGTTATCGAATGTGAATATTTATTCTTTACTAGCTGAAGAGCCCGGCGTTGCCTGGGCATAGTAAATATCTGTGGTTAGTTATAGCACCTCACTTCTCTTATTTTCCCATCAAGCCTCTCATTTTCCCCATCACATCTCTCATTTTCCCCCTCACTCCTCTCATTCCCCCCTCACTCCTCTCATTCCCCCCTAACACTTGTCATTTCGACCTCACATCTGTCATTTTCCGATCACTCCTCACTCCTCTCATTTTGCACTCACACCTTTTCATTTTCACCTCACACCGCTCATTTTCACCTCAGTATATACATGTTTGTCATCTCCCTTATATATAGTATACACCTGTATGTTATCTCCTGTATATAGTAATATGCCTGTATGTCATCTCCCCTGTATATAGTATATACCTGCTGTGTGTCATCTCCCCTGTATATAGTATATACCTGTATGTCATCTCCTCCTATATATAGTATATACCTGTATGTAATCTCCTCCTGTATATAGTATATACCTGTATGTCATCTCCTCCTATACATAGCATATACCTGTATGTCATCTCCTCCTGTATATACTATATACCTGTAGGTAATCTGCTCCTGTATATAGTATATACCTGTGTGTCATCTCCTCCTGTATATAGTATATACCTGTATGTCATCTCCTCCTGTATGTAGTATGTACCTGTAAGTCATCTCCTCTATATAGTATATACCTGTGTGTCATCTCTCCTGTATATAGTATATATCTGTATGTCATCTCCTCCTGTATTAGACCTCATTCACACGTTATTTGGTCATTATTTTTACCTCAGTATTTGTAAGCTAAATTGGCAGCCTGATAAATCCCCAGCCAACAGTAAGCCCACCCCCTGGCAGTATATATTAGCTCACACATACACATAATAGACTGGTCATGTGACTGACAGCTGCCGGATTCCTATATGGTACATTTGTTGCTCTTGTAGTTTGTCTGCTTATTAATCAGATTTTTATTTTTGAAGGATAATACCAGACTTGTGTGTGTTTTAGGGCGAGTTTCGTGTGTCAAGTTGTGTGTGTTGAGTTTTGTGTGGCGACATGCGTGTAGCAACTTTTTGTGTGTCGAGTTGCATGTGACAGGTTAGTGTAGCAAGTTGTGTGCAGCAAGTTTTGTGCATGGCGAGTTTTGCGCGTGGCAAGTTTTATGTGTGGTGCCTTTTGAGTATGTGCAAGTTTTGTGTGAGGCAACTTTTGCATGTGTTGCAACTTTTGTGCATGTGGCAATTTTTCCGCGTGTGCAAGTTTTGCGTGTGGCGAGTTTTCCATGAGGTGAGTTTTGCACATGTGGCGAGTTTTGCATGTGGAGAGTTTTGCGCGTGGCGAGTTTTGAGCGGCGACTTTTGTGTTTCGACTTTTATGTGGCGAGGTTGGTGTATGTGTGGTGAAATGTGCGCTGAGGGTGGTATATGTGTTCGAACACGTGGTAGTGTGTGGTGCATTTTGTGTGTGTGTTCATATCCCCGTGGTGGTGTGGTGATTATTCCATGTCGGGGCCCCACCTCAGCAACTGTACAGTATATACTCTTTGGCGCCATCGCTCTCATTCTTTAAGTCCCCCTTGTTCACATCTGGCAGCTGTTAATTTGCCTCCAACACTGTTCCTTTCACTTTTTCCCCATTATGTAGATAGGGGCAAAATTGTTTGGTGAATTGGAAAGCGCGGGGTTAAAATTTCACCTCACAACATAGCTTTGACGCTCTCGGGGTCCAGACGTGTGACTGTGCAAAATTTTGTGCCTGTAGCTGCGACGCCTCCAACACTTTTCCTTTCACTTTTTTGGGGGGGATCTTTGCGAGCTGCATCCTGCCCGGTGCACGTGCCCCTGCATACTATACCGGTAAGCGCCGTTCTTTCACTGACATTTTGTACTGTGGGGAATATATTAGAGACCCACGGTGGTGATTGGGTATACTTATTCGGCTGCTTTAATAGTGGTACTTATGCATGGGACATTATATCTTGGCAGCATGTGCACCGGTGGGGACTCACCTCATTTTTAACCATCCTTTTGTATTGTTTGGTATATATGTATGCACTATATGCGTGTAACTTAATAAATATTTAAATTTTGCACCATCCTTTCTGCTCCGTTGGTACTCCTTTCTTTTGAAAATTTTGTGCCTGTAGCTGCGACGCCTCCAACACTTTTCCTTTCACTTTTTCCCCATTATGTAGATAGGGGCAAAATTGTTTGGTGAATTGGAAAGCGCGGGGTTAAAATTTCACCTCAAAACATAGCCTATGACGCTCTCGGGGTCCAGACGTGTGACTGTCCAAAATTTTGTGGCTGTAGCTGCGACGGTTCAGATGCCAATCCCGGACATACACACATACACACATTCAGCTTTATATATTAGATCTACCCTGAATATGGGTCAGTTTAAATGGAACAGACCGCACTAAATAATTTCACGATGAGTATACTTTATCATTTGGCGGTAATTTAATAGCTTGTTTACATAGGCAGACCGCAGTAAACGATGCACACTCTGCAATCTGTAATAGATCACACTGTGCACATAGCCTGCCATAGTTCCCAGTAGTGCAAGTCCTGTTTACACAGGGTGATTGTCCTGCCTATAACTGATTTTTGAGCTGTGCAAAAGATTATTTTACCTGTGTACTAGCGTTTTGCTTGTTCGTCGGTTGATCGGTAACTTGATTACACTGAAAGATTATGGTGAACAAGCGTTCTTAAGAATGATCGTTTGCAGTTATCTTTCAGTGTAAAGGTAGAATTGCAAAGAAATGAGGTAATGCTCTTGTTCGTAAAATAAACTCCCTTATTATGCATTGTGGGATCCCTTAGTATACAGTATCTTGTCTTGTTATGTATAGTGCCGTCTCTTATTACATAGCATCCCCTTATTATATAAAGAGCACTCCTTTATTGCATAGTGTCTCCTCTTGTTACATATATAGCTAGCTATACATTGTTACATAGCGTCACCTCGTTATAAATAGAGCTGTCCGTTATTACATAGCATCCCCTTTTGAAACATATAGCTGTCCCTTATTACATAGAATCCCCTCTTGTTATGTATTAATGTCCCTTATTATATAGCATCCCCTTGAGATGTTTACCGCTGTCCCTTATTATATAGCATCCCTTCTTGCTATGTATATAGCTTACCACATTACATAGGATACCTTCTTGCTATGTTTAGAACTTTCCCTTATTATAAAGCATGTTCTTTTTTTATGTATATCATAGTTTCTAATTATATAGCATCCCCACTTATTATGTAGAGGACGGCTGTCCCTTATTGCATAGTGCCTCTTTTCCCATGTATATCACTGTCTCTTATTACATAACATCTCATTATGTATAGCTCTGTCCTTTATTACATACTGTCATCTATTATTTATAGTGCGGTCCCATAATATATAGCATTCCCTCTTGTTATGTATAGCACTGTCCCATATAAGTAGGATCCCTTCTTGTTATGCTTAGAGCTTTCACATAGTACAAAGCGCCTCCTCTTTTTATGTATATCGCAATCCCTTATTACACAGCATCTACTCGTTATGTATAACTGTCTCTTGGTACATAGTGTCCCCTTGTTATTTATAGTGTTGTCCCATATTAAATAGAATTCCCTCGCTGTCCCTTATTACATAAGATCCCTTCTTATTATGTTTACCGCTTTCCCTCATTACAAAGCGTCTCCTCTTGTTATGTCCATATTACTGTTCCTTATTACATAGCATCCCCTTGTTATATATAGCTGTGTCCCTTATTACAGTGTCCCCTCTTGTTATCGTCCTGTCCCACATTACATAGCATTCCCACTTCTTATGTATAGAGTGGTCCCTTATTACACAGAGTTCCCTTTTATTATGTATATCGCTGTCCTTTATTACATAGCATCCCCTCATTATACATAGCTCCATCCCTTATTACAAAGCACCTCCTCTTATGTATACCACTCTTATTACATGGCATCCCTTCATTATGTATAGCGCTGCATCTTATTAAATAGTGTCCTCTTACTATAATTATCGCTGTCTCGTATTAAAGAGAATCCATTCTTATTATGTTTAGAGCTTTCCCTCATTACAAAGTGCCTCCTCTTGCTATGTATAATGCTGTCCCTTATTACATAACATACCCTCGTAATGTATAGCTCTGTCCCTTATTACATAGTGTCCCCTTTTGGTATGTATAGCATTGTCCCTTATTACATAGCAACCCCCCTCTTGCTATGACTAGAGATGTCCCTTACTATAGTGTCACCTCTTGTTATGTATAGTGCTGTTTCTTATTACATAGCACCCCTTGTTCTGTATAGTGCTGTCCCTTAAACATAGTATCCTTTCATAAAGAACAACACCATCCCCTTATTACAGTGTATCTTCTACTAATATATATAGAACTGTACATAAGACAAAACATTTGCACAACATGTACTGCTCCCTCTGTCTCCTTACATTGACAGATGTGCACCAGAGAACCTGCTTGTTAATCATGTGACCCATCACATGACCTTCCAAAAAGATCATGTGACATGTCATATGATACATAGAGTCCTGGGGCCCACACACTCCAAACTGGCCTGGATCCAGACAAAGTGATGGGGGCCCACACACTCAAAACTGCCCTGGATCCTAGCTGCCCTTAATCTGTCCCTGCCTACAAATGATATTGACACAACTATTGTGACCACATGATAACCAGATCGTATATATGCTGAGGTGAGTTAACTGGCTAAGAAGAAAAAAATAATTATGAACTAAGGACTCTGGAAAAGTAAAGTGCAAAAAAGTATACAAATGATATACAACATAATACAATGTTTATTTTTAAAATATAGCTATTCTAGAATACATTTGCCCCAGTTGCTAACTCTATACCACACCACAGACTATTTTTAAAATTGCTGAAATTGGTAAAATGAGAACGACAAAACAAGCCAGAAGCACAACAGTGTCATGATAAACAAAAGAGAAATAAGTAACTGAATGAAATCCCAGCAGCCTTTGCAACAGGATCAGCTGAATTAGGATACTGCCAGAGTAGCACACTGCTTGTTGACATGCTAAAAAAAGACTATTCTCACTCAGAGGCCCCCTCTGTGTGTTCAAGGTTTCTGATTTCACAGGCAGGAAGAAAGACAAGTGTAGGCAGTCATTCTGCTATATAATTTAACCCTTTTGTTATTACATGCGCAAACCCAGAAACAATGCATCCAACACTTACACATATCAATGATAGCAAGTAAAAAAAAAATCAACTGTAGATGTGTATTGGATACAAATGTTCTGGAATGATGTACAAATGTTGTGTTTTAGCTAGACAATTTTGTGTTTTAGGTTCCTCCTGCTTATTTCTCATTCTGTGCTTGCTCAGTGATTGGGTTGTTCTTATTGTGATGTAACAGCTGAGCTTGACCAATCAGATGTCTCCCCTCCAACAAAAGGTACAACAGCAAATCAAGAGTTCATCAAGCAGACACACATCTGTCAGTGCAGGCTTACCCAATCAGATTATAGTCCTTTCTCCCAGAGAAGATGTACGGTCCAGCCAGTCTTCCCTTTCAGCTTGAGATCCAGCAACTTCCAGGGCCAAATAGAATTGTTCAACTTCATGCATATTTCACACCGAACAGGCGGCAGCTTCCACATGTTACCGTTCCAACACACAGACTGCTCAGCTTCCTAGCTGACCTGTGCAGTCTCCAATCAGAGAGAGACTCTGGTTTGTCTCTCTCAGGAACAGCTCACATTTTGGCTGGTCACTCACCAGCTTCAACACGTTCCCTTCTGCTCAACATCCAGCAGACTGACACAAGGTGAACCCACTTTCTAGTCTTTCGTCAAAACTAGTCAGATGTATATAATTAAGAGCAGTGCTAGGATTTAATCCCATCCTACCTGGATCTGCTATATCCCCTCCCATGCCCAAAGCCGAGGGCTGATCACCTGCTAACCACCACCCTCCCCCAGTATCTACAGGGCTTAAATTGACCTGAGCAGAAGGCTCATGTCTGGCCAATTCCGAAAACAATCATCATCTCTCAGCTCTTGGGGGAACACCATGTAAGTCATTCACACAGGGCTCTGCTACCTACAGATTACATGCAAAGCTCTGCAATATGCATATTACAAGTAAACTCACTGCCTACAATATGCAGTCAGTATAGTACTGCAAGCAAACATACAACACACAACTCTTGCACAAGTACAAAAAGTGAAACTCATTATATAGAGTCATTACAGAGTGATCAATTTCAAGTGTTTACTTCTGTTAATGTTGAGGATTATGGCTTACACCCAATGGAAACTGAAAAGTTAATATCTTAGTAAATTAGAATACTTTATAACACCAGCTTGAACTGCTAACTAACGCTGTATGAAATATATATATATATATATATATATATATATATATATATATATATATATATATATATATCAATGACACACACATTGAAGGTCATCAAAAGAATGCCAAGAGTGTGCAAAGCAGTCATCAAAGCAAAAGGTGGCTACTTTGAAGAACCTAGAATATGAGACATATTTTCAGTTGTTTCACACTTTTTTGTTAAGTATATAATTCCACATGTGTGAATTAATAGTTTTGATGCCTTCAGTGTGAATGTACAATTTTCATAGTCATGAAAATACAGAAAAATCTTTAAATGAGAAGGTGTGTCCAAACTTTTGGTCTATACTGTAATATATACATATATACTGTATATATATACAGACACACACACACATACATATATCTATACTATATGTAGACATTAATTTTATCTATTCTATTTTAACCTGTCAGTGTGATTTCATATTACAACGCACTGAATTGCTGACTTTTCTAAAGGACACCGACGTGTATTTCTCGCAAATCACACTGATGGTCCGTGTGGTGTGCGAGTTTTTCACACACCCATAGACTTTCATTGGCGGGTCACGGCTGAGAAAACAACGCATGATGAGAGCTGCTACTATAGATTAACCCCTTTACCCCCAAGGGTGGTTTGCACGTTAATGACCAGGCCAATTTTTACAATTCTAACCACTGTCCCTTTATGAGGTTATAACTCTGGAACGCTTCAACGGATCCCAGTGATTCTGACACGGTTTTCTCATGACATATTGTACTTCATGACAGTGGTAAAATTTCTTTGATATTACCTGCGTTTATTTGTGAAAAAAATGGAAATTTGGCGAAAATTTTGAAAATTTTGCAATTTTCCAACTTTGAATTTTTATGCCCTTAAATCACAGAGATATGTCATGCAAAATACTTAATAGGTAACATTTCCCACATGTCTACTTTACATCAGCACAATTTTGGAACCAAAATTTTTTTTTGTTAGGGAGTTATAAGGGTTAAAAGTTGACCAGCAATTTCTCATTTTTACAACACCATTTTTTTTTAGGGACCACATCTCATTTGAAGTCATTTTGAGGGGTCTATATGATAGAAAATACCCAAGTGTGACACCATTCTAAAAACTGCACCCCTCAAGGTGCTCAAAACCACATTCAAGAAGTTTATTAACCCTTCAGGTGTTTCACAGGAATTTTTGGAATGTTTAAATAAAAATGAACATTTAACTTTATTTCACACAAAATTTATTTCAGCTCCAATTTGTTTTATTTTACCAAGGGTAACAGGAGAAAATGGACCCCAAAAGTTGTTGCACAATTTGTCCTGAGTACGCTGATACCCCATATGTGGGGGTAAACCACTGTTTGGGCGCATGGCAGAGCTCGGAAGGAAAGGAGCGCCATTTTACTTTTCAATGCAAAATTGACTGGAATTGAGATGGGACGCCATGATGCGTTTGGAGAGCCCCTGATGTGCCTAAACATTGAAAACCCCGACAAGTGACACCATTTTGGAAAGTAGAACCCCTAAGGAACTTATCTAGATGTGTGGTGAGCACTTTGACCCACCAAGTGCTTCACAGAAGTTTATAATGCAGAGCCGTAAAAATAAAAAATCATATTTTTTCACAAAAATGATCTTTTCGCCCCCAATTTTTTATTTTCCCAAAGGTAAGAGAAGAAATTAGACAACAAAAGTTGTGCAATTTGTCCTGAGTACGACGATACCCCATATGTGGGGGTAAACCACTGTTTGGGCGCATAGTAGAGCTCGGAAGGGAAGGAGCGCCATTTTACTTTTCAATGCAAAATTGACTGGAATCAAGATGGGACGCCATGTTGCGTTTGGAGAGCCCCTGATGTGCCTAAACATTAAAACCCCCCACAAGTGACACCATTTTGGAAAGTAGACCCCCTAAGGAACTTATCGAGATGTGTTTTGAGAGCTTTGAACCCGGGTCATTCCATATCAAGTGATCCAAATATGAATATTTTTTTTACCTTACGTCTTTAGATTTTTTTTATTTTTTGTTTTTATGAAGTACAACTTTAGTTAATTACAAATTAAAAGTTTAGAATTTTTTTCTTCATCAGTTAATTTTTTACAGATTTTTAAAGTTTTGAAAAAGCATGGATTTTGGCCTGGTATGGCTTTACATTTTGTATCATATCTCGGGCTAGAATTAAGATATAGAGGTGGGAGAGGCATCATTTTTCTCAGAACGGTACCAGCTTTCATTTGATATGTCACAAGACTATGTTTCTTTATATTTTGTTTTGGAGAAATCAAATTAAAAATTTTGATGCGCAATTCTGAAAAAAACGTATGTTTTAAAATTGTGAAAACATGCATGTGTGTCACTTGTGTCCTTGTTTACATTTGTACAGGGATTCAACTTGGGATCTATCACATTTGTATTTTTTTTTTAAGCCTTGAATCATCTGATTTTATGTTTGTGTGAGTTTCTTCCTTTTTTCTTTTCAAATTACAACTTATTGCATTCAACATTTATATGTAACAATAAAGAAACACAAAAAACAAAGTGCCAGAATAAATGCATCTTAGGCTACTTTAACACTAGCATCGTACTCGGCCCGTCGCAGTGCGTCGCGCCGACGCTAGCATTGTTTGCGCTGCACAACGGGTGCAGCGGATGCAGATTTTCAGCGCATCCACTGCCCCATTGTGAGGTGCAGGGAGGAGGGGGCGGAGTTCCGGCCGCGCATGCGCGGTCGGAAAAGACGTTCCCGACGTACCAAAAAACGTTGCAAGCAATGTTTTTTGCTGCCAACGGTCCGCCACAACACGACGCAACCGTCGCACGACGGTTGCGACGTGTGTCAATGCCAATGTTAGTCTATGGAGAAAAAACGCATCCTGCAAGCACTTTTGCAGGATGCGTTTTTTGACCAAAACGACGCATTGCGACGGAGGACAAAAAACACCAGTGTGAAAGTACCCTTAATCATCATAACTACTTGCTCAGCATTTTCAACCTGAATTCATTGAACAAGCCAAAAGATAAAAGGTGATCACATCCTCAAGTGTGGTTTTCTAAATACAGTCTGATCCTAATTATATGTTAAAAACAAGATTAACCCCTTCACCCCCAAGGGTGGTTTGCACGTTAATGACCGGGCCAATTTTTACAATTCTGACCACTGTCCCTTTATGAGGCTATAACTCTGGAACGCTTTGACGGATCTTGGCGATTCTGACATTGTTTTCTCGTGACATATTGTACTTCATGTTAAAGGTAAAATTTATTCGATATAACTTGCGTTTATTTGTGAAAAAAATGGAAATTTGGCGAAAATTTTGAAAATTTTGCAATTTTCCAACTTTGAATTTTTGTGCCCTTAAATCACAGACATATGTCACGCAAAATACTTAATAAGTAACATTTCCCACATGTCTACTTTACATCAGTACAATTTTGGAACCAAAATTTTTTTTTGTGACGGAGTTATAAGGGTTAAAAGTTGACCAGCAATTTCTCATTTTTACAACACCATTTTTTTTTAGGGACCACATCTCATTTGAAGTCATTTTGAGGGGTCTATATGATAGAAAATACTCAAGTGTGACACCATTCTAAAAACTGCACCCCTCAAGGTGCTCAAAACCACATTCAAGAAGTTTATTAACCCTTCAGGTGTTTCACAGGAATTTTTGGAATGTTTAAATAAAAATGAACATTTAACTTTTTTTCACACAAAATTTATTTCAGCTCCAATTTGTTTTATTTTACCAAGGGTAACAGGAGAAAATGGACCCCCAAAGTTGTTGTACAATTTGTCCTGAGTACGATGATACCCCATATGTGGGTGTAAACCATTGTTTAGGCGCATGGCAGAGCTTGGAAGCAAAGGAGCGCCATTTGACTTTTCAATGCAAAATTGACTGGAATTGAGATGGGACGCCATGTTGCGTTTGGAGAGCCCCTGATGTGCCTAAACATTGAAACTTCCTACAAGTGACACCATTTTGGAAAGTAGACCCCCTAAGGAACTTATCTAGATGTGTGGTGAGCACTTTGACCCACCAAGTGCTTCACAGAAGTTTATAATGCAGAGCCGTAAAAATAAAAAATCATATTTTTTCACAAAAATGATCTTTTCGCCCCCAATTTTTTATTTTCCCAAGGGTAAGAGAAGAAATTGGACCCCAAAAAATGTTGTGCAATTTGTCCTGAGTACGCTGATACCCCATATGTGGGTGTAAACCATTGTTTGGGCGCATGGCAGAGCTTGGAAGGGAAGGAGCGCCATTTGACTTTTCAATGCAAAATTGACTGGAATTGAGATGGGACGCCATGTTGCGTTTGGAGAGCCCCTGATGTGCCTAAACATTGAAACTCCCTACAAGTGACACCATTTTGGAAAGTAGACCCCCTAAGGAACTTATCTAGATGTGTGGTGAGCACTTTGACCCACCAAGTGCTTCACAGAAGTTTATAATGCAGAGCCGTAAAAATAAAAAATCATATTTTTTCACAAAAATGATCTTTTCGCCCCCAATTTTTTATTTTCCCAAGGGTAAGAGAAGAAATTGGACCCCAAAAAATGTTGTGCAATTTGTCCTGAGTACGCTGATACCCCATATGTGGGTGTAAACCATTGTTTGGGCGCATGGCAGAGCTTGGAAGGGAAGGAGCGCCATTTGACTTTTCAATGCAAAATTGACTGGAATTGAGATGGGACGCCATGTTGCGTTTGGAGAGCCCCTGATGTGCCTAAACATTGAAACTCCCTACAAGTGACACCATTTTGGAAAGTAGACCCCCTAAGGAACTTATCTAGATGTGTGGTGAGCACTTTGACCCACCAAGTGCTTCACAGAAGTTTATAATGCAGAGCCGTAAAAATAAAAAATCATATTTTTTTCACAAAAATGATCTTTTTGCCCCCAATTTTTTATTTTCCCAAGGGTAAGAGAAGAAATTGGACCCCAAAAAATGTTGTGCAATTTGTCCTGAGTACGCTGATACCCCATATGTGGGTGTAAACCATTGTTTGGGCGCATGGCAGAGCTTGGAAGGGAAGGAGCGCCATTTGACTTTTCAATGCAAAATTGACTGGAATTGAGATGGGACGCCATGTTGCGTTTGGAGAGCCCCTGATGTGCCTAAACATTGAAACTCCCTACAAGTGACACCATTTTGGAAAGTAGACCCCCTAAGGAACTTATCTAGATGTGTTTTGAGAGCTTTGAACCCCCAAGTGTTTCACTACAGATTATAACGCAAAGCCCTGAGAATATTTTTTTATTTTTTTTTCACAAAAATGATTTTTTAACCCCCAGTTTTGTATTTTCACAAGGGTAACAGGATAAATTGGACCCCAATAGTTGTTGTCCAATTTGTCCTGAGTACACTGATACCCCATATGTGGGGGGAAACCACTGTTTGGGCGCATGGCAGAGCTCGGAAGGGAAGGAGCGCCATTTGGAATGCAGACTTAAATGGATTGGTCAGCAGCCGTCACGTTGCATTTGCAGAGCCCCTGATGTACCCAAACAGTACAAACCCCCCACAAGTGACCCCATATTGGAAACTAGACCTCCCAAGGAACTTATCTAGATGTGTTGTGAGAACTTTGAACCCCCAAGTGTTTCACTACAGTTTATAATGCAGAGCCGTGAAAATAAAACATCTTTTTTTTCCCACAAAAATGATTTTTAGCCCCCCAAATTTTTATTTTCCTAAGGATAACAAGAGAACTTGGACCCCAGAAGTTGTTGTTCAATTTGTCCCGAGTACGCTGATAACACATATGTTGGGGTAAACCCCTTTTGGGCGCACGGGAGAGCTCGGAAGGGAAGGAGCACTGTTTTACTTTTTCAACGCAGAATTGGCTGGAATTGAGATTGGACGCCATGTCGCGCTTGGAGAGCCCCTGATGTGCCTGGACAGTGGAAACCCCCCAATTCTACCTGAAACCCTAACCCAAACACACCCCTAACCCTAATCCCAACGGTAACCCTAACCACACCCCTAGCCCTGACACACCCATAATTCTAATCCCAACCCTAATCCAAACGTAAATGTAATCCAAACCCTAACCCTAACTTTAGCCCCAACCCTAACTTTAGCCCCAACCCTAACTTTACCTCCAACCCTAGCCCTAACCCTACCCCTAACCCTAACCCTAAACGTGACTGAAATACGTGGCACTGAAATACGTGGCACTGAAATACGTGGCACTGAAATACGTGGCACTGAAATACGTGGCACTGAAATACGTGGCACTGAAATACGTGATACGTGGCACTGAAATACGTGCAACTGAAATACGTGGTACTAAAATATGTGGCACTGAAATACGTGATACGTGGCACTGAAATACGTGGCACTGAAACACGTGCCACTGAAATACGTGATACGTGGCACTGAAATACATGGCACTGAAATACGTGGCACTGAAATACGTGGCACTGAAATACGTGGCACTGAAATACGTGATACGTGGCACTTAAATACGTGGCACTGAAACACGTGGCACTGAAATACGTGGCACTGAAATACGTGGCACTGAAATACGTGGCACTGAAATACGTGGCACTTAAATAAGTGGCACTGAAATATGTGATATGTGGCACTTAAATACGTGGCACTGAAATACGTGGCACTGAAATACGTGGCACTGAAATACGTGGCACTGAAATATGTGATACGTGGCACTTAAATACGTGGCACTGAAACACGTGGCACTGAAATACGTGATACGTGGCACTGAAATACGTGGCACTGAAATACGTGCAACTGAAATACGTGGTACTAAAATATGTGGCACTGAAATACGTGATACGTGGCACTGAAATACGTGGCACTGAAACACGTGCCACTGAAATACGTGATACGTGGCACTGAAATACATGGCACTGAAATACGTGGCACTGAAATACGTGGCACTGAAATACGTGGCACTGAAATACGTGGCACTATGACTGTCAGAAAATGTTCATTAAACGGTTAGGGGTGAGGTTAGGGGTAGAGTTAGGGTTAGGGTTTGGATCCCTTTATCACCTTGATGGTGGTGGGTGGCTTTTCAGTGTGTTTTCTGTTTTTTTCGATAAAAATGCATGCGTTTTTAACGCAAACAAACGCATGTGCTTAAAAACGCAAGAAAATACTGCAGGTTGTATTTCTGAAAATGAACGCATGCAGAAAAAAACCGCATGCGTTTGAAAACGCGACCAAACGCGTACAAAAAAAACGCATGCGTTTTCAATGTTAAATATAGGGAAAAAACGCATGCGTTTTTTTGTGCAAAAAACGCTGCAGACAAAAACGCAAGTGTGAAACCAGCGACGCTTTTTATAGCAAAAAAGTTTTTGCGTCTCCACATTTTGAGACCTATAATTTTTCCACATTTTGCTCCACAGAGTCATGTGAGATCTTGTTTTTTGCGGGACGAGTTGACGTTTTTATTGGTAACATTTTCGGACACGTGACCGTTTTTGATCGCTTTTTATTCCGATTTTTGTGAGGCAGAATGACCAAAAACCTGCTATTCATGAATTTCTTTTGGGAGAGGCGTTTATACCGTTCCGGGTTTGGTAAAATTGATAAAGCAGTTTTATTCGTCGGGTCAGTACGATTACAGCGATATCTCATTTATATCATTTTTTTTATGTTTTGGCGCTTTTATACGATAAAAACTATTTTATAGAAAAAATAATTATTTTGGTATCGCTTTATTCTCAGGACTATAACTTTTTTATTTTTTTGCTGATGATGCTGTATGGCGGCTTGTTTTTTGCGGGACAAGATGACGTTTTCAGCGGTACCATGGTTATTTATATCAGTCTTTTTGATCGCGTGTTATTCCACTTTTTGTTCGGCGGTATGGTAATAAAGCGTTGTTTTTTGCCTCGTTTTTTTTTTTTTTTTCTTACGGTGTTTACTGAAGGGGTTAACTAGTGTGGCAGTTTTATAGGTTGGGTCGTTACGGACGTGGCGATACTAAATATGTGTACTTTTATTGTTTTTTTTTTTTAATTTAGATAAAGAAATGTATTTATGGGAATAATATTTTTTTTTTTTTTCATTATTTTGGAATATTTTTTTTTATTTTTTTTTTACACATTTGGAAATTTTTTTTTTTACTTTTTTACTTTGCCCCAGGGGGGGACAATACAGATCGGTGATCTGTCAGTTTGCATAGCACTCTGACAGATCACCGATCTGCGAGAAGTGCAGGCTGCTTCACAGTGCCTGCTCTGAGCAGGCTTCTGTGAAGCCACCTCCCTCCCTGCAGGACCCGGATCCGCGGCCATCTTGGATCCGGGTCTGGAGCAGGCAGGGAGGGAGGTAAGACCCTCGCAGCAACGCGATCACATCGCGTTGCTGCGGGGGGCTCAGGGAAGCCCGCAGGGATCCCCCTCCCTGCGCGATGCTTCCCTGCATCGCCGGCACATCGCGATCATGTTTGATCGCGGTGTGCCGGGGGTTAATGTGCCGGGGGCGGTCCGTGACCGCTCCTGGCACATAGTGCCGGATGTCAGCTGCGATATGCAGCCGACACCCGGCCGCGATCGGCCGCGCTCCCCCCGTGAGCGCGGCCGATCGGCTATGACGTACTATCCCGTCGGCGGTCATACGGGCCCACCCCACCTCGACGGGATAGTACGTCAAATGTCGGGAAGGGGTTAAAAGAACCAATATTTTTACGACCTATTTATACATGGAACAATTTTTTTTCTACTATATCACTAAACATGTCATTTCTGAAGTGTTTAAGAAGAATAGTACAGTAGTTAAATCCTCGTTCTATAAAATATGAACTAATCAAACAATTAGTAGTAGGTTTTTACACTGGCCTTCTATCATCAATGTGTCCCTTCTAGAGGATGAAATGTCATCCTGCCCATAAGCGCTAACTAGCAATGGCCGTTTCCTTCTGTGTCAGAGTATGTGCGGCTGTCATAGTGCTCGGCTCCACCTGAGTTATATGTTTTTTGTTCACTTTTACAATGTCTGATTTTCTTGGATACACAAAGGGCGGCGCTGGACCAGACGGTGCAGAAAAGTCACTTCTACGTCTTCATTTTCACAATCTTTGGAGAGTCCAGTAGCTGCCAGCGCCGATCATATTCACAGGTCACATAGCCAGTTGTGTCATCCATTGCCGATCTTGTGCCGCCTTCTACCACGTCATGGACGTCACTGTCTTTATTTCCACTACATGGGATGACAGTCCGGTATTGCTCAGTCCCTGTGATGGGTTCTGCTTCCTGTAACCAGGGGTGGGATTCAGCCGGTACGACCCGGTACGGGGCAGCCGTTTACTAAAATTTCTATCTGCCAGCGTTCCGGGAGCCGGCTCTGCAGCGTGAGTGAACCGACTCTTTTTTTTTTTTTTCCTTCCTTGTCTGGCACCTGCAGCCTATCAGATTCAGCGAGCTCAGTGAAGTGACTGACTCATGTGGGAGGAGCAGACAGGAGAGAGGGAGATGTGGAGTCTGTGGAGTGTAAAGAAATGCCGGTGAGTCCAGTGATGTGATCACAAAATCAGTCCCCACTCCCTAGGAAGGCACAGCCGGTGCGGTTGAAGTGTCGCTGTATTGTTCCCCTCAGCACCCGGGCATTCACCTCACACAGGTACCGCAGCTGTGCAGCCTGTAGCCTCCCGTCAGGCCAGGCTTGTGCTGGAGAGGTGGCCATGCTGTTAGTATCAGCTCCCTCTAATAACGGCTGCAGTTCTGTGCCATCTCCAATTATCTGACACTCTGCAGCTCTTGTCTTTACACTTTTGCAACCTTTTTAATGCACCCAAAATATCTGCAAATCATGGTGATTAACCCCTTCATGTTGTAGCTATTGTTCTTTTTCTGCCACACCTTTCAGGAGCCTTTGTAAGGGCTTGGGGTTTTGTTTTTCTTTTTTGCAGGACAAGTTTTATTTCTGAATGAGCCCATTTTACCATATAATGTCCTGAAAAAGCAGGAAAAAAAAAGTTCACAGTGAGGTAAAATGAAGGTGGGGAAGCAATTCCACCGTATAGTTTGGGGGATTTGTTTTGCGTAGTTCAGAGTGCACGGTTTCATTTGAGGTGGTCTCACACGTGGCATCACAGGAGGCTGGGGCTGCACTCGCTTCTCTGCAGCGTCTCGCCACATTGATCACCTACAGTAAGGGTACCGTCTCACAGTGGCACTTTGGTCGCTACGACGGCACGATCCGTGACGTTCCAGCGATATCCATACGATATCGCTGTGTCTGACACGCAGCAGCGATCAGGGACCGATCAGAATCGTACGTCGTAGCAGATCGTTTGAAACTTTCTTTCGTCGCTGGATCTCCCGCTGTCATCGCTGGATCGGCATGTGTGACACCGATCCAGCGATGTGTTCGCTTGTAACCAGGGTAAACATCGGGTTACTAAGCGCAGGGCCGCGCTTAGTAACCCGATGTTTACCCTGGTTGCCATTGTAAATGTAAAAAAAAAAAAACACTCACCTTCTGATGTCTGTCACGTCCCCCGATGTCTGCTTCCCGCACTGACTGTGAGCGCCGGCCGTAAAGTAAAAGCAGAGCACAGCGGTGACGTCACTGCTGTGCTGTGCTTTAGGGCCGGCACTGACAGTCAGTGCGGGAAGCCGCCGGCGGGGGACATGACAGACATCAGAATGTAAGTATGTAGTATTTGTTTTTTTTTACATTTACAATGGTAACCAGGGTAAACATCGGGTTACTAACCGCAGCCCTGCGCTTAGTAACCCGATGTTTACCCTGGTTACCTGGGGACTTCGGCATCGTTGGTCGCTGGAGAGCTGTCTGTGTGACAGCTCCCCAGCGACCACACAACGACTTACCAACGATCACGGCCAGGTCGTATCGCTGGTCGTGATCGTTGGTAAATCATTTAGTGTAACGGTACCCTAAGGCCAGGCCATCAATGTTAGTCATGGACAATCTCTTTAAACTTGTTCTATCTGTAATACTACCTCAATCATATTTACTGTAACTTAACTGTTAATAAAGTTGGTATGTAACTAGGGTTGCAGTGCCATATTCTGTTTGACTTGCTGGGATTTGTAGTGCTGTGCACCACCAGCAGGAGTTGATGGTATAGTAGCAATTATACATTTCTGTTCAACGTTGTGTTGAAATAAACTGAGTTTACTATTCCGTATGCTTTGCACAGCGTGTTTGTGTGTGTACAGTGTATACATTGCGTATGTACACAGTGTATGTGTGTAGTGTGTGTACAGTGTGTGTATACAGTGTGCGTGTAAGGCTACTTTCACACTAGCGTTGTTTGGTGTACGTCGCAATGCGTTGTTTTGGAGAAAAAACGCATCCTGCAGAATTATCTGCACGATGCGTTTTTTCTCCATAGACTTTTATTAGCGACGCATTGCGATGTAAGGCCACACATCGCATCCATCGTGCGACGGATGCGTTGTGTTTTGGTGGACCGTCGGCACAAAAAAAGTTCCATGTAACTTTTTTTGTGCGTCACATCTGCCATTTTCGACTGCGCCCCCTCCTCCCCAGACCTTACAATGGGCAACGGATGCATTGAAAAACTGCATCCGCTGCCCACGTTGTTCATTTCTTTCACAACGTGCGTCAGTACATCGGGCCGACGCATAGCGATGGCCCCGTACCGACACTAGTGTGAAAGTAGCCTTAGCACAGTGCTTGCAGCATGCCTTTATTTTTATG
Organism: Ranitomeya variabilis; assembly: GCF_051348905.1. Lineage (NCBI taxonomy): Eukaryota > Metazoa > Chordata > Amphibia > Anura > Dendrobatidae > Ranitomeya > Ranitomeya variabilis. The sequence continues at coordinate 219,797,090 of NC_135234.1, forward strand.
AATTACAATCTTATACAGCACCAACATATAGCACAGCACTTGCTAATTCAGAAAGGACGTGTACAAAAAACGGCACATATTACAAAGTAATACAGGTTAGGCTGGGTTCACATTGCGTTAGTGGCGTGTTAGACGGACTACGTTACACAGCGGCATAAACGCGGTGTAACGCAGTCCGTTACGGCCACCATTGACTCCATTGTCGGACGCATCAGTAGCGCACACCCACAATGGGCGAGCGCTAGGAATATGCCATCATTGAGTGACGGACCCGGAGCCGCGGGCTGCAGCGTTTCCGGGTCCGTCACTGCTAGCGCAGATAGAGCTAGAAGATGTTCTATCTGCGCTAGCGCGATGTAACGTCGGCACTTGCGTTAACAGCAGCCAGTTAGCATATGTGCTGAGCGGGCTGCTGCTAACGCAGTGTGAACCCGGCCTTAGGACTACAACCAAGTAGCGCGGGCTCTGTTCACAAGAGCCAACAATCTGCGGAAACAGCAACGCTAAAAAACAGTCTTTACTGCTTCACTAGATACTTACACAGGTGTATCATGAGGCTGTCACTTTACAGGCAAAGAGTGGGAACGATGACAGAGTAAAATCTAGTTTTATTTAAAAAAGAGCCGGTTCATGAGCCGAAAGAGCCGGCTCTTTATAGTGAGCGGAGCCGAAAGAGCCGGATCACCAAAAAGAGCCGGACTGCCCATCACTAGCTCTCAGCGACTGCACGACTGCAGCTCGCCCTGTGTGAGCGGTCACATGGTGCCGCCTCATTAAGGTGATGAATATTCATGAATATTCATCATCTTAAATGACCGTTACCACCTGACCGCGGCGCTCACACAGGACGAGGAGGACGGTGCAGTGCTGCGCAGGGACAGAGCGAGGTGGAGGATTCCGTTCCTCTGCTACGCGGTGTGTGAGCCTGTGAGGTGACTCAGGTGAGTATGAATCATTCCAGCCAGGGAGGACGGGGGAGCCGGCGGGGAGGAGGAGGTCTGCGGTGGACGGCCAGGACGGGGAGCCATGCCCATGAATGATACAAGATGGGACTGGGAGCGTCGGGGAGCCGGCGATGAGCCACGCATGGGGGGGGGGCGGCGGGATGAATCATGAATCATTCCAGGCAGGCAGTCAGGGAGGATGAAGGGAGCCGGCGGCGAGCATGTAGGAGGTCCGCGGTGGACGGGGAGCCATGATACAAGATGGGACTGGGGAGCCGCGCCGGCGATGGGCCACGCATACGGGGGGGGGGGGGATGGGAGATGAGCCAGTGCCTGAGCCACCCATGCATACATAACGTATTCTTGTCATTAAGGGAGACAAACTGCTCCCAAAAATATGAATCGTGCCACTGGGCGTGGCTTATTAGTATGGGCGGGGTTATTGAAAATGGGCGTGGCCAAAATTCCGGCGACTTAGAGGACCTGTTGTTAAAAATTTGAATCCCACCCCTGCCTGTAACCGATATAACAAACTCTCCTCCTCCTCTTTGTAGTCCTGGTTTGTACAACACATGAACTGGATGTTAAGAATATTTTTCTCCCTCCATTTGAGGAGTTGCCTGGGTGATAAGATTTGGTGTGAATACGGCCCGAGCTGCCGGCCTGTCATCTGCTCTGTAGTCACCGTCTACCCCTGGTCATTCTCAGCCCTAACAAAGCTTCTCCTCTGTCCTCTCCTGCTTCTAATACTCTGTAACATAATAAATAATACTGTAATATCTAGCAATCATGGATTATTTGGTAAATATAGACCTCACACTGTTAGACCACAAGCTGAGCAGATCTGAAATCAAGATTTTTGAACTGACACTGTAATAGTTTTATTTTTTAAAATATGATCCCATCACGATCCCAGCTTGTATTTTGGTACAGATGTGAATAGGAGCATAGCAGGCACATGTGCAGTTTTTGAAATTTTTAAATTAAACGTTTTTTTCGGAAATGCGTTTTCAAGTTTTGCGCTTGCCTTCGCATAGGTAAAATATTATCAAAGATACTCTTGTGACATATCTGGTGAAAGCCTGTACAATTTTGAGTAGAATGGTGTTTATTTTGTTTCTCTATCTCTTTTCTAGCCTGAGTTATGGGGAGAAATGTAAAGGCAGGCAACACCGAAATTCGCACTTTTTCCGAACTTTGAAAATCAATAAAAAATAAAAAAAAAAATCTAGAATTTTTTTCTTCTTCACATTTTGCATTCTCTGACACACTATTACCAAATAACAAAATCTCAAAAGAATTAAAAATATAGTGGTAAAAATCATTGGTTCACTTGACATGAAATGACCCACCCCCAAGTGTTTCACTACAGTTTATAACGCAAAGCCCTGAGAATATTTTTTTATTTTTTTTTTCACAAAAATGATTTTTTAACCCCCAGTTTTGTATTTTCACAAGGGTAACAGGATAAATTGGACCCCAATAGTTGTTGTCCAATTTGTCCTGAGTACACTGATACCCCATATGTGGGGGGAAACCACTGTTTGGGCGCATGGCAGAGCTCGGAAGGGAAGGAGCGCCATTTGGAATGCAGACTTAGATGGATTAGTCTGCAGGCGTCACGTTGCATTTGCAGAGCCCCTGATGTACCAAAACAGTAGAAATCCCCAACAAGTGACCCCATATTGGAAACTATACCTCCCAAGGAACTTATCTAGATGTGTTGTGAGAACTTTGAACCCCCAAGTGTTTCACTACAGATTATAACGCAGAGCCGTGAAAATAAAAATTCTTTTTTTTTTTTTTCACAAAAATGATTTTTAGCCCCCAAATTTTTATTTTCCCAAGGATAACAAGAGAACTTGGACCCCAAAAATTGTTGTCCAATTTGTCCCGAGTACGCTGATACCCCATATGTTGGGGTAAACCCCTGTTTGGGCGCACGGGAGAGCTCGGAAGGGAAGGAGCACTGTTTTACTTTTTCAACGCAGAATTGGCTGGAATTGAGATCGGACGCCATGTCGCGTTTGGAGAGCCCCTGATGTGCCTGAACAGTGGAAACTCCCCAATTCTACCTGAAACCCTAATCCAAACGCACCCCTAACCCTAATCCCAATGGTAACCCTAACCACACCCCTAACCCTGACACACCCCTAACTCTAATCCCAACCCTAATCCCAACCGTAAATGTAATCCAAACCCTAACTTTAGCCCCAACCCTAACCCTAACTTTAGCCCCAACCCTAACTTTAGCCCCAACCCTAACTTTAGCCCCAACCCTAACCCTAACTTTAGCTCCAACCCTAGCCCCAACCCTAACCCTAACCCTAATGGGAAAATGGAAATAAATACATTTTTTTTAATTTTATTATTTTTTCCTAACTAAGGGGGTGATGAAGGGGGGGTTTGATTTACTTTTACAGCGTTTTTTATAGCGGATTTTTATAATTGGCAGCCGTCACACACTAAGACGCTTTTTATAGCAAAAAAGTTTTTGCGTCTCCACATTTTGAGAGCTATAATTTTTCCATATTTTGGTCCACAGAGTCATGTGAGGTCTTGTTTTTTGCGGGACGAGTGGACATTTTTATTGGTAACATTTTCAGATACATGACAGTTTTTGATCGCTTTTTATTCCGATTTTTGTGAGGCAGAATGACCAAAAACAAGCTATTCATGAATTTCTTTTGGGAGAGGCGTTTATACCATTCCACATTTGGTAAAATTGATAAAGCAGTTTTATTCTTCGGATCAGCGATATCTCATTTATATCATTTTTTTATGTTTTGGCGCTTTTATACGATAAAAGCTATTTTATAGAAAAAATAATTATTTTGGCATCGCTTTATTCTGAGGACTATAACTTTTTTTATTTTTTTGCTTATGATGCTGTATGGCGGCTCGTTTTTTGCGGGACAAGATGACGTTTTCAGCGGTACCATGGTTATTTATATCCGTCTTTTTGATCGCGTGTTATTCCACTTTTTGTTCGGCGGTATGATAATAAAGTGTTTTTTGCCTCTTTTTTTTTCTTACGGTGTTCACTGAAGGAGTTAACTAGTGGGACAGTTTTATAGGTTGGGTCGTTACGGACGCGGCGATACTAAATATGTGTACTTTTATTGTTTTGTTTTTTTTATTTAGATAAAGAAATGTATTTATGGGAATAATATATATATATTTTTTTTTTCTTTATTTAGGAATTTATATATATATTTTTTTTTTACACATGTGGAATTTTTATTTTTATTTTTTTACTTTGTCCCAGGGGGGCATAACAGATCGCTGATCTGACAGTTTGCACAGCACTCTGTCAGATCAGCGATCTGACTTACAGCGCTGCAGGCTTACCAGCGCCTGCTCTGGACCCGGAAGTAGTCTCTGCAGGACCCAGATGCAGCCCCGCGGCCATTTTGGATCCGGGGCCTGAAGGGATAGGAGGTAAGAGACGCTCGGAGCAATGCGATCACATCGCGTTGCTCCGGGGGTCTCAAGGAAGCACGCAGGGAGCCCCCTCCCTGCGCGATGCTTCCCTATACCGTCGGAACACTGCGATCATGTTTGATCGCAGTGTGCCGGGGGTTAATGTGCCGGGGGCGGTCCGTGAGCGCTCCTGGCACATAGTGCCGATGTCAGCAGCGATAGTCAGCTGACACCCGGCCGCAATCGGCTGCGCTCCCCCCCGTGAGCGCGGCCGATTGCGCTGGACGTACTATTCCGTCGATGGTCATAAGGGCCCACCCCACCTCGACGTGATAGTATGTCCAATGTCAGAAATGTTAACACATTGGTTCGAGTGCTATGCGATTTTTTGTAGCATAGCATTCGTCCGTATTACGCTGTAGTGTGACTCTGGCCTAAGCAAATTATTGCAAGAGCCACATAGCCAATTAAAAAGAAATGACAGCCCATCATTAATTTAAAGGTCAGTCAGTCTGGAAAATTGCTAGAACCTTAAAGGAATCCTCAAGTGCGGTCATGATAATGATCATTTTCCATGATGAAACTGACTCTCATGAGGACCACAAGAAATGAAAACTAAGAATTGTCTCGGTTTTGTACTGCGGTTTTGTGCTGGTGGTGCAGTGCGGTCTGGAGTCATGGGGACTCAGTCTTGCAGCATGGGTGCTGTGGGGCACCAGACTGTCTGCCCTGCTGGTGCATTGCCGCTGTGGCAATGGTTGGCGCATGGCTCCGCTCCATTAGGGAGGTAGGACCCACTACGAGGTTTGCCATGACGTGGCAGTGGGCTTCATGCAGTCTGATCAGAATGTTAAACTAAGAACCTTATGTTCAGTTATTTATATTTTTGCCGAGAGGCATTAGATCATTGTTTGATTTTTGGAGGTGCTGTCCTTTCTCTTTTTGAGCATAAGAATGGTCTCTGCAGAGGATAAATTCATTAAACGTACTTGCCTCAAAAAAATCTAATTGACAGGACCTCAGATAACAATCCTCATAAATGATGCAAAGACATCAAGTAGTTGACACATATCAACATACATTGTCCAGAGGTGATCGCAAAAAGTAGGCCTTTATAGTCAGTGCTGCAGATATAGCCACTACTGACGACTGCAAACTCGAAGAATAAACTTTTTTGGGCCAAGCAACACTAGGACTGGACATTAGTATAAATGTTTTAATTTTCACAAGGTTAACAGAAGAAATTGCAGAACAATTTGTATGGTGCAATTTCTCCTGAGTATGCAGATACCCCAAATCTGGGGGAAAACTATTGTTTAGGCGCACGGCCTGGTGTAACGGTCCAGGTTAAACCCTTGCCCAGAATATACCCGGGGTTAAAGTGGCCTAGGCCAGATTATACCCTGGGGTATAACTTGGACTAGGCCAGTTTATAACCCTCTGGGCCAGAATATACCCCAGGTATATTATGGCCTAGGCCAAACTATACCCCAGGGTATAAAATTGGCCTAGGCCAGATTATACCCCAGGTGCTGTAGATCAGATTTTTCAGGCTTTTGAGAACCATTGAGTGATATACTCAATAACAGGGCCCAAGGCAGCACACGGGGTCCCAGGCAGAGCGCGGTGCCCTAGGTAGCACATGGGGGGGCAGAGACAGCAAATGGGGTCCCAGGCAGCACACGGGGCCCCAGGCAGCACACGGAGGGCAGAGACAGCGAACAGGGTCCCAAGGCAGCACACGGGGCCCCAGGCAGCATATGGGGGCCTCAGGTAGCACACAGGGTGCCAGGCATCTCACAGTGGCCCCAGGCAGCATACAGGGGCCCCTGGCAGCGCACGGGGCCCCGGGCAACGCACAGGACCCCAGGCAGCACACTGGCCCCAGGCAGCACATGGGGGCAGAGACAGCAAACGGGGTCCCAGGCAGCACACGGGGGCCCAGGTAGCACACAGGGGCTCCAGGCAGCATACGGGGCCCCAGGTAGCACACAGGGGCCCCAGGCAGCACACGGGGCCCCAGGCAGCACACAGGGGCCCCAGGCAGCACACAGGGCCCCAGGCAGCACACAGTGGCCCCAGGCAGCATACATGGGCCCCTGGTAGTGCACGGGGCCCCAGGCTGCACACTGTGCCCCAGGCAGCGCACAGAGCCCCATGCAGCACACAGTGTCCCCAGGCAGCACACGGGGCCCCAGGCAGCATAAGGGGGGCCTAGGCAGTGCACAGGGCCCCAGGAAGCACACAGTGGCACCAGGCAGCACACAGGGGTCCCAGGCAGCACACAGGGGTCCCAGGCAGCACACAGGGGTCCCTGGCAGCACACAGGGGTCCCTGGCAGCGCACGGGGCCCCAGGCAGCACACAGTGGCCCCAGTCAGCACATGGCGCAGACAGCAAACGGGGTCCCAGGCAGCAGACAGGGGCTCCAGACAGCACACGGAGGGCTCCAGACAGCACACGGAGGGCTCCAGACAGCACACGGAGGGCTCCAGACAGCACACGGAGGGCTCCAAACAGCATACGGAGGGCTCCAGACAGCACACAGGCCCCAAATAGCGCAGTGGCCCCAGGCAGCATACAGGGGCCCCAGGCAGCACACGAGAGCTCCAGGCCATGCACGGGGGTCAGAGACAGAGAACGGGGTCCCAGGCAGCATACTGGGCCCCAGTAAGTGCATATGCGGCCCAGGCAGCACACGGGGGCCCCAGGCAATACACAGGGCACCAAGAAGCACAAAGGGGCCCCAGGCAGCACACGGGGGCCTCAGGAAGCACACAGGGCCCCAGGCAGCACATAGGGGCCCCAGGCAGCATATAGGGGCACCAGGCAGTGCACAGAGGGGCAGAGACAGTGCGCAAGGGGGGAAGAGAGCACACAGGGCCCTTGTGCGCTGTCTGGGATCTCCCGTGCGCTGTCTAGGACAGCCTGTGCGCTGTGTGGGACCCCCTGTGTGACATCTGGGGCCCCGTTCTTGAGTATATCACTCAATCCTGTGCGATGTCTGGGGCCCCTGTGTGATGTCTGGGGCCCCCGTGCACTGCCTGGGACCCTGTGTGTGGCCTGGGAACCCGTTCGCTGTCTCTGTCCCCCGTGTGTTGCCTAGTCCTACTACTGAGGACTAAGAATACAGAGGATGTTCGAAACGCGTTCGGTGGGTCATGGCTGTTATTTTCCAATAATCTGATGGTCATGTGTAAGCAGCTTTCCAATTTTAAAATGTTTAAATACATTTTTTCCATTTTAAATTCCGGCGCTGGATTTCTTTGCTTCTCAATCAAGTTTTCAGCGTTCTGGCAGTGACGCTATTTCTGTGTTCGGACTTACTTTTGACCACATTGGATCTGATCTACAATGGTGAGCTGAAATACTAACTTTCTTCTTGCATGTTTTGCCCCTGTGTACTGCCTGGGGCCCCATTTGCTGTCTCTGCCCCCGTGTGCTGCCTGGGGCCCCGTTCGGTGTCTCTGCCTCCCCGTGTGGTGCCTGGGGCCCCTGTGTACTGCCTGGGGCCCCTGTGTACTGCCTGAGGCCTTGAGTGCTGCCTGGGGCCCCCGTGTGCTACCTGGGGCCTCGGTGTACTGCCTGGGACCCCGTTCGCTGTCCCTGCCCCCCGTGTGCTGCCTGGGGCCCTGTTCGGTGTCTCTGCCCCCCTGTAAGCTGCCTGGGGGCCGTTGTTGAGTATATCACTCAATCCTGTGCGATGTCTGGTGCCCCTGTGCCATGTCTGGGGCCCCTGTGCCATGTCTGGGGCCTCATGCTCTGTTTCTGCCCCCCTGCGCGCTACCCGGGGCCCCTGTGTGCTGCCTGGAGCCCCTGTGCACCGACTGGGGTGCCGTCATTAAGTATATCACTCAATGGTTCTCAAAAACATGAAAAATCTGATCTATAGCAGCTGGGGTATATTCTGGCCCAGAGGGGTATAAACTGGCCTAGTCCAATTTATACCCTGGGGTATAGTGTGGCCTAGGCCAGAATATACCTGGGTTATAATCTGGCCTAGGCCACTTTAACCCCGGGTATATTCTGGGTGGGGAGGTTAATCTGGCCTGTTACACCGGGCTCAGAAAGGAAGGAGTGATGTTTTGGAACACAGACGTTAATGGAATGTTCTCCGAGTGTCATGTTGCGTTTGGAGAGCCTCTTATTTGCCTAAACAGTGGAAACCCCCTACAAGTGACCTCATTTTGGAAACTAGACACCTCAAGGAATTTAGCTAGACATGTGAGCACCTTGATGCTTCATAGAATTTTACAACATTGATCTGTGAAAATGAAAAGAAAATTTTTCCTACAAAAATGTTTAGCCCCAAATGTTCTCATTTTCACAATGATAGCAGGACAAAATGGACCCCAAAATTTGTATGTGTAATGTCTCCTGAGTACACCGTTACCCCATATGTGGTTGCATGCTACTTTTGAGGCACAGTGCAAAGCTCAGAAGGGAAGAAGAGCAATATTGGAGTTAAGATTTAGCTGAGGGTGGTTTGAGGGTGCTATCACTTCGGCAGGGCCCCTGAGGTGCCAGAACAGCAGAAACCCCCCATATGTGACATCATTTTGCAAACTATACCCCCAATGAATTACCCTAGGGGTTCAATGAGCATGTTAACCCCACGTGTACCTCACAGAATTTTATACCATTGGGAAGTGAAGAATAAACTATATTTTTACCACTATAATGTTTTATCCCCAAGTCTTTCACTCTTCTAAGGCCTAAGAGGAAAAATGGACCTTGCTTTGTTGTAAAAATGTTTGCTGGGTGCGCTAAGACCCTACATGTAATCGAGAGATACTTCAGGCATAGTGCAGAGCTCTGAAGGGAAGGAGCGCAATATTATAATGCAGATTTTACTGTTCTGGTCTGTGGCTGCCGCGACCCACTGGGAGAGCCCGTCAGGTGTCAGAACAGCAGAGCTCACCTTTTTACAAACTACACCTCTAAATTAATTAACCTAGAGGTGCAGTGTGTAACGCTCGTGCCCAGACTGCTTGGCGCGGACGTGTGGCCCCACTGGACCACAGACAAGAATTCCCTGGAAGGGGCGTAACTAAGTAGCTTCCTAGGTGTTCGTTGGAGCCTCCGTTGGTGAGGTCAGACTTGTGCAGTAGGTAGCCACTGGGGAACTAGACACAGGCACGGCTGTGACACTGGCTGATAGACGGGTACCGCTGAGGCCCTGACGGGCAGACTGGCTTGACGGAGATACAGGCAGGCAGACAGGCACGGCTGGCACTCTGGCAGACAGGGCTGATACTCTGGTAGGAACTGGTATACAGGCGGGTGTATGGAAACAGGTAAGAACCTGTTCAGACTGGAGGGTATATGGGAACAGGTAGAGAAATGTACGGCAAGTTGCTGAACAGAGGTAGAGCAAGAGTGGATGCAAAGCAGAACCACAGAAGGCGGAGTAGAAGCAGGAGGTGGAGCAAAGAGCAGAGAAGGAGAAGGTAGAGCTAAGAGCAGAAAAGGAGAAGGCAGAGCTAAGAGCAGAAAAGGAGAAGGCAGAGCTAAGAGCAGAGAAGAAGGCAGAGATAAGAGCAGAGAAGGAGAAGGCAGAGGGGGAGGCGGAGCTAAGGGCGGAGACGCTGGAGGCGGAGCTAAGGGCGGAGACGCTGGAGGCGGAGATGCTGGAGGTGGAGCCAAGAGCCAGAACCGCAGGAGGCAAAGCCAAGAGCCAGAGGGTGCAGAGCCACAGGTTGTGGCGAGCAAAGCTGAGCGGTACAGAACCACAGGTTGTGGCAGAACTGAGCAGAGAAGCACAGAGTCACGGGTAGTGGCAAACAGAGCAGAGAGGAAATGCAGAGATAAACACAGCAGAGTGAGAATGGTAAACAGACAAAGAAGGAACAGGAACGGACATAGACCAGAGTTCAGACACAGAAGTAATGGAACACAGATTCAGACCAGGGTACAACGCCCCACTGGGTGGCGTACACAGAGACACAAACAGAACACAGATAAAGGCCTGCGTATTGCAGCCCTCAGAGACAGGAAACAGATACGACCTGGCAGCTCAGTAGCAAATGCTATCTAAGGGAAATAGTTTGCTCAGGCATCCTCCAATGGGTGAGGATGCCTTAACCCCTCTGTGACCTTAGACGTACTATCCCGTCGAGGTGACCTGGGCCTATCTGACCCTCGACGGGATAGTACGTCATAGCCGATCGGCCGCGCTCACGGGGGGAGCGCGGCCGATCGCGGCCGGGTGTCAGCTGACTATCGCAGCTGACATCCGGCACTATGTGCCAGGAGCGGTCACGGACCGCCCCCGGCACATTAACCCCCGGCACACCGCGATCAAACATGATCGCGATGTGCCGGCGGTGGAGGGAAGCATCGCGCAGGGAGAGGGCTCCCTGCGGGCTTCCCTGAGCCCCCCGCAGCAACGCAATGTGATCGCGTTGCTGCGAGGGTCTTACCTCCCTCCCTGCCTGCTCCAGACCCGGATCCAAGATGGCCGCGGATCCGGGTCCTGCAGGGAGGGAGGTGGCTTCACAGAAGCCTGCTCAGAGCAGGCACTGTGAAGCAGCCTGCACTTCTCTCAGATCGGTGATCTGTCAGAGTGCTATGCAAACTGGCAGATCACCGATCTGTATTGTCCCCCCCTGGGGCAAAGTAAAAAAGTAAAAAAAAAAAATTTCCAAATGTGTAAAAAAAAAAAAAAAAAATATTCCAAAATAATGAAAAAAAAATATATATATTATTCCCATAAATACATTTCTTTACCTAAAAAAAAACAAACAATAAAAGTACACATATTTAGTATCGCCGCGTCCGTAACGACCCGACCTATAAAACTGGCCCACTAGTTAACCCCTTCAGTAAACACCGTAAGAAAAAAAAAAAAAACGAGGCAAAAAACAACGCTTTATTATCATACCGCCGAACAAAAAGTGGAATAACACGCGATCAAAAAGACAGATATAAATATCCATGGTAAGCGCCATCTTGTCCCGCAAATAACGAGCCACCATACAGCATGATCAGCAAAAAAATAAAAAAGTTATAGTCCTGAGAATAAAGCGATGCAAAAATAATTATTTTTTCCATAAAATAGTTTTTATCGTATAAAAGCGCCAAAACATAAAAAAATAATATAAATGAGATATCGCTGTAATCGTACTGACCCGTAGAATAAAATAAAACTGCTTTATCAATTTTACCAAACGCGGAACGGTATAAACGCCTCCCCCAAAAGAAATTCATGAATAGCTGGTTTTTGGTCATTCTGCCTCACAAAAATCGGAATAAAAAGCGATCAAAAAATGTGACGTGTCCGAAAATGTTACCAATAAAAACGTCAACTCGTCCCGCAAAAAACAAGACCTCACTTGACTCTGTGGACCAAAATATGGAAAATTTATAGCTCTCAAAATGTGGTAACGCAAAAAATATTTTTTGCAATAAAAAGCGTCTTTCAGTGTGTGACAGCTGCCAATCATAAAAATCCGCTAAAAAACTCGCTATAAAAGTAAATCAAACCCCCCTTCATCACCCCCTTAGTTAGGGAAAAATAAAAAAAATGTATTTATTTCTATTTTCCCATTAGGGCTAGGGTTAGGGTTGGGGCTAGGGTTAAGGCTACAGTTAGGGTTGGGGCTAAAGTTACGGCTAGGGTTTAGATTACATTTACGGTTGGGAATAAGGTTGGGATTAGGGTTAGGGGTGTGTCAGGGTTAGAGGTGTGGTTAGGGTTACTGTTGGGATTAGGGTTAGGGGTGTGTTTGGATTAGGGTTTCAGTTATAATTGGGGGGTTTCCACTGTTTCGGCACATCAGGGGCTCTCCAAACGCGACATGGCGTCCGATCTCAATTCCAGCCAATTCTGCGTTGAAAAAGTAAAACAGTGCTCCTTCCCTTCCGAGCTCTCCCGTGTGCCCAAACAGGGGTTTACCCCAACATATGGGGTATCAGCGTACTCAGGACAAATAGGACAACAACCTTTGGGGTCCAATTTCTCCTGTTACCCCTGGGAAAATACAAAACTGGGGGCTAAAAAATAATTTTTGTGGGAAAAAAAAGATTTTTTATTTTCACGGCTCTGCGTTATAAACTGTAGTGAAACACTTGGGGGTTCAAAGTTCTTACAACACATCTAGATAAGTTCCTTGGGGGGTCTAGTTTCCAAAATGGGGTCACTTGTGCGGGGCTTCTACTGTTTAGGTACATTAGGGGCTCTGCAAACGCAATGTGATGCCTGCAGACGATTCCATCTAAGTCTGCATTCTAAATGGCGCTCCTTCCCTTCCGAGCCCTCCCATGCATCCAAACGGTGGTTCCCCCCACATATGGGGTATCAGCGCACTCAGGACAAATTGGACAACAACTTTTGGGGTCCAATTTCTCCTGTTACCCTCGGGAAAATACAAAACTGGGGGCTGAAAAATAATTTTTGTGGGAAAAAATTTTTGTTTTATTTTTATGGCTCTGCATTATAAACTTCTGTGAAGCCCTTGGTGGGTCAAAGCGCTCACCACACATCTAGATAAGTTCCTTATGGGGTCTACTTTCCAACATGGTGTCACTTGTGGGGGGTTTCTACTGTTTAGGTACATTAGGGGCTCTGCAAACGCAATGTGACGCCTGCAGACCATTCCATCTAAGTCTGCATTCCAAATGGCGCTCCTTCCTTTCCGAGCCCTCCCATGCGCCCAAACAGTGGTTCTCCCCACATATGGTATATCATCGCACTCAGGACAACTTGGACAACAGATTTTGGGGTCCAATTTCTCCTGCTACCCTCGGGAAAATACAAAACTGGGGGCTAAAAAAGTAATTTTTGTGGGAAAAAATTTTTGTTTTATTTTTACGGCTCTGCATTATTGACTTCTGTGAAGCCCTTGGTGGGTCAAAGCGCTCAAAACACATCTAGATAAGTTCCTTAGGGGGTCTACTTTCCAAAATGGTGTCACTTGTGGGGGGTTTCAATGTTTAGGCACATCAGGGGCTCCCCAAACGCAACATGGCGTCCCATCTCAATTCCAGTCAATTTTGCATTGAAAAGTCAAATGGCGCTCCTTCGCTTCCGAGCTCTGTCATGCGCCCAAACAGTGGTTTACCCCCACATATGGGGTATCGGCGTACTCAGGACAAATTGTACAACAACTTTTGGGGTCCATTTTCTCCTGTTACCCTTGGTAAAATAAAACAAATTGGAGCTGAAGTAAATTTTTTGTGAAAAAAAGTTAAATGTTCATTTTTATTTAAACATTCCAAAAATTCCTGTGAAGCACCAGAAAGGTTAATAAACTTCTTGAATATGGTTTTGAGCACCTTGAGGGGTGCAGTTTTTAGAATGGTGTCACACATGGGTATTTTCTATCATATAGACCCCTCAAAATGACTTCAAATGAGATGTGGTCCCTAAAAAAAAATGGTGTTGTAAAAATGAGAAATTGCTGGTCAACTTTTAACCCTTATAACTCCCTAACAAAAAAAAATTTTGGTTCCAAAATTGTGCTGATGTAAAGTAGACATGTGGGAAATGTTACTTATTAAGTATTTTGTGTGACATATCTCTGTGATTTAAGGGCATAAAAATTCAAAGTTGGAAAATTGCAAAATTTTCAAAATTTTCGCCAAATTTCCATTTTTTTTGCAAATAAACAATATGTCACGAGAAAACAGTGTCAGAATCGCCAAGATCCGTTGAAGCGTTCCAGAGTTATAACCTCATAAAGGGACAGTGGTCAGAATTGTAAAAATTGGCCCGGTCATTAACGTGCAAACCACCCTTGGGGGTGAAGGGGTTAAGTAACAGAGGCCTCTAGGCTATTGGCCAGCGACACCTTAGGAAGGTGCACACAGTCTCAATAAGAATCCGGAGTTGCTGGTGCCATCCCCATATGCACACAGCCAGGAAGTGTACACAGAGTAAGCAGCCATGGAGCACATGGCATGGAGCCGGCAGCAGACAGATCTCCCAGCATGGCACTGGGTGAGTGAGTTGATGTAATAGGCAGGTGGGGAATGGAAGGCCATGCAGTGATGCCGGCAGGGGTGTTACACAGTAAGCATATTGGCACCACAGTTGTGCCACAGAAGTTTATACCATTGGGCAGTGAAGAAAAAGGAATTACATTTTTACCACTAAAATTTTCTTTTAGCCCTAGATTTTACATTTTCACATGTGGAAATGGGTAAAAATGGCATCAAAATTTGTCCCACAAATTCTGCTTTCCAGAAACAAGCAGCAGTGGCTGTTGCTGAGAGAAAATTACAAACTGCCGTGGTAGTGACCAGTAGGCTGCAGTGACAAGTATATGGCAGTCACCAGTACATTATGCCCAGCTCATGCTTGTAGATACATGCACCCGTATATTAAGCAAGCTCTCATCACTACAGAAATGCCAAACACTTGATGCTAAATGAGGTTTAGCTCAGGAGGGAGGGGTTATTTGGATTTTGGAGCACAGAATTTGTTGATTTATTTTGAGGTTCGAGGAGCCAGAGCCTTTGAACTACCAGTAACGTGGAAGCCTCTATATTTCCATTAACAGATGAAGGACTAATACTGGAGATGTCATTTTGAGTGGTCATTGTAAGATACTATTTTGAGATATTACTGTGAGATGTGATTATGAAACTTTTTTTGAGATGCTACCCTAATCATGTGGTATTCAGTTGTTCTAGCTAACACATATGCTGTAATCTTTTCTTTCCATATGGGTGGCCATTTTATTAATAAAAATACAAAATACAATGTTTGTTTTGAGATTTACTCGATGTTTTCCATCATCTATTGAACCTTCTCCCAGGTATAATATGTAATGTTTTTTTGTGCTCCTTGCTATCAGGTCAGTTCACTATCTACCTCCGCATGAATTGATCTTTGTTTATATCTTTGACTGTATATATTGTATATCTTTATATGCTTATATGTATAGCAGTACATATCTTTACCTAAAATGGTATAGGAAATTTTAAAATAAACTATCACTAACAGAAATCGATTTTTTATAGCAACACCTGGATAAAGATTCAGGAGATTAAAAACATTTTTCTTCTACTTGACGGACTATTCTTTCATAACTTGTATGTAATATGGACTTTATTAATAAAACACATTATTATATTCGGTCCAAAAATATTTGGACAGTGACCGAATCGTTGTTATTTGGGCTCTGCATGCAACTATTTTGTATTTAAAATGAAACAACGGAGATGCAATTAAAGTGTAGGCTTGTGAACTTTCAAGTTTAATTAAAGGGGTTGAACAAAAATATCCTGTGAAACATTTAGGAATTGCAACCATTTTTCTACAAATCCTCATCATTTCAGGGTCTTAAGCATAATTGGACAGATTAATTTTACCATAACTAAAATGTTCATTTTTAGTACTTTGTATACAATCCTTTGCAGGCAATAACTGTCTGAAGTACGGAAGCCATGGATGTCACCAAATGCTGGGTTTCCTCTTTTGTGGACAGCATCAAGTTTTCTAGGCATGGATGGAGAGTGATGTTTAACTTGTCTTTTCAGAATTACCCATATGTGTTGGATTGGGTTCAGATCAGGAGGCATACTTGGCCACTTAAACACTTTTACCCTGTGTGAAGAATATTGAAGATGTCAATTCATGCCAATCATTTGTATCCCATTTGGCCCTGGAATAATAAAACTCTTTTCTTAGGCTACTTTCACACTAGCGTTAACTGCAATCCGCCACAATGCGTCGTTTTGCCGAAAAAACGCATCCTGCAAAAGTGCTTGCAGGATGCGTTTTTTCCCCATAGACTTACATTAAGCGACGTTTTGCGACGGATTGACACACGTCGCAACTGTCGTGCGCCGTGTTGTGGCGGACCGTCGGGACCGAAAAACGCTACATGTAACTTTTTTGCTCACGACGGTCCGCTTTTTCCGACCGCGCATGCGTGGCCGGAACTCCGCCCCCACCTCCCCGCACTTCCCCGCACCTCACAATGGTGCAGCGGATGCACTGGAAAAATGCATCCGCTGCCCCCGTTGTGCGGCGGAGACAACGCTAGCGTCGGGAACCTCGGCCCGACGCTAGTGTGAAAGTAGCCTTAAGGTACCGTCACACTAAGCGACGCTGCAGCGATAGCGACAACGACGCCGATCGCTGCAGCGTCACTGTTTGATCGCTGGAGAGCTGTCACACAGACCGCTCTCCAGCGACCAACGATGCCGAGGTCCCCGGGTAACCATCGGGTTACTAAGCGCAGGGCCGTGCTTAGTAACCTGATGTTTACCCTGGTTACCAGCGTAAAATGTAAAAAAAACAAACAGTACATACTTACATTCGCGTCCCCCGGCGTCCGCTTCCTGCGCTGACTGAGCGCCGGCCCTAACAGCAGTGGTCACCGCTGTGCTGTGCTTTCACTTTCACTTTACGGCGCTCAGTCAGTGTGGGAAGCGGACGCCGGGGGACGCGAAGGTGAGTATGTAGTTTGTTTTTTTTACATTTTACACTGGTAACCAGGGTAACCAGCGGCCCTGCGCTTATTAACCCGATGTTTACCCTGGTTACCAGTGTAAAACATCGCTGGTATCGTTGCTTTTGGTGTCAAACACGACGATACACGCCGGTCTGACGACCAAATAAAGTTCTGAACTTTGTTCAACGACCAGCGATATCACAGCAGGATCCTGATCGCTGCTGCGTGTCAAACTAAACGATATCGCTAGCCAGGACGCTGCAACGTCACGGATCGCTAGCGATATCGTTTAGTGTGAAGGTACCTTTAGTCTAGCAGGGACTCAGCAGGAAGTCTAATATTCTCAAGGCGAAAACTGTCAGTTCGCTCAGAGGGGGGGGAAGGGGGTGTCAAGCCACCAAAAGGCTGTGAGTGACATATCTCACACCTTGAAGCCAGCCAGCTCAGAGCAGAACAAAGGCTTGCTTGCAATATAGAGTCATGCTGAAGGTGCCACAGAACATTCTAGAAACATGACTTGATAAGGAGTTATGGAGATACTATATCTCCTAGCCCTATATCGTGTACATGTTCGAGATATCTAGAATGGACCTAACACCTCTCAGGGTCTCGATCCGCTCTAGAACCCCAGGCAGATGGGTAGATACATAAAATGGCTATAGGAACCAGATGGCAAAGGTGTGAAAAATCTCAGCACGTAGCAGGGGTCCAGCCGGATCTGATGGTGCCATAAACTGCCTCACTAGGATCGTCCATTAAAGAGTTATGACAGCTTAGGTTTTGGAGTTTTAGCTGTCAGAGGCAAGGGGGGATTTAGGTTCAGTCCAGAGGAACCAACGGGGATAAATGCTAGTGTAAGGCCATGTAGGCGCTCTCTGTTATGCATGCGGTCCGCTTTGAAAGGGGAATCTAGTCGAGTACCATTCTGTGAAGGACCTAGGAGCCAGCTGGCAGCCCATGGCCCCTGCAGCCCAGCGCATACATGGTCGTACATCAACTATCTGCTTACATCTCTTGTCCTACCACTATTGTGTTTGCATATCTGACTATTGTATATGTATAACCTTCGTGGTTATAGTGTACTAGCGTTGCCCGGGCATAGTAACCAAGTGTGGTTAGTTATAACAAATTTTAACGATTATATTGCACATAAAAACATTTCACATCATATATTCAACACTACAGATTTACAACACAAATTAACTAAATGATTATTTTCAATTCATTCAAGAGCCTTTTTGAAAACGGCATTTTTGGTTTTTCCTTCCGGTGCAAAGATGAACAGATTTCCCACATCATCCCGTCAGCCAGAGCCTCCGGACTACTGCCCCTAATATCCCAATCATCCCATCAGCCAGAGCCACTACACTACTACCCCTAATATCTCACATCATCCCGTCAGCCAGAGCCACAGGACTATTACCCCAAACATCCCACATCATCCAGTCAGAGCCATCGGATTACTACCCCTAATATCCCACATCATCACGTCAGCCAGAGCCACCGGACTACTACCCCTAATATCCCAATCATCCCATCAGCCAGAGCCACCGGAATAATACCCCTAATATCCCACATCATTCCATCAGAGCCACCGGACTCCTCCCACTAATATCCGACATTATCCCGTCAGCCAGAGCCAATGGACTACTACCCCTAATATCCCAATCATCTCATCAGCCAGAGCCACCAGACTACTACCCTTATTATCCCACATCATCCTGTCAGCCAGAGCCACCAGAGTACTACCCCTAATATCCCAATCACCCCATCAGCCAGAGCCACCGGACTACTACCCCTAATATCCCACATCATCCCGTCAGCCAGAGCCAACGGACTACTACTCCTAATATCCCAATCATCTCATCAGCCAGAGCCACCATGCTACTACCCCTAATATCCCACATCATCCTGTCAGCCAGAGCCACCAGACTAATACCCCTAATATCCAAATCACCCCTTCAGCCAGAGCCACCGGACTACTACCCTAATATCCCACATCATCCTGTCAGCCAGAGCCACCAGACTAATACCCCTAATATCCAAATCACCCCTTCAGCCAGAGCTACCGGACAACTACCACTAATATCCCACATCATCCCGTCAGAGCCACCGGATTACTACCCCTACTATCCCACATCATCCCATCAGCAAGAGCCACTGGACTACTACCCCTAATATCCCACATTATCCCATCAGCCAGAGCCACCGGACTACTACTAACCCTAATATCCCACATCATTCTGTCAGCCAGAGCTACCGGACTACTACCACTAATATCCCACATCATCCCGTCAGAGCCACCAGATTACTACCCCTACTATCCCACATCATCCCATCAGCAAGAGCCACTGGACTACTGCCACTAATATCCCAATCATCCCATCAGCCAGAGCAACTGGACTACTACCCCTAATATCCCATATAATCCTGTCAGTCAGAGCCACCAGACTACTACCCCTAATATCCTGTCAGAGCCAACATTGTCAGGTTGGCGCTGTTACACAGATTAAAATGATACTTGGTTTGGAGAAATTCGTCTTGTTTCTTTTTTAATCTGTGTTTGAAGTTTGTAGTTAATGAGGATGCTTCATGCCAGACAAAGTTCCTGATTCTGGGCTCCCCATGCAGTCTGTGGAAGATTGTAAATTGTGCTATTTCCA
Organism: Ranitomeya variabilis; assembly: GCF_051348905.1. Lineage (NCBI taxonomy): Eukaryota > Metazoa > Chordata > Amphibia > Anura > Dendrobatidae > Ranitomeya > Ranitomeya variabilis. The sequence continues at coordinate 219,816,523 of NC_135234.1, forward strand.
GCTTTACAGAAGGTCGTTAACACCATAGAAATTATAAGAATAATAAGCCTCAGTTACCATAATTGTTTACAAGGAAAACTGTTGCTCATAGCAAACAATCACAGCTCAGCTTCATTTAAACAGCTTTGGTGAAATGAAAGATGCTTAGTGATTGGTTGAGGCTACGTGGAGTGGGCATGGCTGATAAACACACATATACACTCATTTTTATATATATATATATATATATATATATATATATATATATATATATATATATATATATATATATATATATATATATATATATAGATTGTCTAGTTTGACTTAATGGCAAAGCCACAAAAAGAGGACTGAAAGTCCTCAAAAAATTCAAGAATTAATACAGCAGAAACGGGGCAGCAGTGCTTACCTGCCCAGGTCTCTGAACAAATGCACTATCAGGATGCAGCAAACTCATATAGCAAAGATGGACGCAACACAGGTGCAAAATACTAATAAGACAACCACTTTTAGCCTACCAATTCATGGAGGGGGGGATTGCTCAGTATATGATTGCACAAAAGAGGCTTGTATAAGGCGCTGTTTACATACAGGTAATGCACAGTGTCTGGTTTACAGCATATTAGTCACGCCCATACTATTTGATTAGGCAGGCTGCCCAGCACTGTCTAAATGTATCCCATGTGTCTAGTAATGTGGCATATCTGACGGCATACCCGTTGCCAATTATTAATGTTTAGCAAATGAATTGATGATAGGGTCATAGCTATTATCCTGCTTTGGCCTCTTTTTTGCTAATTTTATTATATTGGTTTTTTCTATTGTTTTGGACCATTTTTTTGCTTTTTTCATTTCTGTTTCTATACATTATTGTTTTCACACCTGCAGTATAGGGTGACCCAGGGCAGTGAGGGGTAGTCCACGTTGAGTGGGGGCGCCAAAAAATCGTTATTAGAGTGCCAACCTCCACAGCCAGGCAGGTGACAGAATAGGCTATTGCAGGGTATGCGCTAGACCTTGGTCCTTTTTTTCATTTAGGCTTTTTTTGCCAAAACACTGGGTGGTGTATTTTTTAAAATAATTATAATAAAATTATTTTGCTTTTAAGGGGATATATGTTCACTAAGTCATGGTTTTGATTCCCAGTACAATAATATGTTTTTCTAGTAACATGTGTCTAGTTTGCCCTGAAGGTTATTAAATATATAATTTAACCTTGGGCTACTCTTGTATCTCGATCCAAGAATCCACGCATCCATTTTCTCGGTTTAACTTTCCATGCTATCTGGGCTGGTTTCTGGCCCGACATAATCTTGTTAACAGACTGGGGTTATATCTAACGAGGAACTGGTGGCAGTTCTACCGGGCTGGCAGCGCTCTATTTCCCTGGTGCTAGTGAAAGGGGCCTCTACGCTTGTCAGGGTTTTGAATGAGTGTGGTGCCACATCCGTGACTGCATGGGTCACATCCTCTCACTCGTCATGCCCATATGGACAGGGGGATTTTGTGTAAAACTGTACCAAGCTGACCTCGCATTTCTCAATTCCCCAGGGGATACGGAACGTCACATTGGTAAAAGTGGGGAGACCGCATTATGTGATCCATCTGACGTAATGGTGTCGTCAGGCAGGGTGGCAAGGTGCAGGTTTATCATACCCTGTTCTTCAGAAATGGAACAGATGAATGTTTTGGATCGTAGTCATGTTGGAAAAGTACACATCTAACAAGGGCTTGGAGAAATGTTAGAATCTTCTCTTTCAATATAGAGCAGTACACCTGTGAATTCACAATACTATCAATGAAATGTAGCTTACTGGCACCAGAAACACTCATGCAGCCACACATAAGGACATTGTCAACACCTATGAGAATAGATGTTGCACTATGTTGCCAACTTGTACTTTCTAGGACTAGAAAACTTGGTGCTGTCCTTAAAAATAGTAACGGACATACAAAATACTAGATGAAATAGTTTTTGATGTGCAGTGTTTTCACTTTTGCATCAACTAATTTGAGTAAAAGTAGAAATTTTGTAAGGAAAGTTATATTATTAACCTTACTTTCATGTTATGGGTTAAAAATAATACATATTATACACTAGCAAAGCCAGGTAGGACAGGGTGAAATTCTGGATATTCAGGTCTTACTTGGATGCACCTGGCTAGCTTTGACGAAGAACCAGGAAATGGGTTCACCTTTTTGTCAGTCTATAACAGTGTTTCTCAACTCCAGTCCTCAAGACCCCACAACAGGTAATGTTTTCAGGATTTTCTTAGTATTGCATAGGCCATGGAATTAATGCTTGAGCAGGTGATGAAATTATCACCTGTGCAATACTAAGGAAATCCTGAAAACATGACCTGTTGTGGGGTCTTAAGGACTGGAGTTGAGAAACACTGGTCTATAGGATGATGAGCAGGGGGGAGTGTGTTGAATCTGGTGAGTTACCAGCCAAATATGAGCAGTGCCTGAGGGAGAGACACGCCAGGGTCCCTCTTTCTGAATGGAGACTGCACATGTCAGCTAGAAAAGCTGAGAAGTCTGTGTGTTGGAGCTGTGCATGGAGTTGAACATGAAAAAATAAGCAAGTGTTCCAGCTTCTTCTTGATAAAAAATGAAATGAATAAAATGAAACCTTTAATCCAAATCGGACATCACCATAACATACGTGAGGAAAGCGATGCGTTTCGCCAGTTGCTGCGGTCTTTATCAAAGCTTTGACTAGAAATGATTAAATATTGTGGTCCTTCACATGGGGATTGTGAAGAAACCGGAAATTCGCCAATACTGGAGTACTGATATTTTATATCAAACTCCAATATTTGGCATGGTTATGCTTTGCAAACGTTTTGAGGCGATTCATAAGTTTCTTCATTTTAGGGACAATACGGACATCCTTCCCTGCGATGACCCGAATTTTGATAGACTGTTCAAAATTCGGCCGGTCATCGAACACTTCAGCAACAAGTTTGCTGAAGTGTACATTCTCCAAAGAGAAATTTGTGTGGATGAATCCTTCATCCACTTCAAAGGGACACTTCAGTTCCGTCAGTACCTGCCCAGCAAGAGGGCGAGGTACGGGATAAAACTCTATAAGCTGTGTGAGAGTACCTCAGGGTACACTCTCCGCTTTACAGTTTACCAAGGGAAGGACAGCAGGAGCCAGCCCCCAGAATGTCCACCTGCTCTGGGGGTGAGTGGGAAAATAGTGTGGGATTTGGTCCACCCACTGCTTGATCATGGTTACCATCTGTACGTTGATATCTTTTATACAAGCATCACACTCTTTCAATCCCTCTCTGCCAGAGCTACCGCAGCTTGCTGTACTGTGCGCAGAAATCAGAGGGGTCTCCCTTTGTCGCTAATTGAGCAGACTCTCGCAAAGGGTGAGAGTCGAGCCCAACGCAGTGGCAACATGCTTGTGGTCAAGTTCAAAGACAAAAGGGACGTCTTTTTCTTAACAATCCATGGTAAGGATTGTGTATGTCAGGCTGGTGTGCGATCAGCCTGACATGCACAACACCACACACCAACCTGACATACACTACACCACACACACACACAACAACCTGACTGCCATTAGGTACCGAGATGAGATCCTCAGACCTCTTGTGAGACCATATGTTGGTGCGGTTGGCCCTGGGTTCCTCCTAATGCAGGACAATGCCAGACCTCATGTGGCTGGAGTGTGTCAGTAGTTCCTGCAAGATGAAGGCATTGAAGCTATGGACTGGCTCGTCCGTTCCCCAGACCTGAATCCGCCTATGCAACATCAATAGTAAAATGATATAATGTTAAAAATAATAAAAAATTGTGCTACTCTCACCTTCCGACATCCACCGATGCGCGCGATGCTGCCGCCAGCTTCCGTTCCCAGTGATGCATAGCGAAATTACCCAGATGACTTAGCGGTCTCGGTGGATGCCGGAGGGTGAGTATATAACTATTTTTTATTTAATTTTTTTTTTTTTTTTAAACAGGGATATGGTGCCCACACTGCTATATACTACGTGGGCGGTGTTATATACTGCATGGGCTGTGCTATATATTACGTGGGCTGTGTTATATACTGCATGGCTGCTATATACTATGTGGGCAGTGTTATATACTACGTGGGCTGTGTTATATACTGCCTGGCTGCTATATACTACATGGCCTGTGTTATATACTGCTTGGGCTGTGCTATATATTACATGGGCTGTGCTATATACTACGTGGCTGCTATATACCACGTGGCTGTGCTATATACTACGTGGCTGTGCTATATACTACGTGGCTGTGCTATATACTACGTGGCTGTGTTATATACTACGTGGCTGTGTTATATACTACGTGGCTGTGTTATATACTACGTGGCTGTGCTATATACTACGTGGCTGTGCTAAGCGCCACCTACATACATATATACATATTCTAGAATACCCGATGTGTCGGGCCACCATCTAATATATATATATTTTTTTTTTTTTAGCAGTGCATGTATATATACACACACATACACTGTATATATATTTTCAAGAATATTATTTGAGGCCATGGATCCATTATATGTCAATTTTGCAAGCAGGCAAGAAAATCTCGCCATGCGGATGTCACATGGATGCTTAGATGCGAGAAAGTCACATCCTCGCATTGGAAACGGATTACATACGGATCACTGTTCAGGGAACATTTGTGCGATTCTCGGCCGTGAAATACGTTATGTGTGACGCCAGTCTTAGAATAGTGAAAGCACTATATGGAGCTGTGTCACAATATTGTCTATGAAGAACGTGATGGTTTAAAATGTTTTCTGAAAACCAGTGATTCCAGAAATGAACTCTTGAAGAAGGCACTACTATTCATTGGAAGCCATACTAATGAACATGTATTAAGAAGCTGCTAGAGAGAATGCAAAGAGTGTGTAAAGATGTCATCAAAGTTGAATGGGGGCGCTTTGAAGAATCTAAGGCCCGTGGTGGGTTTTTTATGCTGCCCGCAGGAAGGTCCCCGAAGTCTGCAATGACCAGGCGGCAGCCGCATCCTGCAAGCTGCAGCCCTTTAACTCAAAGTGCACGGCACGCAGCGTTCATCACAGAACGCTGCCTGCCCTGCACATGAATGTCATTGGGGTGGGCGGGCTTAGTGACAGGGTGGGTGGGGTTAGCGCTGAATGCTCTCCCGTCCTCCCATCCAGGAAGAGGAGCTGCTGCCTGCCAGAGAGTCCAGAGCGATCTCTGTGCTGGCAGCTCTGTGTCTGCAGGTGATCTGGTCCCCTCAGCTATGTGCTCACTGTGATCTCTGTGCCCCCCTGCTATGTGCCCCAATATGATCTCTTTGCTCCCCCAACTATAAGCCCCCTGTGATCTCTGTGCCTCCCAGCTATGTCATCTCTGTGCCCCTCCTGTGATCCCTGTCACCCCAGCTAAGTGCCCCCTGTGATTTTTGGGCCCCCAGTGATCTCTGTTCCCCTTGTGATCTCCCTGCCCCTCCAGCTATATGCCCCCTGTGATCTGTGCCCCCAGCTATGTACCCCCTGTGATCAGTTACCCCTGTGATTTCTGTGCCCTCCAGCTATATGCCCCCCCGGTGATCTCTGTGGCCCCAAGCTATATGCCCCCCCTGTGATCTCTGTGCCCCCCAGCTATGTGAATTCCTGTGATCTCTGTGGCTCCCAGTTTAGTGCCCCCTGTGATCTATGTGCCCCCATGTGATCCCTGTGCCCCCTGCAATATTTGTGCTCCCATGTGATCTGTGCCCTCCAGCTGTGCACCCCCAGCTATGTGCCCCTCCACGATCTGTGCCCCCAGCTATGTGCCCTCCTTTGATCTGTGCCCCCCTGTGATTTCTGTGCACTCCAGCTATATGCCCCTCTGTGATTTCTGTTCCCTCCAGCTATATTCCCCTCCGTGATCCCAGCTATGTGCATCTCTGTGATCTGTGGCTTCCAGCTTTGTGCCCCCCTGTGATCCTTGTGCCCCCTGCTATGTACCCCCTGTGATATTTGTGCTCCCATGTGATCTGTGCCCCCTGTGATCTGTCCCCTCCAGCTATGTGCCCCCCCAGCTATGTGTCCTTCTGTGATCTCTGTGCCCCCCAGCTATGTGCCCTCCTTTGATCTTTGTGCCCCCCCTGTGATCTTTGTACCACCCCTGGAAAAGCAGCAACATGATCAGCATCACCTAACATCACAGCTGCACCAAAGAGAAGCAGCTCCAGCCGTCACATTAAGGGTGAGTTACCGTAATTAATTGTTTGACTAAATATACCTGGCTCATTTTCAAGGTGATAATTTTTATGTGGCCCCGGGATGATAGTAGAAATTTCCAAATGGCCCACAGCTGGAAAAAGGTTCCCCATCCCTGATCTAAGGTTTAACATATAGTCTAGTTTATATCACATGTATTCCTTTATGGTTCTGTTGACTTCAGTCCGAATCTACAGTGGGTACATGCCAATACGAACAAATTAAACCATTGAAGGCCAGTACTGTACACACCGTGCATAAATAAATATATATACAGTAGGGAAAAGCAGCATTTGATACACTGTTGATTTTGCACAATTTCCCACGTACATGACTGAGGAGGTCTGTAAATTTTTTTATCGTAGGTATACTTCAACTCTTCAACTGAGAGGCAGAATCTTAAAAAAAAAAATACAGAAAATCATATTGTATGATTTTTACATAATTTGCATTTTATTGTATGAAATAAGTATTTGATACAATAGAAAAACAGAACTTAATATTTAGTACAGAAACCTTTGTTTGCAAATACAGAGGTCAGACGTTTCCTGTAGTTCTTGACTTTTGGCCCACTCTTCCATACAGATCCTTCTCCAGATCTTTCAGGTTTCGGGACTGTCACTAAGCAACATAGAGTTTCAGCTCCTACCAAAGATTTTATATTGTGTTCAGGTCTGGAGACTGGCTAGGCGCCTCCAGGACCTTGAAATGCTTCTTAGTTGCCCTGGCTGTGTGTTTCAGGTCATTGTCATGCTGGAAGACCCAGCGATGACCCTTCTTCAATGCTCTTAATGAGGGAAGGAGGTTGTTGACCAAAATCTCAAGATACAGGACCCCATCCATCCTCTCTTCAATACGGTGCTGTCGTCCTGTCCCCTTTGTAGAAAAGCACTCCCAAAGTATGATGTTTCCACCCCCATGCCTAATAATAGTAATCTATATTTTTTTATAGCACTAACTTATTCCGCAGTGCTTTACAGTTTGCACACATTATCATCGCTGTCCCCTATGGGGCTCACAATCTAAATTCCCTATCAGTATGTCTTTGGAATGTGGGAGGAAACCGGAGTACCCGGAGGAAACCCACGCAAACACGAGAACATACAAACTCCTTGCAGATGTTGTCCAGCGCTGCAAAGCTGCAGTGCTGACCACTGAGCCACCGTGCTGCCATGCCTAATGGTTGGGACATTGTTTTTGGGGTTGTGAACTCATCCTTCTTCCTCCAAATAAGCTGAGTGGAGTTGATACCAAAAAGGTCTATTTTGGCCTCATCTGATTACATGACCTTCTCCTATGTTTCCTCTGGATCATTCAGATGGTCACTGGCAAGCTTTAAACAGGCCTGGATATGTGGTGGGATGAGCAGTGGGACCATGCGTGTCCTGCAGGATTTTAATCCATGATGGCATAGTGTATTACTAACGGCAATGTTTAAGACTGTGGTCCCAGCTCTCTTCAGGTAACTGACCAGGTCCTCCAGTGTAGTTCTGGGCTGATTCTTGACCTTTCTCAGAATCATCCTCACCTCATGAGGCGAGATCTTGCATGGAGCCCCAGACCGAGGATGATTGAAAGTCATCTTGTGTTTCTTCCTTTTTCTAATAATTGTGCCAACAGTTGCTTTCTCACCAAGCTACTTGCCTATTGTCCTGTAGCCCATCCCAGCCTTGTGCAGGTCTACAATTTTGTTCCAGGTGTCCTATGAAAGGTCTTTGGTTTTGGCCATGGTGGAGCGTGTGTGATTGAGTGTGTGGACAGGTGTTTCTTATACAGGTAACTAGTTCAAACAGGTGAAATTAATATAAGTAATAATTGCAGAGTAGGAGGGCCTCTTAAGCCGGCATCACACTGGCATGTTTTACGGACGTATGAGAGGCGCATAAAATATGGATTGCATACGGTACGATTCTCTATGGCCCAGCTCCTATCTGCCGTATTTTACAGATCCGTATTATACGGTCTTGTACGGCCGTAGAAAATAGCAGCATGCTGCGTTTGTCAGCGTATTGCGCAAAAAATACGCCTATGAAAGTCTATGGGGGCGAGAAAATTACGGATTACACAAGGACCATGCGTGCGACTTGCGAGAAATACGCAGCTGTGTTTTCTAGAAAAGCCGGCAATTCAGTGCGGTGTACAGTAAAATCACACTGACAGAATAGAATATATATATATATATATATATATATATATATATATATATATATATATATATATATATAAAATCAGTGGGACACATATATATTTAATTCAGCGCTAGATAGCAGAAAAGCCGGTAATTCAATTGCCGGCTTTTCCTCTCTCCTTAACAAACCCAACAGGATATGAGATATGGTTTACATACAGTAAACCATCTCATATCCATTCTTTTATTACATATTCCTCTTTACTAATGAAAGCCAGTGACTGAGGGCAGATATTAATAGCCGAGAGAGGGACCATGGTTATAGGACCCCCCCTGGCTAAAAACATCTGCCCCCAGCCACCCCAGAAAAGGCACATCTGGAAGATGCGCCTATTCTGGCACTTAGCCTCTCTCTTCCCACTCCCGTGTAGCGGTGGGATATGGGGTAATGAAGGGTTAATGTCACCTTGCTATTGTAAGGTGACATTAAGCCAGGTAATAATGGAGAGATGTCAATTATGACACCTATCCATTATTAATCCAATAGTACAAAATGGTTAATAAATCACACACACATTATTAAAAAGTATTTTAATGAAATAAAGACACATGTTGTTTTAATATTTTATCATACTCTTAATCCACCTGAAGACCCTTGTCACCTGAAATAAAGTTAGACAAAACAAACAACAATATTCCATACCTTCCGTCGTTCAGTCTTGTCCAGCGCTGTAAATCCATCTGAAGGGGTTAAATCATTTTACACCCAGGAGCTCTGCTAATGCAGCTGTGCTCCTGTCTGTAAAACTTGGTGAATGAATGGAGTGCAGGGGAATGTACTGTAGTTACCTCGAGTCGCGGTGATGTGCCCTCTGCTGGATGAACTCATATAAACTCAAGCCTGGGAAAATATTCTGAAAAGTTCCCAGGCTCGAGTTCATGAGTTCATCCAGCAGAGGGCGCATTACTGCGACTCGAGGTAACTACAGTACATTCCCCTGCACTCCATTCATTCACCAAGTTTTACAGACAGGAGCACAGCTGCATTAGCAGAGCTCCTGGGTGTAAAATGATTTAACCCCTTCAGATGGATTTACAGCGTGGGACAAGACTGAACGACGGAAGGTATGGAATATTGTTGTTTGTTTTGTTTAACTTTATTTCAGGTGACAAGGGTCTTCAGGTGGATTAACCCCTTCCCGACCTGTGACGCCACGTAGGCGTCATGAAAGTCGGTGCCAATCTGACCTGTGACGCCTATGTGGCGTCATGGAGGGATCGCGTCCCTGAAGATCGGGTGAAAGGGTTAACTCCAATTTCACCCGATCTGCAGGGACAAGGGGAGTGGTACTTCAGCCCAGGGAGGGTGGCTTCACCCCCCCATGGCTACGATCGCCCTGATTGGCTGTTGAAAGTGAATCAGCCAATCAGAGCGATTTGTAATATTTCACCTATGAAAACTGGTGAAATATTACAATCCAGCCAAGGCCGATGCTGCAATATCATCGGCCATGGCTGGAAACCCTGATCTGCCCCCCCCCCCCCCACACTGATCTCCTCCCCAGTCCTCCATCCGGTGCTCCGCTCCCCTCCGCCCGCCTGTCCGCTCCCCCGTCCTCCTGTTTGCTCCCCCTGTGCTCCGATCCCCCCGTGCTCCGATCCCCCCCCTCATACTTACCGAGGCCTCCCGATGTCCGTTCGTCTGATCCATAGGCGCCGCCATCTTCCAAAATGGCGGGCGCATGCGCAGTGCGCCCGCCGAATCTGCCGGCCAGCAGATTCGTTCCAGGTACATTTTGATCACTGCGATAAAACCTATCACAGTGATCAAAATAAAAAAATAGTAAATGAACCCCCCCTTTATCACCCCCATAGGTAGGGACAATAATAAAATAAAGAAATTATATTTACTTTTATTTTTCCACTAGGGTTAGGGTTAGAACTAGGGTTAGGGTTAGAACTAGGGTTAGGGCTAGGGTTAAGGTTACGGTTAGGGCTAGGGTTAGAATTAGAACTAGGGTTAGGGTTAGAATTAGGCTATGAGCACATGGTGCAGATTTGGCTGCGGATCCGCAGCTGATTGGTAACCAAATCCGCTGTGCCCATGGTGCGGAAAATACCGCGCGGAAACACTGCATTGTATTTTCCGCAGCATGTCAATTCTTTGTGCGGATTCTGCAGCGTTTTACACCTGTTCCTGAATAGAAATCCGCAAGTGAAATACACACAAAAAACACTGGAAATCCACGGTAAATCTGCAGGTAAAACGCAGTGCCTTTTAGCTGCGGATTTTTCAAAAATGGTGCGGAAAAATCTCACACGAATCGGCAACGTGGGCACATAGCCTTAGGGTTAGGGTTGGAATTAGTGCTAGGGTTGGAAATAGGGTTAAGATTAGGCTTGTGGTTAGGGTTATGGTTAGGGGTGTGTTGGGGTTAGGGTTGCTATTAGGGCTAGGGGTGTGCTGGGGTTGGGGTTGTGGTTAGGGGTGTGTTGGGGTTAGGGTTGTGATTGGGTTATGGCTAGAGTTAGGACTAGAGTTAGGGGTGTGTTGGGGTTAGTGTTGGAGTTAGAACTGAGGGGTTTCCACTGTTTAGGCACATCAGGGGTCTCCAAACGCAACATGGCGCCACCATTGATTACAGCCAATCTTGCGTTCAAAAAGTCAAATGGTGCTCCCTCCCTTCCGAGCCCCGACGTGCGCCCAAACAGTGGTTTACACCCACATATGGGGTACCAGCATACTCAGAACAAACTGGGCAACAACTATTGGGGTCCAATTTCTCCTGTTACCCTTGCGAAAATAAAAAATTGCTTGCTAAAACATAATTTCTGAGGAATGAAAAATTATTTTTTATTTTCGCGGCTCTGCATTATAAACTTTTGTGAAGCACTTGGGGGTTCAAAGTGCTCACCACACATCTAGATAAGTTCCTTGGGGGGGCTAGTTTCCAAAATGGGGTCACTTGTGGGGGGTTTCTACTGTTTAGGCACATCAGGGGCTCTGCAAACGCAACGTGATGCCCGCAGACCATTCCATCAAAGTCTGCATTTCAAAACGTCAATACTTCCCTTCCGAGCCCCGACGTGTGCCCAAACAGTGGTTCCCCCCCCACATATGGGGTACCAGCGTACTCAGGACAAACTGGACAACAACTTTTGGGGTCCAATTTCTCCTGTTACTCTTGTGAAAATTAAAAAATAATTTTTCTTTCCTCAAAAATTATTTTTTAGCCTGCAATTTTTTTTCTCACGGCTCTGCATTATAAACTTCTGTGAAGCACTTAGGGGTTTAAAGTGGTCACCGCACATCTAGATTAGTTCCAGGGGAGGTCTAGTTTCCAAAATGGGGTCACATGTGGGGGAGCTCCAATGTTTAGGCATACAGGGGCTCTCCAAACACGACATGGTGTCTGCTAACGATTGGAGCTTATTTTTCATTCAAAAGTCAAATGGTGCTCCTTCCCTTCCGAGCCTTGCCGTGTGCCCAAGCAGTAGTTTACCCCCACATATGAGGTATCGGTGTACTCAGGAGAAATTGCCCAACACATTTTAGGATCCATTTTATCCTGTTGCCCATGTGAAAATGAAAAAATTGAGGCTGACAAAATTTTTGTGAAAAAAGTACGTAAGCTACTTACCGGTAGCGGTGTTTTTCAGGAGCCCATGACAGCACCACGAGAGAGGGGATCCACCCTTCAGGGACAGGAAACCTACAGACATAAAAGGGCGGCACCTCTCTCCCTCATCAGTTGGTTTACAGAGCATGAGAGGATCTCCTAGGTTAGTAGCATATAAACAGTTTTAAAACATGGTACAATTCACCCAGTGAATAAAATTAGGACTTAATGGAAAGAAGGTGTTGACTCACACAAGAAGAGAGGGTAGGGAATATAAGGGTGTTGTCATGGGCTCCTGAAAAACACCGCTACCGGTAAGTAGCTTACGTATTTATTCAGTCGCCATGACAGCACCACAAGAGACTTTCAGAGAAGTAAAAGAGACTAGGGAGGGACAACTGCTTCAAGCACCCTTCTCCCAAACGTAAGATCGGAGGAGCTACCCAAATCTAGTCTATAGTGCTTAAGAAAAGTAGATGGAGAAGACCATGTGGCTGCCTTACAAATGTCTTCAATCGACACCTCTGATCTTTCTGCCCAGGAAGTAGCCATGGCTCGAGTGGAGTGAGCTTTTATACCTTCTGGGATCTGCACACCACCTGCTGAAATTGCCTCCCTGATTCATCTAGCTAATGTGTTTTTGGACACTCTAAGTCCCTTTCTAACTCCCTGGAAGGATACAAATAGGGAATTATCTTTCTTCCAAGTGTTAGTAACCGAAATATATTTAAGAAGACATCTTCTTACATCTAGCGATTGGAATTTTCGCTCTTTATCATTAGTGGGGCTAGAACAGAACGAAGGTAGAACCACTTCCTGTAATCTGTGAAATTTTGAAGCTACTTTTGGAAGGTAAAGAGGATCAGGTTTCAAGATAACTCTATCTTCTCTATACTGCATATATGGAGGCTGTCTAGATAGGGCTTGTAGATCGCTAACCCTTCTCGCGGATGTGAGCGTGACTAAAAGGGCCGTTTTAAAAGATAGGATCTTAATCAGGACAGTGTCAATAGGTTCAAATGGCGCTTCCATCAGAGCTGCTAGTACAAAATTTAGGTCCCATGGAACCAATTTCTGCCTAATAACTGGCCTGGACCTAGTTGCAGCCTTGAAGAACCTAGATATCCAGTGATTGTTGGCTAACTTACTATTGTACAGCGCCCCCAGAGCTGACACTTGAACTCTGAGAGTGCTTGTGGCTAAACCCATCTCTAAAAATTTAAAAATTTTATTAATACAGAATTTTTGGCCAATATGTGCCCCTGAGACCTCAAAAAATTTCTTCCAAATTCTGACATAAATGTTTGTCGTAGACATCTTTCTACTCTTTAATAAAGTATTTACTAGCTCTCGAGAAAAACCCTTCGCTCTTAGTAATGACCTCTCAAATTCCACGCCGCTAGATGTAAATTGGCGACTCGTGGATGGAGAATTGGGCCCTGGGAGAGGAGATTTGGTATCTCTGGAAGAATCCAAGGCTGGGAAATGGACATCTTCCTCAGCCATGGAAACCATGACCTTCTGGGCCAGAATGGGGCTACCATGATTACCCAGGACCTGTCCTCCCGTATCTTTCTCAGAACTATCGGGATTAAGTTTAGAGGGGGAAAGGCATAAGCGAGATTCAAGTGCCATGAAATTAAGAGAGCGTCCACTGCATATGGGTTTTCCCTGGGGTTTAAGGAGCAGAATCGATGTAGCTTTCTGTTTTCTTTGCTTGCAAAAAGGTCTATATCTGGGCATCCCCATAATTGTACAATCTGATTGAAGATGGTCTGATTCAATGTCCAATCTCCCTGTCTGAGTTTGTTGCGGCTTAGATAGTCAGCTATGACATTGAGCTTTCCTTTTATATGAAGAGCCGTAAGAGATAGTAGATGTTTTTCGGCCATCTGAAAAATACGATCCGCAACATCCATTAATGAACCTGACTGAGTACCTCCTTGATGGTTAATATAGGCTACGGTCACCTGGTTGTCTGAAAAAAATCTGACATGTCTACCCTGTAGGGGTATAAGAAAATTTTTAAAGCGCGTTCTACCGCTAATAATTCTTTTAAGTTGGACGATGAATTTTGTTCAGATTGAGACCATAGTCCCTGGACCCAACTATCCTCCATGTGCGCTCCCCATCCCCTGGGACTAGCATCTGTAGTCACTATTCGGGACACAACGTTTGTCCAGGGAACACCTCTACGTAAATTTGGTATATGTGTCCACCAATGTAAAGATTGTATAGAATCCGTGGATAGTGAAAAAATACTGTCAAGGTGACCTGACAAGTGACGGGTGTTACGTAATACGTCCCACTGTAGTGTTCTGGTGTGATATTGAGCCCAGAGGAACGCCGGGATACACGATGTGAGTGATCCTAACAGTGACATTGCCTTTCTTATAGAGACAGATGTTTTTTTAATTACTTTAGTTACTAATTGTTGGATTCTATCCACTTTTGCATCTGGAAGGTGGCATTCCTGCCTACTAGAATTTATGAGAAGACCCAAAAACTCTTGTACTTTAGAGGGTTGTAAACGGGATTTTTTTTTTTAATTAATGATCCAACCCAATTCCTGCAACATTGAAGTCACCTTTCCTAACTGGTCAGTGCAGTGTGATTCCGAATGTCCCACGATTAATAAGTCATCTAAATAGGGAACTATTAAGATGTCCTGTTCGTGAAGGTGCGCCATGACTTCTACCATTATTTTAGTGAATACACGGGGTGCAATTGTGACACCAAAGGGAAGTGCTCGGTATTGGAAGTGCTCTATTGTGCCATTAATTGAAACTGCCACTCTAAGGAATTGTTGATGGTCTGCGTGTATCGGGACTTTCAAATCTAAAACAACCATGAAGCAATTGTTAAACATAAGCTTTATTGCCGTCTTTACAGACTCCATCTTGAAGGAAGGAACCAGGAGAAATTTATTTAGGCCTTTTAAATTAATGATGGTACGGAAGGACCCATCAGGTTTTTTTAATCAGGAAGAGGGGGGAATAAAACCCCTTACCTCTCTGTATTGTGGGCACATTAATCAGCACTCCTTTTTGCTGAAGTTCCTGGACTTCCGATTCCAGTGCTAATTGTTCTGCAGAGGAAAAACGGACAGGTGTTAGACAAAATTTATCTTGAGGAAATCTTTGGAACGCGAACCTTAGACCAGTTGCAATAATACTGAGGACCCATGGGCTATTGGAAATCTTCAACCAGGCCGGGTAGAAGGCTGAAAGTCTTCCCCCCCACCTGGTCCAGCAGTCATTGAGGCTTTTTATAGTCCCGAGAGGTGTTAAACATATAACCGCTACCTCTTTTCCTGTTACTGTCATATCTGGATCTTTCTCTGCTTGATCTTTTGCGGTTGAATCATCTTTTATTGTATTCTCGTCTGTATGAGGGTCTTCCTAGAAAGGGAAATCGTTTTTTATTATCACCTACTTTTTCTAACAGCTCATCCAGCACTGGTCCAAACAAGTGCACCCCCTCACAGTGAATGCCACACAATTTTGATCTGATTGGAAAACTCCTGGCCAACAATTTATCCATAAAGCCCTGCGGGCCGCATTGCACAGGGCTGAAGATCTGGCTGACAATTTCACCGAATCTGCCGAAGCGTCTGAAAGAAAAGCTGCTGCTTCTTGAATTATAGGAAGGGAGGCTAAGATCTCATTTCTAGGAACTTTATTTTTAAGTTGATCTTCCAGGCGGTCAAGCCACACCATTAGTGACCGTGCTGTACAAGTAGCCGCGATTGCTGGTCTCAGAGATCCCGCCGCCGTTTCCCAGGAACCCTTAGGAAAAACGTCCGCCTTTCTGTCTAACGGGTCTTTTAGATTGCCTAGATCCTCAAACGGTAGCGAGGTCTTTTTACACGCTTTTGCTACTGCCGCGTCTAGCTTCGGGGCCTTATCCCATGAGGATGACGCTTCTTCCTCGAATGGATACCTCCTCTTAAATGCCGGTGGAAGTGATCCTTTCCGGTTTCTCCCTTGTACCGTATATACTCGAGTATAAGCCGAGATTTTCGGCCCAAATTTTTGGGCTGAATGTGCCCCTCTCGGCTTATACTCGAGTCATGGTCTGCGGCAGGGTCGGCGGGTGAGGGGGAGAGGGCGCTGAGGCATACTTACCTAGTCCCGGCGATCCTGACGCTCCCCCTGCCCATCACACTGTCTTCGGGTGCCGCAGCTCTTCCCCTGTACAGCGGTCACGTGGGACCGCTCATTAGAGAAATGAATATTCATTTCTCTAATCAGCGGTGCCGGTGACCGCTGATAGAGGAAGAGGCTGCGGCACCCGGAGACCAGCTGTCCGGGGGAAGGAGCGGGACGCCGGGAGCAGGTAAGTATCGCATATTTACCTGTCCACGATCCACACGCCGGGCGCCGCTCCGTCTTCCCGGCGTCTCTCCGCACTGACTGTTCAGGTCAGAGGGCGCGATGACGCATATAGTGTGCGCGGCGCCCTCTGCCTGATCAGTCAGTGCAGAGAGACGCCGGGACCGGACGCTGGGGAGCTGCAAGCAAGAAAGGTGAGTATGTGTTTTGTTTTTTTTATTGCAGCAGCAGCAGCGTTCTATATGGTACAGATTTATGTGGAGCATCTATGGGGCCAAACTGAACGCTGCAGAGCATTCCATATGGGGCAGCTTTATAATGAGCATCTATGGGGCCAAACTGAACGCTGCAGAGCATTCCATATGGGGCAGCTTTATAATGAGCATCTATGGGGCCAAACTGAACGGTGCAGAGCATAAAAAATGGTTTTGTAAATTTCGTTGTAAAAATGAGAAATCGCTGGTCAAATTTTAACCCTTATAACTTCCTAGTAAAAAAAAAATTTGTTTCCAAAATTGTGCTGATGTAAAGTGGACATGTGGGAAATGTTATTTATTAACTATTTTGTGTCACATAACTCTCTCGTTTAACAGAATAAAAATTCAAAATTTGAAAATTGCGAAATTTTCAAAATTTTCGCCAAATTTCCATTTTTTTACAAATAAACGCAAAAATTATCGCCCTAAATTTACCACTAACATGAAGCCCAATATGTCACGAAAAAAAAATCTCAGAACCGCTAGGATCCGTTGAAGCGTTCCTGAGTGATTACCTCATAAAGGGACATTGGTCAGAATTGCAAAAAACGGCCAGGTCATTAAGGTCAAAATAGGCTGGGTCATGAAGGGGTTAAGAGTATAATAAAATATTTAAACAACATGTGTCTTTATTTCATTAAAATACTTTTGAATAATGTGTGTTTTATTAACCATTTCATACTATTGGATTAGTAATGGATAGGTGTCATAATTGACGACTCTCCATTATTAACCTGGCTTAATGTCACCTTACAATAGCAAGGTGACATTAACCCTTCATTACCCCATATGCCACCGCTACACGGGAGTGGGAAGAGAGAGGCTAAGTGCCAGAATAGGCGCATCTTCCAGATGTGCCTTTTCTGGGGTGGCTGGGGGCAGATGTTTTTAGCCAGGGGGGGTCCTGTAACCATGGTCCCTCTCTCGGCTATTAATATCTGCCCTCAGTCACTAGCTTTCCCACTCTGGCGGAGAAAATTACGCGGGAGCCCATGCCAGTTTTTTCTGCGATTTAACCCTTTAATTTAATAGCTAGAGCCCCCAAATTTGACACCAAGACACTTCTTACATTAGTAAAGAGGAATATACAATAAAAGAAGGGATATGAGATGGTTTACTATATGTAAACCATGTCTCATATCATGTCGGGTTTGTGAAGGAGATAGGAAAAGCCGGCAATTGAATTACCGGATCTTCTGCTATCTAGCACTGAATTAAATATAAATACAGTACATATATATATATATATATATATATATATATATATACACACCATATATATATATATATATATATATATATATATATATATATATATATATATATATATATATATATACACACCATATATATATACGGATATATATATCTGTATATATGTTTTAACGAATATTTGAGCCCATGGATCCATTGTATGTCGGTTTTGCAAGCCTGCGAGAAAATATCGCAGTACGGATGCCATACGGATTACATACGGAGGATGACATGCGCAAAATATGCTGCCACACCCTGCCTACGGATGACAAACGGATCACTATTTTGGGAACATTTCTGCGTATTACAGCCGTAAAAAACAGACCGTATTTTCATACGCCTAGTGTGACGCCGGCCTTAAAGAAATACCAACAGGTCTGTGAGAGCCAGAATTCTTGCTGGTTGGTAGATGAGCAAATACTTATTTTATACAATAAAATGCAATTTAATTATTTAAAAATCATATAATGCGATTCTTTTTTTTTGTTTATTTTTTTCTTTAAGATTCTGTCTCTCAAAGTTGAAGTGTATCAAATACTTAAGATTCCCCACTGTATAATATATATATCTTATTATATGTACACACACAAATCCATGTTTTGTCCTCCTAAAACTGGCTATTAAATGATTGTTAAACATACTGTTAAAACTAAATTTGTCTGTCTCAAAAGTTCTCCCATCTGACAGCAGAAAAAATGTTGCATTCAGAGACAGCTTTCAGTGATTTGACTCAGTATTTTATGTAAGATTTGTGAGCCCTGCTTCAACTGCCCACACAGAATGTTTGACAGCTCTCTACATAAACCAACTTGTACAAAAAAGCTGTCAATCACTCCATAAGCCTGAGGTTCTTTCTCAGGGTCTACTTTCCGGCGAAGTCTGGGAACTATAGTTGTACTTAAACACAAAGCAAGTAACCCTGACATCAAAGTACTAGTTGTAAAGCCTAGTTGCTGTTAACACCACTTGTTTCCACAGACAACACAACGTCACTACTTACTACCGAGAAATCCTAAAATAGTTGCCCAGCAACACTGGTGAGACGCAATCCATAAACTGTTGAACTAATGACAAAATAGCAGCATATGAGAACGATTTTCTAAGACTGGGTTTGCATGCATAAAAGATGGCTGCTGAGCAACACTGCACATTTTTTATCATAACTTGTCATGATTCTTTAGTACACATATAGGCTATATCTGGTGAAATGTGTCAGTAAACAGTAAAAAAAATAATTCATTATTAAACCTCAAATTTGTAGTTTAAATTATGATATATATACACTAGCTATTGAACCCGTTCTACGCCCGGGTGGCGAGCATTTATATTGGTATATGGCCTCCATCCTGGTATGTGCTGCTCCATCCTGCGCTCCCATCCTGTCATGTGCTGCTCCATCCTGTCATGTGCTGCTCTATCTTGCATCCCCATCCTGTCATGTGCTCCCGTCCTGCGCCCCCATCCTGTCATGTGCTGCTCCATCCTGCATCCCCATCCTGTCATGTGCTCCCGTCCTGCGCCCCCATTCTGTCATATGCTGCTCCATCCTACACCCCCATCCTGTCATGTGTGTGCCCCCTTCCTGTCATGTGCTGCTCCCATCCTGCGCCCCATCCTGTCATGTGCTCCCATCCTGCACCCCCATCCTGTCATGTGCTGCTCCCATCGTGTGCAATCATTCTGTCATGTGCTGCTCGCATCCTGCGCCCCCATCCTGTCATGTGCTGCTCCCATCGTGTGCAATCATTCTGTCATGTGCTGCTCGCATCCTGTGCCCCAATTCTGTCATGTGCTGCTCCCATCCTGTGTCCCCATTCTGTTGTAATGTGCTGCACCCATTCTGCCTGTTCCTGTTTCCATTCTGCCATATGTTGCTCCCATCTTTCTCTCTCCGGCTCTACTGCCCGAGTGCGGCTGTGCTCAGTGCGGGCGGCTGTGCTCAGTGGGGGCAGCTGTGCTCAGTGCGGGCGGCTGTGCTCAGTGCGGGCGGCTGTGGTGAGTGCGGGCAGCTATGCGTGGCTGTGCTGAGTGCGGGCGGCTGTGCTGAGTGCGGGCGGCTGTGCTGAGTGCGGGCGGCTGTGCTGAGTGCGGGCGGCTGTGCTGAGTGCGGGCGGCTGTGCTGAGTGCGGGCGGCTGTGCTGAGTGCGGGCGGCTGTGCTGAGTGCGGGCGGCGGTGGTGAGTGCGGGCGGCGGTGGTGAGTGTGGGCGGCTGTGCGTGGCGGTGGTGAGTGCGGGCGGCTGTGCGTGGCGGTGGTGAGTGCGGGCGGCCGTGCGTGGCGGTGGGGAGTGCGGGCGGCTGTGCGTGGCGGTGGTGACTGCGGGCGGCTGTGCGCGGCGGTGGTGAGTGCGGGCGGCTGTGCGCGGCGGTGGTGAGTGCGGGCGGCTGTGCGCGGCGGTGGTGAGTGCGGGCGGCTGTGCGTGGCGGTGGTGAGTGCGGGCGGCTGTGCGTGGCGGTGGTGAGTGCGGGCGGCTGTGCGTGGCTGTGGTGACTGCGGGCGGCTGTGCGTGGCGGTGGTGAGTGCGGGCGGCTGTGCGTGGTGGTGCTGAGAGTGCGGGCGGCTGTGCTGGGGGCCTGAGCAGGTGGGGACACCGGCGCGCTGTGGGGGTCAGGTGCCGGAGTCGCCGCTAGCTCAGGCCCCCGGCACTTGCTATATTTACCTGTCCCCCCGTTCCACTGCTGCGCGCGGCTCCATCTTCCGGGTCCTGTCCTCTGGCTGTGACTGTTCAGTCAGAGGGCGGCGCGCATTAAGCGCGTCATCGCGCCCTCTGACCTGAAGGTCACAGGCGTCCGCGCTTTCCGGCGCCATTTTCTTGAAGTATTACATGGGAAGAAGCCTTGGATTTCTCCAAAGACATTGGTTTGAATCTTTTGTTTTTTCGGACAATAATGGCTTCTTACCAATAGATCGGATAAGTTCTTAGACCTTTTAGCCGTAATTAAAGGTTTAGGAGAAAGTGTTCTTCTCAAAATAGGATCAACCAACAAAACGTTCCATCGATCATGTATAATTTTGACGAACTGTTTCCACTGATTGTTGTATGGTGTAATCAATCTCACATCCGTATTTTCTGATTTCATCCTTCTTCCTCTATTTTGGTACAGCAATTGGTTTCTGTTTGAATTTAGCGCTCTATTATAGGCATATCTAATGGGCCTATGTCCATATCCTCTTTCCCGGAATCTGGAATACAGATCTTTAGCTTGTTCTTGAAATGCTTGTTCATTAGAGCAGATTCTTTTAGCTCTTAAGTATTGGCTGACAGGGATAGACTTAATTGTAGATGGCAAATGGGAGGAGCTAGCATGCAATATGGAGTTGGTAGCCGTCGGTTTTCTGAAGATAGTTGTAGATATGGATCCATTAGGATCTACTGAGATGTCAATATCCAGAAAGGTGACCCTACGCCCATATGTATATGTTAAATTAATATTCATATCATTGTTGTTCAATTGTGTCATTAGACCATTGAGTTCATCAACAGTGCCCTCCCATACAAAGATAATGTCGTCTATATATCTTAGCCAATTGTGTATCTTTTCAATACCGGGAATTGAAGAGCATTGGAATAAATCCCGTTCCCATAATCCTAGGAAAAGGTTGGCATATGAGGGGGCACAAGCCGCCCCCATAGCCGTCCCTTGTACTTGAAGGAAAATTTGATCTTTAAATGTAAAACAGTTATGAGTGAGTACAAACTCCAGAAGGGTAAGTAAAAGTTTGACCAATGAACCATCCAAGTTGCTATTATTTAAATACCAACTAACTGCTGCTAAACCCTGAGTATGCTTTATGGAAGTATATAACGCTTCAACATCTGCCGTCACAAGTATCATATCCTTCTCTATATGAAGTTGATCTAATCCCCTAAGGGCCGCTGTTGTATCTAGTATATGTGACGGCAGAGTTGTAACCAGAGGCTTCAAATAATAGTCAATTACCTGGCATATAATTTCATTTAAGCCCTCCTTACCGGATACAATGGGGCGCCCTGGAGGGTCTTTCGGGTTTTTGTGCAGTTTAGGGAGTAAGTAAAAAGTTGGTAGTTTTGGTTTAAGTTTCTCAATTGTTTCAAGAAATTTTTTTGGAATAGTTCCTTCTGTATAAGCTTCCATAAGTATGTTAACCAACTCACTTTGGTACTGTTGGAGAGGAGTAAATGATAATCTCTTATAACATCTATCATCTAGGAGGAGTTTAAAGGCCTGCTTTTCATATAGTTCGTTCGGCCAAATCACCAGATTACCCCCCTTATCCGCCATTTTGAAGGTAACATCTTTCCATCCCTGTAACTCCTGAATAATCTCCCTATCTCTAGTATCAGATGTTTTAAAATAATGTCTGCGGCTGATGTCCTCTATGTCCTTAGTGACCAATTTCACGAAGACCTCTACGGCAGAACATGTATTAATATTGGGAAATTTTTTGCATTTGTCAAAGAAAAAAGAGGGGAAACTGCTCACCGTCTCAGTCGAGTTATTTTCCTCCGCCAATGATTCCAAGATGGCTAATGCCTCCATTTCCTCATCTTTATTAAGGGTTAACCCCATATGTGATTTCTCATGGAATCTCTTTAAGATCAATTTCCTGGCAAATAAATGGATGTCCTTCACTGTTGTGAAGGGGTCTAGATGTTGTGGAGGAGAAAAAGTTAGACCCTTATCAAGTAAGGACATTTGTTCAGATGATAATGTATGAGAAGACAAGTTGATTACCTTAGGATGATCCTTTCTTTTATTGTTAGATCCCATTCCTTTTTTCCATTTTTCTTTTTTTTTTTTTTTGAAGAGGCTATCAATGGAAAAAAGGAATGGGATCTAACAATAAAAGAAAGGATCATCCTAAGGTAATCAACTTGTCTTCTCATACATTATCATCTGAACAAATGTCCTTACTTGATAAGGGTCTAACTTTTTCTCCTCCACAACATCTAGACCCCTTCACAACAGTGAAGGACATCCATTTATTTGCCAGGAAATTGATCTTAAAGAGATTCCATGAGAAATCACATATGGGGTTAACCCTTAATAAAGATGAGGAAATGGAGGCATTAGCCATCTTGGAATCATTGGCGGAGGAAAATAACTCGACTGAGACTGTGAGCAGTTTCCCCTCTTTTTTCTTTGACAAATCCAAAAAATTTCCCAATATTAATACATGTTCTGCCGTAGAGGTCTTCGTGAAATTGGTCACTAAGGACATAGAGGACATCAGCCGCAGACATTATTTTAAAACATCTGATACTAGAGATAGGGTGTTATGACCCCAATGGCGAGGATCTCAGAGGAACGTGGAAGTCTGCAGAATACAAAAATCCAGCTCATAGGGCAGTGGTAACTGGGTTGACCATATATCTACTCCTAACGCCAACACTAGAAGTAGCCGGGGATCATTCCTACGTTGATTCTAGATGACACGCGCCAGCCGGAGAATCTAGCTACCCCTAGTAGAGGAAAACAAAGACCTTTCTTGCCTCCAGAGAAGGGGACCCCAAAGCTGGATAGAAGCCCCCCACAAATAATGACGGTGAGGTAAGAGGAAATGACAAACACAGAAATGAATCAGGTTTAGCACAGAGAGGCCCGCTTACTGATAGCAGAATAAAGAAAGGTAACTTATATGGTCAACAAAAACCCTATCAAAATCCACACTGGAAATTCAAGAACCCCCGAACCGTCTAACGGTCCGGGGGGAGAACACCAGCCCCCTAGAGCTTCCAGCAAAGGTCAGGATATAGATTTGGAACAAGCTGGACAAAAATACAAAACCAAAACAAATAGCAAAAAGCAAAAGGCAGACTTAGCTGATATAACTGGAACCAGGATCAGTAGACAAGAGCACAGCAGACTAGCTCTGATAACTACGTTGCCAGGCATAGAACTGAAGGTCCAGGGAGCTTATATAGCAACACCCCTAACTAACGACCCAGGTGCGGATAAAAGGAATGACAGAAAAACCAGAGTCAAAAAACTAGTAACCACTAGAGGGAGCAAAAAGCAAATTCACAACAGTACCCCCCCCTTAGTGAGGGGTCACCGAACCCTCACCACGACCACCAGGGCGATCAGGATGAGCGGCATGAAAGGCACGAACTAAATCGGCCGCATGAACATCAGAGGCGACCACCCAGGAATTATCCTCCTGACCATAGCCCTTCCACTTGACCAGGTACTGAAGCCTCCGCCTGGAGAGGCGAGAATCCAAGATCTTCTCCACCACGTACTCCAACTCGCCCTCAACCAACACCGGAGCAGGAGGCTCAGCAGAAGGAACTACAGGCACAATGTACCGCCGCAACAAGGACCTATGAAATACATTGTGAATAGCAAACGACACAGGAAGATCCAGACGAAAAGATACAGGATTAAGGATTTCCAATATCTTGTAAGGCCCAATAAAACGAGGTTTAAATTTGGGAGAGGAGACCTTCATAGGAACAAAGCGGGAAGAAAGCCATACCAAATCCCCAACGCGTAGTCGGGGACCCACACCGCGGCGGCGGTTGGCAAAGCGCTGAGCCTTCTCCTGTGACAACTTCAAGTTGTCCACCACATGATTCCAGATCTGCTGCAACCTATCCACCACAGAATCCACCCCAGGACAGTCAGAAGGCTCCACATGACCCGAAGAAAAGCGAGGATGGAAACCAGAGTTGCAGAAAAAAGGCGAAACCAAGGTGGCGGAACTAGCCCGATTATTAAGGGCAAACTCAGCCAACGGCAAGAATGTCACCCAATCGTCCTGATCAGCAGAGACAAAACACCTCAAATAAGCCTCCAAAGTCTGATTGGTTCGCTCCGTCTGTCCATTAGTCTGAGGATGGAAAGCAGACGAAAACGACAAATCAATGCCCATCCTACTACAAAAGGATCGCCAGAACCTGGAAACGAACTGGGATCCTCTGTCTGACACAATATTCTCAGGGATGCCGTGCAAACGAACCACGTTCTGGAAAAACACAGGAACCAGATCGGAAGAGGAAGGCAGCTTAGGCAAAGGAACCAAATGGACCATCTTGGAGAAGCGATCACATATCACCCAGATAACGGACATGCCCTGAGATAGCGGAAGATCAGAAATGAAATCCATGGAGATATGTGTCCAAGGTCTCTTCGGGACAGGCAAGGGCAAGAGCAAACCGCTGGCACGAGAACAGCAAGGCTTAGCTCGAGCACAAGTCCCACAGGACTGCACAAATGACCGCACATCCCTTGACAAGGAAGGCCACCAAAAGGACCTGGCCACCAGATCTCTGGTGCCAAAAATTCCCGGGTGACCTGCCAACACCGAGGAATGAACCTCGGAAATGACTCTGCTGGTCCACTTATCCGGGACAAACAGTCTGTCAGGTGGACAAGACTCAGGCCTATCAGCCTGAAATCTCTGCAACACACGTCGCAGATCCGGAGAAATAGCTGACAAGATAACTCCATCTTTAAGAATACCAACAGGATCAGCGACTCCAGGAGCATCAGGCACAAAGCTCCTAGAAAGAGCATCGGCCTTCACATTCTTTGAACCTGGTAAATACGAGACAACAAAATCAAAGCGGGAGAAAAACAATGACCAGCGGGCCTGTCTCGGATTAAGGCGTTTAGCAGACTCGAGATACATCAGATTTTTGTGATCAGTCAAGACCACCACACGATGCTTAGCACCCTCGAGCCAATGACGCCACTCCTCAAATGCCCATTTCATGGCCAACAACTCCCGATTGCCCACATCATAATTTCGCTCGGCAGGCGAAAACTTCCTAGAGAAAAAGGCACAAGGTTTCATAACAGAGCAACCAGGGCCTCTCTGCGACAAAACGGCCCCTGCCCCAATCTCCGAAGCATCCACCTCAACCTGAAAGGGAAGTGAGACGTCAGGCTGGCACAAAACAGGCGCCGAAGTAAACCGGCGTTTCAACTCCTGGAAAGCCTCCACGGCAGCAGGAGCCCAGTTAGCTACATCGGAGCCCTTCTTGGTCATATCCGTCAAAGGTTTCACAATGCTAGAAAAATTAGCAATAAAACGACGGTAGAAGTTAGCGAAGCCCAAGAACTTCTGAAGACTCTTAACTGACGAGGGCTGAGTCCAATCAAGAATAGCTCGGACCTTGACTGGGTCCATCTCCACAGCAGAAGGGGAAAAAATGAACCCCAAAAAGGGAACCTTCTGTACACCAAAGAGACACTTTGAGCCCTTGACAAACAAAGAATTTTCACGCAAAATTTTAAAGACCAACCTGACCTGCTCCACATGCGAATCCCAATTATCAGAAAAAACCAAAATATCATCCAGATAAAAAAATCAAAAATTTATCCAGATACTTCCGGAAAATGTCATGCATAAAGGACTGAAAAACTGAAGGCGCATTGGAGAGCCCAAAAGGCATCACCAAGTACTCAAAATGACCTTCGGGCGTATTGAATGCGGTTTTCCATTCATCACCTTGCTTAATGCGCACAAGGTTGTACGCACCACGAAGGTCTATCTTGGTGAACCACTTGGCACCCTTAATCCGGGCAAACAAGTCAGACAACAGCGGTAAAGGATACTGAAATTTGACAGTGATCTTATTTAAAAGCCGATAATCAATACAAGGTCTCAAAGATCCGTCCTTTTTTGCCACAAAAAAGAATCCCGCACCAAGAGGGGAAGAAGACGGACGAATATGTCCTTTCTCCAGAGACTCCTTGATATATGAACGCATAGCGGTATGTTCAGGTACCGACAGATTAAACAGTCTTCCCTTAGGAAACTTACTGCCTGGGATCAAATCTATAGCACAGTCACAGTCCCTATGAGGAGGCAGTGCACTGGACTCAGACTCACTGAAGACATCCTGATAATCAGACAAATACTCCGGAACTTCCGAAGGCGTAGAAGAAGCAATAGACACAGGCAGGGAATCCCCATGAATACCACGACAGCCCCAACTTGAGACTGACATAGCCTTCCAGTCCAGGACTGGATTATGGGTCTGTAACCATGGCAGCCCTAAAACAACCAAATCATGCAT
Source organism: Ranitomeya variabilis (assembly GCF_051348905.1). Classification (NCBI taxonomy): domain Eukaryota; kingdom Metazoa; phylum Chordata; class Amphibia; order Anura; family Dendrobatidae; genus Ranitomeya; species Ranitomeya variabilis. The sequence goes on from NC_135234.1 coordinate 219,843,330, forward strand.
TTTATGTAAAACCAGGAAACGTATCACCTCGCGGTGTTCAGGAGTCATGCACATGGTAACCTGTGTCCAATACTGCGGTTTATTTGCTGCCAATGGTGTAGCATCAATACCCCTAAGAGGAATAGGATTTTCTAATGGTTCAAGAGTAAAACCACAGCGCTTAGCAAATGAGAGATCCATGAGACTCAGGGCAGCACCTGAATCTACAAACGCCATGACAGGATAAGATGACAGTGAGCAAATCAAAGTTACAGACAGAATAAATTTAGGTTGCAAATTACCAACGGTGACAGGACTAACAACCTTAGCTATACGTTTAGAGCATGCTGAGATAACATGTGTAGAATCACCACAGTAGTAGCACAAGCCATTCCGGCGTCTATGAATTTTCCGCTCATTTCTAGTCAGGATTCTATCACATTGCATTAAATCAGGTGTCTGTTCAGACAACACCATGAGGGAATTTGCGGTTTTTCTATCACATTGCACCGAATTAGGTGTCTGTTCAGACAACACCATGAGGGAATTTGCGGTTTTGCGCTCCCGCAACCGCCGGTCAATTTGAATAGCCAGTGCCATAGTATCATTCAGACCTGTGGGAATGGGAAAACCCACCATAACATTCTTAATGGCTTCAGAAAGGCCATTTCTAAAATTAGCGGCCAGTGCACACTCGTTCCAATGTGTCAGCACGGACCATTTCCGAAATTTTTGGCAATACACTTCAGCCTTGTCCTGCCCCTGAGACATAGCCAGCAAGGCCTTTTCTGCCTGAATCTCAAGATTGGGTTCCTCATAAAGTAAACCGAGCGCCAGAAAAAACGCATCAAGATCAGCCAATGCCGGATCTCCTGGCGCCAGCGAAAAAGCCCAATCCTGAGGGTCGCCCCGTAAGAACGAAATAACAATTTTTACTTGCTGAGCAGAATCTCCAGATGAACAGGGTCTCAGGGACAAAAACAATTTACAATTATTCACGAAATTCCTAAACTTAAACCTGTCTCCGGAAAACAGTTCAGGAATCGGTATTTTAGGTTCTGACCTAGGATTTCTAATAACATAGTCTTGTATGCCCTGCACACGAGTAGCCAGCTGGTCCACACTTGTAATCAAGGTCTGGACATTCATGTCTGCAGCAAGCATAGCCACTCTGAGGTAAAGGGGAAGAAGAAAAAAAAAAAACTCAGAATCTTCTTTCTTATAATCCCTCTTCTGCAATGCATTAAACATTTAATACTGGCCTGGCAAACTGTTATGACCCCAATGGCGAGGATCTCAGAGGAACGTGGAAGTCTGCAGAATACAAAAATCCAGCTCATAGGGCAGTGGTAACTGGGTTGACCATATATCTACTCCTAACGCCAACACTAGAAGTAGCCGGGGATCATTCCTACGTTGATTCTAGATGACACGCGCCAGCCGGAGAATCTAGCTACCCCTAGTAGAGGAAAACAAAGACCTTTCTTGCCTCCAGAGAAGGGGACCCCAAAGCTGGATAGAAGCCCCCCACAAATAATGACGGTGAGGTAAGAGGAAATGACAAACACAGAAATGAATCAGGTTTAGCACAGAGAGGCCCGCTTACTGATAGCAGAATAAAGAAAGGTAACTTATATGGTCAACAAAAACCCTATCAAAATCCACACTGGAAATTCAAGAACCCCCGAACCGTCTAACGGTCCGGGGGGAGAACACCAGCCCCCTAGAGCTTCCAGCAAAGGTCAGGATATAGATTTGGAACAAGCTGGACAAAAATACAAAACCAAAACAAATAGCAAAAAGCAAAAGGCAGACTTAGCTGATATAACTGGAACCAGGATCAGTAGACAAGAGCACAGCAGACTAGCTCTGATAACTACGTTGCCAGGCATAGAACTGAAGGTCCAGGGAGCTTATATAGCAACACCCCTAACTAACGACCCAGGTGCGGATAAAAGGAATGACAGAAAAACCAGAGTCAAAAAACTAGTAACCACTAGAGGGAGCAAAAAGCAAATTCACAACATAGGGAGATTATTCAGGAGTTACAGGGATGGAAAGATGTTACCTTCAAAATGGCGGATAAGGGGGGTAATCTGGTGATTTGGCCGAACGAACAATATGAAAAGCAGGCCTTTAAACTCCTCCTAGATGATAGATGTTATAAGAGATTATCATTTACTCCTCTCTAACAGTACCAAAGTGAGTTGGTTAACATACTTATGGAAGCTTATACAGAAGGAACTATTCCAAAAAAATTTCTTGAAACAATTGAGAAACTTAAACCAAAACTACCAACTTTTTACTTACTCCCTAAACTGCACAAAAACCCGAAAGACCCTCCAGGGCGCCCCATTGTATCCGGTAAGGAGGGCTTAAATGAAATTATATGCCAGGTAATTGACTATTATTTGAAGCCTCTGGTTACAACTCTGCCGTCACATATACTAGATACAACAGCGGCCCTTAGGGGATTAGATCAACTTCATATAGAGAAGGATATGATACTTGTGACGGCAGATGTTGAAGCGTTATATACTTCCATAAAGCATACTCAGGGTTTAGCAGCAGTTAGTTGGTATTTAAATAATAGCAACTTGGATGGTTCATTGGTCAAACTTTTACTTACCCTTCTGGAGTTTGTGCTCACTCATAACTGTTTTACATTTAAAGATCAAATTTTCCTTCAAGTACAAGGGACGGCTATGGGGGCGGCTTGTGCCCCCTCATATGCCAACCTTTTCCTAGGATTATGGGAACGGGATTTATTCCAATGCTCTTCAATTCCCGGTATTGAAAAGATACACAATTGGCTAAGATATATAGACGACATTATCTTTGTATGGGAGGGCACTGTTGATGAACTCAATGGTCTAATCAAATAAAGAGAAAAAGAACCCATGCAATGAAACATGCACACCTGCTACAATTTTATGGAAAATATAAAGAACAATTAAATTGTTCTTTATATTTTCCATAAAATTGTAGCAGGTGTGCATGTTTCATTGCATGGGTTCTTTTTCTCTTTATTTGATTCTAATTGCTTCTCCCATGCTTAATGTAGCACCCTGCTGTTTCATTATTGAATTCTTTATATTGTAAGTGGTGCACCCGCCATTATTATTTTTATTCTCAATGGTCTAATGACACAATTGAACAACAATGATATGAATATTAATTTAACATATACATATGGGCGTAGGGTCACCTTTCTGGATATTGACATCTCAGTAGATCCTAATGGATCCATATCTACAACTATCTTCAGAAAACCGACGGCTACCAACTCCATATTGCATGCTAGCTCCTCCCATTTGCCATCTACAATTAAATCTATCCCTGTCAGCCAATACTTAAGAGCTAAAAGAATCTGCTCTAATGAACAAGCATTTCAAGAACAAGCTAAAGATCTGTATTCCAGATTCCGGGAAAGAGGATATGGACGGACATAGGCCCATTAGATATGCCTATAGTAGAGCGCTAAATTCAAACAGAAACCAATTGCTGTACCAAAATAGAGGAAGAAGGATGAAATCAGAAAATACGGATGTGAGATTGATTACACCATACAACAATCAGTGGAAACAGTTCGTCAAAATTATACATGATCGATGGAACGTTTTGTTGGTTGATCCTATTTTGAGAAGAACACTTTCTCCTAAACCTTTAATTACGGCTAAAAGGTCTAAGAACTTATCCGATCTATTGGTAAGAAGCCATTATTGTCCGAAAAAACAAAAGATTCAAACCAATGTCTTTGGAGAAATCCAAGGCTTCTTCCCATGTAAGAAGTGCAAAGCATGTGCGAATACCATCAGAAGTAGAGAATTCTCTAACTTTGATGGGTCAAGGAAATTTTCAATAAGGAGATATTTGACCTGCTCGACCCAAGGCGTTATATATCAAGCACGATGTCCGTGCAACCTTTTGTACATTGGGATGACAACTAGAGAGTTACGCATCAGAGTACGTGAACACGTGCTAGATATAGAAAAATCAAAAGAAGCCAAAGAAGGGGAGCAGCTCAAGACTCTCCCTAGACACTTCAGGGAAGTACATGGATCTGATGCACGTGGTTTGCAAATTATGGCCATTGATCAGGTAACCCTAGGTATTCGGGGGGGAAACCTGTTTAAAACATTATCACAAGTAGAGAGTCGGTGGATTTACCGACTCAATACCCTGGTACCTAATGGGTTAAATGAAAACCATGGGTTTGGGGCTTTTTTATAAGCTGTCTTATCTACTCTGGGTTTTTAATGTAGCTTTAGGTTTTATGTTTAGTGCTGTGTTTTAACTTTTATTCTCTTCATATTCTAGAATTTCCTTCATATGTGCCAATTGACGCGGTTGGTGGGCTGTTGCCAGATTTTGTCCTGATGGGTTCTACAGAAATTAGGATAATTATATCTGAAATGGACTACTGTAACCACCCGGGAGTGGTATGAGAGAAAAGAAGAAGTAAAGAAATCAAGGGGAAGAGGGGACAAAGGGGAGATAAAGGCACACAAGGGGAAGGAAAAGGAACAATAGAGAGGATGGTGAACGGTTTTAAATCTCTATATATCCTTCCCCTTAAATTTATTCTTGCTTGGACTGATCGCCCGGCGGATTCACTATTGTATTTTATTTTGTTTAAATATTGTAATGTCTTTTATTATCTATAATGTGTAATATATTATTAAGGGAGTATTGTAGTTGTTTCACCTATTATATTATTGCGACATGCATTTAACCTGTCTTTTTTAGCAATTTTAATTATTTATACGTCACTACTTGATTAATGATAATTGAAATTAAGTGTATCACTGGTGGTGGTTTACACTCATAGACACGTATGGTAGTTTAGCTATAGTTGTGTTTCATCCAATTCCCCCCTCTTTTTTCGGCCTTTTGTTATTTCACCTAGGTATGGTAGCCACTCGGTAGTGCTGGGTATTTGCCCCCACGTTCCTCTTCTCTCCGTTCCTTTCGAACAATTCATTCCTCTTCTCTAGATTCGGCAAGTGCGCATGCTCGGGCTCACGGCATCCGGGACTTCCAGACGCGCCCACTTGGTCCGCACGTGGTCGTCGTCGCTACGCGACGGTGGATGGCGTGCGCTCCATGGGCGCTGCAGGAAGAGCCCTTATGGTTGCCGTGACGCCCGCGCATGCGCCGCATGGTGGCCGACGTATTTCCTGGGTACCTCCTTCCTTCGCGCTTATTGGACAATTCACCCTATTTATAGCAACACATGTGATCCTTTAGCCACGCCTCCTGACGAAGATCGGCGAAACGCGCGTTGAGGCGGCAGGTTCGGACTTCAGGCTGTATACCGCATATAGGTAATCTTTTTTCCCCCATGCAGCATCTTAATACTTTTACTTTTATTGGCAATATGCACTTTAACTGATCTTCCCCTATCTGGCACACTTTGCACGTTTGCAAATAACTTTGCACTCTATCTCTATAGATACTATGGTGGATTTTCAGTAAGGGAGCCTGATGGCTCGTTTTTAGTGCAATAGATCCATATTTTAGTATTAATTGTATCGCACCCCTATTACAATTTTTGATATATATTTGCTAGCATAGTGTTGTGTTATTTAATCATTTCACAATACGGGGTTATCTGAAATTTTCATGTGGTTCACCTGTTATTATCCTTTTGTCCTGCTTGGTTAGCTATTACTCTGCTGTGTATTTTATTTAATAAATATTTTGGAATATACTCCTTGGGTTTCTGTCTATATTTAGTTTCCCTGGTTGTGCTATATATATATATATATATATATATATATATATATATATATATATATATATATATATATATATATATATATATATAGTTAGGTATATATTCATAGGGCAGCTCAAAAAAATGATATATTTCATGTCAAATTCACGACTAAGGCTACTTTCACACTAGCGTTTTTTGCAATACGTCGCAATGCGTCGTTTTGGCGAAAAAACGCATCCTGCAAAGTTGTCTGCAGGATGCGTTTTTTCCCCATTGACTAACATTAGCGACGCATTGCAACGCATTGACACACGTCGCAACCGTTGTGCGACGGATGCGTCGTGCTTTGACGGACCGTCGGCACAAAAAAACGCTACATGTAAAGGTTTTTTGTGCGACATGTCCGCTTTTTCCGACCACGCCTGCGCGGCCGGAACTCCACCCCCTCCTCCCCACACCTCACAATGGGGCAGCGGATGCGCTGAAAATCAGCATCCGCTGCACCCGTTGTGCAGCGCAAACAACGCTAGCGTCGGTACGTCGGCCCGACGCACTGCGACGGGCCGAGTACGACGCTAGTGTGAAAGTAGCCTAAGAGTAAGAGGAGAGTAGCCATAGTGGATTTCTGATGAAAATGAAGAGTGTTTGCTTATTGTTAATAGTTGAAGTTTCTGCAAAATAAAAATAAAAAAGTTCCACTTATAGTGCAAAAACAGCTCCGATCTGTCAAGGAATAAACTATTCAAGACCTCTGAAGGTGTATTGGGGTAACTGGCACCATAATATTAGTAACAGATTGCATTTGTATATATCTTCTCAGAGTTTTTGCAAAGCAGGTAGGCAATGTTAGGCTACTTTCACACTAGCGTCGGTATGGGGCAGTCGCGCTGCGACGCAAACTTTGAAGAAAATGTCCGACGTTGGCAGCGGAAGCAGTCTTAAGACGCTTCCGCTGCTTCATTGTAAGGTCTGGGGAGGAGGGGGCGGAGTTTGGGCGGCGCATGGGCGTTGAAAATGGGGGTCCCGACACACAAGAAACGTTACATGTAACGCTTTTTTCTTAAGGTGGTGCGCCAAAACACGACGCAACCGTCACACGACAGTTGCAACGTGTGGCACTACGTCGCAATGCGTCGGTAATGTTAGTCTATGGGGAAAAAACACATCCTGCAGACAACTTTGCAGGATGCGTTTTTTCTCCACATCGATGCATTGTGACGTGCAGCGCACGACGCTAGTGTGAAAGTAGCCTTAGAGATACATATTTTATGAAGGTAATAACTACCGTACTTATTTAAATTGGTGCAAAAATTAATAACTGGATCCAATAAGGGTGGGGCCACACAGTACAGTTTTGATTACTCCAAAACTGCATAAAGTTTTAAACAGTTTTTAACAAATAGGTTTCGACTAGGTTAATTGTATTTTGTTTAGCAGGCTCATTAGAGCAGTATTTGTTGCTCATGCTGCACAAAGCACCCCTTAATGACAGCCAATACGTCTTTTAACTGACCTGAGATATAAGAGAATAGCATCCCCATACAGGTGACAATCCAGCAGCTGTCAGCTGTACACTATAGCTGACAACTTGCTGCATCAGCCACGATCAGTGTTTACACCTTCCATATCTGTTTAACCCCTTAGATGCTGCTGTCAATAGTGACTACATCAATATAAATGGTTAACAGCGTGTAGGGGCTTCCTCTTTATCCCAATTGGTGCCCTCAGATCATAATTTTGTGATCCAGATGTTTGTCATGGCAATTCATGACCAAATAGCGGCCTTAGAGTCTGATGGCTGTTGTAACCTGTTCAGAAGTTAGAGACATTTAGGTGGTAAAAATACACATTTTCATTTCTGTCATGCCACTTTGCATTAATTCCTGAAAAGCACCTGAAGGGTTAATAAACTACCTGACAGCAGTTTTCAATATGTTAGGGGGTGTTGTTTTTAAAATGGTATCACTTTTGGGAATTTCCCAATAAATGGGACCCCTAAAGTCACTTCAAACGTGGATACCGGTAAGTCCCTAAAAAAATAAATTTTGTAAATTTCCTTGAAAAAATGAAAAATTACTGCTACGTTTTTAAACCTCCTAAAATACTAACAAAATAAAATAAAAATTTTACAAATGGTGCTGATGGAAAGCAGACATGTGGGAAATGTTATTTATGTTTTGCTTTGAATGATTATCCCTTTAGTCCAGATAGTCATACCAAAGTTTGAAAATTGCTAATTTTTTAACATTTTTCTCAAATTTCTAATATTTTTTTATAAATAAACACAAAACATGTCAACCTAAATTTACCATCATCATAAAGTATAATGTGCCACAAAAAACATTCTCAAAATCACTGGGATTTGTTGAAGCGTTCCAGAGTTATTACCACATAAAGGGACACTGGTCAGATATTAAAAATTTGGCTCCGTCACTAAGGGGTTAAGTGGTCCAGCCCCCTACTGGTAAGTCAGGCTAAAAGTGTTCATACCCTTCAGATAGTATAAACTGTACGTGGGCCGGCCTTAACTACTGTCGGCAGAACTCACCAATATCGATGGGTTCAGCCGAGAGTCTAAAGTGCAAGGAGGCCCCTGACAGATTTTTGCGGATAAGGATCCGGCACATATGATTTTAGACTGCAGATCCTTTTGATATCTAAGAAATAAGCTGCCACCAGAGATGACTGACAACGGCTCTCTCAAAAATAACACAGGAGCGACCAAAAAGCGAGCACACCTGTGTATTGGAGAGTTGGGTGCCTGAAAGACAGACCAAACTTAGGCTATCCAAAGTATATGAGGACTTTAGATACTTATTCGGATACCATTTATTGACTCCTTCAGATGGCTGCATTTTAAGTCTTTGCATTGTTGACGTGTGTAACAGATAAAACTCTAACATTAATAATCTACAGTCAGATCTGAAAAATTCAAGAATTACCACATCTCCAAATTACTGCAGGATCAAAACTAACATCAGTCATGTATACATCAGAGGAACCACCATTAGTACAGTAATATGGCACCAAAACCACCATCAGTACATGAACACCACACCAGAACATAAATACAACACCAGAACTGTGTTCAGTACATAAATACAGCTTCAGAACCATTATAAGTGCATGAATTTATCAACAGAACTACCAAAAATATATAAAGCACCAAAACCACCATCATTTGAATACAGCACCAGAATTCTAATCAGTACATGAATACAGCACCAAATTAGTACAGTGATCAACTGCAATGTCATGTCAGCACCAGTCATATACAATTGATGTCACATAAACCATTCCCAGTATGTCCTTGACAAGAGTAAGGAGATGATGGGAGTTGTTGTTACCAGCCGTCATAAGACTTCGGACCATACAGAAACCACAGTACTCATTTGATGCAGTCAGTAGTTAAAGATTAAGTTAACTTTTTGGAGATATTCTACATGTTTTTAGCTCTTTAATTTTCAGGAGACTGGTGTTTATCTTGGTTCACTCAAAAGATCTCTTAGAAGTGTGCTACTCAGGAAACAGGAGAGCACAGAAAGCCTAGAAGTTTTTACTGCATATGCTGCATGTTATCCTGTTTCCTGAGCTGCACTATTTTGCCTCACTCTAACAGTAATAGTAAAAAAAAATACAGTGTATATATAATGTAAGACCCACCGTACCATAAAGATACACCACAGGTTTAGATAACAGAAAATAGGAAAAACATTTTTCTAATTAAGACTTCCTGGCATTGTAAACAGCAGGGGTCATTATCACAAATTTTAGTCCTGATGGGACCTGAACTGAAGCTGCATGAAGGACCTTCTACTTGATTAAATTGAAGGTGCTGCGATTTTTATTTTTGCATTAATAATTATTGATTCCCCCATCACCGCCCACAGTGCACAGTGCGAGCGAGTGATTAGGTATTCGCCTCGGTATATTCGAGTGACCCACGCAGCATATTTGGCGCTTTATTTGCAGCCAATGAACATGCTGCATTGGCTTGCCAATCACAGTAATGCTAGCGCCATCTTTGGTGTGGCATTACTGTGATTGGCTGGCCTTCCAGCATCATAGGGATTATTTAAAGGCTGTCAAGGTCATCTTGCCCACATTGCAACCGGAAACAGATTAGGGAGAGCGTAGTTTCCACATAGGGAAAGTGAAAGAAGCATAGGGAAAGTGATAAGAGTTACAGTGAGTGTTATTTATTCCAAAAAGCTCTTTTAAGAGGTGAAGATTGTCACGATTACTTGTTTGTTAAGTGGGGATTTAGTAGGGAGAGATTTAATAGAAGGAAGGGAAGGTGGGTAAAAGACAGGCACCTGGATGTTCTCATCATTGCAAGCACATGCTGCAGCTCTCTGCTATTTTCCACTTAAATTACCTAATATTTGTCTAGCAGTTGTGCGACTGGCGCAATCTAGGTAGATATAATCGTACGTCACAATTTAAAGGGGGCAATGATCTTCATTACTCCGCATTTGGAGTGTGTCAGCAAGGCGATTGAAAAAAAAATCATAATTTTCTATTGGTTTAAAAAATAGCGTATCTTCCTCATGCAGTTGTGTGACTGGCATAATCTGGGTAGAGTATATCGTATGTTACAATTTAGCAGGGGCAATGATCTTCATTACTCTGCATTTGGAGTGTGTCAGCAAGACGATCTCCAAAAAATAACCACACAAAGCTAGATACAGTGAATTTGTACATAAGACCTTTGTAGGGTACTTGTGAAAAATAAAGCCAGTATATTTTTGTTTCACAACGCACAACGCATTCAAAATGAGAAATGGTGATGTTAAGGAATGTGGATGTGGTGGTGCCCGCCAAGGACGCGTGACGAATCTGAAGGGGACTGTATCTCGTTCTAGGTTCCTGTCAAAATATAGTCCACGCGCTATACCACTAGCGAACCCAGACAAGTGCCAGGATATTGTGGTTTGGATGGCACACAAAGGCTCCATTGTGTTGACAAGTACCACTAGGAAGTCTTGCACAGTCCAGTCTCAGCAGCCAAGTGGCTGGGCCTCTGAACACTCAAACTGGTCCTTCTTCCTCCCACCAAGAATCCCAGGAGACATATGACCCAACGGTGGCCACTCTGAGGGACAGTTTACATTCCCTTGTAATTTGTCAGGCATTTCAATGTGCACCAATAAATAGGGTCTGGAGGAGGTGGAATGCAGTGATGTACAAACATTTGAGCACCCACGGCCAGGAGAAAAGCACGTTGGGGAAGGTCAATTGATGTCTGAACAGGTGGATTATCAAGAGGTACAGTTATCATCAGGTCAGCCTCAAATCACAGTTCAGAGAGAGGATCAGATTGAGGAATTGGAAGCAGATGTGGTCGATGATGAAGCCACTGATTTAACCTGGCATGGTGATACGCCTAGTGAGCACAGCAGTGCAGAGAGGGATGGATCCGTAGCAATAAAACAGGCAAGAAGAGGTAGTGGCTTGCCCAGTGGTAGAACTCTGTCAACCGTTTCACAGAGCCCCCCACTTGGCTAGATAACAGGCTAGATAACAGGCCATGTGTGTGTTGGTCCTCTGTATGGCAGATTTTTTTTCTGAAAGTCCTTCAGAAAAAACAAATGTAATTTGCAGCATCTGTAAAACCAAGCTAAGAAGTGACAAGAACACTGCCAACCTGAGCACCACCAGCATGCTAAAGCACATAGCAGCTAAGCACCCCAGTAGGTGGGCGGAACGCCTGGGTACCAAATCTGTGCCTGAGGGTGAAACCACTGGCCCTTTCCCTGTGTTACGGCCTTCCCAATCTGCTGACCATGAAGCAGACACTACTTCCTCCTCCCCATGACCAGTGGTTGCACACACACAATAGTCAGCAACCACATCCACTTCGTTGTCCCAGCGAAGCATTCAGTTGTCGCTGCCCCAGACATTTACTAGAAAGCAGAAATATCCACAGACCTAAACACATTAGCAGATTGCTAGCCCTGGAAATGTTGACGTTTTGACTTCTGGGAACTGAGTCCTTCCGTGACCTCTTGGCGGTGGCAGCCCCACGGTACTCAATTCCCAGCTGACAATATTTTTCCTGGTGTGCCGTCCCCGCGTTACATAAGCACGTGATACACAACATCAGTCGTTCTCTATCCAATGCAGTCACAGGTAAGGTCCACCTAACCACAGACGTGGACAAGTTCTTGTGGACAGGGACAATACATTTCCCTGATGGCACACTGGGTTAACCTGGTGGAGTCTGGAGAAGAGTCAGAGGCTGGGACATCACACATTTTACCCACACCAAGAATAGCGGGTCCAACTTCCATCAGGGTTTCAGTCTTCTTGTATTCCACTTCCCGTCTCTCCTCCTCATCTTCAGCGGAACTAGCCTCCCCATCACTCCCTAGGTGCGAGCTCTGCAGCACTGCCTTGGCAAAGCAGCTGCACGCTCTGCTGAAAGCACATCTTTTAAGTGATAAACCTCACAACGCAGCCAAGCTGTTTAAAAGGATAAAAGAACAGACCGATTAGTGGCTCTCCACTAGGAGGATAGGATAGTTAGTGTTGTTCCTGGTGAGGACACTGAAAGTTTGACTCTTTCTAGTCTGCCACACATGGCAGAGTTCATGTCTTTATGCCTTTCCCAAGACCCTCGTGTGAAAGACATTTTGTGCACCTTTCTTGACCCACGGTACAAGGACAAATTTGCTTCTCTAATGGCGGATGCAGATGTCCCATTTTCAGTGCATGCATGCCAGAGGGCTATAGCGTAAGATTTGCTCAAACGATTACCCTCAGATAACGCTGGTGGCAGAGGTACCAACTCTTTTCTCCCACAATGGTTACAGGGGAGGGCCACAAACACCAGGTGCAACTCAGGGGGGGAAGGGTGCATCAACTGGGCCATTTTCATGACACCGTTACATCAGCAAGGGCCATCAGTGGGTGTAACTACGACGAGGAGGGGGACGTTGACCAAAATGAAGAAGGACTACTTAAGTGACCGTACCAATGTCCTTCCTGATTCTTCAGTTTCCTCCAACTATTGGGTGTCCAAGCTGCACACTTGGCCAGACCTCTCCTTGTACACCTTGGATGTGCTGCCATGCCCTGGCGTGAGTGTGTTGTCTGAGCGGGTCTTTAGTTCGGCAGGTGCAATCATTACGGATAGCCACACACGCCTGTCAATGGAAAATGAAAAAAGGCTGACTCTTCTAAAAGTGAACAAAGGCTGGATTTCCTCCAACTTTGTAAGCCGTATGGATGACAGCAAGGTTACGTAAATGCAGGCCAAATGTTTTTTTTTCAGCTGTCTTAACGTCCATCCCTTACCATCTAAAACTATTTTTTTCACGAAATCAACTCCTCCTCCTACTCTTGATTCTGCAACAAGTACTTAATGATCATCTATGTATACCCCACGTGGCTATTGTTTTATACTTTTTGAAACCTTTGCACACTGTGCAATGGTGAAACTTGTACTCATTATCTCTACTTCTTGCAATAACTGCTAAGTGTACTGTGATGTCCCCATCACTGCATCTTTTAGCTGGTCTGAGAAAGACCCCTTGGCTATTTTATTTTTTTTTTTTTAAACCTTTTTCCCATTGTGCAATAGTGAAACTTGTACTCCCCATCTCTACCTATTCTAATAACTGAAAAGTTTATTGTGATGTCCCCATTACATTGTCTTTCAGTGTGTCTGATACAGTCCCCTTTGGTGTAATTTTTTCTACTCTCAATCTCTATATATTATATTACTATACTTTTTTTGATTGTGTTGCCCTTCTCAGTCTCTTAAGCGTGTATTTGGTAGCCTGATGTTTTTGGGGTCTGCACTTGGACATTTTTGAACATAAATTGATTAATATGCTCCACACAATTCTTCAGGTTTCAGCCGTACACAGAATAATAATATGAGTAATGAAACATGCTCTCTATATATAATGCTAGTTCTAAAATCTTACCCACACATCCCTTTATAAAGGGAATTTTGACATAATACTTCTCTTAGCATACGCCTTATACTGCTCATATACTCAGCACCCTAGTAGGTGGGTGGAATGCCTTTGTACAAAATATGTGTCTGATGGTGAAACCACTGCCTTTTCCCCTTTGTTACGTCATTCCCACTCTGCTGTCCAGGAAGGAGGCTCTGAGGCCTCCTGTCCACAATCTGCATTTGCACAGACACAACAGTCAGCAACCACGTCCACTTCGCTGTCCCAGTGCAGCACTCAGTTGTCCCTTGTCAGCATATGTCTGTTCACAAATTGCTAGCTAGATAGGGTAAACATATTCGTTAGCAAGTTACATTGTCCGATGCTGGACAAAGACTATTGTTGACCTATCCAGGCTCCTAAATGAGACTTGTGTCTCTTTATTAAACTGTTGCTTCCCTTACATTTTCTAAATTTGGGTCCTTACAAAAAATGGTGGTGGGGTATTGGCCAGTTTCTGTATATTTTAAGCACGTCTGGGTTAATACGCTCCACAGACCTATTCTGGCCGTAGCCTTACACATACTGGAACATGGTCATTGCCATGCTAAGGCCTTTACCTGTGCTCTGTAGCAGCGGTGTCAAACTGCATTCCTCGAGGGCCTCAAACCATGCGTGTTTTCAAGATTTCCTTCTCATTGCACAAGGTGCTGGAATCATTCTGTGCAGGTGATTAAATGATCACCTGTGCAATACAAGGAAATCCTGAAAACATGACCTGTTTGCGGCCCTCGAGGAATGCAGTTTGACACCCCTGCTCTGTAGCACTGCCTGTCACCTGAGTGATACACTCCAAAGACCTCGACACTCTCTGGGACATATCGTGTAATTACTCCATTGTTGCTCAAAACCATGCAAAAGATACATTCTGCCTGGTTGGGGAGTTTCCAGAATAAGTGCCTGGGCTTGTGCAGATTGGTCAATGGCAATCCTGTCTCTTTCCTTTGAGGAGGCTGCTTCCAAGTAAAATGAGGCTTGTACATGTTTCGGACATGGATTTCAGGCCTGACAAACTTACCACAATGCAGGCCCTCGCTTGCATACACTATATTACGAATTTACTTCTAATGCTTTTGGTGTCTGGTAGAATCCACTTTACTGACATTGATCATACTGCTCCCCCAACTCCTGTATTATATTCACCTTACAGTGGCTTCACCCGCTATGACAGTGGTTCCATTGGGATCCAGTGGCAAAAATTAACTGTGGATCTTACAAAATGTAGGTTTCACAGCACCTGGTGGCTCTCTGAAAATGAAAAGCGAAAGCAGCATAATGACATGGCAGTGGACATGGTGGTGGTGGCGGGCAAAGCCCAAAATTCAAATGGGAATGTTTTAGCTGGCATTGTACAGGGATGGGGAATATGCATTCCACTATATGGATAACTATTTGGGATGAGGAGTGTAGGAGTGAGAGCTCTCTCAAATGTATGATACAGGGCCACATGAGGGCCCTTACCAAACTCAGGTTTCATGGCACCTGCTGGCACTCTGGTCAGCGATGGCTGCATAATGACATGGCGGTGGACATGGTGGTGGCGGACAAAGCCCAAAATTGAAATGGGCATGTTTGAAATGGCATTTCAAAGGGATGGGGAATATGTATTCCACTATTTTGCTAACTATTTGGCATGAGGGCGGGTCCTCCCAAATGTAGGAGACACATCAAATGTTAAAGTGAAAAATAAAGCCAAAACGCTCCGCGTGAACATATGCTAAAAGGGGGTATATTTTTTTGTTATTTTTGTTTTGCGTTGTAAACATGTAGTTATGAAGGAAATAGGGTTTCTTAGCATTTTTCCCCTTTGAAAAAAATTTGGGGTTTGGTTTGGTAGGTATTTTTAAATATCCTCAGATACCATATGTGAGTCAGAAAGGCATGCACACTAGATAAGTTCCCTGAGGGTTAGTATTCCAAAATGGTGTCATTTGTGGGCGGTTTCCACTGTTTAGGCACATAGGGGACGCTCCAAACACGACATGGCACCGCTAATCATTCCAGCAAATTTTACATTCAAAAAGGCAACTGGAGCTATTTCCCTTAAAGTCCTGAAATGAGCGCCAAATAGTGGTTTTCCCTCACAAAGGAGATATTGGCATGCTCAGGAGAAACTGCACATCAAATTTTGGTGTCCATTTTTTCTTGCTACCCTTGCGAAAATAGAAAAAAAAATTGGGGTTTAACCCCTTCGCGACATGCGCCGTACTAGTACTGCGCTGCCGGCACTGCATTTGTGCCAGCAGCAGTACTAGTACGGCGCACCGATCACCGCGGTCTCACGCTGAGCGCCGCGGTGATCGGGTGCGGGTGTCAGCTGTATATGACAGCTGACACCCCGCAGCAATGCCCACGATCGGCGCTAGCGCCGATCGCGGGCATTTAACCCCTCTGATGCCGCTGTCAGTAGTGACAGCGGCATAGAGGGGGATCGTGCAGGGACGGGGGCTCCCTGCGCTCTCCCACCGATGGCCGCGGGACTCCTTCTGGGTCATGAAATGACCTGGCTAGCCGGCGCCTGCTGAGAGCTGCAGAGAGCAGGCGCCGGAAAGTCACCTAAACTTGCCTGTCAGATCGTTGATCTGACAGAGTGCTATGCACACTGTCAGATCAACGATCTGATCTAATACAGTGATGTCCCACCCTGGGACAATAGTAAAAAGTAAGAAAAAAAAAATATATAGAATGTATAAAAAAAATAAAAAAAAATCCCCAAATAAAGGAAAAAAAAAAACATTTCCCAGTAAATCCATTTATGTAAATAAAAAAAACCAATAAAAGTACACATATTTGGTATCGCCGCGTCCGTAACGACCCGCTCTATAAAACTATCCCACTAGTTAACCCCTTCAGTGAACACCGCAAAAAAAAAAAAAAAACAAGGCAAAAGAAAAACGCTTTATCATCATACAGGCGAACAAAGCAAAAAAAAAAAAAGCCGCCATACAGCATCATCAGCAGAAAAATAAAAAAAGTTATAGCTCTCAGAGTAAAGCGATGCAAAAACAATTTTTTTTTATATAAAATAGTTTTTATTGTGTAAAAGCGCCAAAACATAAAAAAATTATATAAATGAGGTATCGCTGTAATCTTACTGACCTGAAGAATAAAGCTGCTTTATCAATTTTACCACACGTGGAACGCTATAAACGCCCCCCCCTAAAAGAATTTCAGGAATTGCTGGTTTTTGTTCATTCCGCCTCCCAAAAATCGGAATAAAAAGCGATCAAAAAATGTCATGTCCCCGAAAATGGTACCAATAAAAACGTCAACTCGTCCCGCAAAAAACAAGATCTCACATGACTCTGTGGGCAAAAATATGGATAAATTATAGCTCTCAAAATGTGGTGATGCAAAAACTATTTTTTCCAATAAAAAGCATCTTTTAGTGTGTGACGGCTGCCAATCATAAAAATCCGCCAAAAAAAACCTGCTATAAATGTAAATCAAACCCCCCTTCATCACCCCCTTAGTTAGGGAAAAATAACATTTAAAAAAATTTATTAGGGTTGGGGTTAGGGCTAGGGTTAGGGTTTCAGTTAGAATTGGGGGGTTTCCACTGTTTAGGCACATCAGGGGCTCTCCAAACGCGACATGGCGTCCGATCTCAATTCCAGCCAATTCTGCTTTGAACAAGTAAAACAGTGCTCCTTCTCTTCCGAGCTCTGCCGTGCGCCCAAACAGTGGTTCCCCCCATATACGGGGTATCAGCGTACTCAGCACAAATTGGACAACAACTTTTGTGGTCCAATTTCTCCTGTTACCCTTGGGGAAAAAAAATGTGGGGGCTAAACTATCATTTTCATGAAAAAAAAAAAAAATTATTTTCACGGCTCTGCGTTATAAACTGTAGTGAAACACTTGTTGGTTCAAAGTTCTCACAACACATCTAGATAAGTTCCCTGGGGGGTCTAGTTTCCAATATGGGGTCACTTGTGGGGGGTTTCTACTGTTTAGGTACATCAGGGACTCTGCAAATGCAACATGACACCTGCAGACCAATCCATCAAAGTCTGCATTTCAAACGGCGCTCCTTCCCTTCCGAGCTCTGCCGTGCGCCCAAACAGTGGTTTCCCCCCATGTATGGGGTATCAGCGTACTCAGGACAAATTGGACAATAACTTTTGTGGTCCAATTTCTCCTGTTACCCTTGGGAAAAAAAAAATTGCGGGCTAAAACATCATTTTGTGGAAAGAAAAAATTATTTTTTAATTTTCACGGCGCTACATTCTAAACTTTAGTGAAACAATTGGGGGTTAAAAGTGCTCACAACACATCTAGATAAGTTCCTTAGGGGGGTCTTCTTTCCAAAATGGGGTCACTTATGGGGGGTTTCTACTGTTTACGCACGTCAGGGGCTCTCCAAACGCGACATGGGTTCCGATCTCAATTCCAGCCAATTTTGCATTGAAAAGTCAAACGGCGCTCCTTCCCTTCCGAGCTCTGCCATGCGCTCAAACAGTGGTTTATCCCCATATATGAAGTATCAGCGTACTCAGGACAAATTGCACAACAACTTTTGGGGTCCAATTTATCCTGTTACCCTTAGGAAAATAAAAAATTTGGGGCGAAAAGATCACTTTTTGTGAAAATAAATATGAAATTTTTTTTACGGCTCTACATTATAAACTTCTGTGAAGCACTTGGAGGTTCAAAGTGCTCACCACACATCTAGATAAGTTCCTTAGGGGGTCTACTTTCCAAAATGGTGTCACTTGTGGGGGTTTCCACTGTTTAGGCACGTCAGGGGCTCTCCAATCGCGACATGGGTTCCGATCTCAATTCCAGCAAATCTTGCATTGAAAAGTCAAATGGCGCTCCTTCCGTTCCGTGCTCTGCCATGTGCCCAAACATTGGTTTACCCCAACATGTGGGGTATCGGCGTACTCAGGACAAATTGTACAATGACTTTTGTGGTCCAATTTCTCCTGTTACCCTTGGTAAGATAAAACAAATTGGATCTGAAGTAAAAATTTTGTGAAAAAAAAAGTTTGTTCAATTTTTTTTAAACATTCCAAAAATTCCTGTGAAGCACCTGAAGGGTTAATAAAATTTTTGAATGTGGTTTTGAGTACCTTGAGGGGTGCAGTTTTTAGAATGGTGTCATTTTGGGTATTTTCTGTCATATAGACCCCTCAAAGTCACTTCAAGTGTGAGGTGGTCCGTAAAAAAAATGGTTTTGCAAATTTTGTTGCAAAAATGAGAAATCGCTGGTCAAATTTTAACCCTTATAACTCCCTAACAAAAAAAAATTATGTTTCCAAAATTGTGCTGATGTAAAGCAGACATGTGGGAAATGTTGTTTATTAACTATATTATGTGATATAACTCTCTAATTTAAGGGCATAAAAATGAAAAATTTGAAAATTGCTAAATTTTCATAATTTTCGACAAATTTCTGTTTTTTTCACAAATAAATGCAAGTCATATCGAAGAAGTTTTACCACTATCATAAAGTACAATATGTCACGAGAAAACAATGTCAGAATCACCAGGATCCGTTGAAGCGTTTCAGAGTTATGACCTCATAAAGTGACAGTGGTCAGAATTGTAAAAATTGGCCCTGTCACTTAGGTGAAAACAGGCTTTGGGGTGAAGGGGTTAAAGTAAAACTTTTGTGAAAAAAAGTTACATTTTCATTTTTTCCTACCACATTCCAAACATTTCTGTGAAACAACTGAAGCTTTAATACACCTTTTCAATGTGTACAATTTGGCAAGGTCATGAAGGTGCAAACAGGCTTGTGGGGTAAAGAGGTTAAAATGTAATAAATTATCTTTAAATATAACTGCAAATTTGCATGTCACCAGCAATTTAAAAATAGGCTTTTACACAGAAAATAAAAATGTTAATATATTTACAACATGTTTTCTTTGAAACGCATACTGTAAGAATAATTTGGAATTTCTATATCTCCATGGAAAAGTATGCCCTTGACAATATTAATATTATGACATGTTTTGGATAGTCTTTTATTGACAAAACTTGAGTGATAAAGGAAAAGAAGTGTGAGAAAAAGGAATGATTGGCTTTGAGTTATTTAGGGTGAACAAAATACAAACATCTATTAAAGAATGAATTGTTGATTAGAGATTAAGAAAGTCACGTATTATTTTCTAATTTATATCAGGTTCTGTAAGAAAAATAATCGACCTATTCTTCATTACTAAAAAAAATAACATATCTTAACCTGTTGTGCAATGAATATTGGCACCCCCCCAGGCTAAAAAGATCAACTCTCAGACACCCCAGAAATGATGCGCCAATTCTGGCACTTAGCCTTGCTCTTCCCACTTGACCTGTAGAAGTGGCAAGTGGGGTTCATATTTGTGGGGTCACTTTTGTATTGTCAGGTGACATCAAACCCATGGTTTAGTAATGGAGAGGCATCTATAAGACACCTATCCATTACTAATCCTATAGTTATATGGTAAATAAACACACAGCCAGAATAAAGTCCTTTATTTAAAATAGGTCTAAGAGGTAAGGTTTCGACTTGTAGAGAGTGACATACCAGCTCTGGCTTGTCAAGGCAAGGAGGCTTATTCGCCGTGCAATGCTCCTCTGGGAAATTTAATATGCAAATTGCCTCTTCAGAGAAAAAGAGGACTTGAACTCTATAGCATTGCCTGGAGAATAAGCTTCCTTACCTTGACAAGCCAGAGCTGGTATGTCACTCTCCAGAAGGAGAAACTTTACCTCTTAGACCTCAGTCCAGAGCCCCCAAAACACCGTGTCTGCGAATTGAGATACTGATTTGGCTCTTATCCCAAGTCATATTGCAAGACTCATTAAAGGGTTGATTGTGACTTGTAGGATCGCTACTTCCAATAGGCGGCTGTTATGATCCTAGTGGCAAGGATCACAAGTAGGACTAGCTAAGTAACTAAACCGACTACAAACTCTGGGGAAGTGGTAACTGAATTGACCGCAACCTGAACCTATCCGCAAACAACTATAGGCAGCCGTGGAACGTACCTGAAAATCCTAGACGTCTCTTCACGGCCTGAGAAACTGACTATTCCTAGAGGGAAACGAAAGTCCTCACTTGCCTCAGTGAAATGATCCCAAAGATATAGAATAGCCCCCCACAAATATTAACGGTGAGTCAAGGGGAAAGCACAAACGCAGAGATGAAATTAGATTTAGCAAATGAGGCCCGCTAACACTAGAAAGCAGAAAATAGGAAGGGAGCTGTGCGGTCAATTAAAAACCCTATTCAAAAATATCCACGCAGAGATCGCTCGAGCCCCCGCACCAACTAACGGTGCGGGGAAAGCAACTCTGTACCCCAGAGCAAACCAGCAGAAGAAATCACATATTAGCAAGCTGGACTAAACTCATCATACACAGAAATCATATTGCAGACTGATGAGCAAAAAATAATTAAACAGAACTTAGCTTCTCCTGAAGAGACAGAAACCGAAGATAATCAGGAGTAATCAGAATAGCACTGAGTACATTGACAGCCGGCAACAAGTGGAAGTGGAACAGAGCTAAATAGGAAACTCCCAAGTGAATAACGAGGCAGCTGATCAGCCACAGACCCACAGGATAACAAACAAAGCCACCAGGGGGAGCCCAAAACAAAAGTCACACAATACCATCTGTGACCACAAGAGGGAGCCTGAAAACAGAGTTCACAACAGGCGGCGCTATAGAGTTCAATACAATTAGGAGGGTGCTCACTGTTTATAAGCAGGTGATCTGGAGAAAAGTGTTCAATATAGCATAAGTAAACTCCGGCACACTAATTGTGAACTTATCCGTTATTTTATTTGATTTTATTCCAAAAACAAAATGGTGGAGTTCCACAGGACAAGAATTTGTAACTTCAGTGACAGACATATATTCAACGTTTTGGCTTATTAGCCTTTTTCAAGAAACATCTGTCTTTCATGTAGCTGTGGTAAGCAGAAAAAAGGGAATCCCACTTTAGCCGATATTCAGTGGTGTTACCGCACATGTGTCCTATGAGGAGGATCCAAAGAAAAGCTTGCGGCCGCAAGCATGGAAGCAGGTGAATATATAAGTCTGTTACTGAAGTTACAAATTCTTGTCATGTGGAACCCCACCATTTTGGTTGGTGAACTCTCACGGGGGCTCAGTGATACACTGCGGGAGCGATTACCTCCTGTCAGTGTATCGCCGGCGGCTGGGTGAAATCGACATGGAACACTCGGTATTAACCCCTTCATGACCGGAGCTTTTTTTGGTTATGTGTTTTCGTTTTTCACTCCCCTCCTTCCCAGAGCCATAACTTTTTTATTTTTCCGTCAATATGGTCATGTTAGGGTTTATTTTTTGCGGGACGAGTTGTATTTTTGAATGACACCATTTCTTTTACCATGTCGTGTACTACAAAATGGGAAAAAAATTCCGAGTGTGGTGAAATTGCAAAAAAAGTACAATCTCACATTTGTTTTTTGTTTGACTTTTTTGCTAGGTTCACTAAATTCTAAAACTTACCTGCCAATATGATTCTCCAGGTCATTATGGAGTTCATAGACACCAAAAATGTCTAGGTTCTTTTTTATCTAAGTGGTGAAAAAAAATCCAAACTTTAGCTAAAAAAAAATTGCGCCATTTTCCGATACCCGTAGCATTTCCATTTTTAGTGTTCTCGGGTTGGGCGAGGGCTTATTTGTTGCGTGCCAAGCTGACGGTTTTAATGATACCATTTTGGTGCAGATATGATTGCCCGCTATTGCATTTTAATGCAATGTCGCAGCGACTATAAAAATGTAACTTTGGCGTTTTGGCTTTTTTTTCTCGCTATGCCGTTTAGTGATCAGGTTAATGCTTTTTTTTTTAATTGATAGATCGGGCGATACTGAACGCGGCGATACCAAATATGTGTATGTTTGACAGCGGCATTTAACTAGTTAATAGTTGCGGGTGGATCGCAATTCCATCCGCGCCTATTGCGGGCACATGTCTGTTCAAAACAGCTGACATGTCCCGGAAAAGATGTGGGCTCACCACCGAAGCCCACATCAATGGGGGGGGGGGGGGGGATACTGACATCGGAGATGTCGGTAAGGGGTTAAATGGACAGGGAGTATATGTTGGCTTATTATTTTTGATTGCTTGCAGGAGACACCGGCATCGGGAATTAGGTGTTTGGTGAGTATGTATATTGTTTGTGATTAAGTTTTGATATTTTTTAATTATTTTTTTTTACAAAGCTCAGGCGCCAGATGATGAGACTATTCATCATCGGCTCATGCTGACTGTTATATGTGACAGCAGACATAGCTGGATGTGAGTAGTAGTCCCATCAGATGACACCCTAGTACAATCACTATGGGCTGTTCGTTGTATGGGTTACACACACCCGCAGACACAAGCAGACACCAGCATACAGCCGCAGACATGCACATTCTCCGCAGACACAAATCTGCAGCAAATCCGCAAACCTTTTTACACTTGTGGTTTTGCTGAGGATTCGACTGACTCAATGGAAGGAAATGGGTGCAGGAGCACTGCAGATCCGCAAAAAGAATTAACATGCTGCGGAAAATAAAACGCTGCAAATATGGACGGAAATTTCCGGATCATGTGCAAAACACTTCAGGAATGTCATTGATTAACATTGCTTCAGTAGTCAATTTCATTTTTAGAGCATTTCCATGCGAAAAAACGCTGCGGAAATGCAACAAATATGCATCTTGTGCACATAGCCTTATTGCTCTAGTTCTTTTTCATTTGAATATTGTAATTCATTAATTCTGCTTTGCATCACTAAACTCTCTCCATCATTTCTGTCTAACACCAAACCCACACATCCGGATATCAATGTAAGGGTACAGTTAGATGGTTCAATCCTGGCTTGTCAATGAGCACCAATCTATTTACAATTTCATTGGTTCTCGTTTACTGGCCTTTTTACATAGGCAAATGAGTACTGATGGGTACAGGATGCTTTAATATTTCTGCTCCCATACAGTATCATGTTATTAGCAGCATTTCCACATGGACTGCTGTGCTGCCGAAAATGTTGAAATATCCAATCACCCAAAGAACGAGTGTTGAAATGCCTGTCTAAATTACATGTGTGACTGTGGCCTTTGGGTGAATTTAGACAGACATTCTGCCTGTCTCCTGATCTGAACTTGACAGCCCCATTCATATTGAATCATGTTGCTTTACATTTACTACCCCATTTGTATAAAAACAATGTCTAGACCATTGTGTGAAACAAGTGCATTTACCCTTTTGTTACCACTATTTTCTCATAGACTGTAAGCTCTTTCCTCTTATTTGTTTTGCTTACTTTCATAGCGCCATCAAATTCCGCAGTGCCAAGGTCTATCAGTATGTCTTGTGGTATGGCGACTGGTCATGTAATTAATGGGCGGTATGTATCAGAGGTGGGTGGCCCTGTGATGGAAGCCTGGGCGTGTTTTGCTCAGCAGATCTACTGCTGAGGGTTTTACTATACATTGGGAGGCTTCCAGGTGACTTGGAGAGATGGGTAGGTCCAGTCATCTACATACCCACCCAAAGGGGTGTGTCTGAACACCTAAGATGGTTGTGTGTTTGAGGACCTGCGGTGATGTCACAATCACCTGACTAGCCATGTGATAGGTACCTGGGTGTGGTTACAACTATGTAATGGAGGTCTGTTTGGCACACGTGAGTGTTTGGGAGTCTCTCAGTGTGGACAGATTTCCATGTGTCCAGGCTGGACACTACAGGGTGGTCTGTGTGCAGTGAAGAAGTGTTCATGCGTGTGTGGCTCCAGACCAAACCTGCTTGCTGGACATCGCACAGCCTGGGAAGCAGTGCTGGATAGTCTGAGCCAGAGGAAGGAGGTTTGTGAGATACCTCTGGAGTGGACAGTCTGACAACCGTGATGCTGACCGGGGTCAGAGAGAAGTGTTTGTGGGATACTTCTGGGGATAAGAGGCATCCGGGAACCTGTGTGGCCGACACCAACAGGCAACGGACAGGAATCCGTGTAATGCTGAGTGGGGTCAGTGAGAGACTGTTTGTTCTATAGAGCCGAACGTGTAACGGACAGTGTACTGATTGCTGCATACTACCAAGTTTCTGAGGAGCGCTTTATGCTGTTGAATAAAAAAACAAATTGACTTTTTTTTTTTAACCCTGAGTGTCCCAGCGTATGCCTCAATGACCAGCAAAAGCGATTAATCCCTGTCCACAGAGTGCGGGACGTTACAGTCTTTAGAGTGTGGTAGAAACCCACAGCACCCAGAGGAAACCCACACAAACACAAGAACATACAAACTCTTTTTGTTCAAATAACTGGCTTTGTTTGCACATATAGCCCCTGAAATTAAATACGCTACTGAGTACAATAGTGGAATATTAATTAGGACATTATTTTCAGCCTAACTTTGGTACATTAACCCCTTCCCGACCTGTGACGCCACGTAGGCATCATGAAAGTCGGTGCCAATTCGACCTGTGACGCCTATGTGGCGTCATGGAGGGACCGCGTCCCTGCAGATCGGGTGAAAGGGTTAACTCCAATTTCACCCGATCTGCAGGGACAGGGGGAGTGGTACTTTAGCCCAGGGGGGGTGGCTTCACCCCCCCCCCCCGTAGCTACGATCGCGCTGATTGGCTGTTGAAAGTGAAACAGCCAATCAGAGCGATTTTTAATATTTCACCTATGAAAACTGGTAAAGTATTACAATCCAGCCATGGCCGATGCTGCAATATCATCGGCCATGGCTGGAAGCTGTGATCTGCCCCCCCCCCCACGCTGCCACCGATCTCCTCCCCAGTCCTCCGTCCTGTGCTCCGCTCCCCTCCGTCCTTGTCCGCACCCCCGTCATCCTGTCCGCTCCCCCGTGCTCCGATCCCACCCCCCGCGCTCCGATCCCCCCCCGTGCTTTGATCCCCCTCATACTTACCGAGCCTCCCGGTGTCCGTCCGTCTGCTCCATGGGGCAGCCATCTTCCGGCCGGCAGATTCGTTACAGGTACATATTGATCACTGTGATAAAACCTATCACAGTGATCAAAATAAAAAAAATAGTAAATTAACCCCCCCTTTATCACCCCCATAGGTAGGGACAATAATAAAATAAAGAAATTATATTTACTTTTATTTTTCCACTAGGGTTAGGGTTAGAACTAGGGTTAGGGTTAGGGCTAGGGTTAGGGTTAGGGTTAGAACTAGGGTTAGGGTTAGAATAAGGCTATATGCACACGGTGTGGATTTGGCTGTGGATCCGCAGCGGATTGGATACTGCGGAGTCATAGCAGTTTTCCCATCAGGTTTACAGTACCATGTAAACCTATGGAAAACCAAACCCGCTGTGCCCATGGTGCGGAAAATACCGCTCGGAAACGCTGCGTTGTATTTTCCGCATTTCAATTCTTTGTGCGGATTCCGCAGCATTTTACACCAACGTGGGCACATAGCCTTAGGGTTAGGGTGTTCGGGTTAGTGTTGGAGTTAGAATTGAGGGGTTTCCACTGTTTAGGCACATCAGGGTTCTCCAAACGCAACATGGCGCCACCATTGATTCCAGCCAATCTTGCGTTCAAAAAGTCAAATGGTGCTCCCTCCCTTCTGAGCCCCGACGTGCCCCCAAACAGTGGTTTACCCCCACATATGGGGTACCAGCATACTCAGGACAAACTGGGCAACAACTATTGGGGTCTAATTTCTCCTGTTACCCTTGCGAAAATAAAAAATTGCTTGCTAAAACAATTTTTGAGGAATGAAAAATTATTTTTTATTTTCACGGCTCTGCGTTATAAACTTCTGTGAAGCACATAGGGGTTCAAAGTGGTCACCGCACATCTAGATTAGTTCCATGGGAGGTCTAGTTTCCAAAATGGGGTCAATTGTGGGGGGTTTCTACTGTTTAGGCACATCAGGGGCTCTGCAAATGCAAAGTGACGCCCTTAAGACCATTCCATCAAAGTCTGCATTTCAAAACGTCACTACTTCCTTTTCGAGCCCCGACATGTGCCCAAACAGTGGTTTACCCCCACATATGGGGTATCAGCGTCCTCAAGACAAACTGGGCAACAAATATTGGGGTCCAATTTCTCCTGTTACTCTTGTGAAAATAAAAAATTGCGGGCTAAAAAATAATTTTTGAGGAAAGAAAAATGATTTTTTATTTTCACGGCTCTGCGTTATAAACTCCTGTGAAGCACTTAGGGGTTCAAAGTGGTCACCACACATCTAGATTAGTTCCATGGGAAGTCTAGTTTCCAAAATGGTGTCACATGTGGGGAAGCTCCAATGTTTAGTCACACAGGGGCTCTCCAAAAGCGACATTGTGTCCGCTAGCGATTGGAACTAATTTTTCATTCAAAAAGTCAAATGGCGCTCCTTCCCTTCCGAGCCCTGCTGTGTGCCCAAACAGTGGTGAGGTATCAGTGTACTCAAGAGAAATTGCCCAATAAATTTAATGATCCACTTTATCCCATTGCCCATGTGGAAATGAACAAATTGAGGCTAAAAGAAATTTTTTGCGAAAAAAAAGTACTTTTTCATTTTTACGGATCAATTTGTGAAGCACCTGGGGGTTTAAAGTGCTCACTATGCATCTAGATAAGTTCCTTGGGGGGTCTAGTTTCCAAAATGGGATCACATGTTGGGGTGCTCCAATGTTTAGGCACACAGGGGCTCTCCAAACGCGACATGGTGTCCGCTAAAGATTGGAGCCAATTTTTCATTGAAAAAGTCAAATGGCGCTCCTTCCCTTCCGAGCCCTGTCGTGCGGCCAAATAGTGGTTCCCCCCCACATATGGGGTATTGGCGTACTCAGGACAAATTGTACAATAACTTTTGGGGTCCAGTTTCTCTTTTTACCTTTGGGAAAATAAAAAAATTGTTGCTAAAAGATCATTTTTGTGACTAAAAAGTTAAATGTTCATTTTTTCCTTCCATGTTGCTTCTGCTGCTGTGAAGCACCTGAAGGGTTAATAAACTTCTTGAATGTGGTTTCGAGCACCTTGAGGGGTGCAGTTTTTAGAATGGTGTCACTTTTGGGTATTTTCAGCCATATAGACCCCTCAAACTGACTTCAAATGTGAGGTGGTCCCAAAAAAAAAGGTTTTGTAAATTTCGTTGTAAAAATGAGAAATCGCTGGTCAAATTTTAACCCTTATAACTTCCTAGTAAAAAAAAAATTTGTTTCCAAAATTGTGCTGATGTAGAGTAGACATGTAGGTAATGTTATTTATTAACTATTTTGTGTCACATAACTCTCTCGTTTAACAGAATAAAAATTCAAAGTTTGAAAATTGCGAAATTTTCAAATATTTTCGCCAAATTTCCATTTTTTTCACAAATAAACGCAAAAATTATCAACCTAAATTTACCACTAACATGAAGCCCAATATGTCATCTCAGAACCGCTAGGATCCGTTGAAGCGTTCCTGAGTTATTACCTTATAAATGGACACTGGTCAGAATTGCAAAAAACGGCCAGGTCATTAAGGTCAAAATAGGCTGGGTCATGAAGGGGTTAAAGTAGCTAACTGATTCATACTGAGCATATGAACAGTGAGATGTAAGGCCTCTTTCACACGTCCTGATATTTCCGGTACCGGAAAAACCGGTACCGGAGATATCCGTGCCCGTATGTCCGTGTGCTCAAGTGGCACATCAGTGTGGCACACGTGCGGCATCCGTGTGCCGCCCGTGTGCCGCCTGAGGACCACACGGACCGTGCAGGAGAGACAGCGCTACACTAAGCGCTGTCCCCCCCCGCATGTGGTGCTGAAGGCAGAATTCATCTCTTCTCCCCCAGCGTTCGTTGGAGAGAAGAGATGAAAGATCGATATTTTTTTTTTTGTGAAAAATAAGTTTTGCATGTGCCCCCCGCCTCCCCCCTCAGTGCGCCGCCTGGCCCCTTGCCGCAGAAATACTCACCTAGCTCCCGCGATGTCTCCTCTGTCCTCTCCGCGCTGGCAGCTTCTCCTGTGTGAGCGGTCACGTGGGACCGCTCATTACAGTCAGGGAATATTCCCTGACTGTAATGAGCGGTCCCATGTGACCGCTCACACAGGAGAAGCTGCCAGCGCGGAGAGGACAGAGGAGACATCGCGGGAGCTAGGTGAGTATTTCTGCGGCAAGGGGCCAGGCGGCGCACTGAGGGGGGAGGCGGGGGGCACATGCAAAATTTATTTTTCCCAAAAAAAAATAAAAAATCGATCTTTCATCTTTTCTCTCCAACGAACGCTGGGGGAGAAGAGATGAATTCTGCCTTCAGCACCACATGCGGGGGGGACAGCGCTTACTGTAGCGCTGTCTCTCCTGCGGGCGGTACGTGCACACGGAGGAGAGTGCACACTGTTCTCCGTGTGCTGTCCGTATTGTGGTCCGTGCTGCCGGTAAAAAACGGACATGTCTACGTGTTTTCAGCACGGACATACGGTCCGTGTGAAAACACGCACATGTGCATAGACCCATTCATTTAAATGGGTCTTCGTGTGTCAGTGTCTCCGGTATGTGAGAAAACTGTCACTACACGTACCCGAGACACTGACGTGTGAAAGAGGCCTAAAAGTTTGAGCAACCCTGGATAAAATTACTGTTATTGTGAACAGTTAAGGAAGTTGAAGAATAAATAAATCTCTATAATAATAAATCTCTATAAGGCGGTTTTGGTGCTTTTCACAGCATTTTTTTCTGAGTGAAAATGGGCCAAAAATGTTAGGGAATCCTTATGCCAGCTAATTCAATGAGAATCCTAAAGTGCTGTGCACATGATCATCATTTTTCCTTTGAGTATTTCTAGGGTGTTTTTTTCTGCAGCATGTCAATTCTTTGTGTGGATTTTTAGCATTTTTTACCCTCTGACCTAAAGTGAGTCAGTCAAATCGGCAGCAAAAATGCAGGTATAAAAATGTTTGTGGATTTTCCGAGTTATTCCAGACTTCCTAAGGTGTTTCTCACGGTATCATCTGTGTGAGAACGTGGTAAACACCAGGGCGCTGATCGGCGGTAACCTTACCTTCGGTAACATCGCTACGGCTGTCAAACTGCTCTTTAAGTCATCACGATAGTTGTGGGACATTATGGATTATCTTCTCGGCATACAGGTGAGGAATAGTGTTTTTTATTATTTTAATTCATTTAAAGGAGACGTTGGCTTCAGTTGAATAGGTGTTCGGCGAGTATGGCTTAATTTAGATTCAATAAAGGACTGTGTCAATTCAAATTTAGGACTTTATTCAGGCTGTGTTTTTATACAATTTGACTATGGGATTAGTAAGGGGGGCGTTTTATAGATGCCTCTCCATTACTAACCTCTAGGCTTGATGTCACCTGACAATACAAAGGGCACATGGAAAGAGTGAGGCTAAGTACCAGTTTTGGCACATCTTATTGTTGCACTATTTCAGGTGCGGCTGAGAGCTGATGTTTTTAATCTGGGAGGGGACCAATAACCAGGGCCCCTTCCTAGGCTATAAATATCAGCCCGCAAAGTCAATATTTTTTCTGGAGTACCCCTGTAAAACTAGCCAGTAAAGGCTAAGCAAACAGCTGTAAGCTGATATTTATTAGCCTGAGAACATTTATGGCTATTGGCTCCTTCACAGAATATTAACATCAGCCCTCAGCTTTCCCTCTGCTGGTTATGAAAATTACGCGGGAGCCCACGCAATATTTTTTTCATCTTTTGTAAAAATATAACAGTTGCTGTTTGGTTATAGAGCCTAGCCAAGTTCATTCTGCTAACGCGCCTACATAGGCTGGTGACAATATGTGTGTGTTTATTTAACTCTTTAGGGTATGTGCCCACAATCCGGAGTTGTTGTGGATTTGACGCTGCATACTTATGCAGAGTCAAACACGCAGCGGCCAGTGGTTACAGCACAGCGGATGGGCTTTCAAGAAATCCCATGTCCACTATGCATCCACAGTCTCCTGCGGATCACCCACAGAGATTGACTTGTGGCACGTCTTTCCAGACCACAGCATGTCAATTTCTCTTGCAAAGACTGTAGTCTGCGCAAGAGAAGTTACATCAATACAATGTATTGGATGTGGTAAACCTGCATGGTTCAGTGAACACATGCGGATTTACCAGTGTTCAATAGATGGCAGCGCTTTGGATGCAGTGAACATGCCCTGCATAAAAACATAAAAAGTGCGGCTAGTTCAGGATCATCGGCACCCGGCCTGATTTACAGGTTTAGTAATGAGTGTCTGGCTGAAACTTCTTCATTACTAAACCTAGAGCATGGTGTCAATGACAGCTACTGACTAGTGTTGAGCATTCCGATACCGCAAGTATCGGGTATCGGCCGATACTTGCGGGTATCGGAATTCCGATACCAAGATCCGATACTTTTGTGGTATCGGGAATCGGTATCGGGATTAATATCAATGTGTAAAATAAAGAATTAAAATAAAAAATAGGGATATACTCACCTCTCCGGCGGCTCCTGGACTTTACCGCCGTAACCGGGAGCCATTGTACCTAAGAATGCGCGCTTGAAGGGCCTTAGATGAGGTCACTGCGCTCTGATTGGTCCGTAGTGGTCGCATGACCGCTACGCGACCAATCACAAAGCAGTGACATCACCTAAGGTCTTTCAAGCGCTTGAAATACCTTAGAAGACGTCACTGCTTTGTGATTGGTCGCGTAGCGGTCACGCGACCGCTACGCGACCAATCAGAAGCTGCGGACATCTTCTAAGGTATTTCAAGCGCTTGAAAGACCTTAGGTGACGTTACTGCTTTGTGATTGGTCGCGTAGCGGTCACGCGACCGCTACGGACCAATCAGAGCGCAATGACCTCATCTAAGGCCCTTCAAGCGCGCATTCTTAGGTACAACGGCTCCCGGTTACGGCAGTAAAGTCCAGGCTGCGTCGGAGGGTGAGTATATCCCTATTTTTTATTTTAATGCTTTCTTTTACACATTGATATGGATCCCAGGGCCTGAAGGAGAGTTTCCTCTCCTTCAGACCCTGGGAACCATACAGGATACCGTCCGATACTTGGTGTCCCATTGACTTGTATTGTTATCGGTATCGGATTAGATCCGATACTTTGCCGGTATCGGCCGATACTTTCCGATACCGATACTTTCAAGTATCGGACGGTATCGCTCAACACTACTACTGACACCAAGCCCTAATCCCATTACCCTGATGCTACTGCATAAGAATGAAAAAGGTGTTGAACCAAGAAATGACATCACAAAACATTTTTTTTTATTATCTTTACTTAGCGCAAAAATGCATTCATTGCTGCACAAAAACACGTGCAAAAAACACATAAACAACCGGAATTAAAGTGCACCAAAAATCATGGCAAAACATGTGTTTTTGCTGCCAAGAGATGCAGAAACCTTACAGAAATTTCTGCAAGCAAATATGCAAATTGCCTCTTCTGAGAAAAAGAGGACTTAACTCTATAGCGCCACCTGTTGGAAGTAGCGATCCTACAAGTCACAATCAACCCTTTAACGAGTCGTGCAATATGACTTAGGATAAAAGACAAATCAGTATCTCAATTCGCAGACACGGTGTTTCGGGCTGTTGGCCCTCGTCAGTGCGAAGCATGAGAACTGATTTGGCTAGGTTAGAAGCTCTGGACTGGGGTCTAAGGCTGGTTTCACATTTGCGTTTAAAAACGCAGCGTTTTTAACGCAAACGCATTTGGTGCAAAAACGCATGTAAACGCATTTAAACGCTGCGTTTTTTAGACGCATGCGTTTTTGCATGTGGTAAAAAAAACGCGGCGTTTTGACTTATTTACAAGCGTTTTTTCCTGCGTTTGCGTTTTTGAAACGCATGATGAGAAGTGTGTGACAGCTGCCAATCATCAAAATCAACTAGAAAACCCACTATAAACAGAAATAGCTAGGGTTAGGATCCCTAGTAACCCTAGGGATCCTAACCCTAACCCTAGGGATCCTAACCCTAACCCTAGGGATCCTAACCCTAGCCGTAACCCTAGGGATCCTAACCCTAACCCTAAGGGTTAGGATCCTAACCCTAACCCTAAGGGTTAGGATCCCTAGGGTTAGGGTTAGGATAAACAAAAAACAAAAAGCCAGCTCACCAGACAGCCATTGGTAGGTGCACGGAACCTCAACGCTGATCCACGTGGTAACGTATAATGGTAGACAAAAAGGTTGATTCCAGCTCCAAAAAGATGTCTTGAATAAAATTAAATCCTTTATTGGTGCATATTTAAAAAGACACAGGCTGTATTACTCTCCATAATAAAGACGGGAAACGAGTTACGCGTTTCGATCTATTACAGATCTTTGTCAGAGCGACATAGACACAGACATACCAACATTTTAAAACTGCCACCAACCAATCAGCATAGAGTGCAAAAACATGTGACTTAAGGTCCTTCTAATGCAATACAAAATTATTTTAAAAACAACATTTCTATGCAAAATTTATCAAAATATAAATATATGTAAAAATAAAAAAGATAGAAAAAAGAGAAATAAACAGCTCATAAATATGATGTTAATAATGGTACATTAACTCGTTGCGTTTATTAAGACCGGCTGGAAACCGGGTATTCAAGCAATAAATCCAAAAGGCTTCACGTGTGAGAAGACAGCGTTTGAAATTCCCACCTCGCTGGGGTTTATTAACACGTTCAATACCGTATGCCAAAAAATATTTAGTGCTGCAAGCATGTTGAGTAATAAAATGTTTGGATGCAGCTGAAACTGATCGGGAAGAGTTACCCCCATTTTCAATGTCATATAAGTGTTCATTGATCCGTACTTTCAACTTGCGTGAAGTACAGCCAACATATGACAATTGACACATAGTGCAGTCAATTTTATATACCACGAAAGCAGTGTTGCAATTAATATATTGTTTAATAATAAAGTTTTTTGATTTATCCGAATTTGTGAATGACTTATTGACTGACGTGTGAGCACACATCTTGCATCTATTACTGCCGCATTTATAAAACCCGTTATAATTCAACCATGTTTTGTTCATGTTTTTATCTGAACGGAACATACTTGGAGAAATTCTGTTACCTATAGTGGCAGCCCGTCTAGATATTACATTAATTCCGGTGTCAAGAATTTTCGCCAGACTTGGATCCTCATAAAGGATAGGTAGGAATTTATTGATAAGATTTTTAATTTTGCTGAATTGAGGGCTGAATTGAAAACAAATAAAAGGTTTTTTATTTCTGGTTCTATTTGTTGGATTTAAAACAGGTTCATTTGTAATGATCGGTGTAATTAAATCGTTGCGATCTCTATGATCAACAATTTTACGTGCCCTATTTAACATCCAATACGGATAGCTGCGGCGTTTTAATTTGTTAGATGCCATATCAATTTCATTTTTTAAAACTACATTGTCACTGCAATTTCTCTTGACTCTAACGAACTCGCCAACTGGTATAGATTGAATAGTATGCATGGGGTGTCCACTATGCGCATGTAAAATAGAATTACCGCTGAGAGATTTGTGATAAGTTTTTGTTTCAATAACCTGATCAGCAACACCAATCAAATTCAGATCCAAAAAATTAATTTCGTTTTGATTAAATTTGTGGGTGAAACGTAAATTATAATCATTCAAATTCAAATAATTAATGAAATCTGGTATGGCAGATACATCGGCAGACCAAATGATAAGTAGATCGTCGATGTATCTGCCATACCATTATGATTATTTAATTGTACAAGATCCTGTATGCCCCATCATACATGGTTTGCCAAAAGTACACAAAAGTGATGTTGTCCCCCCCTTAAGACCAATAGTATCTGGCATTGGCTCAGCCAATGAGCATCTCTGTGAATGGGTTGATTCCTTATTACAGCCCCTTGTGAGTAAGATCCCTGGTTACATCAAGGACTCAAGGGAAATTCTGGGTTTTTTTTCTAATAAAAAATGGTCAGTAAAATTTACTTGGCTTTGCTGCGATGTAGTTTCACTATATTCATGCATTCCACACCACCTAGCCATGCAGGCCCTCCAGTTCCATCTGGATAGTTTCAGTAATTATTCTCTGGATTTAAAACAATATATTTTACAAGTCACTTTTTTTCTTATAACTCATAAATTTTTTTACATTTGATTCTCGTTATTATTTACAGAAAACAGGCGTGGCCATGGGTGCTAGATTTTCACCCTCTTTAGCCAACCTCGTCATGGCATTTTGGGAGTACAACTACATCTTTTCTGCTTCCAATCCTTTTTTATCCTGTATACAATGGTATGGCAGATACATCGACGATCTACTTATCATTTGGTCTGCCGATGTATCTGCCATACCAGATTTCATTAATTATTTGAATTTGAATGATTATAATTTATGTTTCACCCACAAATTTAATCAAAACGAAATTAATTTTTTGGATCTGAATTTGATTGGTGTTGCTGATCAGGTTATTGAAACAAAAACTTATCACAAATCTCTCAGCGGTAATTCTATTTTACATGCGCATAGTGGACACCCCATGCATACTATTCAATCTATACCAGTTGGCGAGTTCGTTAGAGTCAAGAGAAATTGCAGTGACAATGTAGTTTTAAAAAATGAAATTGATATGGCATCTAACAAATTAAAACGCCGCAGCTATCCGTATTGGATGTTAAATAGGGCACGTAAAATTGTTGATCATAGAGATCGCAACGATTTAATTACACCGATCATTACAAATGAACCTGTTTTAAATCCAACAAATAGAACCAGAAATAAAAAACCTTTTATTTGTTTCCAATTCAGCCCTCAATTCAGCAAAATTAAAAGTCTTATCAATAAATTCCTACCTATCCTTTATGAGGATCCAAGTCTGGCGAAAATTCTTGACACAGGAATTAATGTAATATCTAGACGGGCTGCCACTATAGGTAACAGAATTTCTCCAAGTATGTTCCGTTCAGATAAAAACATGAACAAAACATGGTTGAATTATAACGGGTTTTATAAATGCGGCAGTAATAGATGCAAGATGTGTGCTCACACGTCAGTCAATAAGTCATTCACAAATTCGGATAAATCAAAAAACTTTATTATTAAACAATATATTAATTGCAACACTGCTTTCGTGGTATATAAAATTGACTGCACTATGTGTCAATTGTCATATGTTGGCTGTACTTCACGCAAGTTGAAAGTACGGATCAATGAACACTTATATGACATTGAAAATGGGGGTAACTCTTCCCGATCAGTTTCAGCTGCATCCAAACATTTTATTACTCAACATGCTTGCAGCACTAAATATTTTTTGGCATACGGTATTGAACGTGTTAATAAACCCCAGCGAGGTGGGAATTTCAAACGCTGTCTTCTCACATGTGAAGCCTTTTGGATTTATTGCTTGAATACCCGGTTTCCAGCCGGTCTTAATAAACGCAACGAGTTAATGTACCATTATTAACATCATATTTATGAGCTGTTTATTTCTCTTTTTTCTATCTTTTTTATTTTTACATATATTTATATTTTGATAAATTTTGCATAGAAATGTTGTTTTTAAAATAATTTTGTATTGCATTAGAAGGACCTTAAGTCACATGTTTTTGCACTCTATGCTGATTGGTTGGTGGCAGTTTTAAAATGTTGGTATGTCTGTGTCTATGTAGCTCTGACAAAGATCTGTAATAGATCGAAACGCGTAGCTCGTTTCCCGTCTTTATTATGGAGAGTAATACAGCCTGTGTCTTTTTAAATATGCACCAATAAAGGATTTAATTTTATTCAAGACATCTTTTTGGAGCTGGAATCAACCTTTTTGTCTACCATTAGGGTTAGGATCCCTAGGGTTACTAGGGATCCTAACCTTAGGGTTAGGGTTAGGATCCCTAGTAACCCTAGGGTTAGGGTTTTCTTGTTTTTTCTTGTGTTTTCTTGTGTTTTTCTATAGAAACGCATGCGTTTAAAAACGCATGCAAACGCATGTGCTTAAAAACGCATGCGTTTACATAGACAGCAATACATTTTTTTGCCGCGAAAAAACGCATGCTTTTTTTGCGGCAAAAAAACGCCGCTAGAAATTACTACAGGTTGCATTTCTGCAACAAAACGCAAGCATAAAAAAACGCATGAGTTGCCAAAAACTCTATAGCGCCACCTGTTGGAAGTAGCGATTCTACAAGTCACAATCAACCCTTTAATGAGTCATGCAATATGACTTAGGATAAAAGCCAAATCAGTATTTCAATACGCAGACATGGCGTTTCGGGCTGTTGGCCCTCGTCAGTGCGAAGCATGAGAACTGATTTGGCTAGGTGAGAGGCTCTGGACTGGGGTCTAAGGGGTAATGTTTCTCCTTATGGAGAGTGACATACCAGCTGGCTTGTCAAGGTAAGGAGGCTTATTCGCCGTGCAATGCTCCTCTGGGAAATTAAATATGCAAATTGCCTCTTCTGAGAAAAAGAGCAAATACTCAACGTGCACACATAGCCTTAGGGTTATAGCTTGTTCACCATCTTTTTAGGACAGGCCAGGTGATGCAAATTATCCAGCTTTATATAAACCCAGCCTTCTCTATTCTTCTGGCAAAAACCAGCAGCCATGGGTTTTTCTAAGCAGCTGCCTAGCACTCTGAAAATGAAAATGGTGGAGGCCCACAAACCAGGAGAATGAAGATGGCAAAGTGGTTTCACGTTGCCCTTTCATCAGTTTCAAAATGTAATTAAGAAATTGCAGTTAACAGGAACATTACATATCAAGATAAGGTCTGGAAAACCAAGCGAAATTTCAGTGAGCTACTCGTAGGATTGCTAGAGAGGCAAATCAGAACCTCCACTTGACTGCAAAAGACATTCAGAAAGATTTAGCAGACTTTTAGAGTTGTAGTACATTGTTCTACTGTTCAGATACACCTGCACCTGCAAAAGTCATCAGAACAAAACCTCACCTGCATCCTCATCATAAAATTCAGCGTCAGATGTATGCAAAAGAACATCAAAACAAGCCTGATGCATTTTGGAAACAAGTCTTGTGGACAGATGAGTTAAAAATAGAATTCTTTGGCCACAATTATGAAAGGTATGTGAGGAGAAAATAGGCCACAGGATTTCACGAAAAGAATATCTAGCCAACCATTAAGCATTGGGGTGGCTCAATCATGCTTTGTGCTGTCTTACAGCCAATGGCAAAGGGAACATTTCACGGGTAGAGGGAAGAATGGATTCAATAAAATTTCGACATCTTCTTGATGTAAACCTAACACATCTGTAAAAAAAAAAAGCTGAAGTTGAAAAGAGCATGGCTTCTAAAAATGGATAATGATCCTAAAGTCAAAATCCACAATAGATTACTCGAAAAAAGGCACAAGTTAAAATATTTTAAAATGGCCCTCACAGTCCCCTGATGAGAACATAATTTAAAAGCAGTGCTTGCATGACGACCCAGGAATCTCACAGAACTGGAAGACTTTTCCAAGGAAGAATGGCTGAAATCCCCTCAAACAAGAATTGAAAGACTCT
The DNA here is from genome assembly GCF_051348905.1 of Ranitomeya variabilis. Taxonomy (NCBI): domain Eukaryota; kingdom Metazoa; phylum Chordata; class Amphibia; order Anura; family Dendrobatidae; genus Ranitomeya; species Ranitomeya variabilis. Next base: position 219,881,389 of record NC_135234.1, read on the forward strand.
TGGCTGGCTACAAAAAGCGTTTACAAACTGTGATACTTGCAAAAGTTTGGGCACCCGGCATGGTTAGTACCTAATAGCACACCCTTTTGCATCGGTCCATTTTCCTTTTTGTAATTTCTAAAATGTATGAAAGATAAAAATATACATTTTGTTTTGCCTAAAATACAAAGGAAATGTGTCAGCTTTAACTTTAGGCCTTTTAGAGATCATTTAATCTTCAACTTGCTTAATTGTTTGCCATAACAGTAATTTTCACAAGGGGTGTCCAAAATTTTACATGCCACTGTGTGTGGGAAGATTACCCTTTTCTAATCTACGAGGTAAAGTCCCTCATGCACTAATGTTAGCCGCACCTGCCGATATCGACTGCTTAGTGAACAGTCAAATTATGTACAGGGGCGCCGGTAAATTTGTTGTCTGGGGAGATGTTGATCGGACATGTCTGATTTCAGTCTGACGATTTATTTGTTCTCCCATAAATAGGTCACCTGTAGACTTATCTATTGATGGCTTTCTCACAGTGAACAAAGGAACACTTGGCCAAACAAGTACCAGAGAGACGGTAGAGATGGTTGCAGCCTGAAAAATTAGCCGAAGGATTGCTCAGCTGACCGCCATCTAATGTGTATGGAGGCCATAAGGCTAGACAAAGGCAAGTGTATTGAGTTAAAAAAAAAATAAACATATGCGAGAACCTCAGCTCAATTCTGCTAAATCTGTCAAGAATGAAAACATGCAAACTGACTTGTACAAATTTCAGAACAGTCCTCAAAGTTAATTTCAGTCAGTCAGTTAGTCAATCTACCACTGCAGCCAATCACACACCTCAACAGAGGGGACTCCTGTTGAGGCATATAATTACTTCCTGTAAATTTTGTTTTAAGACATACAAATCCTTTAAATAATTACCAAATTCAGACACAATCTATTAACAATCGTTTTCTATTTCTGGATAATTCTGAACAACCCCTATAAGAAAATTCTAATGGCAGCTAATTTCTTTAACAAAATAAAATTTATTAAAGTATTCCTTAGCTCCATAGCATAACATCAAGAGCCTTTGTCTTCAAATAGAAAAAAAAAACAATGGTGATTCCCAGGAGTGGGTGGTCAGTAAAATTAAGCCATGAGTGCAGAAACATGAAGTCATATCAAAGAACTGCAGACCATTCTAGACTAATGATTTTATGATACCATTCAGATACAGTTGTGCTCAAAAGTTTACATACCCCAACAGAATTGTAGCTTTCTTGGCCTTTATTCAGAGAATGTGAATGATCACACCAAAACGTTTTCTCCACTCTTGTTTAGATGCAATTTATTGTCAAACTACTGTGTTTTCGCTTTTTAAATCATAAGGACAACCCAAAACATCCAAATGACCCTGATCAAAAGTTTACATACCCCATTTCTTAATACCGTGTATTGCCCCCACTAACATCAATGACAGCTTGAAGTTTTATGTGGTAGTTGTTGATGAGGTTCTTTATTTTCTCTGATATGTGATTCCAGGACGTACTGTCTCCAACAAGATATCAAATGTGGGTATTGTCATGCGACAGTACTGGAAGAATTTGTCTGGATGTGTCCGCAGAGCTGAATATAGCCTGTGAAAATGGCCTTTAGTGAGGCGTTGCCCCAAAAGTGGATGCACCCACATTCTTCTTCTCCTCCTTCGCGAATCAACTATCACAGGGTATGGGTGGCCAAAGCGGCGTGACAAGACCCAACTAAATAACACCCCCCGAGTTGGTGTGAATTGCAGGAGGTCACACATGTTGCCCAAGTACCACCAAAACACCTACACAAGCACAGCAACAAAATGGCCATATGGGAGGGTGCCACCTGTTGTAGAGGCCTTAAATAGGATTATAGTGATGAATTAAATTAATTTCAGCCCTCAAAACCGTTAAATGTCAATTTTGTCTGGTTGCGAGAAAAAAAAACGCATTATGGATGCCATACGGATTACATACGGAGGTTAACAAGCATAAAATACGCAGACACACCCTGCCTACGGCTGACATACGGATCACTGTTTTGGGATCATTTCTGCATATTACGCATGTAAAATACGGAGCGTATTTCCCTACGCCGGCCATAGAGATCATAAATCACGTGCACTAAGTAAACAGGAAAAAATGTACTTGAAATATAGAGATAGTGGGGTTCCTCCAAGGTGAACTCTAAATGCACAAATACAAATTGTAATGCAAGCAGAGAGGACTATATCCCTCTTCTCCTAAAAACCTATATACCTGGGGCTAAAAAGGAAATAAAGTGTTCAGTGCATTACAAAATGCATAGCTAAGATAGCATAAGTCTGAAGAAATAATTGCATGGATATAGAAAATTGGCACAGAGCAGAGACCTCAAGAGAGGAAATATGTATGTGCATATATAGTGTTTACCTGAATAAGTATTCCTTATAGGTGTGAGCATACCTTAGGGACATATATATATATATATATATATATATATATATATATATATATATATATATACACACACAGTACAGACCAAAAGTTTGGACACACCTTCTCATTTAAAGATTTTTCTGTATTTTCATGACTATGAAAATTGTAAATTCACACTGAAGGCATCAAAACTATGTTAACATGTGGAATTATATACTTAACAAAAAAGTGTGAAACAACTGAAATTATGTCTTATATTCTAGGTTCTTCAAAGTAGCCACCTTTTGCTTAGATGACTGCTTTGCACACTCTTGGCATTCTCTTGATGAGCTTCAAGAGGTAGTCACCGGGAATGGTTTTCACTTCACAGGTGTGCCCTGTCAGGTTTAATAAGTGGGATTTCTTGCCTTATAAACGGGGCTGGGACCATCAGTTGTGTTGTGCAAAAGTCTGGTGGATACACAGCTGATAGTCCTACTGAATAGACTGTTAGAATTTGTATTATGGCAAGAAAAAAGCAGCTAAGTAAAGATATATATACTGTAGATAGATAGATAGATAGATAGATAGATAGATAGATAGATAGATAGATAGATAGATAGATAGATAGATAGATAGATAGATAGAGATATACAGGCTGAAAAACGATGTGCCCACATGGTGGAATTCAACTCTGCACATGTTGCAGCGACTGTGGCAGCACCGACGAGCCCTGGTGCAATACGTTATGACGTATAGCCTGGGCCAACGAGATCCAGAGGTGGGGCAAATCACGCTGCAGGAGTGGTCTCATATCAGGGACCTATGCAGTGGCGTATCCAGGAGGGGGCAGCCGGGGCATGTGCCCCGGGCGCAGCCGACAGGGGGGAACCAGCGGACCGCCTGATGATGCAGCGGTCCAAGGAGGCTCCCCGTCGGTGGCATTCTGCTGCCCCCCACAGTCTGAGATAATCCCGTTCTCTGAGCCGGCTGTCAATTTGACAGCCGGCTCAGGGAAAGTGCTGCGTCGTCAAATCCCAAGGTGTACAGCGACGCCGCGCTGTCGCTAGTACCCTTGGCTTGCCTGCTGTGAATGTGTGATCCCTTCTAAGTTTAACCCCCGATGACCGCTGAGGCGCCAGTTCCGCATCAGTGAAGCGCCAGCAGCGGTGACGTCACTCTCTCTTCACAGACACAGCAGGGCAAGCGAAGCACAGGCTGCTGCGTTGCGGTGTTGTTGGACTGTGGTATGTGTGTGCTCCAGCCCGCGGGGACCGGCTGGGTAATGGAGCTGAAGACACCTACCGAACTTAGATTAGAATCAGATAATGTTTGATATTTAAGGGGGCTGGTTGGGGTGGGAGGTCGGTCGGCTATATGGAGCCTGCAGCCAGGATAGGGAGGGAGCAGGGGCAACGGTCGGTAGTAAATTGTGTGTGTATATATAGAGGTGAGAGGTGCTGTGTGTGTGTTGTGCGTGTGTGTATATAAGTGAGAGGTGCTGTGTGTGTGTTGTGCGTTTGTGTATATAGGTGAGAGGTGCTGTGTGTGTTGTGCGTGTGTGTATATAGGTGAGAGGTGCTGTGTGGGTGTTGTGCGTGTGTATATATAGGTGAGAGGTGCTGTGTGTGTGTTGTGCGTGTGTATATAGGTGAGAGGTGCTGTGTGTTGTGCGTGTGTGTGTATATAGGTGAGAGGTGCTGTGTGTGTTGTGCGTGTGTATATAGGTGAGAGGTGCTGTGTGTGTGTTGTGCGTGTGTGTATATAAGTGAGAGGTGCTGTGCGTGTGTGTAAATAGGTGAGAGGTGCTCTGTGTTGTGCGTGCATGCGTAGCGCTGCGGGTGAATGTACAGAGATGTAAATGGTTTTGTGTGTACGGGGAGGTGAGGTGAGGGTAATGATGGGGCTGATGGGGAGAGGGCAATAATTGGGATGGAGGGGGAGGAGATGATTGATGTGGTGAATGGGCAATGATGGAGGTGGCAATGATGGAGGTGGAATGGGCAATGATGGGGGTGGGGGGAGGAAATGATGGAGGTGGTGGAATGGGCAATGATGGGGGAGGCAATGATGGAGGGGGAAATTGGAATGGGCAAAGATGGTGGTGGGGGGAGAATGCAATGATGGTGGGGGAGGAGGAAATCATGGAGGTGGTGGAAAGGGCAATAATGAGGGGGGAAGAAATGATGGAGGTGGTAGAATGGACACGGATGGTGGTGGTGGAAAGCACACTGATGATATTGGAGGGGGAGAAAATGATGGAAGTGGGCGAATGGGCAAGTATGGTGATGTGGTGATGGCGGCGGAAAGGACAATGATGATGGTGGTGGAAAGGGCAATGATGGGGATGGTAGGTGAAGAAAAAATGATGGGTATGGTGGAAAAGGCAAAGGAGGAAATGATAGAGGTGGTGGAATGGGCAATGATGGGAGTGCTGGGGAAGGAGGAAATGATGGAGGTTGTGGAATGGGAAATTATGGGGTGGTGGGGGAGAAAGCAATGATAGTGGTGGTGGAAAAGGCAAAGATGGAGGTGGTGAAGAGAGCAATGATGGGGTGGGGTAGAGGAAAATAATGGGCATATATGAGGAAACAGTACAGGAGAATGGGGGCATGTATGAGGAAACAGTACGGGGGATTCGGGGTCATGTATGAGGAAACAGTACTGGGGAATAGGGGGCATGTATGAGGAAACAGTACTGGGGAATGGGGGGCATATCTGAGGAAACAGTTTGGGGGATGGGTGCAGACAGCACCAATAACCATTACTGTTAAAGAAGTTGTCCACTAAAAATTTTTTTCTTTTTTTTTTCATAAATCTTGCTATGTGCCGCTGAAAACATCCACTGTGTTTATTTCAGCAATATTACCTTTTATCATGCTGTAGCAGCACATCTTCAGTGCTGGATCCAGCTCTCATGGGGTTAATCGACAACTTCCTTTCTCCTGAGTTATTGTGCTCTAATACTACAAGTTCCATGATGCCACAAGTTCCACTCGCCTGTAACTCTGCACCTGGCACACCCACTCCAAAACACACCAAAACCTCTCCCTCCTGTAGCTTCAAAAAGATTTGTGATGTCATTTCTGTCCAACCTCCTCTTTTACATTTGTCCAACCCACACTCCATTACAGATAGATAGATAGATAGATAGATAGATAGATAGATAGATAGATAGATAGATAGATAGATAGATAGATAGATAGATAGATACAGTTAGGTCCATATATATTTGGACAGAGACAACATTTTTCTAATTTTGGTTCTAGACATTACCACAATGAATTTTAAACAAAACAATTCAGATGCAGTTGAAGTTCAGACTTTCAGCTTTCATTTGAGGGTATCCACATTAAAATCGGATGAAGGGTTTAAGAGTTTCAGCTCCTTAACATGTGCGACCCTGTTTTTAAAGGGACCAAAAGTAATTGGACAATTGACTCCAAGGCTATTTCATGAACAGGTGTGGGCAATCCCTTCGTTATGTCATTCTCAATTAAGCAGATAAAAGGCCTGGAGTTGATTTGAGATGTGGTGCTTGCATTTGGAAGGTTTTGCTGTGAAGTAAACATGCGGTCAAAGGAGCTCTCCATGCAAGTGAAACAAGCCATCCTTAAGCTGCGAAAACAGAAAAAAACAAGCCGAGAAATTGCTACAATATTAGGAGTGGCAAAATCCACAGTTTGGTATATCCTGAGAAAGAAAGAAAGCACTGGTGAACTCATCAATGCAAAAAGACCTGGGCGTCCACGGAAGACAACAGTGGTGGAGGACAGAAGAATAATCTCCATGGTGAAGAGAAACCCCTTCACAACAGCCAACCAAGTGAACAACACTCTCCAGGAGGTAGGCGTATCAATATCCAAATCTACCATAAAGAGAAGACTGCATGAAAGTAAATACAGAGGGTTCACTGCACGGTGCAAGCCACTCATAAGAATCAAGAATAAAAAGACTAGACTGGACTTTGCTATAAAACATCTAAAAAAGCCAGCACAGTTCTGGAAGAACATTCTTTGGACAGATGAAACCATGATCAACCTCTACCAGAATGATGGAAAGAGAAATGTATGGCGAAGGCGTGGTACAGCTCATGATCCAAAGCATACCACATCATCTGTAAAACACGGCGGAGGCAGTGTGATGGCTTGGGCATGCATGGCTGCCAGTGGCACTGGGTCACTAGTGTTTATTGATGATGTGACACAGGACAGAAGCAGCCGAATGAATTCTGAGGTATTCAGAGCCACACTGTGCTCAGATCCAGCCAAATGCAGCCAAACTGATTGGTCGTCGCTTCATACTACAGATGGACAATGACCCAAAACATGAAGCCAAAGCAACCCAGGAGTTAATTAAATCAAAGAAGTGGAATATTCTTGAATGGCCAAGTCAGTCACCTGATCTCAACCAAATTGAGCATGCATTTCACTTGTTAAAGACTAATCTTCAGACAGAAAGGCCCACAAACAAACAGCAACTGAAAACCACCGCAGTGAAGGCCTGACAGAGCATCAAAAAGGAGGAAACACAGCGTCTGGTGATGTCCATGAATTCAAGACTTCAGGCAGTCATTGCCAGCCAAGGGTTTTCAACCAAGTACTAAAAATGAACATTTTATTTAAAATTGTTGAATCTGTCCAATTACTTTTGGTCCTTTTAAAAACAGGGTGGCACATGTTAAGGAGCTGAAACTCTTAAACCCTTCATCCGATTTTAATGTGGATACCCTCAAATGAAAGCTGAAAGTCTGAACTTCAACTGCATCTGAATTGTTTTGTTTAAAATTCATTGTGGTATTGTCTATAACCAAAACAAGAAAAATTTTGTCTCTGTCCAAATATATATGGACCTAACTGTAGATAGATAGATAGATAGATAGATAGATAGATATGGGATAGATAGATAGACAGATAGATATGGGATGGATAGAAAGATACAGAGATATATCTATATATCTATGTCTATTTAGATAGATATGTCCATATCCATGTTTCTAAACCCCTTCACCCCTGGAGCATTTTTCGTTTATCGCTCCCCTTCTTTCCAGAGCCATAATGTTTCCGTCAATATGGCCATGTGAGGGCTTATCTTTTGCGGGACAAATTCTACTTTTGAACGACATCATTGGTTTTACCATGTCGTGTAACATAAAATGTGAAAAAAATTCAAAGTGCGATGAAATTGCAAAAAAAGTGCAATCCCACACTTGTTTTTTGCTTGGCTTTTTTGCTCGGTTCACTAAATGCTAAAGCTGTGTGCACACGTTAAGGATTTGATTGCAGGTCCGCAGGGTTTTTTGCTGCACAGAATTGCATAAAATCTGCAGTGTAGTGCACAACCAATGTAAGTCTATGGGAGCCGCAGGCTTGTTGTGCACATGCTGCGGAAAAAGCCGCACCAAAACGCAGCTTTTTTTTTTCCGCAGCATGTCACTTTTGTGCCGAAATGCAGCGTTTCTGCACCCTTATTCCGGGATCACACTACAGCGAGATACGGCCGAGTCTCGCAGGTTAAAACCAAGCTCTGGCACTGGCACTCCAGAACGGAGCGTGCAGCCGCATAGCAATACATGGAGCCGCACGCTCCGCTCCGGAGTGCCGGTGCCAGAGCTTGTATTTAACCTGCAAGACTCGGCCGTATCTCGCTGTAGTGTGACTCCGGCCTTTGACTTTCATTGAGTGGGGCACATCCGCAGCAAAACCACAGATGTAAAAAAGATCTGCAGTTTTGCTGCGGATGTGGGTCCGAGAAACGCTGCAGTTCAGGAGGGAAGTGTGGGCGGTGACTGTGTGTGTGTGTGTGTGTGTGTATGTGTGTGCGGGCGGGGTCTGCGGGCTGTTCGGGTGTGTGCGGGACTGTTCGGGTGTGTGCAGGGGGTCTTTTGGGGTGTGTGTGCAGGCATCATCCGATGGGACTACAAATATGCAGCATCCAATCTGCAGCTAATTCGGATGTAAGGCTACTTTCACACTTCCGTCGGTACTGGGCCGTCGCAAACCGTTGGCCCGACGTACCAACAGACGTTGTGCTAAATTTAGCACAACGTGGGCAGCGGATGCAGTTTTACAACACATCCGCTGCTCATAGTGATGAGCGGGGAGGAGGGGGCGGAGTTCCGGCCACACATGCGCGGTCCGAAATGGCGGACACGTTGCACAAAAAAAGTTACATTGAACTTTTTTGTGCGTCGCGTCCGCCAGAACACGACGGATCCGTTGCACGACGGATGCGACGTGTGCCCATCCGTCGCGATCCGTCGCTAATACAAGCATATGGGCAAAAAACGCATCCTGCAAGCACATTTGCAGGATCCCTTTTTTTGCCCATAATGACGGATTGCGACGGAGCCCAGAAGACAGAAGTGTGAAAGTAGCCTAATCCGGACAGTGGACACGCACCCTACACGATCCATACATCTATCAATAGATATATCTGTCCAGATATATCTATAGATAGATATATGAATAGATAGATGTATGCATCTATAGATCTATCTATATGTAGATCTGTCTATCCATTTCATCTATCATCTGTCTATCTGTGTGTAATTGAGTGTGGGTTGGACAAATATAAAAGAGGAGGTTTGACAATAATGACATCACAAATTTTTTTTTTTGTTCAATAATTTATCTTTGTTTAGCTTTCAAAAACGCATACAAAAACGCACCAAAAACAGCATCAAAAACTGCATAAAAAAGGCATCAAAACCGCACCAAAAACTGCATCAAAACTGCATGAAAACCGCATCAAAAATGCACAAAAAAACGCATCAAAACGGCAGCAAAAACTGCATCAAGAACTACATTAAAAACTCCATCAAAACCGCACCAAAAACTGCATCAAAACCGCACAAAAAAACTGCATCAAAACCGCACAAAAAAACGCCTCAAAACTTCACCAAAAACTGCATAAAAAGCATAAAAAACCTGAATCAAAACCACGCAAAAAACACAACGAAAACCGCACCAAGAACTGCATCAAAACCGCACAAAAAAAGGCATAAAAAACCGTGAAAAAAATGCATCAAAAAAGCAGCTGCGTTTTCTGCAAGGAGATGCAGATTTTGTGCAGAAAATTCTGCATCCAAATCTGCAACGTGTGCACACAGCATAAAACTGACCCGCCACTATGATTCTCCAGGTCATTACGAGTTCATAGACACCAAACACGTCTAGGTTATTTTTTATCTAAGTGGTGAAATAAATTCCAAACTTTGCTAAAAAGAAATAAAATAATTGCGCCATTTTCTGATACCCGTAGCGTCTATATTTTCTGAGATATCAGGTTGGGTGAGGGCTAATTTTATGCGTGCCGAGCTGGCGTTTTTAATGATACCACTTTTGTGCAGATACGTTCTTTTGATCGTCCGTTATTGTATTTTAATGAAATGACACGGAGACCAAAAAATAATAATAATAATTTTGGCTTTTGATTTTTTTTCTCGCTACACCGTTTAGCGATCATGTAATCGTTGTTGTATTGAAAACAGCTGACATGTTGCGGCTTTGAAGTGGGCTCACCGCCGAAGCCCACCTCAAAGCGGGGGATACTGCCAGCTGACGTACTATTCCGTCAGCTGGCAAAAAGGGGTTAATGAACACTATGTTTCAGTAAAAAAAAGAAAAAAAAATGGCGTGGGCTCCCGCGCAATTTTCTGCACCAGAGGGGGAAAGCAGACAGCCCGGGGCCAATATTTGTAGCCTGCTATGAATATGAGCCCGCAGCTGTCTGCGTAGCCTTTACCGGCTATTAAAAAAAATGACGTGGGGTCCCCCTATATTTTATAGCCAGAAAGGCTACGCAGACAGCTGCTGGCTGATATTCATAGCCTAGAGAGGGGCCATGGATATTGGCCCCCCCGGCTACAAATACCAGTCCGCAGCCGCCCCAGAAATGGCGCATCATTGTATTCCTGGAGCCCCTGGAGAGCGGTCATATCAGCTGATGCTCCTGCATCATCAGGGAGTATAGTGTTTGTTTATTATTTAAATATTTTTTACAGATGACACTGGCTTCGGGGAACAAAGTGACAAGTGATGGTGAGTATGTACTCTATGTTATATGTACTGTATGTCTATATGTATGTACTGAATGTATGTACTGTATGTGGCATGTTGCATGTTGTCGCATGGTGCATGTCGCATGTCATATGTCGCATGTCATCGCATGTCACATGTCGCATGCTGCATGTCGTTGCATGCTGCATGTCATTGCATGTTGCATGTCGTTGCATGGTGTATGTTGTCGCATGGTGCAGGTCGCATGGTCATGTCGTCGCATGGTGCATGTCGTCGCATGGTTCATGTCGTCGCATGTCGCATGGTGCATGTCGCATGGTGCATGTCGCATGGCGTCGCATGGTGCATGTCACATGTCGTCGCATGGCGCATGTCATCGCATGGTGCATGTTGTCGCATGTCGCCACATGGTGCATGTCGTCGCATGGTGTCACATGTCGCATGGTGTCACATGTCGCATGTTGTCACATGTTACATGTCACATGGTGTGTGTTGTATGTATGTATGTATGTATGTATGTACTGCATATGTATGTGTTTTTTTTTTTTTACATTCAACACATTAGCCGGATGATGGGACTACTACTGTCCCATCATTGGCTAATGTGTCACTCACTGTCACTGTAGCAGGCAGAGCCCGATGGGACTTGTAGTCCCATCGGACGATGCCTGCCCCTAGAGACACACACACACACCAATGACCACCCCCCGCAGCAGACCCACCGCAGACCCCAGCACCGCCCGCACATACCGGCGCCGGCACGCAGACCCCCGGCGTCCGCACAATCATCCCTGCCTAGCCCCGCCCGCCCCCAGCACAGCCCCGCAGGCAGCCCCCAGCCCCGCCCACAGCCCAGTCACTCTTGATGAGTGACTGCTGCCTGTGGTGGCTGGGTCACGCCTGCTGCTGACGTCACGTCAATTTCCAGAGTCTGGAAATTGACGTGACGTCGGTGGAAATAAGCAGCGGCTGCAGCCTGGGGGTCACGTGACCCGGACTCAGCCGCCGGAATAGCGCCACTCACAGGTGAAAACGGCAACGGAAGGTATTTGCACAATTCATTAGGGGCCCCGGGCGGATACATTGGGGGGTTAATTGAAAGTAGTGGACAACCCCTTTAACCCCTTTCTGCCAGCTGACGGAATAGTACGTCAGCTGGCAGATCCCCTGCTTTAAGGTGGGCTCCGGCGGGGAGCCCACCTTAAAGCCGCGACATGTCAGCTGTTTTGTACAGCTGACATGTGCGCGCAATGAGCGCGAGCGGAATCGCGATCCGCCCGCGCCCATTAACTAGTTAAATGCCGCCATCAAGCGCTGACAGCGGCATTTAACTAGCGCTCCCGGCCGCGCGGCCGGAAGTGCTCGCTCTGCTGACCCCCGTCACATGATCGGGGGTCAGCAGTGCATCGCCATAACAACCAGAGGTCTCCTTGAGACCTCTATGGTTGTTGATGGCCGATTGCTTTGAGCGCCACCCAGTGGTCGGCGCTCAAATTACACCTGCCTTTCTGCTACATAGAGGTGATCTGTATGTCACCTCTATGTAGCAGAGCCGATCGAGTTGTGCATGCTTCTAGCCTCCTATGGAGGCTATTGAAGCATGCCAAAATTACAAAAAAAAAAAGTGGTTAAAAATATAAAAAAAATAAAAAATATATAAAAGTTCAAATAACCCCCCTTTCGCCCCAATCAAAATAAAACTATTAAAAAAAAATCAAACCTACACATATTTGGTATCGCCGCGTTCAGAATCGCCCGATCTATCAATAAAAACAAAGGATTAACCTGACCGCTAAATGGCGTAGTGAGAAAAAAAATCAAAACGCCAAAATTACGTTTTTTGGTCGCCGCGACATTGCATTAAAATGCAATAACGGGCGATCAAAAGAATGTATCTACACCAAAATGGTATCATTAAAAACGCCAGTTAGGCACGCAAAAAATAAGTCCTCACCCGACCCCAGATCATGAAAATTGGAGACGCTACGGGTATCGGAAAATCGCGCAATTTTTTTTTTTTTTTAGCAAACTTTGGAATTTTTTTTCACCACTTAGATAAAAAATAACCTAGATATGTTAGGTGTCTAAGAACTCGTAATGACCTGGAGAATCATAATGGCAGGTCAGTTTTAGCATTTGGTGAACCTAGCAAAAAAGCCAAACAAAAAACAAGTGTGAGATAAGGGCACTTACTGATGCATGCCTGAAATTGTCCCTTTTCCAATAGTTCAATCCGTGCTAGTACAGTGAGCCTTCTGCTTGCAGTTCCAAAAAAGGGAGCATGCTCCCTTTGGCAGAAGAATCCCCCTTCCCTCCTGTACCTGCGTAATCTGGCGGTGAGCCTCGACCGAATGGCACTGCCGTGTAGTGTCGTAGCGAGCAAGGGGCGTGATTTCACGGTGACGTCACCTGCCCGTACTGACGGATACAAACAGTGGCCAACAGTGGCGACGCATTTTGAGGGACCCGAAGGCCTCAAGAATGTTTTTTTTTTTTTCTAAATATCCGCTAGGTTATAAATTCCCGTTTCTTCCCCAAGGTCTAAGTTAAGGTATGGGATGTGAGATTTCAAAGTTCTTAATGGTATTTCAGAAAGGGGAATGGACAAACTCCATAGAGATGGATTCCAGAGAGATAAGGTGGCTGACATAGTTGGCAAGCAGGGAGTAAAGTAAGAAGGTTTGAGATATTCCACTTCCTTTGCCTAGTGGAACCATGAATTGCAAAAAAAGGATTCAATTTGCATCCACCTATGAGAGCTGTTGGTGAACCACCAGTCTTTAGCAGATACCAGAATGGAGGATTTGTGGTATACTAAGATATTAGGCATACTGAGGCCTCCTAGGTTGTAAGGGTAGAACAGGATCCTAGCAATCCAGGAAAGAGCAAGATGTGAGAATCTATCAAGTTTTGTTTTGAGAGACTAGCATAAACCATCAATGTTTTTTTTTTTTAAACAAATGGAAGGCTATAAGTGTGATTTTTAAGATTCCCCCTTCAGACCATTTCAAGGGGAAAATGTTGTCAAGTCTGTTTAATTTGGGTGGGAATAAGTTATGGGGATAATGAGCGATTTGGAAGAGTTTAGTTTATAACATGAGAAGTCAGAATAGGAGGATAGGGAAACATAACAGCATGAAGGGACCTTTCGACCTTTATAGTCCAATTACACGGATGCATTCTCCAGCTTTTATTACTGTAATATCTGGATTAAAACAAATGGACTCCGCCAGGAGTTCCAGAGTGGACACCCCTGGCGGGTTCCATTGGTGATGGATAATATGGAGGCCAAAAAAAAAAAAAAAGAATCCAAGACCACTGCATTGTCATTAGAGTATAAGGACATAACCATAGATTTTATAAAACCTGATAAGCCAAATTTAGTTAGAACGGACTCAAAGTATTCCCTAATGTACCCTGTCAAACGTTTTCTCAATCTAATGACAAAAATACACTTGGGTCTTTGAAAATTCAGCTATTTTGTAATTTATTCTGGTGCTACAAAACCAACTTGGTCGGGGGTATCCAAAGAGGGTAATTTCTTATGTAACCTAGAGGCCAGTAGTTTGGAGAAAATCTTTAAATTGTAGTGTAGAAGTGAAATAGGTCTAAACTTCTCAGTTGTTATAGGGGTTTTACCTGGTTTCAGCAGGGTTGTAATGGTGGCCTGGTTAGATGGACCAACAGACTCAGAGGACGATTGCCAGGAGGTTAGATATCCTAGGTAAGACAGGGGAGAGAATATCTGGGATTGGAGGTATTATTCAATAGGTAGTTCCGTGGCAGAATTGGATTTAGTCGTTTTAATAACATTTTTTATCTCCTCGGTAGAGAAAAGAGAGTTTAGACTATTCAATTATTATAAGGAAACATGAGATTTAATTTGGCTAGATATGACTGGATACCATGAATTGACGGTTGGTTGAGTGGTGAGGGGCTGGAAGGCAGCAGTTGGCGCATGTGATGTATTTGCAATGTGCATGTTAGTGCATGCACAATACAAACCTTTGAGAAAAAAAAATCATGGATTAAGCTTTTTCTGATGGATATTATGGACAACAGAAAAAAAGCATATGATTTTTTGTGGATTGTTTGTAAAATTATAGACAGTTAGCAACAGAGTCACACATAGGCAAAGGTACCATGTACGAAATTGGTACATCTACAGTTTTTAAATAGAAGCTATATAACGTATGTTTTTTTTTATTTCAGGAAACTGAACCTCACCAATTAATCCAGCATAAACAGAAATATTTAAGAGTTGGAAACAACATGTGTGCCCTTTGTGCTTCTAACATGCGAGATGGAAAACGTGTTTCATAAAGCATACAAAGGAGGCTTAAAATATGTAAATACATGGGAAGAAAATTCCGTAAAGAAACCTGTTCACCACCACAGCTGCCACGAAGAGATGATAAATTACCAATAAAGATATTACTGTATTAAAAGGGCATTAAGAACTAAGAAAAAAAATCTTTAGAAAACACCAATATCTAACTTTTTTAAGGATCTTACAAAAATGTGAATCAGAAATTTTAAACAGTTTTAAATACAATTCATAGAAATACACTCCATAAAAGTTACAAACCAGGTATCATTTTATTTTTGTGTTGAATCGTTTTCCTTTAAAAATACAGCTGGAAAGTAAGAAGCCCCAATACACAATGACACCTGGGCAGATTGTTCTTGTGACGTGAGCAATGTGTGAAGATTCTGGCTGTATGCGTAAAAGTCCACTAATCTTCTTACAGATTACAGATCCTAATATAAACCTTCATTCAGATGAGAAAAACGGGGTCAGAGTAACAAAAGAGCAAGCACGGATTGCGGCAATTTTCAACCCCCAGGTTCTATTTGCCTACAGAAAGTTATGCCCCTATGAAATGAACAATATACCCTGTATTGAATAGAAATAGGCCTAGATAAAAAAATAGGACTTAAGAAACTATTCATAATAATAAAATGGAATAAAATACATGTTCATTCATTATCAGATATCAACATCAGACAGTAATATGCCCTCTAAAACACTGTGGTACATTATCCAATAGGCCTGCCTACCATACAGAAGTATCACCCATTACCGTACAACCAGAAATCAGAAGTTAGACGAAAACCAGGTCTTTAAATTTATTTTTGGAGTTTCAATTTTGTTGGGTTCCTTTTAGCAAAAAGGACAATAGAAACTTGCCAAATAAACAACCTTCTAAAAAAAAGATGATTACATTTATTTTTGGTGAAATGATAGGTAAAAGTTGTACTTCGTGATTAGAGAAGGAGCTCATTACTCAAGGTGCTAGGGCAGTGTTTCCCAAACTCCAGTCCTCACGGACCCCAACAGGTCATGTTTGAGTTCTCTCACTTGTGCAGCACTATGGAAATCCTGAAAACATGACCTGTTGGGGTCCATGAGGACTGGAGTTTGGGAAATACTGTGCTACGGTATGCAAAGAATGGAGAATAGTGAAGCAGGTAGCCAATAGCTCCTTGCTGTACCATATGTTTCAGCTGTATTAGCTTTCCATGGGTGTCGATACATTGTCTGTAGATGAATGAACATTACCCCAGCTACCCAAATAATTAACCCCTTCACCCCCGGAGCTTTTTTCTTTTTCGTTTTTCGCTCCCCTCCTTCCCAGAGCCATAACTTTTTTATTTTTCCGTCAATATGGCCATGTGAGGGCTTATTTTTTGCGGGACAAGATGTACTTTTGAACGATACCATTGGTTTTACCATGCCGTGTAACAGAAAACGGGAAAAAAATTCCAAGTGTGATGAAATTGCAAAAAAAGTGCATTCTTCATTCAACTTCTACAAGCCACAGTGGACGGAGGCAAATCTTGCAGCAGTGGTCTCTGTCTGTTTCTAGCATGGCACCTTAATATATACGTTCAATTTTGGGGTTTATTGCTCTTCAGGCAGGGCTGCACACGCCACTTGCTGAGGCGCCAGCGGCTTTTCAATAGCATTGTATCCAGTTCTAGTGCCTGTGTGACTTTGTGTATCAGGTGTTATTGACCTTTGTTGTCTGGTCAGTTTTGTTTATTGTTGTATTCCTTTTCTCTATAAACACTAATAAATAATTATTGGAATAAAAAAAAGTTGCCTTGCAACCTCAGTCTAAAAAATAATAATGCCCCCATAATGCCTCCCCATTTAACCCCTTTTCGACGTTGGGCATAATACTACGCCCAAGTTGGACTCTCTCCCTTTGATGTGGGCTCCGGCGCTGAGCCCACATCTTTCTCGGCACATGTCAGCTGTTTTGAACAGCTGACATGTGCCTCTAGCAGCTTCTGTCAATCTCTGACAGCAGCATTTAACTCGTGCTTACCGGAAGTGCGCCTGAAATCCAGCCCATCAGTGACCCATCACGTGATTGCGGGTCACCGATGGGTTGGCATGACAACTAGAGGCCTTCAGTAGACCTCTATGGTTGTCATTGCTGGATTGCTATGAGCAGTCGCTGCTCATAGCAAGTGAGCATTTCTGCTACACACAGGCGATTTGATCATCGACTGTGTCTAGCTGAGCCAATCAGACTACTGCAGCTTCTAGTCGTGTTCAGAATTGCCCGATTTATCAATATAAAAAAATTAACCTGATCGCTAAATGGCGTAACTAGAAGAAAAAAATAAAATGCAATGACGGGCGATCAAAAGATCGTATCTACACCAAAATGGTATCAATAAAGTCAGCCCGCAAAAAATAAGCCCTCCGTCAGCACCAAATCACGAAAAATAGAGACACCACAGGTCTCGGAAAATGGCGCCATTTTTTTTTCACCAAAGTTTTTTTCCACCTCTTAAATCAAAAACATTTCTTGGCATAAAACGCAGGTCAGAATCTTTGCGTTTTTTTGTGCGTTTTTTTTTTTGTGGATTCTGTGCAGATTTCATGCTTTTTTTACCTCTGCTGATTTCTGTTATGGAATGGGTTCAGAAACGCAGCAGATCCACAAAAAAATTGACATGGTCTTTTTTTTTAATCCGCTGCGTTTTCCATGCGGAATTTTCCGCACCATTAGCACAGCATTTTTATTTTTCTATTGATTTACATTGTACTGTAAATCACTTGCGGATCTGCAGCGTTTCTGCGCGGAAAAAACGTTGCGGATCTGCAGCAAAATCCGCAACGTGTGCACATAGCCTTATAAAAGAAATTGTGTTTCCTTTAAGTAAACAAAATAAAATAAAGAAAAAAAACTTTTAAAAGTAATAATACCCTGTTGATGTCATTTCAAAAAGTACTAAGGCCCACTTACTACACTCTAAAAAGTAATTATTCTCTGAGTGCCCAAAACAAAAATCAAAAAATATACTCCCATGACAGGATCTCCTGGTGATCACAGCAAGAACTAGCTGTTCTGCATTTCCCTGTTGAGCACAGGTGGTGTGGTGCCATACAGCGATGTCACTGCACCACCTGCATAGAAATGCTGTTAACCTGAATTTGGTCTAGAGAAAGCTCAAACGGGAAAAAAAAGCGAGTAGCCTGCTCATCCTTCCATCAGTTGAATCCTCATGGAAGCCCCGTGATCGATGCCAGATGCGTTTCGAGCATTGTGCGCCCTTTTAAACTTGGTTTCAGTTCAAACCTAGTTTAAGAGCGTGCACAACGCTCGATAAGCATCTGGTCAATGAAATCCCCAAGCCCTCCCTTGCACCTCGTGTGTGTGTGTGTGTGTGTGTGTGTGTTTTTTTCTTCTCATCTATTTTTAATTGCTTGCAAGTAAAGGAATTCATTTCATACATACCTGACTGGAAGCTGGATAATTTCTCCTTCTCCTGCCTAGAGAAAGCTGTAGCCTAAACTTTAGAGTATCGCGGGTGCTCGAGTGACATGTTTGAGTCTCTGCGCCCACATATTTTGACACAGACAATCACAAAACATGCAGGATTGTAACAGCCGAGAAACATGTGGTCACGGGGACTCAAACAGGTCACTCGAATACCCGCAATACTCGATACATACCCTAGCACCATAGGCAAACTCGAGCACCATAGGCAAACTCGAGTAATGAGCACACACACACTCACCAATAGTTAAAATCTGTTTCTGAGAAGGAAAGGCTTAATATAAGGCCTAATATATTAGTTACTTTAATACGAAAATAAAAATAATTTTGAGCAATTCAATTATCGAATAGGATTAAAAAAAAAAAAAAAAAAAAATGATTACACTGGTATACAGTGATTTTGGTGCCAACGATGTCTGGACGGTTTTATATTAAGTTCATGATGCTAATTAAGAATACGACTTCGGTTTTGCCATATTGGCTCTAGTTTATGAGATATGTAATAGTTAATTAATTACAGTAGAATTCTGGCTTCAAAAAGTTGCTTTTACAGCACTGTAAGCCTACAAGGTGAAATACAAAATGAATATAGAGGATATTTCATTACCTAAAACACTGTTAAAAGAGTCAAAAGATAGCCCAAAAGCTATTGCATTTGTTATGACACACAAGTCGCATTGGGGGAAAGAATGTATTATTTTTATGGAAGAACCATCTTAAAAACTAGAACCAATTCAGCAAAAGTAATGTGATTTTTTTAATTCAGCACCCTCAAAATACCATAAATCCATTAAAAAAGAAAACAAAAAAATGAATATATCTATATATAATATAACGCTAGGAGAATCACTCTGTCCGTCAACTTTATACACTGCACAAGCGCAAACCCCTGCGCAGTCAGGACCCCACAAAGTGACGCAGCCCAGGAGATCGCGGTATGCATAAGCACTGAACACATACCGCGATCTCCGACGGAGAAGTAGGGACGTGCCAGGAGGGTGAGTATGCTATATTCACCTGTCCCCGTTCCACCGCTGGGCACGCTCGGTTTTCCACATCCTCTGTCTCGGACGTTCAGGTCAGAGGGCGTGATGACGTGGTTAGTGCGCGCCCTCTGACTGAACTGTCACAGCCCGAGGACCCGGAAGATGGAGCGGCGCGCAGCAGTGGAACGGGGACAGGTGGATACAGCAAGTGCCGGGGGACTGAGTCTGCGGCGACTCCAGCACCTGACCCCCATGGCGCACCGGTGTCCCCGCCTGCTCAGGCCCCCAGCACTCGGCACCCAGCGATGATAGGTGAGTGTGTCATTTTTTAAAAAACTTTTTTCCTTTTTAATCGCAGCAGCATACGGGGCATATTATACTATGGAGCATCTTATGGGGGCCATAAACCTTTATGGAGCAGCATAAGGGGCATATTATGCTATGGAGCATCTTATGGGGATCATCAGCCTTTATGGAGCAGCATACGGGGCATATGGATGGGAGCAGCACATGACAGGATGAGGGGACAGGATGAGGGAGCAGCACATTACAGAATGGGGGCGCAGGATGGGAGCAGCACATTACAGAATGGGGGCGCAGGATGGGAGCAGCACATACCAGAATGGGGGCGCAGGATGGGAGCAGCACATACCAGAATGGGGGCTCAGGATGGGAGCAGCATATGAGAGCCTGGGGGTGCAAGATGGGAGCACCACATGACAGAATGGGGTGCAGGATGGGAGCACCACATGACAGAATGGGGTGCAGGAAGGGAGCACCACATGACAGGACTGGAGTGCAGGATGGGTAACATGACAGGATGAGGGCTCAGGAATAGAGTAGCACATGACAAGATGGAGGTGCACAAAACAGGATGAGGGTGCAGGATGTGGGCGCAAGATGGTAGCAGCACATGACAAGATTAGGGCACAGGATGGAAGCAGCACATACCAGGATGGAGCCCATATACCAATGTAAATGCTCGCCACCGGGGCGTAGAACGGGTTCAATAGCTAGTATTTTTTTTTGACCGGAGTATTGTTCTTAAAGGAGGTTATTCAGGAATTTACACTGGGATTGGTATAGGTCTGTTAACAACCCATAAACCCAGTGGCGCTTTGACTATACACAGCCCCAGTCAAATGGTTGTGATTTAAGGCCCCTATACACATTAGACTAATGTCGGCCGAACACATCGTTATCAATGGGTTCAGAAGACAGTCTAATGTGTATGGGAGTGATGACTGGCTGATGGTTGGGAGAGAGATCAACCAGGCATATCCGATTTTGGGCAACCGATTGCATTGTTCTCCCTGAGATAAGCCAGTTGGCGGCTTTCTCATAGAGAACAGAGGTGTGCTTGGCCAAACGACTGCTCCTGTGTTTGGGAGAGTCGACTAAGATGGCTTTAGGCTGGAGCATCATTTCCAGGCCGTATTTGACAATTACATGGGACGGGAATAAGTATCAAGGCTGGAGAAGAAACATGGAAGATCCCCATGGATATCTGGCATGGTGGTGACCAGCAACATACTACTTTAGAATGGTTTGAGTGCTTTTGTTCTGGTAAAAAAGGAATCAGGTTACTTTTGCGCAGAGGTCACTTAAAGGCACTTGCTGACTCTCATGAGGGCATCTCCTTCCAGGCTATCATAATGATAAAATCCAAGCTGCTTAGATGCAACTATTTGTTTAGTTTTTGCCATCTAGTGACAAAATACAAAACTATAAAACATAGTTATGACTATATACAAATCAAACACCAGGGACAAATATTTTTATCATCGCCAGTACCATATATCATTTTAAAATCTTTATTGCTCATATCTCACCACCAATCAACTTCAAGGAGACATAAAAAGCAAGCATACCATGACATCAAGCTGTTTAAAGGGTTTGTAGGATCAAAATCGATTAGACTACAGACTTATGAATCTCCCCAGCATACACACTAGGGATTAGCAGGTTTCTGACTCAGGAACGGAGGGTATGTATGAGTTATAGATACTCCCGGCCAGTGGACACTGCCTCACTCCATACACTTGCATTGAGCCGAAGCCCCGACTAGTGACGCAGATGGCCAATGTGCATGTCCGACTAGAGGGCAAGATCTTGCTCCTACAAGTATATGGAGAGAGAAGCCATGCCCACTAGCCGGGGGAGTACAGTATATAATTCATACATACCCTCCGTTCCCAGGTCTGAAACCAGCAAATTCCCGCAGCGCACAATGTGTGTGTGTGCAGAAGGATTCGTAATTCTGCAGTCACACAGTGACTGCAGATTTATCGGTTTTGACAAGACAACCCCTTTAACAAGAATACATCAATGACTGTTTCCTAAAAAGGCTTGAAATAGGTTTTGACCTGCCAGTCAGTACCCCAAATCTTGGTATTCACAAACACGTATGGCAGATCGGTTCACTTGGCTGCTCAAAGAGGAAGTGAACGTTTCTCGTTTGAACTTACTGCTGGTTTATTAAAAAGTACGGCATAAACCAGTGCAAAGTTCATCAAGATAAATAAACACTGTCTTTTTGGCATAACGTGAAAATAAAAAATAACGTAAAGGACAGTCCACGTGGTTGCAAGTATCCGCCCAATCGGTAACAAACATAGGAAAAAAAAAATGAACAACTTTCCTTTATCTTCACAAACAGCTCAGGAGTTCACATCTCCAGATAAACCCCACACTGATTGTCAGCCTTCTGAGTCAATTTACCTCCTAAACCACACCCTGGTTTGGAGATATGGTGAACCACCTCCCAACTATTTTTCACTGTTCACTAAACCTAGCCCTTAACATGGCCAATTAACCCTTCTCAGCGCTTAGTGTGCTGGAGCATTTTCCCTAGGTTGATATCACTGAAGCTAACAACCTCAGTGACATATATCCAGTACTTTACCAGTGACTTCATCACACATGGTTAAATTTTTCACTGAATGGGGAAGGTAGTTACATTAGAATTGTACATGTGATGAGCCATTAATACATCTTAGAGCACATCTAATTGATGAAAAGTTTTGCAGTAAAATATTGATATAAATCAAAGGAAAATCTGTCACCAGGTTTTTACTCCTCCATATAAGAGGATCATTAGGAAGGGGCAGAGATGCTGATTCCAGCAATGTATCACTTACTGAACTTCATGCTGTCGATTTGATACAAATTACTGTTTTATCTGAGGCAGATCTACCAATTCTCTAAATACTGAGCTCTGTACAACCCCACCAACACCACTGATTGGCAGCTGTGTACACTGCATAGGCAAAAAGCTGCCAATCAGTTGTGGGAGCGGGGTTATACAGAGCTTATGAATACAGATGACTACATGGCATAAGGTTTACTAGTCCTCTAGTGAATCTCCTGCTGAAAAAACTGATTTTATGAAAACCACAGCAAGTAGCACAGTAAGTGATACATTACTGTAATAAGGGTCCCAGGCCCTATATGAGATTGCTCTCCGATTAGTTGCAAAATCCCAGAACCACGCTGGGGGACCTAGTGAATGACCTGCATAGAGCTGGGACCATCATAACAAAGGCTACCATCAGTAACACACTACGCCGCCAGGGACTCAGATCCTGCAGTGCCAGACGTGTCCCCCTGCTTAAGCCAGTACATGTCCGGGCCCGTCTGAAGTTTTCTAGAGAGCATTTGGATTATCCAGATGAGTATTGGGAGAATGTCATATGGTTTGATGAAACCAAAGTAGAACTGTTTGGTAGAAACAAACTCGTCGTGCTTGAGGGAGACCGAATGCTGAGTTGCATCCAAAGAACACCATACCTACTATGAAGCATGGGGTGTGTGGCAACATCATGCTTTGGGGCTGTTTCTCTGCAAAGTGACCAGGACGACTGATCCGTGTACACGAAAGAAAGAATGGGGCCATGTATCGTGAGATTTTGAGAGCAAACCTCCTTCCATCAGCAAGGACACTGAAGATAAAACGTGGATGGGTCTTTCAGCATGATAATGATCCCAAGCAAACTGCCAGGGCAACGAAGGAGTGGCTTCGTAAGAAGCATATGAAGGTTCTGGAGTGGCCTAGCCAGTCTTCAGATCTTAACCCCATAGAAAACCTTTGGAGGGAGTTGAAAGTCCGTGTTGCCCAGCGACAGGCCCAAAACATCACTGCTCTAGAGGAGATCTGCATGGAGGAATGGTCCAACATACCACCAACAGTGTGTGCCAACCTTGTGAGGACTTACAGAAACCGTTTGACCTCATTGCCAACAGAGGATATATAACAAAATATTGAGATGAACTTTTGTTAATAACCAAATACTTATTTTCCACTGGAATTTGCCAAATAAATCTTGCCAAATCAGACAGTGATTTTCTGTATTTGATTTCTCATTTTGACTCTCATAGTTGTGGTCTACCTATGATGTCAATTACAGACCTCTCATCTTTTTAAGTGGGAGAACGTGCACAATTGGTGGCTGACTAACTGTATTTGTGGCCAACCCCTGTAATATCAGACATATAGCGGGTTAAACACGTATTGAACACGTCACCAATTTTCTAAGTAAATACATTTCTAAAAGTGCAGTTGACATGTAATTCCCACTAGATGTCAGTAACAACCCATCCAATCCACACAGGCAAATAAATCAAACCATATATGTCCATAAATTACGTTTTGTGCAATAATGAGATATGATATATGGAAAAAGCATTCAACACATGAAGAAAGAGATACCAACTTATACAGCTAGCCACCATGGCAATATACAATGTACCAGTAATCTGTACCATTGGTGACCCAGACCCATAGGGCCTATCATCAATTATATATAGCTACTTCAGAACAATGATGACATATGGTCCAATAAGGTAGATTAAAAAATACAAACTTTATTAGATGATAATAAAACACAAGTAAATGGAAGGACAATTAGTGACACTACACAGGTAATACTGGATAAATAGCAGGGGGCGCGTGCCCAGGAAGGACTGTTCACTGAAATAATGATGGCATATTAATATATTGGCTATAAGAAAAAATCAGCAGAAGGGAAAAACCAAAAAATAAACAACAAAATATACATAACAAAAAATATAACCTATAAGTAGGAAGCCATGCGGAAAACTACACTGCGGACTGCCCATAAATAACACCTATGCACAATAGTAGAAGTAAGGAATATCATAGCAGGCCACAAAAAAGGCACCTATCCACTACCAAGAACTAAAGGCATATGCACAGAGTCTAAGCATAAATTAAAAATGTTACGGCCGCAAAGTACCCACCGCACACTGAACAGGGACTCCTGGGGACGCGCCTCCACCCCAACGCGCGTTTCGGCGATCACACCTTCGTCAGGGGGCCTTAGACTCTGTGCATATGCCTTTAGTTCTTGGTAGTGGATAGGTGCCTGTTTTGTGGCCTGCTATGATATTCCTTACTTCTACTATTGTGCATAGGTGTTATTTATGGGCAGTCCGCAGTGTAGTTTTCCGCATGGCTTCCTACTTATAGGTTATATTTTTTGTTATGTATATTTTGTTGTTTATTTTTTGGTTTTTCCCTTCTGCTGATTTTTTCTTATAGCCAATATATTAATATGCCATCATTATTTCAGTGAACAGTCCTTCCTGGGCACGCGCCCCCTGCTATTTATCCAGTATTACCTGTGTAGTGTCACTAATTGTCCTTCCATTTACTTGTGTTTTATTATCATCTAATAAAGTTTGTATTTTTTCATCTACCTTATTGGACCATATGTCATCATTGTTCTGAAGTAGCTACATGAAGAAAGAGGTGCAAAAAGCCATGACCCCAGCTGAAACCTATAAATAAATAACGTATATACTCGAGTATAAGCCGACCCCCCTAATTTTGCAACAAAAAACTGGGAAGCCTTATTGACTCGAGTATAAGCCTAGGGTGGAAAATGCAGCAGCTACCGGTAAATGTCAAAAATAAAAATAGATACCAATAAAAGTAAAATTAATTGAGACATCAGTAGGTTAAGTGTTTTTGAATATCCATATTGAATCAGCAGCCCCATATAATGCTCCATACAGTTCATGATGGGCCCCATACGATGCTCCATATTAAAATATGCCCCATATAATGCTCCATTCACTTCCTTATGGCCCCATAGATGCCCCATATAATGCTCCATGCAGTTCTTTATGGCCCCATAGATGCCCCATATAATGCTCCATGCAGTTCATTATGGCCCCATAAGATACTCCATATACAATTATGCCCCATATAATGCTCCATGCAGTTCTTTATGGCCCCATAAGATGCTCCATATACAAATATGCCCCATATAATGCTCCATTCACTTCCTTATGGCCCCATAGATGCCCCATATAATGCTCCATGCAGTTCTTTGTGGCCCCATAGATGCTCCATATAACAATGTGCCACATGTAATGCTGCTGCTGCTGCTGCACTAAAAAAAAACAAAAAAAACACTTACATACTGTGGGAATACGCTACCTGAGTGTGTTGGGGGACACCCGCTTAGCAGCAGGATAAACACTTCAGGCACGATATCTCACACATATCAGTCTTATTTGGTTTATTACACATCATAAACCACATGACGTGCAGTCCATTGTGTTACACAGTTCATAGAACATCACAAGCACCAACAGTCTGTATAGTACCTGACGGGAGCTCCTGCTCCACCTGTTGACTCCTTGTCAGTCCACTCCTCCGGGTAAGCTGCCTCACAGGGATCACCAACTTGCCTGGCCGGCACACATTAGTCAGTCCAGACCCACCGAAGGACTATAGCTTCCCCACACAGTAGCTGTCACTGGCTCTCGGTCCCCGGTCCTCACCTCGTGCTATTCAGGGATCCGGTCCTACTCCCAAGACCTCCCAACACCCAGGTTACACAGGATCACACAGGTGGCCAGTCCGGGTACTATTCAGGACGTCCATCCCCAGCTGGGACCATCCAATACCCAGGCCACCAGTAGCAAAGTCCCACCATGTGCTATTCAGGACTCCTACTCCCAGAAAATCCAACACAGGTAGCCCAATTTGCTATTCAGGATTCCTGCTCCCAGGAAATCCAACACATACTTCCAGGACCTTCAGAGACCATGTGACCCACACCCTGGTCACATTATATACCCTGAAACCACACCCCTGGATGGGAGTGTGGATGTGTGGCTAGTTTGTCCCGCCCATCTCACACAACTAGCCTAGTAAGTCACCCTTGCCTATTATACAACACTACACCAACTGTTGAGGGACTACAGGTCCCAGAACAACCACATTACCTCTGACTTACCACGCAGACTCCCTCTGCGACACATACCGTCCATCAATCACAAGACCAGACGTTGTTTCAACACAATTATGTCTCCAAGTGCATCTTGAAGTGCAGATGCAGCGCCCCCTGGCTGTAACATTGGTCACTGCACCACAATACTTACCTCTTGTCGCTGCCCGCTGCTCCTCAGCGTCCAGTCTCTCCACACTGACTGTTCAGGCGGAGGGCGGCGCGCACACTAATATGTCATCGCGCCCTCTGACCTGAACAGTCACTGCAGAGGACGCGGAAGACGGAGCGTTGGTGGAACGCGGAAAGGTGAATATGAAATACTAGATGGTGGCCCGATTCTAACGTATAGGGTATTCTAGAATATGTAGCTAGTATATAGCACAGGCTACGTACTATATTGCACAGTGACGAAGTATATAACACAACCGACGTAGTATGTAACATAGCCACGTAGTGTATTGCACAGGCACGTAGTATATTGGTCAGCCACGTAGTATATAGCAGAGCCACGTAGTATATAACATAGCCACATAGTATATTGTAGAGCCACGTAGTATATTGCACAGGCACGTAGTATATAACAGTCACATAGTGTATTGCACAGCTACGTAGTGTATTGCACAGCTATGCAGTATATTGGTCAGCAACGTAGTATATAGCAGAGCCAAATAGTATATAACATAGCCACGTAGCATATTGTAGAGGCACGTAGTATATTGCATAGCTACGTAGTATATTGCACAGCCACGTAGTATATTGCACAGCTACGTAGTATATAACACAGAGCACGTAGTATATTGCACAGCCACGTAGTATATTGCACAGTCACGTTGTATATTGCCCAGCTACATAGTATATAGCACAGAGATGTAGTATATAACAGAGCCCACGCAGTATGTAACACAGCCCACGTAGTATATACTGTAGCAATGTCGGCACTATATGCGTGGTTAAAAAAGACTTAAAGGGAACCTGTAACCCCGTTTTTTCCGTATGAGATAAAAATACTGTTAAATAGGGCCTGAGCTGTGCATTACAATAGTGTATTTTGTGGACCCCGATTCCCCACCTATGCTGCCGAAATACGTTACCAAAGTAGCCGTTTTCGCCTGTCAATCAGGCTGGTCTG
This sequence comes from Ranitomeya variabilis, assembly GCF_051348905.1. Taxonomy (NCBI): domain Eukaryota; kingdom Metazoa; phylum Chordata; class Amphibia; order Anura; family Dendrobatidae; genus Ranitomeya; species Ranitomeya variabilis. The sequence goes on from NC_135234.1 coordinate 219,908,982, forward strand.
GTCAGATGGGCGTGGTGTCTTCCCCCAGATCTTGCTTATTTTTCCGTTGGTGGCGTAGTGGTTTGCGCATGCCCAAGTCCAGAATCCACTGCACAGGGGAGGGAAAAAAGCGCGATCTGCGCTATTCCCCTGGTGATCGGTGGGGGCGGCCATCTTCCTGTGGCCGCGCATGCGCAGATGGAGCGCTCTGCTGCCCAGGGCTTCAGGAAAATGGCCGCGGGATGCCGCGCGTGCGCAGATGGAGATCGCGGCGGCCATTTTCCTGCACAGCTCAGGCCCTATTTAACAGTATTTTTATCTCATACGGAAAAAACGGGGTGACAGATTCCCTTTAAAATAAAAAATAAACATATACTCACCTTCCGAAGGCCCCTTGAAGTCCTGGCGCCGGTGTGCGGTAGCTTCCGGTCCCAGGGTTGGTATGAGCGCAGGACCTGTGATGACGTCACGGTCACATGACCGTGACATCATAGCAGGTCCTTCTCGCATAGCATCCTTGGCACCGGAACCTGCCGCTTGCACTGCCGAGGACAGCGTGCGACATCGGAAGGTGAGAATAACCTTTTTTTTATTATTATTATTTGTAACATTAGATCTTTTTACTATTGTTGTTGCATACGCAGCATCAATAGTAAAAAGTTGGTCACACAGGGTTAATAGCTGCGTTAACAGAGTGCGTTACACCGCGGTCCGTTAACGCTGGCATTAACCCCGTGTGAGCGCTCAGCCATTTCGCTGACAGACTATGGCTGTCGCTGATTGGTCGTGGCAATGGTCGTGGGCATTTTGCCACAACCAATCAGCGACTTGGATTTCCATGACAGACAGAGGCCGCGACCAATTAATATCCGTGACAGACAGACAGACGGAAGTGACCCTTAGACAATTATATAGTAGACTCACCTGCTCCTGACGCGGTCCCTGCATGTCCCACGGTCCCAAAGGTTTGTGGATTTGCAGAGTTTTTGCTTTGCATTTTACTGGCTTCCTATGGTGTTTCCCATGCTGTAATCTATGTGAAAGCATGGGAAGCACCAGTGCAGTGGTTATCGGCGGTAACACAACTGCCGGCTAAGACTATCGGTCAAGTGAGCTGCAGGGTCATGCTGCCAGATGTCAGCGTGACCCTGCTGATGTAACGGTGACCCGCGATAACACTACTGCAGACTGTCAGTCAGAGCGGTGAGGGGTAGCGTGTCAGATGTCAGCATGACCCTTCAGCTGTGACTGATACGCAGCAGTGACCTGTGGTAAAAAGCTTAGCGCAGGTGTGGGCTGATGAGACTACTGTTCCCATCGGGCTACGTCTGCTGTCACTGATAACAATGACAGCAGGTGCCACTGATGGGAGACGTAGTTATCATCAGCCGGCACCTGTGCTCACAGTTAAAAAAAAATAAAATAAAATAAAATTACATACACATAAAAATAAAAACCCATTATATTCACCTTAACGCCAAATCCCCGACACCCATGTCTCCTAGAAATAATGTAAAATAATTAACCAACATATACTCACCTGTCTACAGTATTCCAAGTAATCCAGAGTGTCCCATGGCGATCTCAAGTGTAGAACAGTCACATCGGGAGATGTGACTGCTCTACCCGGCCGCCAGCGAAACATTGACAGGAGGTCATCGCTCTCGCAGTGTAACACCGAGCTGCTGTCAGTTCACCGTAGTTCATCAGCTCCGGTGCTCTCACTTAAGGCACCACTGCGATAGAACTTTCTCACGCAGCAGTGGTGCTGTAAGGGAGATCACCGGAGCTGATGAACTCCGGTGAACTCTCTCATGGCAGCTCACTGATACACTGCGGGACTCCTTTGAAGTGTGGAAAAGTGAAACAGTCGTCGTCCGTCTCACTCTCTCTGCATGCCTCTGCACATCGCTGCACCTGACCATCTAAAATTAAAGCCTTGTAACAGCTACATGTAATAAAGGGCTTTCTGAAGAAATGCTATGGTGAGTGCCGCAAACTTTTTTCTTTCATTCTCAACTTTTCATTACTAAGCCTAGAGCTAGGTGTCAATGATAGCTGCTGACACCAAGTCCTAATCCCAGTATCCTGATGCCACACTACATCGGCATGAAAAAGATGATGTTGAACCAAGAAATTACATCACAAAACTTTTTTTTTTTTTTTTAAATATCTTTAGCTAAAAAAAGCATTCATTGCTGAAAAAACGCATGCAAAAACGCATACAAAAATGCACATTTTTTCTGCAGCGTTTTTCCTGCCAAGAGGTGCAGAAACCTTGCAGAAATGTCTGCAAGCAAATACTCAACGTGTGCACATAGCCAAAATCTTCCACAACCAGGTGCTTCCCGTAAAATTTCAGGCTGAGGAGTAAAAAGAATTATCAGAAGAGTTGTCCAAGAGCCAAGGACCATCTGTGGAGACATCTGGGGAGAATTTCAAGTCAATAGCACCTTTACAAATATATTTACTTAGAAAATTTGTGATGTGTTCAATACTTATTTCACCCACTGTAAATATTTTTTTAGATCCTTTATTTTGTCTGATACTATGGCTTGCATATGCCAGATCTTTCCAATCTGCATTACAATGGCCATTTTGCAGTTTTCTCCTGCACATTGGTGCTCCTACCCACTAGCTGTACAGGGGAATGCAACACAAACATTCAGGTGGCAGCTATTGTAGCATGCCAATAGCGGAAGTTGATACAATAATACTAAATAAAACTAGTAATAGATTCTAAAGATGCAAAAATGTCAACCTTTAAAAACACAGATTAGAAAAAGCACAGAACTGATAAAAACAAATTAAGTTCATTGCTAGAGGCTGAAGAATCATTTGCTATATTGCGGATGAGAGTCTATTTAGGATCACATATGGTATACACACTTTACCATAAAAATAAAATGAGCTACGTTTGGTGTCCAATGGAGAGGCTTGTAGTAGCACTGACAGAAAGCATTAATACATATATACACACATGTAACACTGTCAAGAGGAGAAACCAGACAGCAAATTAATGCTTTTTTCCCCAATATAACTGTATGGAGGTTTATTGTTTTGTAGGACTAGTTGCATTTTCATTTAAATCTACCATATAAAGCTTTGAATAAGATTTTTTTTTGTTGTGTGGAGTTTAAAAAAACATCAATATTGTTATTTTTTATTTTTTTGGGGGGGGGCGGGGGGTTGGTTTAGGTTGTGTGTAGTGCGTTCACTGTGCTGTAAATATGAGAAGTTAACTTTTTTCTAAGGGAATTAAGATGTCAAAGCTTGCTTTACCAAGTTAAAAACTAAACAAAAAAATACCTTACAAAAAATTTGGCTTTGTCACTATTTTCTTAGAAAAATGAGTTTTTTTGTTTTTTTTTATTAAGGAGCGAGAAGTTGCTTTTATTGGTATCATTGTGGGTTGCAAACAATCTTGTGTTTGACTTGTCAATTCACTTGGGAGACAAATCAGCCTGATCAGTTGCAGCCTTCATCATTTCTTCAGAGTGAACTATCGCTCTAACAGAATATTAAAGAACTGCAGAAGATCAGCAGATATGGATTAGCTGTAGCTGTAGGTCATGTGAAACAACATTGTCACATAACCTGCCTGGGAGAGCAGAGTGAACATCACTGGTTCAAGACCAAAGTCAGCGCAGTCGTTTACCAGGATATTTTAGATCAAGTCATGCTTGTCTCTGCCGACAAGCCTTTTGGAGATGGAAATTTCATTCTCCAGCAGGACTTGGCACCTGTCCACACTGCCAAAAGCACCAATATCTGGTTTAAAAACAACAGTATCACTGTGCTTGATTGGCCAGCAAACTCTCCTTACCTAAACCCCATAGAGAATCTATGGGGCATTGTGAAGAAGAAGAGGAGATACCAGATCCAACAATGCAAACGAGCAGAAGGCTGCTATCAAAGCATCCTGGTTTCCATAACACCTAAGCAGTGGCACAGACTGATTGTGGCGTGGCATGGAGGCATTGATGCAGTAATTGAGCCCCGACCAAGTATTGACTGCATTTACTGAACATACATTTCAGCAGGCCAACATTTTGGAAATTAAAATAATTTTTTTAAGCTGGTGTTATAAAGTATTCTAATTTACCGAGATAATGACTTTTGGGTTTTCATTGGCTGTAAGCTATAATCATCAACTTTAACAGAAATAAACACTTGAAATAGATCACTCTGTTTGTAATGACTCTATAGAATATATGAGATTCACTTTTTGTATTGAAGAACTGAATTAAATTAACTTTTGATGATATTCTAATTTTGTGAGATGCACCTGTAGATAGATAATACCAAGCCATATGTTTAGTAATAAACATAATACAATGGTACATAAAGAATTAAATAAAGACACACACACACACAAAATAGTGTTAGGCCGGGGTCACACTTGCGAGAAACTCGCACCTCAATACCCGGCACTGCCGCTGGCACTCGGAACCGGAGCACTCAGCTGCATAGAAATACATGCAGCCGCACACTCCCGAGTGCCGGTGGCAGTGTCGGGTATTGATGCGACAGACTCGTGCAAGTTTCTCACAAGTTTGACCCCAGCCTTAACGCAATCTGTTTAATTTATCAAAAAATTGAAAAAAAAAATGGTGTGGGCTCCTGTGCAATCTTCTGCGTCAGAGAAGGAAAGCCAGCGACTGGGGGTCGATGTTTATAGCCTGGGAAGGAGTTAATACCCATGAATCTTCCCAGCCTATGAATATCAGCCCGCAGCTGTATATTTAGGCTTTACTGGCTATTAAAATAGGGGGACCCCCCCCAAAAAACGATGTGGGGTTCCCCTATAATCAATAGCCAGAAAAGGCTATGCAGACAGCTGCAGGCTGATATTCATAGACTAGGAAGGGACTATGGATATTGCCCCACGGCTACAAAAACCAGCACTCAAAAGCCCCAGAAATGGCGCATCTGTAAGATGTGCCAATTCTGACACTTAACCTCTCTCTTCCCACTGCCTGGTAGATGTGGCATATGTGGTAATAGGGGGTTAATGTCACCTTTGAATTGTAAGGTGACCAAGCAGGCTTAGTAATGAAGAGGCATCAATAAGACACCTATTACTAATCCTGTAGTTGTTAATGGGTTAAATAAACAGACATGCAGAATAAAGTATTTTAATGAAATAAAACACCACACAATTTTGCCATCTTTATTTTTCTGCCAATCCATGCGACGCCCTAGATCACCTGCAAAAAAGAAAAAAAATAAATAAACCAACACAAATACTCTCTGGTTCGACGCAGTCCATTTAATAACGAATGTCCCACGACGATCTCCCCTATAGAGCTGTCACATCAGGAGATGTGACAGCTCTATAGGCCTCCAGTGACACACTGACAGGAGACAATGGCTCCTGCAGTGCTATCACTGAGGGTTCAATGGCCTCACACTTTACGGCACTGTTGCGTGAGAATTTTCCACGCAGCGGAGCCGCAAGTGACAGTATGAACTATACTGCACTCACAGCGGCGGAGCGATACAGTGCGGAAGGATACCTTCCTTCATTATATCCCAGAGCCCCTGGAGAGTGGTTGCATCTGCCGATGTGAAAGCTCTCCACGGGAGATCGCCATGGGACACTTGTTATTACATGGATTACATCGGATCAGGGAGTATACTGTTGGTTTATTATTTTTAACTTTTTCCAGGTGATCGAGGGCTTTGTGGACTAGGTGTATGGCGAGTATGTACTGTATGTCTACATGTGTGTATTTTTTTGTGATCTTTTTAAACCTGCGTTTTTGCTGCGGATTGGCCTGACACAATGGAAGTCAATGGGTGCAGAAACGCTGCAGATCCACAAAAATAACTGACATGCTGCGGAAAAAAAAAAAAAAACGCTGCGAATCTGTGCTTTTTTTCCCACAGCATGTGCACACCAAATGTCAATTTCACATACACTAAAACTGCTTGTGCACTACACTGCGGATTTGATGCAATTCCGTGCGTCTAACAACACTGAGGATCCACATCAAAATTCGCAACGTGTACACATAGCCTAAGTGATTTCTGCAGTGACAAGAAACTGTTTCTACATACAGCAGAGAAAAGTTAACTGGGTAGGAAGGCAAAATGAGCAATTGTAAGTACATAGTGCTATATAATATGTTGATTGCAATATATTTAGAGGAGAAAAACTTTGATGGGAGGAGTGCTTCTTTAAATGTTCATATATATGAACAGACAGTACAGAGATCTTTTTAATGATATATATTCGCTAAGGCTTGTGATGGTGACAAAGGGACACCCTTAAAGTGTACAGCAAATGTCAAACTCTGGCCCCCATGGGGAGTATATTTGGCCTGCAATGCTGGCGGGTCTCCCGCCCAGCATCACACTTTCAACCTAGATGCCAATACAGTTTCCCCCTCTGCGTCTGACGTCTCAGAGCAGCGGGCACAATGAGGTCATTATAACGCGCCTGCTGTACCGAGATGTGCACACAGGATCTGAAGACACCATGAGAAGGGGGAAGGGAGACAGCAAAGGTGAGTATTTTTTTTTTTTTAATGTGGGGCCCATTATACTGTATGGGGCAGTATGTGGGGCCATTATACTGCATGGAGCACTAGGTGGGGCCATTATATTGCATGACTGCATGGAGCACTTGGTGGGGCCATTATACTACATGGAGCACTAGGTGGGTCCATTATACTGCATGGAGCACTAGGTAGGGCCATTATACTGCATGGAGCACTAGGTGGGGCCATTATACAGCATGAATGTATGGAGCACTAGGTGGTGCCATTATACTGCGTGGAGCACTAGGTGGGGCCATTACACTGCATGAAGCACTAGGTACGGCCATTACACTGCATGAAGCACTAGGTGGGGCCATTACACTGCATGAAGCACTAGGTGGGGCAATTATACTGCATGAAGTACTATGTGGGGACATAACACTGTATAGAGCACTATGTGGGGCCCATTATACTGTATGGAGCGCTATGTGGGGCCATTACACCGTATGAAGCTCTATGTGGGGCCTATTATACTGTATGGAGCACTAGGTGGGGCCTTTATACTGCATGGAGCATTATGTGGGGCCATTATATTGCATGGAGCACTAGGTGGGGCCATTATACTACATGGAGCACTACGTGGGGTCATTATGTGGCAGGAAGCACTAGGTGGGGCCATTATGTTGCATGGGGCACTAGCTGGGGCCCATTATACTATATAGAGGACCACGTTAGGCCATTATACTGTATGAAGCACTACGTGGGGCCATTACACTGTATGAAGCACTATGTGAGGCCCATTATACTGTATGGAGCACTTTTTGTTCCCATTACACTTTAAGAAGCATACTTCATTATCTGTACGTCCAGAATGCTGCATTCTGTCAAGGTGGCTCTTTTAGTTCAGGTCCCTGCAAATGCTGAAATAATCGCTTTTATAATGTGCCCCTCATACCTGAATTTGTCAGGGGGGGCATGTCTTTTCCCCATTGACACAAACGCCTCCCAGTCGCCACTCAGGGCCTCCGTGCGCCGCCTCCATTTCCTTCATGAACGTCCCCGGCGCCTGCGCTGTAAGGTTTTTTTTCGGGCACGCGCTGTTTGCGCTGCCCTTCGAACTTAAAGCGCAGGCGCCGGGGACGTTCATGAAGGAAATGGAGGCAGCACCTGGAGGCCCTGAGTGACGACTGGGAGGCGTTTGTGTCAGGGGGGAAAAGACATGCCCCCCTGACAAATTCAGGTATGAGGGGCACATTATGAAAGCAATTATTTCAGCGTTTGCAGGGACCCGAACTAAAAGAGCCACCTTGACAGAATGCAGCATTAGTGCTGCACAAGTTGGCTCTTTTAGTTAAAACCGCCTGGGGGGGTGACAGGTTCCATTTAAGGTTTTTTATCCTTTGTTATTACATATTTTTCTCCTAATATGTGACAATTAGAATCTGCCTCATGGGTGTTTTGCCTGTTATGACCCCAATGGCGAGGGTCTCAGAGATATCAGCAAGTCTGCGAAGTACAAAAATCCAGCTCATAGGGCAGTGGTAACTGGGTTGACCATATATCTACTCCTAACGCCAACACTAGAAGTAGCCGGGGAACATGCCTACGTTGGTCGCTAGATGTCTCGCGCCAGCCGGAGGACTAACTACCCCTAGAAGAGGAAAACAAAGACCTCTCTTGCCTCCAGAGAATAGACCCCAAAAGTAGGATACAAGCCCCCCACAAATAATAACGGTGAGGTAAGAGGAAATGACAAACACAGAGATGAACTAGGTTTAGCAAAGAGAGGCCCGCTTACTAATAGCAGAATGTAGTAAGATAACTTATATGGTCAACAAAAACCCTAACAAAATTCCACACTGGAGATTCAAGAACCCCCGAACCGTCTAACGGCCCAGGGGGAGAACTCCAGCCTCCCTAGAGCTTCCAGCAAGGAAAGGATACAGATAATGAACAAGCTGGACAAAAATGCAAACAAAAACAAATAGCAAAAAGCAAGAAAGCGGACTTAGCTTAATCACGCAGGAACCAGGATCAGTAGACAAGAGCACTACAGATTAGCTCTGATATCAACGTTGCCAGGCATTGAACTGAAGGTCCAGGGAGCTTATATAGCAACACCCCTGACCTAACGACCCAGGTGAGCATACAAGGGATGATAGACATACCCAGAGTAAAATCACTAGTAGCCACTAGAGGGAGCCAAAAGGTAAATTCACAACAGTACCCCCCCCCTTAGTGAGGGGTCACCGAACCCTCACCAAGACCACCAGGGCGATCAGGATGAGCGGCGTGAAAGGCACGAACTAAATCGGCCGCATGCACATCAGAGGCGACCACCCAGGAATTATCCTCCTGACCATAGCCCTTCCACTTGACCAGGTACTGAAGCCTCCGCCTGGAGAGACGAGAATCTAAGATCTTCTCCACCACGTACTCCAACTCGCCCTCAACCAACACCGGAGCAGGAGGCTCAGCAGAAGGAACCACAGGCACAACGTACCGCCGCAACAAGGACCTATGAAATACGTTGTGAATGGCAAACGACACCGGAAGATCCAGGCGAAAGGACACAGGATTAAGGATCTCCAATATCCTGTAAGGACCAATGAATCGAGGCTTAAATTTGGGAGAGGAGACCTTCATAGGAACAAATCGAGAAGACAGCCATACCAAATCCCCAACACGAAGTCGGGGACCCACACCGCGGCGGCGGTTGGCAAAACGCTGAGCCTTCTCCTGTGACAACTTCAAGTTGTCCACCACATGATTCCAGATTCGCTGCAACCTATCCACCACAGAATCCACTCCAGGACAGTCAGAAGGCTCCACATGTCCCGAGGAAAAACGAGGATGGAAACCGGAGTTGCAGAAAAATGGCGAAACCAAGGTGGCAGAACTAGCCCGATTATTAAGGGCAAATTCAGCCAACGGCAAGAAGGTCACCCAATCATCCTGATCAGAAGAGACAAAACACCTCAAATACGCCTCCAGAGTCTGATTAGTTCGTTCCGTTTGTCCGTTAGTCTGTGGATGAAAAGCGGAGGAAAACGACAAATCAATGCCCATCCTACCACAAAAGGATCGCCAGAACCTGGAAACAAACTGGGATCCTCTGTCCGACACAATATTCTCAGGAATGCCGTGCAAACGAACCACGTTCTGGAAGAACACAGGAACCAGATCAGAAGAGGAAGGCAGCTTAGGCAAAGGAACCAGATGGACCATCTTGGAGAAACGATCACATATCACCCAGATGACAGACATGCCCTTAGACACCGGAAGATCCGAAATGAAATCCATAGAGATGTGTGTCCAAGGTCTCTTCGGGACAGGCAAGGGCAAGAGCAACCCGCTGGCACGAGAACAGCAAGGCTTAGCTCGAGCACAAGTACCACAGGACTGAACAAATGACCGCACATCCCTTGACAAGGAAGGCCACCAAAAGGACCTGGCCACCAGATCTCTGGTGCCAAAAATTCCCGGGTGCCCTGCCAACACTGAGGAATGAACCTCGGAAATGACTCTGCTGGTCCATTTAGCAGGCACAAACAATCTGTCAGGTGGACAAGAGTCAGGCCTACCAGCCTGAAATCTCTGCAACACACGTCGCAGATCTGGAGAAATAGCTGACAAGATAACTCCTTCCTTAAGAATACCCTCAGGTTCAGCGACTCCAGGAGCATCAGGCACAAAGCTCCTAGACAGAGCATCAGCCTTCACATTCTTAGAACCTGGTAAATACGAGACCACAAAGTCAAAACGGGAGAAAAACAATGACCAGCGGGCCTGTCTAGGATTCAGGCGTTTAGCAGACTCGAGATACATCAAATTTTTGTGATCAGTCAAGACCACCACACGATGCTTAGCACCCTCGAGCCAATGACGCCACTCCTCAAATGCCCACTTCATGGCCAACAACTCCCGATTGCCCACATCATAATTTCGCTCTGCCGGCGAAAACTTCCTAGAGAAAAAGGCACAAGGTCTCATAGTAGAGCAACCAGGGCCTCTCTGCGACAAAACGGCCCCTGCCCCAATCTCCGAAGCATCCACCTCAACCTGAAAGGGAAGTGAGACGTCAGGCTGGCACAAAACAGGCGCCGAAGTAAACCGGCGTTTCAACTCCTGGAAAGCCTCCACGGCAGCAGGAGCCCAGTTAGCTACATCAGAGCCTTTCTTGGTCATATCCGTCAGCGGTTTAACAACACTAGAGAAATTTGCGATAAAACGACGGTAGAAGTTAGCAAAACCCAAGAACTTCTGAAGACTCTTAACTGACGAGGGTTGAGTCCAATCATGAATAGCTCGGACCTTGACTGGATCCATCTCCACAGCAGAAGGGGAAAAAATGAACCCCAAAAAGGGAACCTTCTGTACACCAAAGAGACACTTTGAGCCTTTTACAAACAAAGAATTTTCACGCAGAATCTCAAAAACCATCCTGACCTGCTCCACATGCGAGTCCCAATCATCAGAAAAAAACAGAATATCATCCAGATAAACAATCAAAAATTTATCCAGATACTTCCGGAAAATGTCATGCATGAAGGACTGAAAAACTGAAGGTGCATTAGAGAGCCCAAATGGCATCACCAAGTACTCAAAATGACCTTCGGGCGTATTGAATGCGGTTTTCCATTCATCGCCCTGCCTAATGCGCACAAGGTTGTACGCACCACGAAGGTCTATCTTGGTGAACCACTTGGCACCTTTAATCCGGGCAAACAAATCTGACAACAGCGGCAAAGGATACTGAAATTTGACAGTGATCTTATTTAAAAGCCGATAGTCAATACAAGGCCTCAAAGATCCGTCCTTTTTGGCCACAAAAAAGAATCCCGCACCAAGAGGGGAAGAAGAAGGACGGATATGCCCCTTCTCAAGAGACTCCTTGATATATGAACGCATCGCGGTATGTTCAGGTACCGACAGATTAAACAGTCTCCCCTTAGGAAACTTACTGCCAGGAATCAAATCTATTGCACAGTCACATTCCCTATGAGGAGGCAGTGCACTGGACTTAGACTCGCTGAAGACATCCTGATAATCAGACAAATACGCCGGAACTTCCGAAGGCATAGAAGATGCAATAGACAAGGGCAGGGAATCTCCGTGAATTCCATGGCAGCCCCAGCTTGACACTGACATAGCCTTCCAGTCCAAGACTGGATTATGGGTCTGTAACCATGGCAAACCCAAAACAACCAAATCATGCATTTTATGTAGAACAAGAAAACGTATTACCTCCCGATGTTCGGGAGTCATGCACATGGTAACCTGTGTCCAAAACTGCGGTTTATTTTTTGCCAATGGCGTAGAGTCAATACCCCTAAGAGGGATAGGATTTTCCAATGGCTCAAGCACAAATCCGCAGCGCTTGGCAAATGACAGATCCATAAGGCTCAGGGCAGCACCTGAGTCCACAAACGCCATGACAGGATACGATGACAGTGAGCAAATCAAAGTTACAGATAGAATAAATTTAGGTTGCAAATTACCAATGGCGACCGGACTAACAACCTTAGTAAGACGTTTAGAGCATGCTGAGATAACATGTGTAGAATCACCACAGTAGTAACACAAGCCATTCTGGCGTCTATGAATTTTCCGCTCATTTCTAGTCAGGATTCTATCACATTGCATTAAATCAGGTGCCTGTTCAGACAACACCATGAGAGGATTTGCGGTTTTGCGCTCCCGCAACCGCCGGTCGATTTGAATAGCCAGGGCCATAGAATCATTCAGACCTGTGGGAATGGGAAAACCCACCATCACATTCTTAATGGCTTCAGAAAGGCCATTTCTAAAATTTGCAGCCAATGCACACTCGTTCCACTGGGTCAGCACGGACCATTTCCGAAATTTTTGGCAATACACTTCGGCCTCGTCCTGGCCCTGAGACATCGCCAGCAAGGCTTTTTCTGCCTGAATCTCAAGATTGGGTTCCTCATAAAGCAAACCGAGCGCCAGAAAAAACGCATCAATGTCAGCCAATGCCGGATCTCCTGGCGCCAGCGAGAAGGCCCAATCCTGAGGGTCGCCCCGTAAAAAAGAAATAACAATTTTTACTTGCTGAGCGGAGTCTCCAGATGAACAGGGTCTCAGGGACAAAAACAATTTACAATTATTCCTGAAATTTCTAAATTTAAATCGGTCTCCGGAAAATGGTTCAGGAATCGGTATCTTAGGTTCTGACATAGGATTTCTGATAACATAATCTTGTATGCCCTGCACACGAGCAGCAAGCTGGTCCACACTTGTAATCAAGGTCTGGACATTCATGTCTGCAGCAAACACAAGCCACTCAGAGTTAAAGGGGAAAAGAAAAAAAAACGAGAGAGAGAAAAAAAAAACTCATAACTTTCTTTCTTATAATCCCGCTTCTGCAATGCATTTAACATTTAATACGGGCCTGGCAAACTGTTATGACCCCAATGGCGAGGGTCTCAGAGATATCAGCAAGTCTGCGAAGTACAAAAATCCAGCTCATAGGGCAGTGGTAACTGGGTTGACCATATATCTACTCCTAACGCCAACACTAGAAGTAGCCGGGGAACATGCCTACGTTGGTCGCTAGATGTCTCGCGCCAGCCGGAGGACTAACTACCCCTAGAAGAGGAAAACAAAGACCTCTCTTGCCTCCAGAGAATAGACCCCAAAAGTAGGATACAAGCCCCCCACAAATAATAACGGTGAGGTAAGAGGAAATGACAAACACAGAGATGAACTAGGTTTAGCAAAGAGAGGCCCGCTTACTAATAGCAGAATGTAGTAAGATAACTTATATGGTCAACAAAAACCCTAACAAAATTCCACACTGGAGATTCAAGAACCCCCGAACCGTCTAACGGCCCAGGGGGAGAACTCCAGCCTCCCTAGAGCTTCCAGCAAGGAAAGGATACAGATAATGAACAAGCTGGACAAAAATGCAAACAAAAACAAATAGCAAAAAGCAAGAAAGCGGACTTAGCTTAATCACGCAGGAACCAGGATCAGTAGACAAGAGCACTACAGATTAGCTCTGATATCAACGTTGCCAGGCATTGAACTGAAGGTCCAGGGAGCTTATATAGCAACACCCCTGACCTAACGACCCAGGTGAGCATACAAGGGATGATAGACATACCCAGAGTAAAATCACTAGTAGCCACTAGAGGGAGCCAAAAGGTAAATTCACAACATTTGCCTTCCTCTGAATCAACATGTTCGTCTATAGGATGAATTTGATTGACTTGGGTCTACCTTCAACCTTAAAAAAAAACTATGAAAAGATTGAATCCTACAGGGTTTTTGTAGCATTCAAATTAGTAATATGGCCTTAAAATTTTATTATGATATTGCCAAAAGATCCTCGACTATCAGAGAATAAAAGTTGGGGACAAATGACCATACATGTTCTTCATTGGAGTCATCCTGGATGACTATTCTATGATAATGGCTCAAAAATGACAACTGTCGTCTTTATATGCAAGGTTTTTTTTATAATGGTGATTAGTGAGGAGCTAATGCACATGGATAAGGCGTTATCCGAGCATGCTCGTGTGCTAATAGAGTGGCTTCGACGTCGTCAAAAAATACAGTGGGTACGGAAAGTATTCGTACCCCTTTACATTTTTCACTTTTTGTTTCATTGCAGATATTTGGTAAATTCAAAAACATTCATTTTTTTCTCATAAAAAAATACAACACAAATGTAGTAATTTTTGCAAATTTATTAAAAAAGAAAAACTGAAATATCACATGGTCATGAGAATTCAGACCCTTTGCTCAGTATTGAGTAGAAGCACTCTTTTGAGTTAGTGCAGCCATGAGTCTTCTTGGGAATGATGCAACAAGTTTTTCACACCTGGATTTGGGGATCCTCTGCCATTCTTCCTTGCAGATCCTCTCCAGTCCCTTCAGGTTGGATGGTGAACGATGGTGGACAGCCATTTTCAGGTCTCTCCAGAGATGTCCAATAGGGTTTAGGTCAGGGCTCTGGCTAAGCCAGTCAAGAATGGTCACAGAGTTGTTCAGAAGCCACTCCTTTGTTATTTTAGCTGTGTGCTTAGGGTCATTGTCTTGTTGGAAGGTGAACCTTCGGCCAAGTCTGAGGTCCACAGCACTCTGGAAGAGGTTTTCATCCAGGATATCTCTGTCCTTGGACGCATTCATGTTCCCTTCAATGACAACCAGTTGTCCTGTCCCTGCTGCTGAAAAACACCCCCATGGCATGATTCTGCCACCACGTTTCACTGTTGGGACTGTATTGGGCAGGTGATGAGCAGTGCCTTGTTTTCTCCACACATATCACTTAGAATTATCACCAAAAGGTCTATCTTGGTCTCATCAGACCAGAGAATCTTGTTTCTCATAGTCTGGGAGTTCTTCATGTGTTTTTTTTAGCAAACTTTATGCAGGCTTTCTTATGTCTTGCACTGAGGAGAGGCTTCCGTTGGGCCACTCTGCCATAAAGGCCTGACTGGTGGAGGGCTGCAGTGATAGTTGGCTTTGTGGAACTTTCTCCCATCTCCCTACTGCATCTCTGGAGCTCAGCCACAGTGATCTTGGGGTTCTTCTTTACCTCTCTCAGCCAGGCTCTTCTCCCACGATTGCTCAGTTTGACTGGACAGCTAGGTCTAGGAAGACTTCTGGTGGTCCCAAACTTCTTCCATTTACGGATTATGGAGGCCACTGTGCTCTTAGGAACCTTGAGTACTGCAGAAATTCTGTTGTAACCTTGGCCAGATCTGTGCCTTGCCACAATTCTGTCTCTGAGCTCCTTGGCCAGTTCCTTTGACCTCATGACTCATTTGGTCTGACATGCACTGTGAGCCGTGAGGTCTTATATAGACAGGTGTATGCCTTTCCAAATCAAGTCATATCAGTTTAATTAAACACAGCTGGACTCCAATGAAGAAGTAGAACCATCTCAAGGAGGATCAACAGGAAATGGACAGCATGTGACTTAAATATGAATGTCTGAGCAAAGGGTCTGAATACTTATGACCATGTAATATTTCAGTGTTTTTTTTTATTAAAATTGGAAAAATGTCTACTTTTCTGTTCTTTTCGGTCAAGATGGGGTGCAGAGTGTACATCAATGTGAAAAAAATGAACTTTTTTTAATTTACCAAATGGCTGCAATGAAACAAAGAGTGAAAAATGTAAAGGGGTATGAATACTTTCCATACCCACTGTATATTCAAGTGCCTGTGACTGCATATCTCATAGCTGATCGCTAGGCAATCCCTGTATGTGTTGCGGCTATCTAACAAACAGGCAATCCCTGCATGTGTTGCGGCTGTCGAACAGCCACGAGACATGCAGCCTCAGGGACTCGAACATATTTTTCGAGCAGGCTAAAGAAACTTGGTTAGCACATGAGCATGCTCGGATAACTACTTATCTGAGCACATTCGCTCATCACTAATGGTGATCATAAGCCACTGAGTTTAGTAGTCAATTGAATGACAGAAGGTAAATACTGGATAACCAAACCATGATAAAACCTCAATAATAACATGGTAAAGGATTACTTTAATATGAAAGAACATATCAATTCTAGATGTCTCATATAGAAGCATGACGTTTTGACACATTTTTGTCTGTGGACAGAGCCCATATTTAGTTTCTATTTTCATTTCCATTTGGGGTGGGGCCATTCTGTTGGCTGCTCATGATCAGCAGCAATTGATAACCGTAACAAAGCTCTAATGATTATAAGCACATTATCTCTAGTGCACAAGAAAGGTCAGTGTTTGCAGAGAACGAAACAAATGGCAACAGCAAATGCTGCAATTAAAAATGAGCACAGTCTAAATGTCAGCAAGTTCAGTGGGTTTCTTCGAAAAAACAATTGGCGATGGACTATGCCAGTCTTAAGGCTTAGGCGTAAACTCAATATGGCGACCAAGCCCTGTTTCTGTCGCTGCATAGCCCACACCGGATCCTATTACTCATTTTCTGTAACTATTTCCTAGCCTACGTACATGACACATCGGGAACGATGGCGCTAACTGCGTACCTGACCCAAATCGTTAAAAATCACCAGTATGCAGACATACACAAATACGCTATGATTGGCTGTATACCTTTACGTATGGTCAAGTTACAAAAAAGCCTATAATATTTTCCATTTAGCTGACATGATTGTAATCTTGCCAATATTATCTTTGCTTCCTGAAGCATGGCTTATTTTCTTTTGCAAAGAGAAACAAATAAATTGAAAAATGTAAGACGATTGCTCCCCTTATAGGATACAAAGTTATTTTATATTGTTTTAGAAATAAATAACAAGCAAAGGAAATGACTTTGTATATAAACACACTGCCAAATGGGTTAATGTTCAGTATAGACCTCTGGTACTAGTAGATATTAAAACTGCGCAATACCATAAAAATATTACCCATAGCCCAACAGTCCAGCTCTACCCCTCCCAGATGAGGATTTTATGGTGTACACAGCTCGTTACATGAATGAAAACCATCAGGATTCCGTGACTATCAAAAAACACATCGATTACAGTAAAATATGAGCATATTTCCTAGACTTAAAAAACAGACCAATGGCTCAATTCCACAGAAGAGGGAGAGAGGGAGCAGGCTCTTATGCGCTCAAGGAAGATCATCCATCCAGCATTATCCCTCGAAAGCAGCCCAATATAAGGATAGTAGAGCTACTTGAGGTTCAACAGCTGTCAATGCCGAATCTTCGCATGGCTGACATGTTTTTCATTGCATACGCAGTATTTTCCATGCTGAACGCTGCAATAGTCTTACACAAACCTAACATTCTGCAGCATAGCTAATGGGAAGACACGATCAGGCTACATAGAAAGGCTACCAGTGCGAAGGTGATGCTTTACTCTTGATGCTTTAAATAGTTAACCATTTACTTGCCTGAGGAGAGATTGCTCTTCTCTCTTCATTGCCGCAGCCTGTTTAGGGAAGCCTCAGTTCAAATCAGCTTCTACAGTAAAAGACATAATCATTTATTGAATTTCCTCCTGAAATTTCGCAGAACCTCAAGACTATTCAGTCCAAGTGACTACACAGAAGCTGCTTCAAAGTGACACTTTGGAGATTTAGACAGCAGATTTAGAGAAGATGAAACCTGCAGCATCTTCCTACCTCTTTTCACTGTGTATCCACCACTCCCTCACTGTGTGACAAGGAAATGCTGCAGAGAACGCTCACAATGGGATTGGCTGCTGGAGAAACACCTCTGTGCGTTCATTGGTTGGCCCCATTCTCCTGTTCAAAACAAACCACAGAAATGAAGATCATTGAACAGGATCTCAAAAGAAAAACAGGTCACAATCTCTGCTCCATAGTTTACCATGGGACAACAGATCACAGCTAGAAACAATGGCAGGGAGATCCAGAAGAACATGAGAACTGCTGCATGGCAACAGCTAAAAAAAGCCTCTCAGACATGTACACGCAAGCCTATTAATAACAAATCAGGTCTTAATGTATAGCTGCGCCTATGGAAAACTACACAGAGGGATTATCGAGTAATGAAACAAATTCATGTTCTTCGCTTACATAGCGGCCTCATCTTATAGCGTTGTGTCAAATATAAATACTGGATCTGCTCAAAGCATGATAATGATTTAGAACATAAGCAACACTTTTATTATTATTGACATGAATGTATTGTATTTTCACCATAATCTTAACCAGCCCACAGACTGCCGCACTCTCAGGTATCAGCCAGCTAAAGGGGCATTACACGAGCTCTATTCCTGTGCTCTCAGGTATCAGCCAGCTAAAGGGGCAGTACGTGAGTTCTATTCCTGTGCTCTCAGGTATCAGCCAGCTAAAGGGGCAGTACATGAGCTCTATTCCTGTGCTCTCAGGTATCAGCCAGCTAAAGGGGCAGTACGTGAGCTCTATTCCTGTGCTCTCAGGTATCAGCCAGCTAAAGGGGCAGTACGTGAGCTCTATTCCTGTGCTCTCAGGTATCAGCCAGCTAAAGGGGCAGTACGTGAGCTCTATTCCTGTGCTCTCAGGTATCAGCCAGCTAAAGGGGCAGTACGTGAGCTCTATTCCTGTGCTCTCAGGTATCAGCCAGCTAAAGGGGCAGTACGTGAGCTCTATTCCTGTGCTCTCATGTATCAGCCAGCTAAAGGGGCATTACATGAGCTCTATTCCTGTGCTCTCATGTATCAGCCAGCTAAAGGGGCAGTACATGAGCTCTATTCCTATGCTCTCATGTATCAGCCAGCTAAAGGGGCAGTACGTAAGCTCTATTCCTGTGCTTTCGGGTATCAGCCAGCTAAAGGGGCAGTACGTGAGCTCTATTCCTGTGCTTTCGGGTATCAGCCAGCTAAAGGGGCAGTACGTGAGCTCTATTCATGTGCTCTCAGGTATCAGCCAGCTAAAGGGGCAGTACATGAGCTCTATTCCTGTGCTTTTGGGTATCAGCCAGCTAAAGGGGCAGTACATGAGCTCTTTTCGTGTTCTCTCTGCATAGGCGGATTATAATGAGCGCAAGCTGGGCTACCTGTTGTGATTCGGTTCGTGGGCTCCCCCGGTGGTCTCTTGTGGTACTGGTGTCCTGCAAGCTTTGCCTTCTCAGTTCACCTGTTCCTATCAGGATGTGGGAGTATCCTATTTAACCTTGCTCCTCAGTCATTCTAATGCTGGCCATCAATGTATCCAGAGTGAATCTGTTGCATGTTCCTGCTCCCAGTTTTCTGCTCAGCTAAGTTGGACACTTTAGTCCTTAAGTCTATTTTTGTATGTTTTGTCCAGTTTGCACTTATGTGAATCTCTGCAGCTGGAAGCTCTTGTTGGGCTGAAATTACCACTCCAGTGGCATGAGTTGTCACATGAGTTAAGGTAATTTCAGGATGGTGTTTTGAAGGGTTTTGCAGCTGACCGCGAAGTCCTCTGTTGTATCTTTCTGCTATTTAGTTAGCGGGCCTCTCTGTGCTAAATCTGCTTTCATACTACGTGTGTCTTTTCATCTGCTCTCACCGTTATATGTGGGGGGCTGCTATCTCCTGTGGGGACATTCTCTGGAGGCAAGCCAGGACTGCGTTTTCTTCTACCAGGGGTAGTTTGTTCTCCGGCTGGCGCGCGGCATCTAGAGACAACGCAGGAATGCCCCCTGGCTACTTCTAGTGTGGTGTGTAGGTTTAGCATCGCGGTCAGCTCTAGTTTCCATCACCCGAGAGCTTGTCCGTTTATTCTATGCTTCTGATGTTTCCTTGCCATTGGAAACCATAACAGCTACCGCCTGGGGGCCCAAGACTCCTGGGGGCCAGACTGTTCCCATTAGAATGTTTTGCAAGTCACCTTAGGCAAATGCACGTCTTCGGACAAGGAGCTTGCCTGGCGCTGCGCTTCTGGCATTACAGAATAGCAGCGCAGTTCCAGGGAAGGTTCCATCGCCTGCTCTGACACGTGCCTGCACTATGTTCATACTATATATAGGGAGAGGGAGCTAAGTGAGGGCTCACATTGTATATAGTGAGCTATGTGGGTGCGCATACTGTATCTGGGGAGCCATGTAGAGGTTCATACTGTATATATAGAGGCTGTGTGGGGGCACATACGGCATATAGGGAGCTATGTGAGGGCTCACCCTGTCAATAGAGAGGCTATGTGGAGGCTCACACTGTATATAGGGAGTTAAGTGGGGGTTCATACTGTATATAGGGAGCTATTTGGGTGCTCATACTGCACCTTGGGAGGCTATATGGGGGTTTATGTATATAAGGAGCTCTGTAGGGGTTTATACAGTATATGCAGAGGCAATGTGAGGGCTAATCCTGCATGTAGAAAAACTAGATATAAATGCACAGTGGATATGAGATTTCTAGAAATGTCATCCACTAAGCTGTAACATCTGGCCGCTGCATTTTTTTACGCTGCATAAATGCATAGCGTCAAAACCACAGCAAATCCTGAACATGGGAACGTACAGTACAGACCAAAAGTTTGGACACACCTTCTCATTTAAAGATTTTTTTGTATTTTCATGACTATGAAAATTGTACATTCACACTGAAGGCATCAAAACTATGAATTAACACATGTGGAAAAAGTGTGAAACAACTGGAATTATGTCTTATATTCTTCGTTCTTCAAAGTAGCCACCTTTTGCTTAGATGACTGCTTTGCACACTCTTGGCATTCTCTTGACCAGCTTCAAGAGGTAGTCACCGGGAATGGTTTTCACTTCACAGGTGTGCCCTGTCAGGTTTAATAAGTGGGATTTCTTGCCTTATAAATGGGGTTGGGACCATCAGTTGTGTTGTGCAGAAGTCTCGTGGATACACAGCTGATAGTCCTACTGAATAGACTGTTAGAATTTGTATTATGGCAAGAAAAAAGCAGCTAAGAAAAACGAGTAGCCATCATTACTTTAAGAAATGAAGGTCAGTCAGTCCGAAAAATTGGGAAAACATTGAAAGTGCCTCCAAGTGCAGTGACCGCCCCGGGAAAGGAAGACCAAGAGTCACCTCTGCTTCTGAGGATAAGTTTATCTGAGTCACCAGCCTCAGAAATCGCAGGTTAACAGCAGCTCACATTAGATACCAGGTCAATGCCACACAGAGTTCTAGCAGCAGACACATCTCTACAACAACTGTTAAGAGGAGACTTTGTGCAGCAGGCCTTCATGGTAAAACAGCTGCTAGGAAACCACTGCTAAGGACAGGCAACAAGCAGAAGAGACATGTTTGGGCTAAAGAACACAAGGCAAGGAATGGACATTAGACCAGTGGAAATCTGTGCTTTGGTCTGATGAGTCCAAATTTGAGATCTTTGGTTCCAACCACCGTGTCTTTGTGCGACGCAGAAAAGGTGAACAGATGGACTCTACATGCCTGGTTCCCACCGTGAAGTATGGAGGAGGAGGTTTGATGGTGTGGGGGTGCTTTGCTGGTGACACTGTTGGGGATTTATTCAAAATTGAAGGTATAGTGAACCAGCATGGCTACCACAGCATCTTGCAGCGGCATGCTATTCCATCCGGTTTGCGTTTAGTTGGACCATCGTTTATTTTTCAACAGGACAATGACCCCAAACACACCTCCAGGCTGTGTAAGGGCTATTTGACCAAGAAGGAGAGTGATGGGGTGCTATGCCAGATGACCTGGCCTCCACAGTCACCAGACCTGAACCCAATCAAGATGGTTTGGGGTGAGCTGGACCGCAGAGTGAAGGCAAAAGAGCCAGCAAGTGCTAAGCATCTCTATGAACTCCTTCAAGATTGTTGGAAGACCATTCCCGGTGACTACCTCTTGAAGCTCATCAAGAGAATGCCAAGAGTGGGCAAAGCAGTCATCAAAGCAAAAGGTGGCTACTTTGAAGAACCTAGAATATAAGACATAACAAAAAAGTGTGAAAAACAAATTAAGTATATAATTCCACATGTGTTAATTCATAGTTTTTAAACCTTCAGTGTGAATGTACAATTTTCATAGTCCTGAAAATACAGAAAAATCTTTAAATGAGAAGGTGTGTCCAAACTTTTGGTCTGTACTGTACTCTTAATGCACTTATACATCACCATCACTTCACCAATGACTGTCACAATCATAAACCGGTCAAATTACCTCAATATTGAAGTAAACATTTTGATAAGACATCTTTAAATTTACTATCGAGGAAACGACAGACTAGTTTGGAAGTCAAAATAAAACCTTGTAAAATGAACTTCTTTCTTGTAATGCCCTTAGTGTTACTGACAGTTATCCCATAACAGTGTGAGCAATAGTATAGTAGTGCAGTAAACGACAGGAACATACAAGTGCTTCTCACTAAATTAGAATATCATCAATAAGTTAATTTATTTTAGTTCTTCAATACAAAAAGTGAAACTCATTATATAGAGTCATTACAAACAGAGTGATCTATTTCAAGTGTTTATCTCTGTTAATGTTGATGATTATAGCTTACAGCCAATAAAAATCCAAAAGTCACTATCTCAGTAAACTAGAATAATTAACAAAAAACACCTGCAAAGGCCTCCCAAGCGTGTAAAAAGGTCCCTTAGTCTGTTTCACTAGGCTCTACAATCATGGGGAAGACTGCTGACTTGACAGATGTCCAGAAGGCAGTCATTGACACACTCTACCAGGAGGGTAAGCCACAAAAGGTCATTAGTAAAGAAGCTGACTGTTCACAGAGTGCTGCATCCAAGCATATTAATGGAAGGTGAGTGGAAGGAAAAAGTGTGGTAGAAAAAAGTGCACAAGCAATCGAGATAACCGCAGCTTTGAAAGGATTGTTAAGAAAAAGCCATTCAAAAAAATTGGAGGAGATTCACAAGGAGTGGACTGCTGCTGGAGTCATTGCTTCAAGAGCTACCACACACACACACACGCGCATATCCAGGAGATGGGCTACAAGTGTCGCATTCCTTGTGTCAAGCCACTCATCACCAATAAACAATGCCAGAAGCGTCTTACCTGGGCCAAGGAGAAAAAGAACTGGTCTGTTGTTCAGTCGTCCAAGGTGTTGTTTTTAGATTAAAGTAAATTTTGCATTTAATGTGGAAATCAAGGCCCCAGAGTCTGGAGGAAGAGTGGAGAGGCACACAAGCCAAGCTGCTTGAGGTCTAGTGTGAAGTTTCCACAATCAGTCATGGTTTGGGGAGACATGTCATCTGCCGGTATAGGTCCACTGTGCTTTATCAAGACCAAAGTCAGCGCAACAGTCTACCAGGAAATTTTAGAGCAATTCATGCTTCCCTCTGCTGGCAAGCTCTTTGGAGATGGAAATTTCATTTTCCAGTAGGACTTGGCACCTGTCCTCACTGCCAAAAGTACCAATACCTGCTTTAAAAACAACAGTATCACTGTGCTTGATTGGCCAGCAAACTCACCTGACCTTAACTCCATAATCTATGTGGTATTGTCAAGAGAAAGATGAGACACCAGATGCAGACAATGCAGACGAGCTGAAGGCTGCTATCAAAGCAACCTGGGCTTCTATAACACCTCAGCAGTGCCACAGACTGATGGCATCCATGCCACGCTGCATTGATGCAGTATTTGATGTAAAAGCAGCCCCGACCAAGTATTGAGTGCATTCCCTGAACATTAATTTCAGTAGGCCAACATTTCAGATTTTAAAATAATTTTTCAAACTGGTGTTATAAAGTATTCTAATTTACTTAGATAATTACTTTTGGATTTTCATTGGCTGTAAGCCATTATCATCAACATTAACAGAAATAAGCACTTGAAATAGATCACTGTGTTTGTAATCACTCTCTCTCAGACCTGGGCAAAGTGCAGCCCAAGGGCCACATCCGGCCCTCTGGCTGTCCCAGTCCGGCCCACGGACTGAGACAGCTGAGGGGCTTAAAACAGTGGACCACGGTCCACACGGTGCCCACTCGCTGTCTCTGCTGTCTATAGCCACGCTGACTGCATTGGTGGAGGAGGGGCCTCAGTCCACTTCCACCACCAATCTGCGTGTGAAACAGCTGATGCGATGACATTTCATCGCATCAGCTGTGTACTGCAGAGAGTCAGCGCACTACAGACACCGAGATAGGAGCAGGAGCAGAATGCTGGGGAATGGGACCGAGGTATGTGGTTTGTTTTTTTTAGTTATTTATGTATATGTTTGGCTGCATATAGGGAGGCTATGGAGGTCTTACTGAGAACATGGGGAGGCTGTGTGGACCTAATATGCAGGACATGGAGAGGCCGTGTGGGCCTCATGTGCTGGACATGGGGAGGCCGTGTGGGCCTCTTGTGCTGGACATGGGGAGGCCGTGTGGGCCTCATGCGCTGGACATGGGGAGGCCGTGTGGGCCTCATGCGCTGGACATGGGGAGGCTGTGTGGGCCTCATGCACTAGACATGGGGAGGCTGTGTGGGCCTCATGCACTGGATATGGGGAGGCTGTGTGGGCCTCATGCACTGGACATGGGGAGGCTGTGTGGGCCTCATGCACTGGACATGGGGAGGCTGTGTGGGGCTCATATGCTGGATATTCGGAGGCTGTGTGGGCCTCATTCTGGATATGGGGAGGCTGTGTGGGGCTCATACGATATATAGAGAGGAGGCTGTATTCGGGTTCAAACGGTATATAAGGTAATTTTGGCATACTTAATTCTGCTCAATATTGAGTGATTATTAAATATTATAAATATTATATTAATAATTATATATTGATAGTAATATTGAGCTTAATTAATTTCAGCCTATTGGTTCGGCCCTCGACAACAGTCACGGTCTCTCATGTGGCCCCTCAAGAAAATTAATTGGCCACCCCTTTCTCTATATAAAATATGAGTTTCACTCTGTATTGAAAAACAAATAAATTAACTTTTTGATGATATTCTAATTTAGTGAAAAGCAGTTGTATCCCACTGTCCTCACACAGTGCCATGACAAAATGAACATATATCATGACAGTAAATACCAAAAAACAAAATAACTGTTTCCTTATCGCTGATCTTCATGATCATCAGGGTCACCTTCAGTACTCTGATGAGTACTAGCTTCAGTGTAAGTACCTAATCCAGTGACGCTATCAGCATGACCGGACTGGCCATCTGCCTGACCAGGCAAATTCCAGGTGGGCTATGCAGACCAAACCCACAGCCGACCCATCTGTGACTGCCTTACATCTTCTGCTGTCCTCTATGCCAAATATGTACCTAAATATATTGGCCCCTTCCCGAAATTGGCCGAACAAGTACTGCCTATTTTGCAGTGACTTCCCACAAATGGACATACTGGCATGGGAGAACGATCACCATGTCAAAAGATACAGTGACTAGGTGAAGACAGCTGCTGTCTCTGACAGCAGGACATCTGGCCTCAATGCACAAGGGGGTGGGGGTCTCCAACCTAGCCCATTGGCGATAACTGACATTGGCCGATCAGTGTGAGGTCTCTGTCATGGACAGCATCAATTATTATGAGGACCCCTAGTGATTAAGCAGTGGTCCCACTTACCACATTCGTTGCGATCGGTCTGCGTCTTTCCTCATATGCAGTCTCGGTGACTGCGCCTGTGCGGCCGCCCTGCTTGTGAATCCCAGCCCCGCAATGTGAATAAATCATAAGTCACTGCGGGGCTGGGGTTCACAAGCAGGGCGGCCGCACAGGCGCAGTCAGCTAGACTGCATACGAGGACAGACGGGCAGCACTCACTGCGCCTGCACCAGGCAGGAAAAAAAGAGCACAGGCGCCGGCTATTTTCAAAACAACGCTGAGGCTGCGCCTGGCGCCAAAAAGATTTGAGTGACGGCTGTGTGGCGTCTGCAGCAGGGGGGGAGGGAGACGCCTGCCTCCTTGACTGAAGACAAGGTATTTCTGACAAATTAAAAAACTGATTATTTCTCTAGTTACAGCACCCAGAACTAAAAGAGCCACCTTGTTAAAATGCAGCATTACTGCTGCACAAGGTGGTTCTTTTAGTTTGAAACGACTGGGGGGGGGTGACAGGTTCCCTTTAAATTATTTTCTACACAACTCATGTATGCCAACACATTATAATATTCACATACCAGAGAAACACAAGATTACTTCCACTGTATAGGCAAATCAAGGGCTCTCCAAATGCAACATGACGCCCACAGGCCATTCCATCAAAGTTTGCATTCCAAAACGTCACTCCTTCCTTTTGGATCTCGGCAGTGTGCCCAAACAGTACTTTGCTCCCACATACTGGGTAACAACGTAATCAAGAGAAATTGCACAACAAATTTTGGGGTCGATTTTCTCCTGGTGTCCTTATGAAAATCAAAAAATTTGGTCATAAAGCAACACTTTTGTGGGAAAAAAAAATTAATTTCTAATTTTCACGGTTCAGTGTCGTAAAATTCTGCGTAGCACCCGTGGGTTCAAGGTGATCACCATGCATCTAGATAAATTCCTTGAGTGGTCTAGTTTCCAAAATGGTGTCACTTGTGGGGGTTTCCACTGTTTAGGCACATCAAGGGTTCTCCAAACGCAACATGGCGTCCGCTATTGATTCCAGATGATTTTTCATTCTAAAAGGCAAATGGCACGCCTTCCCTTCCAAGCCGTGCCGTGCGCCCATACAGTAGTTTTCCACCACATATGGGTATTAGCGTATAAATTGCACAGCAAATTTTGGGGGTCCATTTTTTTTCTGTTAACATTTGTGAAAATAAAAAATTTCAGACTAATAGAATATTTTTGTCTGAAAAAGTAACATTTTAATTTTCTCCTTCCACAATGCTTTCAATTCCTGTGAAGCCCCTAAAGGGTTAATATTCTTGAATCTGGTTTTGAGCACATTGAGGGGTGGATAACCATGATCCAGCCACAGTCCTGACTTCCTCTTGATGTTCATTTTTGTCCGAAGGCGGGGCCAGTGACACCAGCACTGATTGGGTGCCGGGCTCATGTGTCATAACCACATGAGGGCCCCGGAAACGCGAGTGCCGACAACGCTAGAACAGCACTGGCACAGGAGGGGAGTATAATTTTAGCAGGGCCAAGCATGGGGTATGAGAAGGGGTTGTCCAAATAGTGAGACTACTTTAAATTAGGAGGCTGTTTGTAAGAGAAAAGTGGCAAATGTGGAAATATTACTTTCAGTCTGTGGTCTTTGGAATATGGGTTGAAGATCAGCACTAGTCTTCCTTAGGATGCTCATGTGTAGGTTGTATGTGACCATAAGAGGCATCCTGTTACCCTCCCTCTGTTTCTAGTCCAGGAGGCTGCTTCTTTGGATCCTAGTAGGTACAGAAGTAAGGATGCCGATCACTGATGTGAGTCACTGATCAGTCCTCAATGGCTACATGATGTACAAAAGAAGGTGGTGCAAAGGGGAAAAAGAAAAAAGTCCACGCCAAAAGTGAGCACTGATGCCGTTCAGTGATGTGCGTCATTGTTTACTGCTCAGTGGCTGCAGGACGCACTCACGGATGTGGTACAAATGGGTAGGGGGGTTAATGGACAGAAAAAAAAAATTTCCTGGTCAAAAGTGGGCACAAATGCTAATCAGTGATGTGCATGACTGATCAGAACTCACCGGCTGCAGGATACATGCACAGAGGTAATGCGAAAAAAAATTGCCAAAAATTGAGCGCTCAAGTACTGTTCAGGGCTTGGCAGCAAAAGGGGGGCTGGGGAAGAAGTTAGGGAAAGAAGGATTAGGGTGGATTAGAAAAAAAGCAGGGGACAAGAACAAGTCAGGAAGGTCTTCTATCTTCTGATCTTCAGCTCTTCAACCACCAGAAAATGGTGAAAGTGTGGTGGCACAGGATAAATTGGTCTGTGGAATCACAGACAGATCAGATCATCTCAAACAGATCAGCAAAAGACCAAGACCGCGATCTCTCTGTATACGTTTCCAAGCTGAAATGAGGCAGTGCAGAGCGGTCATTGAGAGGTTAGACTGCCCTCACTCACTGATTGGTGTGAACGGACATTATCGTTCAGTTGCACCAATCAGCACAAGGGTTGCTGTTCCCTAGCACCAGCCTATGATCGGTGATAAAGAACTGATCATAGCTGGACATCAATGTTTCAGAATTAAACAGCCAATTACAGCGATCGTAATTGCAGGGGGATGACGAAACCTCCAGTGGCAATGAGTCTTGGTGCCCTGCTGTTAGAAACAGCCACCATCTTCATGCAATCACCGTGCCTTAAGCTGCACGATCGACATGACGTAATTGTACGTCATAGGTCGGGAACCCCTTCGCGACATGACGTATAGGTCTTTAAAAGGTCATAACAAGGTTAGTGGGCTGCATGACCTTTTCCCTCATTCATTCATCATCAGTTAAGCATATGAAATGTTAGGAGTGGCCAAAACAACAGTTTTATACATTCTGCAAAAAAAAAAAATACACTAGTGAACTTGGGAACTCAAAAAGGCCTGGACGTCCACGGAAGACAAAAGTAGTGGATAATCGCAAAATCCTTTCCAAGGTGAAGAAAAACCCCTCCATAACATCCACCCAAATGAGAGACACCAGGAAGAAGGGGTCTTAGTATATACAGTCATGGCCAAAATTGTTGGCACCCTTGAAATTGTTCCAGAAAATAAAGTATTTCTCACATTAATATTACATATGTTTATTTCATTTGAGTGTATTGAAACAGAAAAAAAGACAGAAAAAAGGCAAATTGGACAATTTTCACTCAAAAACCCTAAACTGAATAGGACAAAATTGTTGGCACTCTTAACTTAATATTTGGCTGCACACCCTCTGGAATAAACAACTGAAATGAATTGCTTCCTTTAACCATCAACAAGCTTCCTACACCTCTCAACTGCAATTTTTGACCACTCTTCTTTTGCAAACTGCTCCAGGTCTCACATAGAAAGGTGCCTTCTTCCAACAGCAATTGGACCACAGGTGTTCAATAGAATTTAGATCTGGACTCATTGCTGGCCACTTCAAAACTCTCCAGTGCTTTATTTCCCTTTATTCCTAGGTACTTCTTGAAGTGTGTTTGAGGTCATTGTCCTGCTAATGACCAATGACCTAAGACCCCAACCCAGCTTTCTGACACTGGGCACTACATTGCGACCAAAAATCCTTTGGTAATCTTCAGATTTCAAAATGCCCACAGTCAAGGCACCCAGTGCCAGAGGCAGCAAAGCAAACCCCAAAACATTTTTGAAGCTCTACCATAATAGACTGTCAGTACTGTTTTCTTTTCTTTGTAGGCCTCGTTCCATTTTTGGTAAAAAGTAGAATGATGTGGTTTACCAAAAAGCCCTATCTTGGTATCATCTGTCCACAAGATACTTTCCCAAAAGGATTTTGGTTTACTCTCGTACATTTTAGCAAACTGCAGTCTAGCTTTTTATGTCTGTGTGAGCAGTGTGGTCCTCTTGAGGCTCCAGCTATGACGTTTCATTTAATTTAATTATCGACTTCTAGATCACGCTCACACTGATGCACCATGAGACTGCAGAACAGCTTGAATTTCTAAGGAACTTGATTGATGCTGCTTATCCACCATCCGGACTACTATGCGCTGCAACCTTTCATCAATTTTTCTCTGCCGTCCGGGAGATTAACTACAGTGCTATGGGTTGTAAACTTGCTGATTATGTTGCACACTGGACAAAGTAACATCAAGATCCCTGGAGATGGACTTTTAACATTGAGATTGTTGAAATTGTTCAAAAATTTTGGTTCTGAAGTCCTCAGACAGTTCTCTTCTCCCCCTCTGTTCTCCTTGCTTAGTGTGGCTGGATTAAATTTGATTTAAAAAAAAAATCATCAGAACAAGCCAGTCCAGTTCTGGAAAAGCATTTTTTGGACAGATGAAACCAAGATCAACCTGTTCCAGAATGATGGGAAGAAGAAAGTACAGTGAAGGCTTGGAACAGCTCATCATGAATCAAAGCAAACCACATCCTCCTTAAAACATGGTGAAGGCAGTGTGCTACCATGGGCATGCAGGGCTTCCGATGGCACTGGGTCACTAGCGTTTATTAGTGTGATTGACAGAAGCAGCCGGATGAATTCAAAAGTGTTCAAGGCTATACTGTCTGCTCAGATTCAACCAAATGCAGTAAGCTTGATTGACCATCTGTACTATGAAGCACAGTCCAATGACCCAAAACATACTGCAAAAGCAACTCAGAAGTTTTTTTAAGGCAAAGAAATGGAATATTCTGAAATATTCAAGTCAATCACCAGATCTCAAACTCATTGAGCATGCATTTCACATGTTTAAGACAAAACGTTAGGCAGAAAGACCCAAAAACAAGCAGCAACTGAAGTTATCTGCAATAAAGGCCTGGCTAAGCAATTCAAAGGAGGAAACCCAGTGTTTGGTGACATCCATGGCTTCCAGACTTCAGGCAGTCATTGCTTGAAAATAATTCTCTACAAAGGATTAAAAAAAAAAAAAAAAAAGAACATGTTATTTATGGTAAAGTTAATTTGTCCAATTTATTTTGAGCCCCTGAAAGGAGGAGGCGTAGTAGAAAAATAGTAATCTTTATGGAGAGAGTGACAAGCCAAGCCTAGCATGTCTAGAGTCACTCATCTAGCCAAATCAGATCCCATACTTTGCACTGATGATAGGCAACACTCTGAAACACCATGCTGCAAATTTAGATTCTAGTTTGGCTTTTAGCCTAAGTAATATTGGAAGGCTCATTAGAGTTGATATTGACTTTTTGGATCGCTGCTTCCAATAGGTGGTGCTAGAGTTCTAGTCCTCTTTCTCTCTAAAAAGACAATTTGCATAAAAAATGCCTGCAATTCCTAAACATTTAACAGGAGATTATTATTCAACCCCTTTAATTAAACCTAAAAGTCTACACTTCAATTGCATCTCAGTTGTTTAATTTTACATCCACAATAGTGGCATGCAGAGTCCAAATCACTACATTGTCCGTTATCCTGATTAAAATGATACATTGGCTGATGAAATCCATCTTGTGGCTGTTGTTTAACCCGTTCGACATCGTGCGTAATAGTACGCAGATGTCGGACTCCCTCCCTTTGATGTAGGTTCCGGCGGTGAGCCCACATCTTTTCCCAGCACATGTCAGCTGTTTTGAACAGCTGACATGTGCCTGGAGCAGCCGCGGAATCGCGATTAACCCATTAAATGCTGCTGTCAAAAGCTGACAGCAGCATTTAACATGCACTTCCGGCAATCGCGCAGGAAATCTACCCATCAGTGACTCCCGTCACGTGATTGCAGGTCACCGATGGGTTGGCATGACAACCAGAGATCTCCTGAAGATCTCTATGGTTGTCACTGCCGGACTGCTATAAGCGCCACCCGGTGGTTGGTGCTCATTAGCAAGTAAGGTATTCTGCTACATGCAGGCGATCTGATGAAGCATGCCAAAAAAAGAGAAAAAAAGTTTTTACAAATATAAAAATACATAAGAGTTCAAATCAACCCCCTTTCGCCCCATTCAAAATAAAACAATAAAAAACAAAAATAAATAAATCAAACCTACACATATTTGGTATTGTCACGTTCAGAATCGCTCGATCTATTACTAAGAAAAAAAAAAAAAAAAAAAAGGATTAACCTGATCGCTAAAAAGCATAGCAAGAAAAAAGTCAAAATGCCAGAATTACTTTTTTTGGTCCCCACGACATTGCATTAAAATGCAATAAAGGGCGATCAAAAGATCGTATCTGCACCAAAATAGTATCACTAAAAATGTCAGCTCGGCGACCAAAAAATAAGCCCTTGCCCACAACGAGATCATGAAAAATGGACACGCTACGGAATATGGCACAATTTTATTTTATTTTTTTTTAACAAAGTTTGGAACATTTTTTTTCACCACTTAGATTAAAAAGAATCTAGACATACAGAACAGACAAAAAGTTTGGACACACCTGCTCATTTAAAGATTGTTCTGTATTTTCATGACTATGAAAATCGTACATTCACACTGAAGGCATCAAAACTATGAATTAACACATGTGGAATTATATACATAACAAAAAAGTGTGAAACAAATGAAAATATGTCTTATATTCTAGGTTCTTCAAAGTAGCCACCTTTTGCTTTGATGACTGCTTTGCCCACTCTTGGCATTCTCTTGATAAGCTTCAAGAGGTAGTCACCGAGAATGGTCTTCCAACAATCTTGAAGAAGTACCCAGAGATGCTTAGCACTTGTTGGCCCTTTTGCCATCACTCTGCAGTCGTTTGCATACACCCCTTACTGTCCCACTGCCGGTTATTTTAGGCACGGACAGCTTTATGGCCACTTTCAGGCCGGAGCATCCTTGGGTTTGAGCTGCTGCTTTCCCTGCTTCCCCCTGCTAGCTGCACATTTATGGCACGGAATTGCCTTGCATTGATCTACACTTTCTTTTGGCATGCTACTCAATTCCTATATGCGAGTCTGATGGTGAGATCTATACCCTTCATTATGTGCTACATACATGCACACCCTCTTTATTCATAGGATTGTTCATGCTAGTTTGGTGGGTCATATTACATTTCTCTACCTATTTATGTATTGGATAAGGGGTGTTATGGTTACACTGGCTGCATTTTAATTGTTTTTATGTGTTTTTTGTGGTGTCTAATAAAATGTTATTTGCTTATTTTCTACATTATGTGGTTGTGCAGGCCTATTCATAGTCCAATCTGTTCTCTTCGTTCTTTATCACTCTGCAGTCCAGCTCACCCCAAACCAGATCATCTGGCGTAGCACCCCATTACTCTCCCTCTTGGTCAAATAGCCCTTACACAGCCTGGAGGTGTGTTTGGGGCAGGGTGGATTGATTTAAATCACGCCGATTTAAATCATGATTTAAATCACGATTTAAATCAAAAGATTTTTTTCTATTTAAATCGGATCGATTTAAATCATGATTTTAATCATGATTTAAATCACCGATTTAAATCAAAAGGTTTTTTTTAATATAAATCACGATTAAAATGAGAAGTGAGAGCAGTGCGCATGTGCGCCCATAGTTACACGGACGAAACTAGGGGCAACGATCTAACGCCAGGGTGAGGGGGGGACCCCAAAGTAAGTAAAAATCTTTTTTGTTTTACTATATGGCAATAGGTAGGTGTTTAAAAGCAGCATGTCTTAATTGTATAAACTATTAATAGCCTCCACATTTTGTTCATATTGCCCCTTTAATTCCACACTTCTAGCTTGGTTTCACTTTTGGTTTAGTTTCTTTTTCCATTCAGTTGACATGCCCAAACTTGTTGGATAGTCAGCATCCTACAGAAACCTCTGGAAGAGCATGGCATTGTGAATGTTACACATATACAGCCTTTATTCTACTGAGTTAAACAACTCAGCTTTATCTCATGATGGAAGAACCTTTGGATGGTAAAATATTTTCCTCAAAAAGCAGTTTATTGAAAAAAATCCGATTTAAATCAAAAAAATCCGATTTAAATCAAAAAAATCCGATTTTTTTGATTTTTTTAAAAAAACATTGATTTTTATCCACCCTGGTTTGGGGTCATTGTCCTGTTGAAAAATAAATGATGGTCCAACTAAACACAAACTGGATGGAATAGCATGCCGCTGCAAGATGCTGTGGTAGCCATGCTGGTTCAGTGTGCCTTCAATTTTGAATAAATCCCCAACAGTGTCACCAGCAAAGCACCCCCACACCATCACACCTCTTCCTCCATGCTTCACGGTGGGAACCAGGCATGTAGAGTCCATCCGTTCACCTTTTCTGCGTCGCCCAAAGACACGGAGGTTGGAACCAAAGATCTCAAATTTGGACTCATCAGACCAAAGCACAGATTTCTACTGGTCTAATGTCCATTCCTTGTGTTCTTTACCCAAACAAGTCTCTTCTGCTTGTTGCCTGTCCTTAGCAGTGGTTTCCTAGCAGCTGTTTTACCATGAAGGCCTGCTGCACAAAGTCTCCTCTTAACAGTTGTTGTAGAGATGTGTCTGCTGCTAGAACTCTGTGTGGCATTGACCTGGTCTCTAATGTGAGCTGCTGCTAACCTGCGATTTCTGAGGCTGGTGACTCGGATAAACTTATCCTCAGAAGCAGAGGTGACTCTTGGTCTTCCTTTCCTGGGGCGGTCCTCATGTGAGCCAGTTTCTTTGTAGCACTTGATGGTTTTTGCCACTGCACTTGGGGACACTTTCAAAATTTGCCCAATTTTTCAGACTGACTGACCTTAATTTCTTAAAGTAATGATTACCACTCGTTTTTCTTTACTTAGCTTCTTTTTTCTTGCCATAATACAAATTCTAACAGTCTATTCAGTAGGACTATCAGCTGTGTATCCACCAGACTTCTGCACAACACAACTGATGGTCCCAACCCGGTTTATAAGGCAAGAAATCACACTTATTAAACCTGACAGGGCACACCTGTGAAGTGAAAACCATGGACCCCTACTCTTCTCAATCTATACACTTGGCTTGGGACAACTCATAAAGTCCCATGGATTCCAGTACCACCTCTATGCTGATGACACTCAGATCTACCTCTCTGGCCCAGACGTCACCGCTCTGCTGTCCAGAATACCAGAGTGCTTATCAGCTATATCCTCCTTCTCCTCTCGCTTCCTCAAACTCACGGTGAACAAATCTGAACTCATCATCTTTTCTCCACCCCACAGATCCTCCTTACCTGACCTATCTATCGCAATCAATAACATCATGCTTTCCCCCGTACCAGAAGTCCGCTGCCTCGGAGTAACCTTCGACTCTGCCCTGTCCTTCAAACCGCACATCCAAGCTCTTTCCACCTCCTGTCGCCTCCAGCTCAAAAATATCTCCAGAATCCGTCCTTTCCTCAACCTTCAATCTACTAAAATGCTTGTGCATGCCCTCATCATCTCCCGCCTTGACTACTGCAACATCCTTTTCTGCGGCCTCCCTGCTAACACCCTTGCACCTCTCCAGTCCATCCTTAACTCTGCTGCCCGACTAATCCATCTCTCTCCTCGCTACTCCCCCGCTTCCCCCCTCTGCAAATCTCTTCACTGGCTCCCATTCCCTCAGCGTATCCAGTTCAAATTACTAATACTGACCTACAAAGTCATCCATAACCTGTCTCCTCCATATATCTCTGAACTAATCTCCATATATCTTCCCTCATGTAATCTCCGGTCCTCCCAAGACCTCCTTCTCTCCTCCACACTTATTCGCTCCTCATCCAATCGCCTCCAAGACTTCTCCCGAATATCCCCCATCCTCTGGAATTCTCTGCCCCAACACGTCCGGTTATCCACCACATTCGGATCCTTCAGAGGGAACCTGAAAACTCATCTCTTCAGGAAAGCCTACAGCCTGCACTGACCCCGCTGCCTCATCACCACCGAAGCTACCGCCTCACCAACACGAGCTCCTGCAACCCCCAACCTACTGTCTCCTTCCCCATAATCCTGCAGAATGTAAGCCCGCAAAGGCAGGGTCCTCGCCCCTCTGTATCAGTCTGTCATTGTAAGTTTGTCTACTGTAAGTGATATCTGTAACTTGTATGTAACCCCTTCTCATGTACAGCACCATGGAATCAATGGTGCTTTATAAATAAATAATAATAATAATAATGACTAACTCTTGAAGCTCATCAAGAGAATGCCAAGAGTGTGCAAAGCAGTCGTCAAAGCAAAAGGTGGCTACTTTGAAGAACCTAGACTATAAAACATAATTTCAGTTGTTTCACACTTTTTTGTTAAGTATATAATTTTATGATGCCTTCAGTGTGAATGTACAATTTTCATCGTCATGAAAATACAGAAAAATCTATAAATGAGGTGTGTCCAAACTTTTGGTCTGTACTGTATGTCTCACCAAATACTTTATACATTTCCCACATGTCTACTTTACATCAGCACAGTTTTGGAACCAACATTTTTTTTCTTAGGGAGTTATAAGGGTTAAAAGTTGACCAGCAATTTCTCATTTTTACAACACCATTTTTTTTTTTTAGGGACTACATCACATTTGAAGTCACTTTGAGGGGTCTATATGATAGAAAGTACCCAAGTGTGACACCATTCTAAAAACTGCACCCCTCAAGGTGCTCAAAACCACATTCAAGAAGTTTATTAACCCTTCAGGTATTTAACATTTTTAGAATTTAAAAAAAAAATGAACATTTTACTTTTTTTCACAAAAAAATTACTTTAGCTCCAATTTGTTTTATTTTACCTAGAGTAACAGGAGAAATTGGACCCCAAAAGTTGTTTTACAATTTTTTATGAGTATGCCGATACCCCATATGTGGGGGTAAACCAGTGTTTGGGTGCATGGCAGAGCTCGGAAGGGAAGGAGCGCCATTTGACTTTCCATTGCAAAATTGACTGGAATTGAGATAGGACGCCATGTCGCGTTTGGAGAGCCCCTGATGTGCCCAAACATTGAAACCCCCCACAAGTGACACCATTTTGGAAAGTAGACCCCCTAAGCAACTTATCTAGATGTGTGGTGAGCACTTTAACCCACCAAGTACTTCACGGAAGTTTATAATGTAGAGCTGTAAAAATAAAAAATCATATTTTTTCACAAAAATGATCTTTTCGCCCCCAATTTTTTATTTTCCCAAGGGTAACAGAAGAAATTGGATGAGAAAAGTTGTTGTCCAATTTGTCCTGAGTACGCTGATACCCCATATGTGGGGGGAACCACCGTTTGGGCGCATGGCAGAGCTCAGAAGGGAAGGAGCGCCATTTGGAATGCAGACTTAGATGGAACGGTCTGCAGGCGTCACATTGAGTATGCAGAGCCCCTGATGTACCTAAACAGTAGAAACCCCCACAAGTGACCCCATATTGGAAACTAGACGTGTTGTGAGAACTTTGAAACCCCAAGTGTTTCACTAGTTTATAACACAGAGACGTGAAAATAAAAAATATTTTTTTTCCCACAAAAATTGTTTTTTAGCCCCCCAAATTTTTATTTTCCCAAGGGTAACCAGAGAAATTGGACCCCAAAAGTTGTTGTCCAATTTGTCCTGAGTACGCTGATATCCCATATGTTGGGGTAAACCCCTGCTTTGGCGCACGGGAGAGCTCGGAAGGGAAGGAGCACTGTTTTACTTTTTCAACACAGAATTGGCTGGATTGAGATCAGACGCGTTTGGAGTGCCCCTGATGTGCCTAAACAGTGGAAACCCCCCAATTCTAACTGAAACCCTAACCCAAACACACCCTAACCCTAATCCCAACCCTACCCTAACCACAATTCTAACCTGAACATGCCCCTAACCACACCCCTAACTCCAACACACCCTTAATCCTAATCCCAACCATAACTCTAACCACACCCCTAACCCTAATCCCAATCGTAAATGTAATCCAAACCCTAACCCTAAATTTTAGCCCCAACCCTAACTTTAGCCCCAACCCTAACTATAGCCTCAACCCTAACTTATCCCTAACCCTAACTTTAGCCCCAACCCTAACTCTAACCTTAGCCCCAACCTTAACTGTAGCCCCAACCCTAACCCTAATGGGAAAATGGAAACAAATACATTTTTTAAATTGTATTATTTTCCCCTAAGGGGGTGATGAAGGGGGGTTTGATTTACTTTTATAGCGGGTTTTTTAGCGGATTTTTATGATTGGCCGCTGTCACACACTAAAAGACACTTTTTATTGCAAAAAAATAGTTTTTGCATCTCCACATTTTGAGAGCTACAATTTTTCCATAATTTTGGTCCACAGAGTCATGTGAGGTCTTGTTTTTTGCGGAACGAGTTGACGTTTTTATTGGTACCATTTTCGGGCACGTGACATTTTTTCATCGCTTTTCATTCCGATTTTTGTGAGGCAGAATGACCAAAAACAGCTCCACGATTGATGAAATTGATAAAGCAGTTTTATTCTTCGGGTCAGTACGATTACAGCGATACCTCATTTATATCATTTTTTATGTTTTAGCGCTTTTATAAGATAAAAACTATTTTATATATAAAATAATTATTTTTGCATCGCTTTATTCTGAGGACTATATCTTTTTATTTTTTTTTGCTGATGATGCTGCATGGTGGCTCGTTTTTTGCGGGACAAGATGACGTGTTCAGCGGTACCGTGGTTATTTATATCCGTCTTTTTGACCGCGTGTTATTCCACTTTTTGTTCGGCGGTATGGTAATAAAGCGTTGTTTTTTTGCCTTTTTTTTTTATCTACGGTGTTCACTGAAGGGGTTAACTAGTGGGACAGTTTTATAGGTCGGGTCGTTACGGACCCGGCGATACTAAATATGTGTACTTTTATAGTTTTTTTTTTATTTAGATAAAGAAATGTATTTATTGGAATAATATTTTATTTTTTTCCATTATTTAGGAATTTTATTTTTTTTACACTTTAAAAAAAAATTTCTTACTTTGTTCCAGTGTGGGACATCAAAGTATAGTGTCAGATCGCTGATCTGACACTTTGCAAAGCACTGTGTCAGATCAGCAATCTGACAGGCAGTGCTCCAGGCTTCCCAGCGCCTGCTCTGAGCAGGTGCTTGCAAGCCACCTCCCTGCAGGACCCGGAAGGAGCCCCTTAGCCATTTTGGCTCCGGGGCCTGCAGGGAGGAGGACATAGGAGACCCTCTGAATAGCGCGATCACATCGCGTTGTTCCGAGGGTCTCAGGGAAGCACACAGGGAGCCCCCTCCCTGCGAGATGCTTCCCTATGCCGCCGGAATGCTGCGATCACGTTTGATCGCAGTGTTCCGGGGGTCAACGTGCCACGGACCGCTCCCGGCACCTAGTGCCAGATGTCAGCTGTAATAATCAGCTGACACCCGGAGGCGATCGGCCGCGTTCCCTCCGTGAGCGCAGCCAATCGCCTATGACGTACTATCCCGTCCCTGGGAATTAAGTCCCAGGTCACCTCGACGGGATAGTACGTCATACTGGATTAATGTGGTGCTCTGCTTAGATATACATCTGTATGGGCTTATGACAAGCCACTGATCCCCCCCCCCAGTGACCTGCAGTCCTATTTTACTTAATGAATATACTATAATATGGTATTAAAAAAAAAAAAAAAAATCATATTCAGCAGGCAGGCGCCGGTGGGGTTGCCTGCACTGCAGCATGATCGCACATATAATGTGCATTAAATTATATTTTATTCAGTGATATACATTTATTTTGAAAAAAAAATATCACTAAATAAGATAATTCAATGCATATTATACATGCGATCATGCTGCAGCGCCGGCGACTCCCTGCTGAATGTGATTTTTTTTTTCAATACATATTACATACAGTATGTAAAATAGGGGGCAGGCCAGTGAAGGATCAGTGACCTGTAATAAGCATATAATACAGACGCATATGTAAGCAGAGCACCTCATAAAAAGCCCCCCACCCCACAGGCCGCCCTGGAGCATGGGGATCTCATTAACTGAAAATAAAAATTAAACAACAACCACAAGACGGATTTCATCAACCAATGTATCATTTTAATCAGTATAACGGCATCAACATGACACTGTGTGTAGGCTACTGTGTACAATCCTGCTGACCGGTTCCCTTTAATGACCAAGCTAAATTTTACAATTGTGACCGGTGTCACTTTATGAGGTTATAACTCTGGAACGCTTTAACGGATCCCACTGATTCGGAGACTGTTTTTTCATGACATATTGTACTTCATGCTAGTGGTAAAATCTCTTCAACATGATTTAAGTTTGTGAAAAAACAAACAAAAAAAACTTTGGATGAAACTTTTTGGGTAAGAATTTCTCACCATTATCTGCGGTGACGTCACTGAGCTGAACCGCGGTGACCTCATCACTGACTTTTTCCCATGGTGCTGAGGCCACCGAAGTACAGCCTTGCTGGGAACGCTGACCGGCGGCAAACACGATGTCACCTCTGGTCAATGATGCTGCACTGGCAGCAGCTCATTCACCAGTTGTTCTCAGCCTGGATGGCACTGTCCAGGTGTAAAACTATTTATCCCCCAGAAATGGATTACGTAATGGTACAGAACAACGGACAGGTGAGGGATATGGTTGGGTTTTTTTTTTCTTACAGAAGACAAGGAATTCAGTGGAATTAGGCATTAGGTGAGTATAACTGTTTGTTATTTTTAAATAAAAATGGAAACTGGTGTTTTGTTTTCTTTCTAATAAAGGATTTTATTCTGGCTGTGTCTTTATATACCATAGAACTATAGGATTAGTAATGGATAGGTGTCTTATAGACTATTCTCCATTACTAAGCCGTGGGCTTGATGTCACCTGACAATGCAAAGATGACATCAACCCCACAAATATTACCCCACTTGCCACCGCTACAGGGCAAGTGGGAAGAGCCAGGCAAAGCACCAGAATTATTATTATTTTATTATTATTATTATTTATTTATATAGCACCATTGATTCCATGATGCTGTACATGAGAAGGGGTTACAAATTACAGATATCACTTACAGTAAGCAAACTAACAATTACAGACTTATACAGAGGGGCGAGGACCCTGCCCTTGCGGGCTTACATTCTACAGGATGGTTGGGAAGGAGACAGTAGGTCGAGGGTTGCTGCAGCTCCGGCGTTGGTGAGGCGGTAGCTCCGGTAGTGGGGAGGAGGCAGCGGGGTCAGTGCAGGCTGTAAGCTTTTCTGATGAGATGGGTTTTAAGGTTCCGTCCGAAGGATCCGAATGTGGTTGATAGTCTGGACGTGTTGGGGCAAAGAATTCCAGAGGATGGGAGATATTCAGAAGTCTTGGAGGCGGTTGGGTGAGGAGCCAATACGTGTGGAGGAGAGAAGGAGGTCTTGGGAGGACCGGAGATTACGTGAGGGAAAATATCGGAAGACTAGTTCAGAGATATATTGAGGTATACGATCTATCACAGTGATCAAAAGAAACCAAAACAAAAAATGACCTGCTGTTGAAGGGTAACGGTTGGCAGATCTCATCAGGTGCAGTGCACACGCGCCCACCATTTTTTTTCCAGGGGGACTGATCAGGAAAGACTGGGAGAGGGGGAGGTACCCGGGGATTTCAGGGGGCATTATGTCAGAGGTGAAAGGAATCATTGTAACAGCCAACACACTATTTTAATGTGATTGCCGATATTCACTGAATAATGGCAATCACGTGATCTGACACTATAAAAGCCAGCCCTGAACATGTTCTCTGGGGTCTTAGCTACCCCCGGTAGCTGAGACATCAGAGTTTTTCCAACTCTAGGGGGCACTACAGCTTTATTCCTGATAAGTACCCTTAGCGGCTGCTGTTTCAATGCGTATTGGCGGTCGCTAAGGGGTTAAGCCACTTCTGCAATGTAAATTTCAATGCATTTGCTTGTTGCTCTGTCAAAAAGTAATGTTCCATTTTTTTAAAATTTACTCCACTATATATACAGGTCCTTCTCAAAAAATTAGCATATAGTGTTAAATTTCATTATTTACCATAATGTAATGATTACAATTAAACTTTCAGATATTATAGATTCATTATCCACCAACTGAAATTTGTCAGGTCTTTTATTGTTTTAATACTGATGATTTTGGCATAAAACTCCTGATAACCCAAAAAACCTGTCTCAATAAATTAGCATATTTCACCCGTCCAATCAAATAAATGTGTTTTTTAATAACAAACAAAAAAACCATCAAATAATAATGTTCAGTTATGCACTCAATACTTGGTCGGGAATCCTTTGGCAGAAATGACTGCTTCAATGCGGCGTGGCATGGAGGCAATCAGCCTGTGACACTGCTGAGATGTTATGGAGGCCCAGGATGCTTCAATAGCGGCCTTAAGCTCATCCAGAGTGTTGGGTCTTGCGTCTCTCAACTTTCTCTTCACAATATCCCACAGATTCTCTATGGGGTTCAGGTCAGGAGAGTTGGCAGGCCAATTGAGCACAGTAATACCATGGTCAGTAAACCATTTACCAGTGGTTTTGGCACTGTGAGCAGGTGCCAGGTCGTGCTGAAAAATGAAATCTTCATCTCCATAATGCATTTCAGCCGATGGAAGCATGAAGTGCTCCAAAATCTCCTGATAGCTAGCTGCATTGACCCTGCCCTTGATGAAACACAGTGGACCAACACCAGCAGCTGACATGGCACCCCACACCATCACTGACTGTGGGTACTTGACACTGGACTTCAGGCATTTTGGCATTTCCTTCTCCCCAGTCTTCCTCCAGACTCTGGCACCTTGATTTCCGAATGACATGCAAAATTTAGCAACAGTCCAGTGCTGCTTCTCTGTAGCCCAGGTGGCACTTCTGCCGCTGTTTATGGTTCAAAAGTGGCTTTACCTGGGGAATGCGGCACCTGTAGCCCATTTCCTGCACACGCCTGTGCACGGTGGCTCTGGATGTTTCCACACCAGACTCAGTCCACTGCTTCCTCAGGTTCCCCAAGGTCTGGAATCGGTCCTTCTCCACAATCTTCCTCAGGGTCCGGTCACCTCTTCTCGTTGTACAGCGTTTTCTGCCACATTGTTTCCTTCCAACAGACTTACCATTGAGGTGCCTTGATACAGCACTCTGGGAACAGCCTATTTGTTGAGAAATTTCTTTCTGGGTCTTACCCTCTTGCTTGAGGGTGTCAATGATGGCCTTCTTGACATCTGTCAGGTCGCTAGTCTTACCCATGATGGGGGTTTTGAGTAATGAACCAGGCAGGGAGTTTTTAAAAGCCTCAGGTATCTTTTGCATGTGTTTAGAGTTAATTAGTTGATTCAGAAGATTAGGGTAATAGGTCGTTTAGACAACCTTTTCTTGATATGCTAATTTATTGAGACAGGTTTTTTGGGTTATCAGGAGTTGTATGCCAAAATCATCAGTATTAAAACAATAAAAGACCTGACAAATTTCAGTTGGTGGATAATGAATCTATAATATCTGAAAGTTTAATTGTAATCATTGCATTATGGTAAATAATGAAATTTAACACTATATGCTAATTTTTTGAGAAGGACCTGTACATACCTCCCAACTTTTGAAGATGGGAAAGAGGGCAAATTTTAGGCCACGCCTCTGACCACACCCATTCATAATTAGTCACACCCATATCCACGTCCCAACCACACCCATTTAGCACTGCTGATCACACTGTTTGATATACAATAGTTATAAACAAAAAAATATGGCCACACAGTGCTCCATACTGTATAATGACCGTACATGATGCTCCATACCGTATAATGACCGCACATGACGCTCCAAACTGTATAATGGCCACACATGACGCTCCATACTGTATAATGGCCACACATGACGCTCCATACTGTATAATGGCCACACATGACGCTCCATACTGTATAATGGCCGCACATGACGCTCCATACTGTATAATGGCCGCACATGATGCTCCATACTGTATAATGACCGCACATGATGCTCCATACTGTATAATGACCGCACATGATGCCCCATACTGTATAATGGCCACACATGACGCTCCATACTGTATAATGAACACACATGACGCTCCATACTGTATAATGACGGCATGCATACCGTATAATGGCCGCACATGATGCTCCATACTGTATAATGACTGCACATGATGCTCCATACCGTATAATGACCACACATGATTCCCCATACTGTATAATGGCCACACATGACGCTCCATACTGTATAATGGCCACACAGGATGCTCCGTATTGTATAATGACCGTACATGATGCTGCATACTGTATACTGGCTGCACATGATGCTCCATATTGTATAATGACTGCACATGATGCTCCATACTGTATAATGGCCGTACATGATGCTCCATACTGTATAATGACCGCACATGATGCTCCATACTGTATAATGACCGCACATGATGCCCCATACTGTATAATGGCCACACATGACGCTCCATACTGTATAATGAACACACATGACGCTCCATACTGTATAATGACGGCATGCATACCGTATAATGGCCGCACATGATGCTCCATACTGTATAATGACTGCACATGATGCTCCATACCGTATAATGGCCGCACATGACGCTCCATACTGTATAATGACTGCACATGATGCTCCATACTGTATAATGACCGCACATGATGCTCCATACTGTATGATGACCACACATGATGCTCCATACTGTATGCTGGCTGCACATGATGCTTCATACTGTATAATGACTGCACATGATGCTGCATACTGTATAATGACCGCACATGATGCTCTATACTGTATAATGGCCACAGTTCTCCATACTGTATAATGACATACAGGCACGCAGCTCACACACACGCTCACACACATGCACACGCACACAGCTCACACACACGGCTCACACACACGCAGCACACACACAGCTCACACACGCACGCAGCTCACACACATGCAGCATCACACACACAGTATCACACATACACACGCAGCATCACAAACGCAGCTCACAAACACATGCAGCTTTGACACAAATGCATCACATACGCAGCCATCACACACACACACACACACACACACACACAGCCATCACACACACACGCAGCCATCACACACACACACACGCGGCCATCTCACACACACACACACGCAGCCATCACACACACACACGCAGCCATCACACACACACGCAGCCATCACACACACACACACACACACACACACGCAGCCATCACACACACACACCCAGCCATCACACACCCAGCCATCACACACACACCCAGCCATCACACACACACCCAGCCATCACACACACACCCAGCCATCACACACACATGACACACACACAAATGCAGCATCACACACAATGACACATACATGCAGCATCAGACACACACACATCTCACACACACACACACACACAATCTCCTCTGTGTTGCAGGGGCGGCTGATCTGTCCATGTGCAGCTCTTCAGTTTCTCCGGCTGCTCACAGCTCTGCACTGTCCCGGCACCTCCCCTGTCTCTCCTTCTCTGCCGGGATAGCAGATAGGAGCAGGAGAAGCCGGAGCTCCGTGCACACACAGGAGGAAGTGAGTCGCTGACCTCTCATCTTGATCGCTGCTGGCTCTCTGCCCCAGCGTGGCAGCGCAGCGCCGCCCCGCGCCGCACACACAGGGGGCGGGGGGGGGGGG
The DNA here is from genome assembly GCF_051348905.1 of Ranitomeya variabilis. Classification (NCBI taxonomy): domain Eukaryota; kingdom Metazoa; phylum Chordata; class Amphibia; order Anura; family Dendrobatidae; genus Ranitomeya; species Ranitomeya variabilis. The sequence goes on from NC_135234.1 coordinate 219,953,840, forward strand.
CGCGGGATCGGTCGGGAGGAGACCCAGCATGTATAAGAAAAAAAAAACAGCCACAAACCTAAGTTAGGCTACGTTCACATTTGCGTTGTGCGCCGCAGCGTCGGCGCCGCAGCGCACAACGCAAACAAAAACGCGGCAAAACGCACGCTAAAACACTGCGTTTTGCGCCGCATGCGTCGTTTTTGGCCGAAAGTTGGACGCAAAAAAAATGCAACTTGATGCGTTTCTTGCGTCCAACGCTTGCGGCCATGCGGCGCTAAACGCAGCACAACGCATGTCCATGCGCCCCCATGTTAAATATAGGGGCGCATGACGCATGCGGCGCCGCTGCGGCGCTGACCGCAAATGTGAACGTAGCCTTACTCAGGTGCCGCCCCCTGCATTGTCCCTGCCCTAGGCATGTAGTGCGGGACATTAGTGTCCCGCCCGGGATCCCGGGGCTGACTGTCAAAATCAGGACAGTCCCGCGGGATCCGGGACGGTTGGGAGGTATGTTAGGCTACGTTCACATTTGCGTTGTGCGCCGCAGCGTCGGCGCCGCAGCGCACAACGCAAACAAAAACGCGGCAAAACGCACGCTAAAACGCTGCGTTTTGCGCCGCATGCGTCGTTTTTGGCCGAAAGTTGGACGCAAAAAAAATGCAACTTGATGCGTTTCTTGCGTCCAACGCTTGCGGCCATGCGGCGCAAAACGCAGCACAACGCATGTCTATGCGCCCCCATGTTAAATATAGGGGCGCATGACGCATGCGGCGCCGCTGCGGCGCCCGACGCTGCGGCGCTGACCGCAAATGTGAACGTAGCCTTAGGCTACGTTCACATTTGCGTTGTGCGCCGCAGCGTCGGCGCCGCAGCGCACAACGCAAACAAAAACGCAGCAAAACGCATGCACAACGCTGCGTTTTGCGCCGCATGCGTCCTTTTTTTAATTGATTTTGGACGCAGCAAAAATGCAACTTGCTGCGTCCTCTGCGCCCGGACGCGGGCGCCGCAGCGACGCATGCGGCGCAAAACGCAAGTGCGACGCATGTCCATGCGCCCCCATGTTAAATATAGGGGCGCATGACGCATGCGGCGCCGCTGCGGCGCGCCCGCCGCTAATGTGAACGTAGCCTAAGGCTACGTTCACATTAGCGTTAAGCGAATGTGCGTCGGGTTTGCGTCGGCGACGCAGCGGCGACGCATGCGTCATGCGCCCCCTATACTTAACATGGGGGACGCATGCGTTTTTTTTTGTTGCGTTGTGCCACACATGTCTTTTTTGCCGCAAGCGTCGGACCAAGAAAACGCAACAAGTTGCATTTTTCTTGCGTCCGATTTTCGGCAAAAACCGACGCATGCGTCGCAAAACGCAGCGTTTTTGCGTGCGTTGTGCGTTGCGTCGCCGACGCAGCGGCGCACAACGCTAGTGTGAACGTAGCCTAATATATCTTCATACACACACCGCTGTAAAGCTAAATAAGATATATGCACAAATACTTTCCTCCTATGGCACACATATATAGCTGCAGCTGTGTGGTGAGGAGACTATTATGGCGCTTGTTTTCACACGTCGTCGACGTCTACCTCACCCCTGAGCCGTCATTGGGGAGTCCACATTAATAACAACGCAAGCGGTCACGTGTCCAGCACAGTCACCAGTACGTCATGCTTTACCTCACACGTATCGCCTGCCCTCTCTCACCCTTGACTTTGCAGTGTACAGTCAATGCCTCCTGTTATTGGCTCGACCATGCGGCGGTACCGCCTCTCACGCTTCTACGGATCTCGTGATTGGTTTATTTAAGTATCAATCATTTTCACCACGGCTTCGCTTCCTGTTCGTCGTCTTAGTGATTCTGCTAGCTAATTGGTTGTTATAGGTGCCAGTCATCAGACTCGCCCTTCTGATTGGGCATAGCGCCTGTAGAGTTTGCCCTGGAACTCACGTGGCCCTGTGACACTTGTTTACAAACATTACAGCCAGGGTCACGTGTTGCTGCACGTGGCGCGCAGGGGTCAGCACGTGATAGCCGAGAATCCTAGCGGAGCCTGTGCGGTCACACGTGATTATATCAGTGTGGAGTAGACAGTCTGCGGTCCTGGGTGTTACATTACCTGATCGCACGGTTATCGCTGTGTTTTGCTCGTGTGTTAACACTTTAAATACCACGATAAACTAATCATTATTTGTAATACGTTATCTGCATTTTTTTTAACCCTTTACCCTTCTATGGCTTTTATTTTCCTAGTTTTGCATGTGTTTAAGCTCCATTTTAAAAAAAATAAATTACTGCATAAATTTACAATATCATGTCTAAACCAGTCTGGATCTGGAAACGTTGCGTGAACAAAGCTTCAGAGTTTACCTAGTTTTAATAAAATGGTATTTTACGAAGTAAAAGTATAAATGATAATACCTTTCTCAGCTCTTGGCACAGAATGGGTTATTGCAATTTTTGGAAAGTTGAACAGGTTGTTCCTGTTAGGCTATGTGCACACGTTCAGGATTTCTTGCAGAAATTTCCTGAGCAAAACTGGATGTTTTCTGCAAGAAATCTGCATGCGTTTTTCTCGCGTTTTTACCGTGTTTTTGTTGCGTTTTTTTTTGCGGATTTTTCCGGAGTTTCCCAATGCAATAATATAGTGAGAAATCCACAAAAAATCCGGAAAAATTAATGAACATGCTGCGTTTTTTACCGCAATGCGTTTTTTTCGCGGCAAAAAAACGATCATGTGCACAAAAATTGCGGAATGCATTCTAAAAGATGGGATGCATAATGTATGCGTTTTTTTCGTGTTTTTATAGCAAAAAAACGCGAAAAATCTGCAACGTGTGCACACAGCCTTATAGCGTAGGGTCGCACATCTCTAAAATGCCCTCCCCCCAGGTTCAGAGCTGTCTCTTCCCTAGTTGCTTTGCTTATTTGGTGATGGGCTGCAGCGGTAACTTCAGCCAGTCACCTGGCTCAGCAACTTGTACCGTCTGCATTGGTACAACCACTGAATCCAGCAATTTGCCACAGCAGTCACGTACTCTATAGACATGAAGTCACCGCTGCAGACGATCAAGAAATACTGGAGCAGCACTGTGCCCAGGGAGATGAATATTTTAAAGCTATGCAGCGCTATTTTATGATAACAGTTTTAAAGGGACAATCCCTTAAGAATAAAGTGGCCAAAGTTTGAGCAACACCAGAATACTATGCCCCAAGAGACTAACTGCACACCTTATTCACATACTTGTAACCCCTTAAAGGGAACCTGTCAGCAGGATTGTGCATAGTAACCTACTGACAGCATCAGGTCGGTGCTGTTCTACTGATTACAATGGTACCTTGGTTGATGAAATCCATCTTGTGGTTGTTCTTTAATCTTTATTTTCAGTTTGCAGTTAATGATATGCTGGTGTTCCGGGGTGGACTTTGGGGGTCTTCATGTGGTGCTCTGATTAGGTATTCATAATGCAGACTGCTGACAGGTCACTGATCCTTCAGTCACCTGCTCCCTAGTTTGCATAATGAATATTTGTACATACGTACGGTAACCCCTTAACAACCGCCGATACACCTTTTAACGGAGGTAGTTAAGGGTACTTATTCCTCAGCGGCGCTTTTTAACGATGCTGAGGTTTAATTGTATAGCACCCCCCAGTATCGCAAATTCTCTGGGGTCTTGGCTACCAGGGGTCGATTTTTACCTACCCCAGTGTTGCGCTCACCATTATTCATGGAATAACAGCGACCACAAAAAAATGAAGTCTGATTTTCCATTTAATTTCTCCTCTGATGTGATCTAGCATATCAGAGGAGAAAGAAATGGGGTCCCCCAAGCCCCCCAGTACCTTCGGTGTCCTTGGACCCTCCTGCCATCCCTGGTCATGTCCCCTGGTGTTTTATTCCGGGAAGAATATGGTGGGCACATGCGCAGTGCGCCCGCCGAGATCTGGTGGCCGGCACCAGGCAACAATAGGACATTTTTCCTATTGGTTCATTTTGTTCCCTGTGATAGACCCTGAAACAGTGATCAAAATAAAAAAATAGTAAATTAAACACCACTTTACTTTATCACCCCCTTAGTTAGGTAAAAATAATAAAATTAATAAAAGTATTTCCATTTTTCCATTAGGGTTAGGGTTGGGCTAGGTCTAGTGTTAGGGTTGGGGCTAGAGCTAGGGTTAAAGTTGGGGCTAGGGTTAGGGTTGGGCTAGGGTTGGGGCAAGAATTGGGTTAGGGTTGGAGCTAGTGTTAGGATTGTGCTAGGGTTGGGGTTAGGGTTGTGTTGTGGTTAGGGTTATGGTTGGGATTACGGTTAGGGTTGAGATTAGGGTTGTGGTTAGGGTTATAGTTAGGGTTGGGATTAGGGTGAGGGGTGTGTTAGGGTTATGGTTAGGGGTGTGTTGGGGTTAGGGTTATAGTTAGGGTTGGGATTAGGGGTGTGTTGGAGTTAGGTTTGGAGTTAGAATTGGGGAGTTTCCACTGTTTAGGTATATCAGGGGTCTCCAAATGCTACACGGCGCCCACCATTGATTCCAGCCAATTTTGCGTTCAAAAGTCAAACGGTGCTCCCTCCCTTCTGAGCCCTGCCATGCGCCCAAACAGTGGCTTTCCTCCACATACAGGGTATTTCATTTTCTCTTTTTACACTTGTGAAAATAAAAAAATAGGTTTTAAAATAAAATGTGAAAAAAGTTAAATGTTAATTTTTTCCTTCCATGTTGCTTCAGTTTCTGTGAAGCATGTGAAGGGTTAATAAACTTCTTGAATGTGGTTTTGAGCACCTTGAGGGGTGTTTTTAGAATGGTATCAGTTTGGGTATTTTCTGTCATGTAGACCCCTTAGGCTAAGTGTACACGTCGCAGAATTGCCGCGGAAATTTCAACGGCAATTCTGCAACTCCTGCCGCTGGTATATTGCATGCGGAATTGGCATGCATATTCCTGCTAAAAACTATCGTTTTGCAAGCATAATTAGCTTGCAGAATGCTAGCGTTTTCCAAGCGATCTGTAGCATCGCTTGGAAAACTGATTGACTGGTTGGTCACACTTGTCAAACATAGTGTTTGACAAGTGTGACCAACTTTTCACTATTGATCCTGCCTATGCAGCATCAATAGTAAAAGATATAATGTTAAAAATAATTTAAAAAAAATAAAAAAATGGTTATTCTCACCTTCCGACGTCACCCGATCTCAGCGGCTTCCGTTCCTATAGTTGCTTTGTGTGCAGGACCTCGATGACGTCACGTGATTGCAACGTCACTGCAAGTCCTTCACACAAAGCATCCATGGGAACGGAAGCGGCCGCGTGCACCGCTGAGAGGCAGGAAGACTCCGGGGCCATCACAAGGTGAGTATATCACTATTTTTTATTTTAATTCTTTTTTTTAACAATTATATGGTGCCCAGTCCCTGGAGTGACTGCAGACAACCCCTTCAATCTTTTGGGTCAAAAATTTGGCTAGTGAATTTCTTCATGATTTTTATCTCATATTCTAAGCCGTAACATTTTTTTCTTTTCATGTTAAATGGAATCTGTCAACAGGTTTTTGCTATGTAATCTGAGGATAGCATGAGGTAGGGGCTGAGACACTGATTTCAGGTATGTGTCACTTATTCAGCTGTGTGCTTTAGTTTCAATAAAATGAATGTTTTACCAGCAGGAGATTATCACTGTCCGGACCAGGTCACATGTGCATCCTGGTCCAACTCCAGTCCCAGCACTGATTAGCATCTTACTATCACTATACAGTGTACACACAAAGCTGCTTATCAGTGGTGTGGGAAGAGTTAACTTTCTGCGCTCTGCTACATCTAAAAACTGTGATTGTATCACAACTGCTGTACCCAGTATAATAAGTGATAAATCATTGGATCAAGGGTCTCTTTCCCTACATTATCCTGCTCTTTAATGTTGTGCTGCATAAAGAAGGTGTAAATGGGGTTTGTTCTGATGAAGAATTCAGATGACTTCGAAATGTGTTGATAATAAACCACATAGAAGCCGCTTCAGTTTCATGGAATCTAATTAGTTCTCTAATTAGAGAACTAAGAGGAATCTAATGGCCCGGTTGGGCTTCTGCCCAAATCACATTTTTCATGGCCACTGACGTATGGGAAAAACGAAACATGAACGCAGCCTTACATATATCAAGTCATGTTTTTTAAGAGTGGAAAGTTTTTCAGTTGACATTTTGTCATACATATACTTTAATGTTTAATATATGTTAACTTTTATTGAGGAAATGGAAAGCTAAATACATATTTTGCCATTTTTTGAGACATTTACCAATTATAATAGATCATTGGGATAATTTGCATCTTCCCTTTAAAACTTTAAAAAGTTGCCAATTATGGTTCACTAGATGGTGGCCCGATTCTAACGCATCGGGTATTCTAGAATATGCATGTTCACGTAGTATATTGCCCAGCCACGTAGTATATTGCCCAGTGACTTAGTATATTGCCCAGCGACATAGTATATTGCCCAGTAACGTAGTATATTGGCCAGTCACGTAGTATATTGCCCAGCCACGTAGTATATTGCCCAGTAACATAGTATATTGCCCAACCACGTAGTATGTTGCCCAGCCACGTAGTATATTGCCCAGTTAGGTAGTATATTGCCCAGCCACATAGTATATTGGCCAGCCACGTAGCATATTGCCCTGTCGCGTAGTATATTGCCCAGCCACGTAGTATATTGCCCAGCCACGTAGTATATCGCCCAGTCACGTAGTATATTGCCCAGCCACGTAGTATATTGCTCAGTAACGTAGTATATTGCCCAGCAACGTAGTATATTGGCCAGTCACGTAGTATATTGCCCAGCTACGTAGTTTATTGCCCAGCCACGTAGTATATTGCCCAGCAACGTAGTAAATTGGCCAGCCATGTAGTATATTGCACAGCCATGTAGTATGGAGTATATTGGTCAGCCACGTAGTATATTGCCCAGTAATGTAGTATATTGACCAGTGACATAAAATAAAAAATAAACATATACTCACCTTAGTCCTGGCTCCTGTGTACAGTGCACGCGGCAGCTTCCGGTCCCAGGGTTGGTATGACTATCAGCGCAGGACCTGTGATGACGTCGCGGTCACATCACCGTGATGTCATGGCAGGTCCTTCTCGCGCAGGCGCGCAGGACCTGTGATGACGTCGCGGTCACATGACCGTGACGTAATGGCAGGTCCTTCTCGCGCAGGCGCGCAGGCCCTGTGATGACGTCACGGTCACATGACCGTGACGTCATGGCAGGTCCTTCTCCCATTGCATCCTTAGCACCAGAACCTGCCGGCAGACAGGACGCGACGTCGGAGGGTGAGAATAACGTTGTTTTTTTTAGTATTATTATTATTATTATTATTTGTAACATTAGATCGTTTTACTATTGATGCAGCATACGCAGCATCAATAGTAAAAACTTGGTCACACACGGTTAATAGCTGCGTAACCGGAGTGCATTACACAGCGCTCCGGTAACGCTGGCATTAACCCTGTGTGAGGGCTGACTGGATGACTGGAGGGGAGTATGGAGCGGGCACTGACTGCGGGGAGGAAAGAGCGGCCATATTGCCGCCGGACTGTGGCCATCGCTGATTGGTCGTGGCAATGGTCGTGGGCGTTTTGCCACGACCGATCAGCGACTTGGATTCCATGACAGACAGAGGCCGCGACCAATGAATATCCGTGGCAGACAGAAGGACAGACAGACGGTAGAGAGCCTTAGACAACTATATAGTAGGATACCATATATTCGTAATATTTTGGTTAATTTTTTATCTTTTCTGCCACTGATGCAACTTTTTGAAAAGCGAGTACGGTTTGAGTAGGGTGGCCTACCATAGTGCAGCAAATTATCAATAAAGACGCACTCCAATCTGTATATTGTGCCTGTCCTATGTGAGGATGATCTCAGCTGGCAAGTCTCCTGCTTCATTTCACCTCTCGTCAACAGAGGCGCTCTTCCTCTTTGTCTTTTCTCTGTCGACGGTGCACCTCTGCAGGTATCATGCTGATTGACAGCTATTTCAACGCAGCTAGGCAGGGTGGATGCAGCTGTCAATCAAGATGATATCGGAAGAGGCACCCAGTCAACAGAGCAAAGTGAAAGAGAATTGAAGGTCTGTCGACATGATATCAGCGGAAGCCACTGAGTCGCCAGTAGGAATGGTTCGCGACTACACTGAGCAGACAGAAATCACTCATTGGGCAAAATAGGCCGGTAGTTATTAGCTCCATATGCAAAAATACTAAAAGTCCTTGATAACCCCTAAATCCAACCTGTGGTTGTTTGTTATTGTGACCTTCATGCACCAGGGTGTGAGCAGATGAATGTCCAAATGATAGGCCAAATAACGATTACATTAAAAGAGGCATCAAATCATGAAAGTGCATTACCCCTCCTCAATCTCAGAGAAGTACAGGTGCTTCTCACAAAATTAGAATATCATCAAAAAGTTAATTTATTTGAGTAAATTAGAATACTTTTTAACACCAGCTTCAAAAATGATTTTAAAATCCGAAATTTTGGCCTACTGATATGTATGTTCAGTAAATGTACTCAATACTTGGTTGGGGCTCCTTTTGCATCAATTACTGCATCAATGTGGCTTGGCATGGAAGCGATCAGCCAGTGGCACTCCTGAGGTGTTATGGAAGCCCAGGTTACTTTGATAGCAGCCTTAAGCTTGTCTGCATTGTTGGGTCTGGTGTCTCTCATCTTCCTCTTAACAATACCCCATAGATTCTCTATATTGTTAAGGTCTGGAGAGTTTGCTGGCCAATCAAGCACAGAGATACTGTTGTTTTTAAACCAGGTATTGGTACTTTTGGCAGTGTGGACAGGTGCCAAGTCCTGCTGGTGAATGAAATTTCCATCCTCAAAACGCTTGTTGGCAGAGGGAAGCATGAAGTGCTCTAAAATTTCCTGGTAGACGGCTGCGCTGACTTTGGTCTTGATAAAACACAGTGAACCTACACCAGCAGGTGACATGGCTCCCCACACCATCACTGATTGTGGAAACTTCACCCTAGTCCTCAGGCAGTTTGGATTGAGGCCACTCCACTCTTCCTCCAGACTCTGGGACCTTGATTTCCAAATGAAATGCAAAATTTACTTTAATCTGAAAGCAACACATTTAACCACTGAGCAACAGTCCAGTTCTTTTTCTCCTTTGCCCAGGTAAGTCGCTTCTGGCGTTGTCTATTGGTCATGAGTGGCTTGACACAAGCAATGCAACACTTGTAGGCCATGTCTTGTGTTATGATCTGGTGACCTTGGAGCAGCATGAAACTTTCTCTGGAGTAGGTGGAAACTATACTGACTGCAGATCCTGAACTAACACCGCAACTAGAAGTAGCCGTGGGGTGTGCCTAACATACCCTAGACACCTGGACACAGCCGGAGGACTAAATACCCCTAAAGATGGAAATAGGAATGCTACCTTGCCTCAGAGCAGACCCCCAAAGGATAGGCAGCCCCCCACGAATAATGACTGTGAGTAGGAGAAGAATAGACACACGCAGGTAGAAAACAGGATTTAGCAAAAGAAGCCACTCTAGCTAAATAGGAAAGGATAGGACAGATTACTAGGCGGTCAGTATTAAAACCCTTCCAAAAATATCCACAGCAGATAATACAAAAAGTTCCACAATCTAACTAAAGACATGGAATGTATATCTGCCACTCCAGAGACTCCAACAAGACTGAGAAAATACTGACACAATCTAAGCTGGACAAGAAAACACAAAGAATAGCACTGAATTGTGAAGCACACCGCATGTGTGCCACAGGAAAAAAAAAACAGACACTTATCTTTGCTGATTTGGCAGAAAGGCAGGAGGAACCAGGCAGAGGTCCTACACCTCCCAACAACAATTGACAACTGGCAAGGACTAATGAATCCTGCACACCTAAATACCCCAGTCAGAACTGCAATCAGCAGACCCACCTGACCAGGACTGCAACCCAGGGACAACTGCATTACCACCTACTACCACCGGAGGGAACCCAAAAGCAGAATTCACAACAGTCTTGGATACGTCTGTGTGTGGTGGCTCTTGAAGCAATGACTCCAGCAGCAGTCCACTCCTTGTGAATCTAACCCAAATTTTTGAATGGCCTTTTCTTAACAATCCTTTCAAGGCTGCAGTTATCCCGGTTGCTTGTGCACCTTTTTCTACCACACTTTTTCCTTCCACTCAACTTTCCATTAATATGCTTGGATACAGCACTCTGTGAACAGCCAGCTTCTTTAGCAATGACCTTTTGTGGTTTACTGTTGTGAATTAGACTTTTTGGCTCCCTCTTGTGGTTACTAGAGATATGACTCTGGGATTGTCTTTCCTCAGTTTGGCACCCACCTGGGTCGTTAGTCCAGGGGTGTTGCTATATAAACTTCCTGGATCCTTAGTCCAGTGCCTGGCATCATTGTAATCAGATCCTTTCTGTTTGCTCCTGTCTGCTGGTCCCGGTTCGTGCAAAATTAAGCTAAGTCCTGCTTCTTTGTTTTTTGGTTATTTGCAATGCTCTTATTTTTGTCCAGCTTGTACTAAATGTGATTCCTGACTTTGCTGAAAGTTCTAGGGGGCTGGTGTTCTCCCCCCGGGCCGTTAGACGGTTTGGGGGTTCTTGAATATCCAGCGTGGATATTTTGATAGGGTTTTTGCTGACCATATAAGTCATCTTACTATATTCTGCTATTAGCTAGTGGGCCTCTCTTTTCTAAATACCTAGCTCATTCTTACGTTTGTCTTTTCCTCTTACCTCACCGTTATTATTTGTTGGGGGCTTGTATCCAACTTTTGGGGTCTTTTCTCTGGAGGCAAGAAAGGTCTTTCTTTTCCCTTCTAAGGTTAGTTAGTTCTCCGGCTGGCGCGAGACGTCTAGAACCAACGTAGGCACGTTCCCCGGCTGCTGCTATTTGTGGTGCTAGGATTAGATATATGGTCAGCTCAGTTACCACTGCCCTATGAGCTGGTTTATTGTGTTTGCAGACTTAGTAATTATTTCTGAGACCCTCTGCCATTGGGGTCATAACAGTATGCCAGGCCAACATTGAATGTTTAATGCATTGCAGAAGTGGGATAATAAGAAAGGAAATTCTGAGTTTTTTTTTTTTTTTCCTCTCTTCCTCCCCTTTACCTCTGAGTGGCTTGTGCTTGCTGCACACATGAATGTCCAGACCTTGATTACAAGTGTAGACCAGCTTGCTGCTCGTGTGCAGGGCATACAAGATTTTGTTACCAGTAGTCCAATGTCTGAACCTAAAATACCTATTCCTGAACTGTTTTCTGGAGACCGATTTAAGTTTAGGAATTTCAGGAATAATTGTAAATTGTTTCTATCTCTGAGACCCCGTTCATCTGGAGATTCAGCTCAGCAAGTTAAAATTGTTATCTCTTTTTTACGGGGCGACCCTCAGGATCGGGCTTTCTCGCTAGCGCCAGGAGATCCGGCATTGGCAAATATTGATGCATTTTTTCTGGCGCTCGGATTGCTTTACGAGGAACCCAATCTTGAAGTTCAGGCAGAAAAAGCCTTGCTGGCTATTTCTCAGGGCCAGGATGAAGCTGAAGTGTATTGCCAAAAATTTCGGAAATGGTCCGTGCTTACTCAGTGGAATGAGTGTGCTCTGGCCGCAAATTTCAGAAATGGCCTTTCTGAAGCCATTAAGAATGTGATGGTGGGTTTCCCCATTCCTACAAGTCTGAATGATTCCATGGCGCTGGCTATTCAAATTGACCGGCGTTTGCGGGAGCGCAAAACCGCTAATCCTCTGGTGGTGTTGTCTGAACAAACACCTGATTTAATGCAATGTGATAGAATTCAGACTAGAAATGAGCGGAAAAATCATAGACGTCAGAATGGGTTGTGTTTTTACTGTGGTGATTCTACACATGTTATATCAGCATGCTTTAAACGCCTAACAAGGGTTGTTAGTCCTGTCGCCATTGGTAATTTGCAACCTAAATTTATTTTGTCTGTGACTTTAATTTGCTCATTGTCTTCTTACCCTGTTATGGTGTTTGTGGATTCAGGTGCTGCCCTGAGTCTTATGGATCTGTCATTTGCCAAGCGCTGTGGTTTTGTTCTTGAACCGTTGGTAAATCCTATTCCTCTTAGAGGTATTGATGCTACGCCATTGGCGGAAAATAAACCGCAGTTTTGGACGCAGGTAACCATGTGCATGACTCCTGAACATCGGGAGGTGATTCGTTTTCTTGTTCTGCATAAAATGCATGATTTGGTCGTTTTGGGTCTGCCATGGTTACAGACCCACAATCCAGTCTTGGATTGGAAGGCAATGTCTGTGTCAAGTTGGGGCTGTCAGGGAATTCATGCTGATTCCCCGCCGGTGTCTATTGCTTCCTCTACTCCTTCGGAAGTTCCTGAGTATTTGTCTGATTATCAGGATGTATTCAGCGAGTCCAGGTCCAGTGCTATGCCTCCTCATAGGGACTGTGACTGCGCCATAGATTTGATTCCAGGTAGTAAATTTCCTAAGGGAAGACTATTTAATCTGTCTGTACCTGAGCATGCCGCAATGCGTTCGTATATCAAGGAGTCTCTGGAGAAGGGGCATATCCGTCCATCCTCTTCCCCTCTTGGTGCGGGATTCTTTTTTGTGGCCAAGAAGGACGGATCTTTGAGACCTTGTATTGACTATCGGCTTCTGAATAAAATCACTGTTAAATTTCAGTATCCTTTGCCTCTGTTGTCGGACTTGTTTGCCCGGATTAAAGGTGCCAAGTGGTTCACCAAGATAGATCTTCGTGGTGCGTACAACCTTGTGCGCATTAAGCAAGGAGATGAATGGAAGACAGCATTTAATACGCCCGAAGGTCATTTTGAGTACTTGGTGATGCCTTTTGGGCTCTCTAATGTTCCCTCAGTGTTTCAGTCCTTTATGCATGATATTTTCCGGAAGTATCTGGATAAATTTATGATTATTTATCTGGATGATATTCTGGTTTTCTCTGAAGATTGGGACTCACATGTGGAGCAGGTCAGGATGGTGTTTCAGGTTTTGCGTGACAATGCTTTGTTTGTTAAGGGCTCAAAGTGTCTCTTTGGAGTACAGAAGGTTCCCTTTTTGGGGTTTATTTTTTCCCCTTCTGCTGTGGAGATGGACCCAGTCAAGGTCCGAGCTATTCATGATTGGACTCAACCCACGTCAGTTAAGAGTCTTCAGAAGTTCTTGGGTTTTGCTAACTTCTACCGTCGTTTTATCGCTAATTTTTCTAGCGTTGTTAAACCTTTGACGGATATGACCAAGAAAGGTTCTGATGTTGCTAACTGGGCTCTTGCAGCCGTGGAGGCGTTCCAAGAGTTGAAGCGCCGGTTTACTTCGGCGCCTGTTTTGTGCCAGCCTGATGTCTCACTTCCCTTTCAGGTCGAAGTGGATGCTTCTGAGATTGGGGCAGGGGCCATTTTGTTGCAGAGAGGCCCTGGTTGCTCGGTAATGAGACCATGTGCTTTCTTCTCTAGGAAGTTTTCGCCTGCTGAGCGGAATTATGATGTTGGCAATCGGGAGTTGCTGGCCATGAAGTGGGCATTTGGGGAGTGGTGTCATTGGCTCGAGGGTGCTAAGCATCGTGTGGTGGTCTTGACTGATCACAAAAATTTGATGTATCTCGAGTCTGCTAAACGCCTGAATCCTAGACAGGCCCGCTGGTCATTGTTTTTCTCCCGTTTTGACTTTGTGGTCTCGTATTTACCAGGTTCAAAGAATGTGAAGGCTGATGCTCTTTCAAGGAGCTTTGTGCCTGACTCTCCTGGAGTCGCAGAACCAGTTGGTATTCTTAAAGAGGGAGTTATCTTGTCGGCCATTTCTCCTGATTTGCGACGTGTGTTGCAGAGATTTCAGGCTGGTAGACCTGACTCTTGTCCACCTGACAGACTGTTTGTTCCTGATAAGTGGACCAGCAGAGTCATTTCCGAGGTTCATTCCTCGGTGTTGGCAGGGCATCCGGGAATTTTTGGCACCAGAGATCTGGTGGCTAGGTCCTTTTGGTGGCCTTCCTTGTCACGGGATGTGCGGTCATTTGTGCAGTCCTGTGGGACTTGTGCTCGAGCTAAGCCTTGCTGTTCTCGTGCCAGCGGGTTGCTCTTGCCCTTGCCTGTCCCGAAGAGGCCTTGGACACACATTTCCATGGATTTCATTTCAGATCTCCCGGTGTCTCAGGGCATGTCTGTCATCTGGGTGGTATGTGATCGCTTTTCTAAAATGGTCCATTTGGTGCCTTTGCCTAAGCTGCCTTCCTCTTCCGATCTGGTTCCTGTGTTCTTTCAGAATGTGGTTCGTTTACACGGGAATATTCCCGTGAATATTCCTGAGAATATTGTGTCTGACAGAGGATCCCAGTTTGTTTCCAGGTTCTGGCGATCCTTTTGTGCTAGGATGGGCATTGATTTGTCGTTTTCGTCTGCCTTTCATCCTCAGACTAATGGACAAACGGAGCGAACTAATCAGACTCTGGAGGCTTATTTGAGGTGTTTTGTTTCGGCAGATCAGGATGATTGGGTGACCTTCTTGCTGTTGGCTGAGTTTGCCCTTAATAATCGGGCTAGTTCCGCTACTTTGGTTTCGCCATTTTTCTGCAACTCTGGTTTCCATCCTCGTTTTTCCTCGGGACATGTGGAGCCTTCTGACTGTCCTGGGGTAGATTCTGTGGTGGATAGGTTGCAGCAGATCTGGAATCATGTGGTGGACAACTTAAAGTTGTCACAGGAGAAGGCTCAGCGTTTTGCCAACCGCCGCCGCGGTGTGGGTCCCCGACTTCGTGTTGGGGATTTGGTATGGCTGTCTTCTCGATTTGTTCCTATGAAGGTCTCCTCTCCTAAATTTAAGCCTCGCTTCATCGGTCCTTACAAGATTTTGGAAATCCTTAATCCTGTGTCCTTTCGCTTGGATCTTCCGGTGTCGTTTGCCATTCACAACGTGTTCCATAGGTCTTTGTTGCGGCGGTACATTGTACCTGTGGTTCCTTCTGTTGAGCCTCCTGCTCCGGTGTTGGTTGAGGGCGAGTTGGAGTACGTGGTGGAGAAGATCTTGGATTCTCGTCTCTCCAGACGGAGGCTTCAGTATCTGGTCAAGTGGAAGGGCTATGGTCAGGAGGATAATTCCTGGGTGGTTGCTTCTGATGTGCATGCGGCCGATTTAGTTCGTGCCTTTCACGCTGCTCATCCTGATTGCCCTGGTGGTCTTGGAGAGGGTTCGGTGACCCCTCCTTAAGGGGGGGGTACTGTTGTGAATTAGACTTTTTGGCTCCCTCTTGTGGTTACTAGTGATATGACTCTGGGATTGTCTTTCCTCAGTTTGGCACCCACCTGGGTCGTTAGTCGAGGGGTGTTGCTATATAAACTTCCTGGATCCTTAGTCCAGTGCCTGGCATCGTTGTAATCAGATCCTTTCTGTTTGCTCCTGTCTGCTGGTTCGTGCAAAATTAAGCTAAGTCCTGCTTCTTTGTTTGTTGGTTATTTGCTTTGCTCTTATTTTTGGTCCAGCTTGTACTAAATGTGATTCCTGACTTTGCTGGAAGCTCTAGGGGGCTGGTGTTCTCCCCCCGGGCCGTTAGACGGTTCGGGGGTTCTTGAATATCCAGCGTGGATATTTTGATAGGGTTTTTGCTGACCATATAAGTCTTCTTACTTTATTCTGCTATTAGCTAGTGGGCCTCTCTTTGCTAAATACCTAGCTCATTCTTACGTTTGTCTTTTCCTCTTACCTCACCGTTATTATTTGTTGGGGGCTTGTATCCAACTTTTGGGGTCTTTTCTCTGGAGGCAAGAAAGGTCTTTCTTTTCCCTTCTAGGGTTAGTTAGTTCTCCGGCTGGCGCGAGACGTCTAGAACCAACGTAGGCACGTTCCCCGGCTGCTGCTATTTGTGGTGCTAGGATTAGATATATGATCAGCTCAGTTACCACTGCCCTATGAGCTGGTTTTTTGTGTTTGCAGACTTAGTAATTATTTCTGAGACCCTCTGTCATTGGGGTCATAACACCTAACCCTTACTTTAGCCCCAACCCTAACTTTAGCCCCAACCCAAACCCTAACTGTAAATGTAATCCAAACCCTAACCCTAACTTTAGCCCCAACCCTAACTGTAGCCCCAACCCTAACCCTTACTTTAGCCCCAACCCTAAGCCTAACTGTAGCCCTAACCCTAACTTTAGCCCCAACCCTAACTTTAGCCCCAACCCTAACCGTAGCCACAACCCTAACCCTAACTGTAGCCCCAACCCTAACCCTAACTTTAGCCCTAACCATAGCCCCAACCCTAACTGTAGCCCCAACCCTAACCCTTACTGTAGCCCCAACCCTAACCCTAACTGTTGCCCTTACTGTAGCCCCAACCCTAACTTTAGCCCCAACCCTAACTTTAGCCCCAACCCTAACCCTAACTTTAGCCCCAACCGTAACCCTAATGGGAAAATGGAAATAAATACATTTTTTAAATTTTATTATATTTCCCTAACTAAGGGGGTGATGAAGGGGGGTTTAATTTACTTTTATAGTGTTTTTTTAGCTGATTTTTATGATTGGCAGCTGTCACACACTAAAAGACACTTTTTATTGCAAAAAATAGTTTTTGCGTCTCCACATTTTGAGAGCTATAATTTTTCCATATTGTGGTCCACAGAGTCATGTGAGGTTTTATTTTTTGCGGGACGAGTTGATGTTTTTATTAGTACCATTTTCGGGAGCGTGACATTTTTTGATCGCTTTTTATTCTGATTTTTGTGCAGCAGAATGAACAAAAACCAGCAATTCGTGAATTTCTTTTGGGGGGGGCGTTTATACCGTTCCACTTTTGATAAAATTGATAAAGCAGTTTTATTCTTCAGGTCAGTATGATTACAGCGATACCTCATTTACTTTTTTTATGTTTTGGCGCTTTTAAACGATAAAATCTATTTTAAATTAAAAAATTATTATTTTTGCATCGCTTTATTCTGAGGGCTATAACTTTTTTATTTTTTTGCTGATGATGCTGTATGGCAGCTCGTTTTTTGCGGGACGTTTTCAGTGGTACCATGTCTTTTTTATATCCGTCTTTTTGATCGCGTGTTATTCCACTTTTTGTTCAGCGGTATGATAATAAAGCGTTGCTTTTTGCCTCTTTTTTTTTTTTTACGGTGATCACTGAAGGGGTTAACTAATGAAACAGTTCCATAGGTCGGGTCGGCACGGACGCGGTGATACTAAATATGTGTACTTTTATTTTTTTATTATTATTTAGACAAAGAAATGTATTTATTGGAACAATATTTTTTTTTTCTTTAGTTAGGATTTTTTTTTTTTACACGTGTAAAAAATTTTTTTCTTCACTTGTTTACATTGCCCCAGCGGGGGGGGGGACATGACTATATAGTGTCAGATCAGGCGCTTGCAAGCCACCTCCCTGCAGGACCCAGAAGGCCACCTGCAGCCATTTTGGATCCGGGGCCTGCAGGGAGGAGGGGGTAGGAGACCCTCGGAGGGTCTCAGGGAAGCACGCAGGGAGCCCCCTCCCTGCGCGTTGCTTTCCTATGCCACCAGAAAGCTGCGATCATGTTTGATCACAGTGTTCCGGGGGTTTATGTGCCAGGAGCGGTTTGTGACTGCTCCTGGCATATAGTGCCGGATGTCAGCTGCGATAGTCAGCTGACACCCGGTACCGATCGACAGTGCTCCTCCCGTGAGCGTGGCTGATCAGTGATAACGTACTATCCCATCGGTGGTCACACGGGCCCATACCACCTCGACGGGATAGTACGTCATATGTCAGAAATGGGTTAATAAATAGAGATAGAAGTAAATTTGTGACAAGGGTAGTGTAATATTTGTATGCAGGTGAAAAGTGGGCCCCCCAAAGTCAATGTTACTGAGGGACCCTTGGCACCCCAGTCTGACACTGCTTACAGCACCTCCACCTGTTGGAAGGCACCTGAGCAACATGCTATTTCCGTGTGTGTGCAACTACTGAGTTGCCAGGTCCTGTTCTTTTTCTGATCTTGCCTGAACCCCGAGGCTGCCGTCACACTAGCAGTATTTGGTCAGTATTTTACATCAGTATTTGTAAGCCAAAACCAGGAGTGGAACAAATAGAGGAAAAGTATAACAGAAACATATGCACCACTTCTGCATTTATCACCTACTCCTGGTTTTGGCTTACAAATACTGATGTAAAATACTGACCAAATACTGATAGTGTGATGGCAGCCTGAATCTGTACCTGTAGCTTATCTTTCCTGTTTCTCCCATTCTGGGCTTAAAGGGGTTGTCCACTACTTTCAATTAACCCCCCCTATGTATCCCCCCGGGGCCCCTGATGATTTGTGTAAATACCTTCTTTAGCCGTTTTCGCCTGTGAGCGGCGCTATGCTGGTGCCTGAGTCCGGGTCACGTGACCCCCAGGCTTCAGCCGCCGCTCATTTCCGCCGACGTCACGTCAATTTCCAGACTCTGGAAATTGACGCGACGTCAGTAGCAGGCGTGTCCCCAGGCTCCACAGAGAGCAGTCACTCATAAAGAGTGACTGGGCTGTGGGCGGGGCTGAGGCTGACTGCGGGGCTGTGCTGGGGGCGGGCGGGGCTAGGCAGGGATGTGCGGGCGGGCGCCGGCGATGTGCGGTCGCCGGCGCGGTGCGGTCCCGAGCTCCGGTGCTGTGCGGTCCCGGTCCCCGGCGCTGTGCGGTCCCGGGCGCCGTGCGGTCCCCGGCGCCAGCGCTGTGCGGACCGGTATGTGCTGGGGGGTTGTGTGTGTGTGTGTGTCTCTGTGTGCAGGCATCGTCCGATGGGACAACAAGTCCCATCGGGCTCTGCCTGCTACAGTGGCAGTGAGTGACACATTAGCCAATGATGGGACAGTAGTAGTCCCATCATCCGGCTAATGTGTTGAATGTAAAAAAAAAAACAAGAAAAAAAAAAACCACATATACAGTACATACAAACATAGAACACATACAGGACATGCTGCATGCGACGACATGCGCCATGCGACGACATGCACCATGCGACGACATGCGCCATGCGACGACATGCTGCATGCGATGACATGCGACGACATGCGCCATGCGACGACATGCTGCATGCGACGACATGCGCCATGCGACGACATGCGCCATGCGACGACATGCGCCATGCGACGACATGCGGCATGCGACGACATGCGGCATGCGACGACATGCGGCATGCGACGACATGCGCATACAGTACATACATACAGTACATACATACAGACATACAGTACATACATACATACATTACATACAGTACATACATATAGACATACAGTACATAAAACATAGAGTATATACTCACCATCACTTGTCACTTTGATCCCCGAAGCCATTGTCATCTGTAAAAAATATTAAAATAATAAACAAACACTATACTCCCTGATCCTTAGAAATCCAATTAAAACGAGTGTCCCACGACGATCTCCCGTGGAGAGCAGGAGCATCAGCTGACGCAACCACTCACCAGGGGCACCAGGAACACAATGAGGGGAGGAAGGTATCCTTCCACAATGTATTCCCCACAATGTATTCCTACGCCCCTGTGAGAAAATAGTCCCTAGTCTCACTTTATGGCATGCTGTATGAGAAAGTTCCCACGCAGCTTTTTGCCATAAAGTGAGACCAGTGAACTTTAGTAACCTCAGTGATACACTGCAGGAGCCATTGCCTCCTGTCAGTGTGTCACTGAGGGTCCTATAGAGCGGTGACATCAACCCTAACCGTAAACGTGACAGAAATACGTGGCACTTTAATACGTGACAATGAAATACGTGGCACTTACATACGTGGCACTTACATACGTGGCACTGAAATCCGTGGCACTTACATAGGTGGCACTTACATAGGTGGCACTGAAATACATGGCACTGAAATACGTGGCACTTAAATCCGTGGCACTTAAATCCGTGGCACTGACATACGTGTCACGTGGTACTTACATACGTGGTACTTACATACGTGGCACTTACATACGTGGCACGTGGCACTTATATACGTGGCACTTATATACGTGGCACTGAAATATCGTGGCACTATGACTGTCAGAAAATGTTCATTAAACGGTTAGGGGTGAGGTTAGGGGTAGGGTTAGGGTTAGGGTTTGGATCCCTTTATCACCCTGATGGTGGTGGGTGGTGTTTCAGTGTTTTTGTCTGTTTTTTTCTATAAAAACGCATGCGTTTTTATCGCAAACAAACGCATGTGCTTAAAAACGCATGCGTTTACATAGACAGCAATGCATTTTTTTGCCGCAAATAAACGCATGCGTTTTTTTGCGGCAAAAAATGCCGCTAAAAATTACTACAGGTTGCATTTCTGCAAATGAACGCGCGCGTACAAAAACGCATGCGTTGCCGAAAACGCGTCAAAACGCATGTGAAAAAACGCATGCGTATTTAATGTTAAGTATAGGAAAAAAACGCATGCGTTTTTTAGCGCTAAAACGCAGCGTCCAAAAACGCAAGTGTGAAACCAGCCTCAGTGCCGGAATTGGCGCATCTTACAGATGCGTCATTTCTGGGGTGGCTGCGGACTGGTATTTGTAGCGGGGGGGGTGGGGGGCAATATCCATGGCCCCTCTCTAGGCTATGAATATCAGCCCGCAGCTGTCTGCATAGCCTTTCTGGCTATAAAATATAGAGGGACCCCACGTCATTTTTTTGGGGGGGTCCCCCTATTTTAATAGCCAGTAAAGGCTACGCTGACAGCTGCGGGCTGATATTCATAGCAGGCTACAAATATTGGCCCCCGGCCGTCGGCTTTCCCCCTCTTGCGCAGAAAATTGCGCGGGAGCCCACGCCATTTTTTTCAGTTTTTTATTAAATTAAACGCTCATTAAGGCCTGTTTCACACTTGCGTCGGCACAGGTCCATCGCTATGCGTTGGGCCGATGTACCGACGCACGTTGTGAAATTTGTGCACGTCGTGGGCAGCGGATGCAGTTTTTCAACGCATCCGCTGCCCATTCTGAAGTCCGGGGAGGAGGGGGCGGAGTTTTGGCCGCGCATGCGCGGTAGAAAATGGCAGACGCGACGGACGTGCCAACGGTCCGCCAAAACACGACGCATCCGTTGCACGATGGACGCGACGTGTGGCCATCCATCGCGATCCTTCACTAATACACGTCTATGGGTAAAAAACGCATCCTGCGAGCACATTTGCAGGATCCGTTTTTTTCCCAAAAAGACGGATTGCGGAAAACGCAAGTGTGAAAGTAGCCTTAGAAACATCGGCCTTTCTATTATAGATCTATGGATATATCTATCTATAGATATATTTATCTATAGATATATCTATAGATACATAGATGTATCTATCCATATATTTGGGTGCTTTTACACATCAGGTTTTTGCCGTGAGGCACAATCTGGCGAGTTTTGAAAAAAACGGATCCATTTTTTTCCGTCGGATCCGTTTTTTTCTCATAGAGTTTCATCCGTTTTTTGCCGGATCCGTCAAAAAAGCTGTTTCCGCCGGATGGAAAACACATACAGAGGAACGTTTTTTCTGTCCGGCGAAAAAACGCACAGCGACGGATCCGGCAAAAAAACGTATGAAACTGAGCTGTGAAATGATGAATCCGGCCTTGGAATCCGTTTTTTCATGCATGTTTCCATTCAAATCATGCACATTTTCCGTTTATTTACTTATTTCCAAAAACGGCATTAAAACCGCGCATAAACCGCACCAAAAAAAGCATCAAAACTGCACCAAAAACTGCATCAAAACTGCACCAAAAACTGCATCAAAACCTGGTGCAGTTTTGCAGTTTTGCAGTTTTGGTGCGGTTTTGATACAGTTTTTGGTGCAGTTTTGATGCAGAACTCTTGGTGTGGTTTTGGTGCGGCTTTTTCCGCAGCATGTGCACAACAAGCCTGCAGCTCCCATAGACTTACATTGGTTGTGCACTACACTGCAGATTTGATGCAATTCAGTGCAGCAAAAAACGCTGCGGATCTGCAATCAGATCCGCAACGGGTGCACACAGCCTTAGCATTTAGTGAACCTAGCCAAAAAGCCAAGCAAAAAACAAGTGTGGGATTGCACTTTTTTGCCATTTCATTGCACTTTGAATTTTTTTCACATTTTCTGCTACACGACATGGTAAAACCAATGGTGTCATTCAAAAGTAGAACTTGTCACGCAAAAGATCACATGGCCATATTGACGGAAAAATTATGGCTCTGGAAAGAAGGGGAGCGATAAACGAAAACAAAAAAGCTCCAGGGGGTGAAGGGGTTTAGAAACATGGATATGGACATATCTATGGAAATAGACATAGATATATAGATATATCTCTATCTATCTATCTATCTATCTATCTATCTATCTATCTATCTGTCTATCTCATATCTATCTGTGTGTAATGGAGTGTGGGTTGGACAAATGTAAAAGAGGAGGTTGGACAGAAATGACATCACAAATCTTTCTGAAGCTAGAGGGGGGAGAGGAGGGAGGGGTTGGGGTGTGTTTTGGAGGGGGTGTGGTAGGTTCGTGCTTAGTAGCAGTGCAATGCATCATGGAACTTGTAGTATTAGAGCACAGTAACTCAGGAGAAAGGAAGTTGTCGATTAACCCCATGAGAGCTGAATCCAGCACTAAAGATGTGCTGCTACAGCATGATAAAAGGTAATATTGCTAAAATAAACACAGTGGATGTTTTCAGTGGCCCATAATAGCAAGATTTATGAAAAAAAAAAAAAAAAGGTTATAGTAGTGGACAACTTCTTTAATACCCAGGCCTGAACTCAGAAACTGTGTCTGTCCTTGCCTGAATTAGGACCAATCCCTGAACCTGTTTGTATCTAAGTGTGGATCTATTCTTAAATTCCCTGTGTCATGATCTCCACACTGTCCTTGTCTGCTATGTTACTATTGTGTGGAGGCTGTCTGTCTGTTTTGGTTGTGCGGGGTCTGAGCTGCAATCACATGTGTTCACTTCTCTTGATTAGTCCTCTACTTAAGCATGCTAGCTCCTCCATCCAGTGTCAATCTTACACTTGCTGCTGCCTGTGTAAGTCTGATCTCTCTGTGCTCTGCGCCTGACCCAGCCTGACTTTATTCCCTTCCTGGACTTAGACCCTTTGCTCGTGTGCAGCGCCCCAGAGTCCTGGTCGTTGCAGTACTGTAGCTCCGCCACTAAGGGGGGCTATGGTACGTCTGATGGCACTGAAGGAGTTCATCTGACCAGGTATCACAGACACCAATACATTTCACAGTCTGGCCTCCAGGGGGAGCTAAGGGTTCTATTTATTAGGCCACTCCTCACAATCTGGTAAAACTGGGGGTTAGGTAGGAAGTTAGAAAGGAAAGCTGACTGGGTTGGAACCAGGCAACACCTTGTGGCAGAGGGTGTTGTAGGGGAAGATTCAGAGGGGTCCCTGTCAGGGGTGGGATCCTGACAGAGGCCTAGCAACCAGAGAGAACGTTACGGGACCGCGCCTGCACGATATAGCGGCGGTACCCTAAGAAAGGACAAGAAGCGAGGTATATTGTGCTGAGTGAGAAACGAGATCAACGCAACAAGGAGAATACCAGTAGGAGTCGTGCTGTAAGACGAGGCAACATCCTATTGAGGCGCATAACCGGTGGCCGGAACGCCGAGGAAGTATAGAGCTCCAAGCCAAACTTCAAACCTACGGCAGGACAGTCAGTTATAGGCGGGCTGTCTCACCCAATTGACCTAGGAAGACACAGGGGGGTAACAACAGGAGTGGGGCGACGCTAGAGTCCCGGAAGAGCTCCGAGCCTCCCCGTCATACGGGTGCGTCCTAACCATAAGATCTGGGGGACGTGGAAGAACATCAGAATCGAGTTGTGAGGGAACACGAGAAACAGACACAACAGTTGTGAGGACTATCCCGTGGTGCTCAGCAGGGAAGGACTACAACACACAAGCGCTAGCAGGTAGGCACAGATTTCCACCTGCAAAGGGAACTCTGGATGTGCCATCGGACCGACCAGGCTTGCGCAGCCCGGTTAACCGTATTCTGGATTGAGGACCCTGAAGCCTTCAGTAAAGAGGTAAAGAGACTGCAACCTGGTGTCCTCGTTATTTGCTGCAACCTGCACCGCACCACTACAACATCATCACCATCCCGCACACCTATCATTGGGCGCCCCTCAGCAGGGTCACGGACCGGGTCTAGCCACCGTGACAACCCCAGAACAGAGACTCAGAGGCCCGGTACCGGGTACCCCTCGGCCCTGCGGCAGTGGGGGCGCTGCACGTAACCTGAGTTATTTTTTGCCTGCTCACTGTAAACTATATTGCCTTTCTGGTTTTCCTGACGCCGGATCGTGAATTGGATTAAGTCTCTGACTACCCCTTGTTGTACTGTGCCATTTCCTGGACCTGACCTTGGATCGTTTGACTTCCCTTTACTTATCTAGTAAGTAGTATTATATTACTAACTGTTATTGTAGTTTTTCTCTCCACTTTTGGGACTTATTATTTCTATAGTGACTCGAGTCACATTATGATTGACCGTTACATTTTTCTTTTCCCACCTATGGATCCGTTACATACTTTGTGTGATCAGGTGGCGAATCTGACTCAGTTAGTGCAGAATCTGTCCTTGGAACAACACAAACTGGCATCCTCACAGGCTCAGTTACAGGGTCAGATTTCTTGTACTTTTACTGCCCCTCAGAATCTCTCTCTTCCGACTGCTGTCATGACTTCTGAACCTTCTGATGTATCTTTGAGCCCCTGAACCTGTTGTACCACTCCCTGACGAATTTTCAGGGGAAAGAGACTAGTTCAGAATTTTCGAAGAGAGTTGTAAATTATTGTTTACCTTGCGCCCTCAGCCATCTGGGAATGAGTCACAGCGGGTAGGAATTATAATGTCACTTTTGAGAGGGGGTTCTCAGACTTGGGATTTTCCCTACCCTCTTTTGCTCCTGAACGTCTTTCTGTGGATGCCTTCTTTGATGCTTTATAACAGATCTATGACGAACCTGACATGGTCAAGGTGGCTGAGACAAGGATCATGAACCTGACACAGGGGAACCGCACAGTAGCAGACTATTGTACTGAGTTTCGGCAGTGGTCTACTGAGGTCCTGTGGAATGACACAGCTCCCAGATGCCAATTCCTCAGGGGTCTTTCGTAGTCTCTAAAGGATGCTCTGGCTCTACCTGGTTCTTTTTTGGAGGCCATGACTCAGGCTATCCGCATGGATCAGAGGATGCGGCAGAGACATGAGGTTCAATAACAGGTTCCATTTTGTCCAGCTGGCCCAGTTCGTTTACATGAGATGGAACCTATGGAGGTTGGTGCTGCCAGCTCAAGGATTCATGAGAGGAGACACCATCGGGAACTTGGACTTTGTCTCTATTGTGGCCAAGCTGGACATTTCTTAAAGGATTGCTTGGCATGACCTGCCACACAGGGGCGGACCTACCGCCGGTTCAACCGGTGCAGCCGCACCGGGGCCCGGAGGTGGAGGGGGGCCCTTGCAGGCAGGGACATACAGGGGCCCGGCTTTGTGCTGCTGCAGTAGATCGGTGCACGGGTGCAGGCCCCGCACTGTATTAGCAGTGTACAAGTGCCGGCCGGCATCCTCCTATTGCAGACACAGCAGGAGCCTGTGTGTCTGCTGATCTGACGTCACCTGCGCGCCGGAGAGGAGAGATGAAGTTAGTAGAAAGCCATGGGGTCCCGGGCAGGAGGTATGTGACGGGCTTCATCTCACTCCTGCTTTCTTATCTGCTTTCTGTAGAGGATCTCTCTGTACTGTGAGATTTATTGCACCACCTTAAGTTTACATACAGATAAGGTCTCGGCTCCAGCGTCACCCGATCTGCATGTAAGCTGAAGCTGCAGCAATAAGGGTACCGTCACACATTGAAATTTCCATCGCTACGACGGTACGATTCGTGACGTTCTAGCGATATCGTTACGATATCGCAGTGTCTGACACGCAGCAGCGATCAGGGATCCTGCTGAGAATCGTACGTCGTAGCAGATCGTTTGGAACTTTCTTTCGTCGCTTGATCACCCGCTGACATCGCTGGATCGTTGTGTGTGACAGCTATCCAGCGATGTCTTCGCTTGTAACCAGGGTAAACATCGGGTAACTAAGCGCAGGGCCGCGCTTAGTAACCCGATGTTTACCCTGGTTACAAGCGTAAACGTAAAAAAACAAACCGTACATACTCACCCGTCGGTGTCCTTCAGGTCCCTTGCCGTCTGCTTCCTGCTCTGACTAGTGCCGGCCGGAAAGTGAGAGCAGAGCGCAGCGGTGCTGCGCTCTGCGCCTCTCACTGTACGGCCGCACTCAGAGCAGGAAGCAGACGGCAAGGGACCTGAAGGACACCGACGGGTGAGTATGTACGGTTTGTTTTTTTACATTTACGCTGGTAACCAGGGTAAACATCGGGTTACTAAGCGCGGCCCTGCGCTTAGTTACCCGATGTTTACCCTGGTTACCCGGGGACTTCGGCATCGCTCCAGCGCCGTGATTGCAACGTGTGACCGCAGTCTACGACGCTGGAGCGATGATTATACGACGCTGCGACGTCACGAATCGTGCCGTCGCAGCGATGGAAATTTCAATGTGTGACGGTACCCTAAGTCACAGTGATCCTCACCCTGCACTGTATGACCCTGAGCCCGGCTCCAGGACATCCCACATTATATATCAGATATATATTTGTACTATGTGCACATATATAGTGTTATGTGCACTGAGCACTGACCAGGCTGCAGGAACTCACATTATAATATAGTATATTATAATGTGAGTTCCTGCAGCCTGGTCAGTGCTCAGTGTATATAACACTATATATGTGCACATAGTACAGTGCACAGTATATACAGTATGGAGCCTCATGTGCAGTGATTATACAGTATGGAGCATCATGTGCGGTCATTATACAGTATGGAGCATCATGTGCGGTCATTATACAGTATGGAGCATCATGTGCGGTCATTATACAGTATGGAGCATCATGTGCGGTCAATATACAGTATGGAGCATCATGCGCGGCCATTATACAGTATGGAGCATCATGTGCGGTCAATATACAGTATGGAGCCTCATGTGCGGTCATTATACAGTATGGAGCATCATGTGCGGTCAATATACAGTATGGAGCATCATGTGTGGCCATTATACAGTATGCAGCATCATGTGCGGTCATTATACAGTATGGAGCATTATGTGCGGTCATTATACAGTATGGAGCATTATGTGCGGTCATTATACAGTATGGAGCCTCATGTGCGGTCATTATACAGAATGGAGCATCATGTGTGGCCATTATACAGTATGGAGCATCATGTGCGGTCATTATACAGTATGGAGCATTATGTGCGGTCATTATACAGTATGGAGCATCATGTGCGGTCATTATACAGTATGGAGCATAATGTGCGGTCATTATACAGTATGGAGCATCATGTGCGGTCATTATACAGTATGGAGCATAATGTGCGGTCATTATACAGTATGGAGCATCATGTGCGGTCAGTATACAGCATGGAGCATCATGTGCGGTCATTATACAGTATGGAGCATCATGTGCAGTCATTATACAGTATGGAGCATCATGTGCGGTCATTATACAGTATGGAGCATCATGTGCAGTCAATATACAATATGGAGCATTATGTGCGGCCATTATACAGTATGGAGCATCATGTGCGGTCATTATACAGTATGGAGCATCATGTGCGGTCATTATACAGTATGGAGCATCATGTGTGGCCATTATACAGTATGGAGCATCATGTGCGGTCATTATACAGAATGGAGCATCATGTGTGGCCATTATACAGTATGGAGCATCAAGTGCGGTCATTATACAGTATGGAGCATTATCTTCGGTCATTATACAGTATTGACCATCATGTGTGGCCATTATACAGTATGGAGCACTGTGTGGCCATATTTTTTTATTTATAATTATTCTTTATGAAAGTGTGATCAGCAGTGCTAAATGGGTGTGGTTGGGACGTGGATATGGGTGTGACTAGTTATGAATGGGTGTGACCAGAGGCGTGGCCTAAAATTTGCCGCGACACGCGTTGCGCGCCGCAAGCTTTATCCCTCTTTCCCATCTTCAAAAGTTGGGAGGTATGATGCTGGGCAGGGAGGGGGGCCCAGACACATTTCTTGCACAGGGGCCCAAAGCTGTCATTGTCCGCCACTGCTGCCACAGACAAGCTGTTGGTTAACGCCTAAGTCTGGGTGATTGTCGAGGAGGTCACTCAGACTTACAAGTACCCTTTTACTCTTCCGATAAAGTGTTGTTGAATGCTGAACTTCTCTTTCAAAATTAGAGTCTATTAACATTTGCCTTTATTGACTACGGATCTGCAGCAGCTAATTTCAATGATTCGGGACTTGTTCAGAAGTTAGAATTAGGGACAGTTAAGCTAGAAAGCCCTATTCAAATCGTGCCCATTGATAGAACACTGTTGCTCACAAATCTGGTTCAGTTAGTTTCGGTGGAGTTTACACTCAAGGTGTGGTCTCTTAATACGGAAATAATTTCCTGTTATGCTTTGGACAATTTACCTGCTGGAATTGTGTTGGGTGTTCCTTGGTTGCGTATGTATAATCCGATTATTGAATGGAATCTGAAAGATATTGTCAAATGGGGTTCTTATTGTATTGACAAATGTCTTAAATATGTGCATGTTTGCTCCGTTAGTCCGGAGGGTCTTCCGGAGTACCTGAAAGACTTCAGAGATTTTTTTTGGAAAAAGAGTCTGAGATCTTACCTCCTCACCGACCCTATGGTTGTGCTGTTAATCTCATTCCTAATGCCAAATTACCCAAGGCTCATTTGTATAACTTGTCTGGCCCTGAGCGGTCAGCCATGAAAGTTTATATTAACGAAAGTTTACGAAAAGGTCATATTCGTCCTTCCTCATTGCCAGTAGCTGCCGGATTTGTTTTTGTTAAAAAAAGATGGAGGTCTCCATCCCTGCCTCGATTTCTCAGAATGAAACAAAATAACGGTTAAAAATACTTACCCGCTTTCACTTATCCCGATCTATATAATCAGCTTTCCGGGGAAAAATGGTTTTCCAAACTAGATCTCAGAGGGGCATATAATCTTATACGCATTCATGAGGGTGATGAGTGGAAGACAGCATTTTTAACATCTGTAGGTCTCTTTGAAAATCTCATTATGCCTTTTGGTGTAACTAATGTTCCCGTGGTTTTTCTGAATTTTCTGAATTATATTTTCTCTGATTATATTGGGAGATTTATTGTGGTTTATTTAGATGATATTCAGATTTTCTCACCTGATCTGGATTCACATTATAAACATGCCAGTTTGGTTCTGCAAAGGCTGAGAGATAATTGTATGTTCGCTAAAATTTAAAAATGTACCCTTTCTGTTCAAGAAATATAATTTTTGGGTTTCATTGTGTCAGGCTCCGGGTTAAAGATTGATCCTGGGAAAGTTCAGGCCATCATTGATTGGGTTCAACCCAGCGACCTCAAGGCTCTGCACGCTTTTTAGGGTTCGCAAATTATTACAGAAAATTTATTAGAGGATTTTCTCAGATCGTCCAGCCTCTTATGGACCTCACTCGTAAAGGGGTAGTTTGGCCATCGGAAGCGGTTGAGGTTTTTGAAAATTTGAAGAAATGTTTTATGTCTGCTCCTGTTCTTGTTCAACCAGACCTCCAAAATGCCTTTGGGATTATGGCAAATCGGTTTAGAGTGTTCCACACAGCTATCAACCTGAAACTGCCGTCTATAGACTTTGTGGTTTTGGCATGCTGTGTGCTCCATAATTTCCTGAGACGTCATGATACGAGCTCCTATTCTCCTCCTTCGTTTATTGATGCAGTGGACACAAGAACCGGAGATATTGTGCCCGGGGAATGGCGTACACAACCTGATAATTTAACAGCTCTTCAAGCACTTGGATCTGGCAGACAGGCAGACGATGCAAGGGACTGTCGCGAAAAATACTGTCAGTACTTTAATGGTTCTGGAGCTGTACCCTGGCAGGATCGCGCCGTATAAAAAAATATGTCTTTTTGCTTTGCTGTTTACTCCAAAAATTGTAGGTTATGCTTTCGTGTCCACAATTTAATATGGCGAGTAGGTCACTGTCTTTTGTGCAATAAAATGAAATTGTATTTATTACTCCCGTAATTCTTGGTTGTTCAGTTTAGATAAAGTGGTCAACTCATATGACGTCCTATTCCGTCAAGGTGTCCTGTGACTCGATAATCCCCATTGACGGGATAGTACGTTACAGCGATCGGTCTACATTGCATTCCAAAGTCAAATGGCGATTTCCTTCCATTTCAAGCTCTGCCATGCACGCACCCAATCAATGGTTTACCCACACATAATCGCATTTTAAATCATATAAACCTCTCTAAATTACTTTAAATGAGATGCCTATAAAATGGTGCTGTTAACCCTTAAAGGTCGGTAAACATTTAAGAAAGAATGCGAAGATTTTTTGTTTTTTTGTAACAATTTTTTGGTATTTAACTATTTAACAACAAAATATTACATAACCAAACAAAACAAAAAAAAAATTATCTCCTTCCACGGCCCAACAGGTGTCGCAGCGTCACGCCCTGCTGCTCTACTTGAGCCTGGAGGAGGGCTGCTGTCTGCTGCAGGAGCGCTGCTGTCCGCTCCAGGCGCAATTGTCTCGCCATGAGCTCTCTCATGGTGGGCGGTTCTGTGGATAGAAGAGGTTGGAGAACTAACGTTGATTCCGCTGAAAATACATCTCGACCTCTGGGGCAGGACCAAATTTAGTGTGTTGTAAATTTCCATTTGGTCTGGCACCACAGGGCGATGTTTATTTTATTTAATTTTACAGTTTTAGTAGTCTTTTGTGACATCCCGCAGATAACCACTCGTATTATCTTGATACTTACGGAGAAGGGACGCCGGTTCCTCATTGCCAGAATCAGAGCTGCTAATTTCCCATCCCAGAGATCTGGCCACTGCTGCAGCACCGAAAAGGAAATAATAACAGATCTGGTTAACTATGGAACACGCCGTTGGGAAGCGCTCGCTGTTTTGGTCACTTACGTATGTTAGCTTCTGGGGAGAATGCCGCCGACCCGGAGGGGGAAGAGGAGTGGCGGAAGGGAGGTGTTGAGGGTGGTGTAGGGGTGCGAGGCCGTCTGCTCTCTAATGATGGTGGAGACGTGGTAGGCCGCTGGGTCATTACTGCATCTGTAATGTATTCAAATATTTCCGCAACCCTCTTATGACACGTATGCAGGTACCAAAAAATTGCAATCAATGATTGTTAACTTACGTGACGTCCCGGGCTCTGGGCTCCCACTGGTGGCGGAAGGTGTTGGACTGCTGGCTATGGCTGGTATACGTTGCCGCCGCTGTCTCTCTACACATAAAGTAAACAAACGCAATCTTTAAAACACATGTAGAGTGCTGCAGATCAAAGCTAACAATTTACTGAGACTGAAAATTTATATCACACTTCACAGGGGTGCGAGGGTGCATGGTCGCAACAGATGGTGGAGGTGTGGTAGGCCGCCTGGTCATTACTGCGCCGGTAATGTCTTCAAATCTTTCAGCTACCCTGTTATGTCCCGTATGATGTTAAAAAAATGCAATCAATGATTGTGAACTTACGTGATGACCCGGACTGTGGGCTCCCAGTGGTGTCAGAAGATGGTGTACTGGTGGCAATGGCTGGTATCACTTGCCGCCGCTGTCTCTGTACACCTAAAAAGTAATTGCAAGATGGTGGTTGAGATTAGGGAACCCGACAAGGTTTCTCACGGACAACGCATATTCTGCTTTGAAAATAACTAAATTTTACAAAAACGGGGCATGTTTTTTAAATTCAATTGAGGTCACGTTGGCAACCATGAGCGCTAGCCTCCCTCACAATCCCCCCCCTCCTGACAGCGTGCATCTCCCAATCCCCCCATTCTAGTACTTGCCTCGCCTGGCCTCCGCACGCAACTCATCAAAAATTTGTGGCGTTTTGTAGCGGAGGTCAGCCCACTTTTTACGCAGCTGAAGCTGACTGCGGTGGACGCCAAACCTCCTCTTCATCATTCTGCTAATGCGGCCAAGCACTTCCCGCTTGTGGATGTTTGGGTGGGCAGGGCAACTCTTCACACCCTCATAATCCAGGGCATTCATCTTGCTAACAAAAAAGAGGAGCTCTGGCTGCCCCAGAGGAGCAGAACGCAATCTCGCCGCCATTTTAGATTAAAGGACCCTGAACAGCACCGCCCAGAGGAGGAGCTCGACTCCGCAGTCCTGCCGCGCGATCGGCATCGCAATAGCGTTGCCGTTTATGGACTGCGGCACATTTGTAGTAAATACCGTTCCAAGGATGGTTATATAACGCCGGAGCGGCACGTAATGTACGCTCGTGGTCTATGACGGCGTGATGACGTTACAGCGTTCCGGCGTGCCTGCGCTAGCTTGTTTTGGTTCCCTGACATCCTGATAATGGCTGCCAGTCGCCGTGAGCCTCCTATGGGCATCCCAGAGCTCAAGTTCCTTATTGGAATAATGGATCGGATGCAGTACGAAACAACAGGGCTGGTGCTGCACCGCAACCAGCACAAGGAGGAAGTTGTCCTTGTGGTGTCTGAGGGCCTCAGGAAGCGGTTTGGGATAACTCGCAGCAAGGCCCAGATTGTTAAAAAATGGGGCGATCTCAAGTCCAAAAGGCCAGAGCGCCTGCAGGAGCTATGCAAGGAGATTCGCAGAGGTCAGTACGCAGGTACCCAAAAGTATGTGGCACAGCTATGGGGCAGTTTGAACGTTGCAGAGCCACTATGTGGCACAGCTATGGGGCAGTTTGAACGTTGCAGAGCCACTATGTGGCACAGCTATGGGGCAGTTTGAACGTTGCAGAGCCACTATGTGGCACAGCTAAGGGGCAGTTTGAACGTTGCAGAGCCACTATGTGGCACAGCTATGGGGCATTTTGAACGTTGCAGAGCCACTATGTGGCACAGCTATGGGGCAGTTTGAACGTTGCAGAGCCACTATGTGGCACAGCTATGGGGCAGTTTGAACGTTGCAGAGCCACTATGTGGCACAGCTATGGGGCAGTTTGAACGTTGCAGAGCCACTATGTGGCACAGCTATGGGGCAGTTTGAACGTTGCAGAGCCACTATGTGGCACAGCTATGGGGCAGTTTGAACGTTGCAGAGCCACTATGTGGCACAGCTATGGGGCAGTTTGAACGTTGCAGAGCCACTATGTGGCACAGCTATGGGGCAGTTTGAACGTTGCAGAGCCACTATGTGGCACAGCTATGGGGCATTTTGAACATTGCAGAGCCACTATGTGGCACAGCTATGGGGCAGTTTGAACGTTGCAGAGCCACTATGTGGCACAGCTATGGGGCAGTTTGAACGTTGCAGAGCCACTATGTGGCACAGCTATGGGGCAGTTTGAACGTTGCAGAGCCACTATGTGGCACAGCTATGGGGCAGTTTGAACGTTGCAGAGCCACTATGTGGCACAGCTATGGGGCAGTTTGAACGTTGCAGAGCCACTATGTGGCACAGCTATGGGGCAGTTTGAACGTTGCAGAGCCACTATGAGGCACAGCTATGGGGCAGTTTGAACGTTGCAGAGCCACTATGTGGCACAGCTATGGGGCAGTTTGAACGTTGCAGAGCCACTATGTGGCACAGCTATGGGGCAGTTTGAACGTTGCAGAGCCACTATGTGGCACAGCTATGGGGCAGTTTGAACGTTGCAGAGCCACTATGTGGCACAGCTATGGGGCAGTTTGAACGTTGCAGAGCCACTATGTGGCACAGCTATGGGGCAGTTTGAACGTTGCAGAGCCACTATGTGGCACAGCTATGGGGCAGTTTGAACGTTGCAGAGCCACTATGTGGCACAGCTATGGGGCATTTTGAACGTTGCAGAGCCACTATGTGGCACAGCTATGGGGCAGTTTGAACGTTGCAGAGCCACTATGTGGCACAGCTATGGGGCAGTTTGAACGTTGCAGAGCCACTATGTGGCACAGCTATGGGGCATTTTGAACGTTGCAGAGCCACTATGTGGCACAGCTATGGGGCAGTTTGAACGTTGCAGAGCCACTATGTGGCACAGCTATGGGGCAGTTTGAACGTTGCAGAGCCACTATGTGGCACAGCTATGGGGCAGTTTGAACGTTGCAGAGCCACTATGTGGCACAGCTATGGGGCATTTTGAACGTTGCAGAGCCACTATGTGGCACAGCTATGGGGCAGTTTGAACGTTGCAGAGCCACTATGTGGCACAGCTATGGGGCAGTTTGAACATTGCAGAGCCACTATGTGGCACAGCTATGGGGCAGTTTGAACATTGCAGAGCCACTATGTGGCACAGCTATGGGGCATTTTGAACGTTGCAGAGCCACTATGTGGCACAGCTATGGGGCAGTTTGAACGTTGCAGAGCCACTATGTGGCACAGCTATGGGACAGTATGAACGGTGAAAAGTACTATGTGGCACAGCTAACTGCTGACCGAACTTTTATTTTCCATCACAGAGGCAAAGAGACAGCGCCGCCGACACGAGGCATCACACACCGCCTCTGATGTCCCAGAGCCCTGCGGGTCAACTCCTCCAGATCCTAGTAGGTTCCCACAATAATGTGATTTGGATTTGGTTGCAGGTCCCCTTCCCCCCCCCCCTCCCCCGGCAGCCAGTGTTGCCATATGTGCTAACAGACCTTTTTTTTTTTTTTTTTTTTCCATCACAGAGGCAAAGAGACAGCGCCGCCGACACGAGGCATCACACACCGCCTCTGATGTCCCAGAGCCCACCGGGTCAACTCCTCCAGATCCTAGTAGGTTCCCACAATAATGTGATTTGGATTTGGTTGCAGGTCCCCTTCCCCCCCCCTCCCCCGGCAGCCAGTGTTGCCATATGTGCTAACAGACCTTTTTTTTTTTTTTTTTTTTTCCATCACAGAGGCAAAGAGACAGCGCCGCCGACACGAGGCATCACACACCGCCTCTGATGTCCCAGAGCCCTCCGGGTCAACTCCTCCAGATCCTAGTAGGTTCCCACAATAATGTGATTTGGATTTGGTTGCAGGTCCCCTTACCCCCCCCCTCCCCCGGCAGCCAGTGTTGCCATATGTGCTAACAGACCTTTTTTTTTTTTTTTTTTTTTCCATCACAGAGGCAAAGAGACAGCGCCGCCGACACGAGGCATCACACACCGCCTCTGATGTCCCAGAGCCCACCGGGTCAACTCCTCCAGATCCTAGTAGGTTCCCACAATAATGTGATTTGGATTTGGTTGCAGGTCCCCTTCCCCCCCCCTCCCCCGGCAGCCAGTGTTGCCATATGTGCTAACAGACCTTTTTTTTTTTTTTTTTTTTTCCATCACAGAGGCAAAGAGACAGCGCCGCCGACACGAGGCATCACACACCGCCTCTGATGTCCCAGAGCCCTCCGGGTCAACTCCTCCAGATCCTAGTAGGTTCCCACAATAATGTGATTTGGATTTGGTTGCAGGTCCCCTTCCCCCCCCCTCCCCCGGCAGCCAGTGTTGCCATATGTGCTAACAGACCTTTTTTTTTTTTTTTTCCATCACAGAGGCAAAGAGACAGCGCCGCCGACACGAGGCATCACACACCGCCTCTGATGTCCCAGAGCCCTCCGGGTCAACTCCTCCAGATCCTAGTAGGTTCCCACAATAATGTGATTTGGATTTGGTTGCAGGTCCCCTTCCCCCCCCCTCCCCCGGCAGCCAGTGTTGCCATATGTGCTAACAGACCTTTTTTTTTTTTCCATCACAGAGGCAAAGAGACAGCGCCGCCGACACGAGGCATCACACACCGCCTCTGATGTCCCAGAGCCCTCCGGGTCAACTCCTCCAGATCCTAGTAGGTTCCCACAATAATGTGATTATGGATTTGGTTGCAGGTCCCCTTCCCCCCCTCCCCCGGCAGCCAGTGTTGCCATATGTGCTAACAGACCTTTTTTTTTTTCCATCACAGAGGCAAAGAGACAGCGCCGCCGACACGAGGCATCACACACCGCCTCTGATGTCCCAGAGCCCTCCGGGTCAACTCCTCCAGATCCTAGTAGGTTCCCACAATAATGTGATTTGGATTTGGTTGCAGGTCCCCTTCCCCCCCCCTCCCCCGGCAGCCAGTGTTGCCATATATGCTAATTTTTTTTTTTTTTTTTTCCAACCCCAACCCCCCCCCCCGCAGTCAGTATTGCCATATATGCTGACAGTCTCGTTTTTTTCCTTCACAGAAGCAAAGACACATCGGGAGACTACTGTGTTATTAATGATATGTTTTTTGACCCACAGCCGACGTCGGTGTGTACAAGGAGGATCTGGAAGCCGGTATAGAAAGGCTTATCCACACTATGTCGCGGATTCAGGAGCAGCAGAATGTGGCAATGGGGGAGCTGCAGAAGCTTCGGGACATGTGCCAACAGTTGGCGGCGGGGCCAAAATAGAAAGCAAGTGTCTGAACATTTTTGGTTGTGTGTTGTACAGCTAAAAAAAGTTTGTTAATTTAAAAATATATATATCCCACCAAACAAGCTGTTGAGAGTGAAGTTAAATTAAAAGTTTTTATTTTGAACCAATTCTTAACAACATTACAATTTAAAAATCCGTAAGAAAACCAAAAAAATAAAATCACAAATCGTGATACACCGAATCTTCGTTCCGAGCTTGAAGGTGCCTGATGGGAGAAGAAATGTGAGACGGCATTGTCGGGTATGAGTTTTGGTGTGACGGGCCAAAGTGGGACACGGGGAAATTGGGCCGTACTGGAGTTTGTGGCCAATAGGGTGGGCAATATGCGGACTCTGGCCGCTCGACTGGACGGGATGAAACCAACCGTGTGTTTTCATCCAAACTGCCATCCAATCCCTTACTAACAGCCTCAAAGATAAGACGCTCGGTTAAAGTTTGCTGCCTTGCTTCCATTGTAGAAAGTTTATCAGTGATGTACAGTCCAAAAGCCTCCAAAGCAGGGCTGGTTTTGCGCGTCAACACCTTTTTGGCCATGCTCAACAGTTCATGGGACACGTCCGAGGTGGCTTTCCGCTTCCTCGAACCCTGCCTCCATTGACTCCGTGCAGGTGCAACCTCCACTATTTCACTGCTGGAGCAGTCCTGTGCATTGTCCTGGGAACTATCCTGTCCACTGTCCTGTGCACTCTCCTCCTAGGGAGAAAATAAAAAAGGAAATTATTAAAAACAAAAAAGAAACGAGGTACACCAGCCTAACCGCATAAAAAATATATATTCGTATACATGTGAAAAGTTGCTATATATAGATGCTATGGGTTAAGAATGTTGCCATGTAATACTTTTCTGCGACAGGGTTATGGTCTGTACAGAAAAATGATAAAACTTCGAATTCATGGTATAATCAGATGGATAAAAAGCTGAAAAATAATGTCGAATTATAGGCCACATTGGTGAAACAGTGCTGCAAAGATGTACTTACTGGTTGCCCTTGTGAGTCCACCTCGACGTGGTTCTGAGGTACTGTCGGTTCCACGGGTGCCAACAACCGCAAACACGACGATGACCGTGGCACCTCTTGGTCCCGAAGAAAATTAAGGGAATCAAAATACCATAGCTTCGGGACATAAACGTCTTCTGTTGAAGACCCAGATTTGGAACTCTGAAGGACCTTATTCAGCTCCTTCCTCCAGACCGTGCGCAGAGCCTGAATTTTCTTCTTTACTACATTTTCTGTGGCTTGCTCTTCCGGTGCCTGGAGATTGTATAATTCGATCAGCTTGGAATATCCGGCCTTACGTTTTTCCCTGTTTGAATACTCAGGCGATTTTATTTTCCAAAGGCATGGGAAAGACCGGTAGATTTCCAGGAACTCGCGTATGAATTCTACACGATTAGACATCTGTAAAAATAAAAACAAATAAAGTTAGGCGTTTGACAAATAGTGCATTAAAACAGCAACAGCGAAAGGTGGCCAAAAAAAAAAACCGTCACAGAGGTGCAAACGCCACTTTGAAAAACAGCATTCATTTTCCCATATGCCACGCCCTATGCCACCACCCGCTTCACTACAGCAGTCACACAAAGCACTCATGCCGACCATACATTGTTCCATCTGCCACGCCCTAGGCCACCATAACCCACAACAGCGAACCACCACATACATACAAGCAGCCGCAAAAAAGCGCTCATGCTGACATTGTTCCATCTGCCACGCCCTAGGCCACCATAACCCAAAGCAGCGAACCACCACATTACATACAAGCAGCCGCACAAAGCGCTCATGCTGACCACACATTGTTCCATTTGCCATGCTCCAGCCCACCAGTCACAACAGCGTACCATCCGCATCGCTTCAGCGGCGTGCACGAGGCGCTCATACCGACCATACATTGTTCCATCCGCCACGCTCTAGCACACCATAAGCACTCATACTGACCATACATTGTTCCATCCGCCACTCTATAGCCCACCACCCACAACAGCGTACCATCCGCATCGCTTCAGCGGCGAGCACAAGGCGCTCATACCGACCATACCGACCATACATTGTTCCATCCGCCACGCTCTAGCACACCATAAGCACTCATACTGACCATACATTGTTCCATCCGCCACTCTATAGCCCACCACCCACAACAGCGTACCATCCGCATCGCTTCAGCGGCGAGCACGAGGCGCTCATACCGACCATACCGACCATACATTGTTCCATCCGCCATGCTCTAGCACACCATAAGCACTCATACTGACCATACATTGTTCCATCCGCCACTCTATAGCCCACCACCCACAACAGCGTACCATCCGCATCGCTTCAGCGGCGAGCACGAGGCGCTCATACCGACCATACCGACCATACATTGTTCCATCCGCCACGCTCTAGCACACCATAAGCACTCATACTGACCATACATTGTTCCGTCCGCCACTCTATAGCCCACCACCCACAACAGCGTACCATCCGCATCGCTTCCGCGGCGAGCACGAGGCGCTCATACTGACATTACATCACTCCATCCACTACGCCCAAGCGGTCTTTTCATACCTGGAAGGTGTGGTGCCAAGTGTGGAATATGCTCAGGGAAACTGCGGTGCCAAGCGTGGAATGCTCTGGAAAACTGCGGTGCCAAGTGTGGACTGGCCTGGGGAACAGAAAAAGCGACGTCCAGGTCCACCAACTGTGCAAGTACAAAGTGAAGAAAGTAAATATTTAAAACTGTGAGGTGGTGTCGGGAACAATAGTGCTCAGGTGACAAATTTTCCAACCAATTGTGTGCACATAACCTATGGCCTATCAGCACACTCTGTAGCAGCACAACACGCCCCTAGTGAACGTCACGCACAGATAATTCAATTAAGTACTCTGAATTGTCTCTGAATCTTGTGTGACATGACCAGTACGACTGTCCCATACGACTTCTACATCGCAAATACGTCACAAAATTATCGCTCCAGCGCCGTGCATTGCAAAGTGTGACCGCAGTATACGACGCTGGAGCGATTCTCGTGCGACGCTGCAACGTCACAGATCGTGCCGTCGTAGCGATCAAAATTGCACTGTGTAAAGGTACCCTAAGACTCTTTGCTTGTGATTAGTGATGAGCGAGTGTACTTCTCAAGTACTTCTCGAGCACGCTTGGGTGACCTCCGAGTATTTATGACTGCTCGGAGATTTCATTTTGATCGCGGCAGCTGAATGATTTACAGCTACTAGCCAGGCTGAGTACATGTGGGGGTTGCCTGGTTGCTAGGGAATCCCCACATGTAATCAAGCAGGCTAATAGCTGTAAATCATTCAGCTGCCGCGATGAAAACTAAATCTCCAAGCAGTCATAAATACTCGGAGGTCACCCGAGCGTGCTCGGGAAAACCCGAGCAACGAGTACACTCGCTCATCACTACTTGTGACCTGACATCTCTTTTGCCTGCTCGCTGTAAACTATATTGCCTTTCTGGCTTTCCTGACCCCGGTTCATGAATTGGATTTTGTCTCTGACTACCTCTTGTTGTACTGGGCCATTTCCTGCACCTGACCTCCCTTTACTTATCCAGAAAGTAGTATTATATTACTATCTGTTATTGTAGTCTTTCTCTCCACTTTTGGGACTTATTGTTTCTATAGTGACTCGAATCACACCCTGTGTCTGCACCTGTACCTATCTCTAAAACCTGCAGTATCTGACCCAGTACCTATCTCTAATCTGTTTAATCTGTGCATTAGTAGTTTTGCTACTTCATTGTATGTACCTTGTGTAAGGCCGGCCTCACACTTGGCGTAAGACAATACGCCACATATTATACGTCCGTACTACGGCCATAATACGGAGAAATGTTCCCAAAATATTGATCCGTAGTCAGGGTGTGTCAGCGTATTTTGCGCATGGCATCCTCCGTATGAAATCCGTATGGCATCCGTACTGCGAGATTTTCGCGCAGGCTTGCAAAACCGACATCTAATGGATTTATGTGCTCAAATGTTCGGGAAAACATATATACAGTATATATATATATATATATATATATATATATATATATATATATATATATATATGTCATTGAGACATATATATATTCTGTATTTAGATTTCATTCAGCGCGATATCTGTGAAAAGTCGGTAATTCAATTGCCGGCTTTTCATTTCTCCTGCACAAACCCGACAGGATATGAGACATGGTTTACATACAGTAAACCATCTCATATCCCCTTTTTTTTGCATATTCCACACTACTAATGTTAGTAGTGTGTATGTGCAAAATTTCAGCGCTGTAGCTGCTGAAATAAAGGGTTAAATTGCGGAAAAAATTGGCGTGGGCTCCCGCGCAATTTTCTCCGCCAGAATGGTAAAGCCAGTGACTGAGGGCAGATATTAATAGCCAGGAGAGGGTCCATGGTTATTGGCCCCCCCGTGGCTAAAAACATCTGCCCCCAGCCACCCCAGAAAAGGCACATCTGGAAGATGCGCCTATTCTGGCACTTGGCCACTCTCTTCCCACTCCCTGTAGAGGTGGGATATGGGGTAATGAAGGGTTAATGCCACCTTGCTATTGGAAGGTGACATTAAGCCAGATTAATAATGGAGAGGCGTCAATTATGACACCTATCCATTATTAATCCAATTGTTGGAAAGGGTTAAAAAACACACACACACATGATTTAAAAGTAGTTTAATGAAATAAACACAGCGGTTGTTTTAATAATTTATTGCTCTCTCAATCCATCAGGA
This sequence comes from Ranitomeya variabilis, assembly GCF_051348905.1. Classification (NCBI taxonomy): domain Eukaryota; kingdom Metazoa; phylum Chordata; class Amphibia; order Anura; family Dendrobatidae; genus Ranitomeya; species Ranitomeya variabilis. The sequence continues at coordinate 219,995,005 of NC_135234.1, forward strand.
ACACCCTCGCTTGGAAAAATAATAAACGCACAAGATACATACCTTCTGGTGAACCGTCTCGTCCCACGAAGTAATCCATCTGAAGGGGTTAACTAATATTACAGGCACGAGCTGCGATAAACCACTCGCTCGTGCCTGTAATCCCCGGGTGCTGAAAGGAAAGCAGGATCTGTACTTACATTGAGTCGCGGTGAGGTGCCCTCTGGTGGATGTTCTCATGAACTGCAGCCTGGGAACTTTTTCCCACGCTCCAGGTCATATGAGGACATCCACCAGGGGGCGCATCACCGCGACTGAAGGAAATGTAGGCCAATGACCTACATTTCATTCATTCGCCGGGGAATTACAAGCACGAGCACTGCTGCATTTAGCAGGGCTCCTGCCTGTAATATTAGTTAACCCCTTCAGATGGATTACTTCGTGGGACGAGACGGTTCACCAGAAGGTATGTATCTTGTGCGTTTATTATTTTTCCAAGCGAGGGTGTTCCTGATGGATTGAGAGAACAATAAATTATTACAACAACCGCTGTGTTTATTTCATTAAACTACTTTTAAATCATGTGTGTGTGTGTTTTTTAACCCTTTCCAACAATTCGATTAATAATGGATAGGTGTCATAATTGACGCCTCTCCATTATTAATCTGGCTTAATGTCACCTTACAATAGCAAGGTGGCATTAACCCTTCATTACCCCATATCCCACCGCTACAGGGAGTGGGAAGAGAGTGGCCAAGTGCCAGAATAGGCGCATCTTCCAGATGTGCCTTTTCTGGGGTGGCTGGGGGCAGATGTTTTTAGCCACGGGGGGGCCAATAACCATGGACCCTCTCTAGGCTATTAATATCTGCCCTCAGTCACTGGCTTTACCATTCTGGCGGAGAAAATTGCGCGGGAGCCCACGCCAATTTTTTCCGCAATTTAACCCTTTATTTCAGCAGCTACAGCGCTGAAATTTTGCACATACACACTACTAACATTAGTAGTGTGGAATATGCAAAAAAAAAAAGGGATATGAGATGGTTTACTGTATGTAAACCATGTCTCATATCCTGTCGGGTTTGAGCAGGAGAAATGAAAAGCCGGCAATTGAATTACCGACTTTTCACTAACACCGCTGCGTATTTCTCGCAAGTCACACTGCAGGTCCGTGTGGAATCTGTATTTTTCTCGCCCCCATAGACTTTCATTAGCGATTTTTTTGCGCAATACGCTGACAAACGCAGCATGCTGCGATTTTGTACGGCCGTAGAAAGCCGTATAATACTGAACCATAATATACGGCTAATAGGAGCAGCCCCATTGAGAATAATTGTGCCGTTTATTTTGCGAGTTTTACGGACGTAATTTCTGCGCTCTTACGTCCGTAAAACTCGCTAGTGTGAGGCCGGCCTAAGGCTACTTTCACACTAGTCCGTCGGTACGGGCTGTCACAAACCGTCGGCCCGACGTACCGACGGACAGTGTGTTATGTAGCACAACGTGGGCAGCGGATGCAGTTTTACAACGCATCTGCTGCCCCATTGTGAGTTCTGGGGAGGAGAAACGTTACATGTAGCTTTTTTTGTGCCGCCGGTCCGCCAAAACACGACGCATCCGTCGCACGACGGATGCGACGTGTGGCCATACGTCGCAAAGCGTCGCTAATGCAAGCCTATGGAGAAAAAATACATCCTGCGGGCAACTTTGCAGGATGCGTTTTTTCTCCAAAACGACGCATTGCGACGTACAGCAAGCGACGCTAGTGTGAAAGTAGCCTAAGTCTGGCTCTGGCTGTCCTGTGTGTACCTGTCTTTGTATTGGTCTTGTGTGAACCTGTCTGCATCTGCTGTTCCCTGCCTGTCTGCATCTGCAGTTCCCTGCCTTTCTGCATCTGCGCTTCTCTGCCTGTCCGCATCTGTGATTCCCTGCCTGTCGGCACCTGCACTTTCCTGCCTGTCAGCACCAGCATTTCCCTGCCTGTCGGCACCTGCGCTTCTCTGTCTGTTCAGTCTTAACTGGGTCCTACCTATTCCTGTATTCCAGACATACCTGCCAGTGACCCAATTCTTCCTGAAGCTGTCCCTCTTCATCCAGTCTGAACTGGGTCCTACCACTGCCTACCAGTATCTCAGCCATGCCAGCTTGCCTGCCAATATCTCGGCCATGCCCACCTGCCTGCCAGTATCTCAGCCATGACCGCCAGCACTTTCCTGTATATTAGTTGTGCCCACCTGCACTGACCTGTCTGCATACCAGCCGTGGCTGCCAGTAGTTACCTGTCTGTGAATCGGTTGTAACAGACATTATACCTATAGTACCTGCGTGCACTTGCCGTTACAGCATCTTGTCCTTTTTGGGGTCAGCTGCTACTGCCGGATGCCACCCTGGAGTGGTTCCTGGCATCTATCTGCCGCATAAGCCTGACCTCACCACTAGAGGCTCCAGCGAACACCAAGTTAGCTACTTAGACATGCCTCTCTTGGGTAAGTCTGATCCGTGGCACAGTGGATCCACGATACACGCTTGCACTAAACAGTCCGGGCGTGAATGTAACACAGTCATTGGACAAGACATTTTAGTAGCTAAGGCAAAAATTCTAGAATTAACGATAGCATCCCTCATGCATGTTCACTAACTTTCCACCAGATAAATTTTCACTCACTTGTTTTATCATTAGTTATTAGTAGGAGCACTGTGTAGTTCTAAAGCTTTTCATTATTGAGTTGGAGTCATAAACACAATTCAGAGTGGAAATCGTTCCATCAGTACAGCCGATGCTCTCGTGTGATTGCCCTTGGCTTCACAGAATGCTGAGCTTGCTCTTCTGTATCAATTAGATTGTGAATTATTTATGAAGTTGGATTCATTACATACACAATGCAAATCACATACAGTATTTCTGCATCTCAATAGCAAGATATCTTGTCTAGATAGCCTAAAGGTACTGTTACACTAAACGTCTTACCAACGATCAGCGATACGACCTGGCCGTGATCGTTGGTAAGTCGTTGTGTGGTCGCTGGGGAGCTGTCACACAGACAGCTCTCTCCAGCGACTAACGATCAGGGGAAGGACTTCGGCATTGTTGAAACTGTCTTCAACGATGCCGAAGTCCCCCTGCAGCACCCGGGTAACCAGGGTAAACATCAGGTTACTAAGCGCAGGGCCGCGCTTAGTAACCCGATATTTACCCTGGTTACCATTGTAAAAGTAAAAAAAAAAAAAAAAAAAAAAACACTACATACTCACATTCTGATGTCTGTCACGTCCCCCGCCGGCGTCCACAGGGTTAAAACTGCTTTCGGCAGGAGCGCTTGCTAATGCTGCGCTGCTGCCGAGAGCTTCCCTGCACTGACTGTGTCCGCAGCATTTCTGATGCATACATCCGCATGCGTCTTGATTTCCTATCTTTAACATTGTAGACGCAGGTGCATGCGTTGGCATGTGTTAGCCCGGGTTTGCTTACGCATGCGTCTTTTCGTGGTGTGCGGTGGGGCACGGCTAACGCACCATGTTGGAATTTTTGAGGCGGCAAATTTCCGTCAAATATGCGCAGGCATGCGCATGCGGATGAGTGCGTTAAAAAAGCATTACTGTCTTTTTTTTTTAAATCATGTATTTTTTATGAAAGCATATGACACGCCATTAACACAGTCGGATACAATTTCCAGACAAATACCGTACATTAGATACATGACCTGATAATATATTTTCATTTTACTAAACAAAAAAGCATTACTGTCTATGGGAACGCATGCGTACGCATGTCTTGGCATACACATGCGTTCGATGTGCTTGCGTACTTCGGACTGCTCATGTCCAGGAACTGATTTAGACGCGCCCATTGAGACACGCCCTCCTGGAAATATCAAACGCATGCGCATAAAAAGTGCAAATGCATGTAAGAACGCATGCAAGTGCTGTGGTTTTTCCCCGTAATGCGTAAGCTGATGCGGATAAAAAACGCTGCATTTGCATGTGTTTTTGCATGCGGTTGTGGACGATACGCTGCGGACTCAACCGCAAATGTGAACCTAGCCTTATTCAGACATCAGTAATTTTTCTTGTGTGAAAAAAACAGTCCAATTTTCATCAGTGTCTTGGATCAGATTTTCATCAGTGTTTGGTCCATGCATAAGTTTTTACCATCAGAGTTTTATCAGTTTTTTTGCATTCAAGAAGTTTTTTCAAGCTCCTCCTACCAAACAAACATGGCATCTGAGTGATGTCCGATTTCTTTTCTTGGACTCATAAACTTGCATTGGGAAGTGTAATCCATAGGTTGGATTAAAATTGGACTTGTCTCTGTTTTGGTGCAGACTGCTTGGTCCGTAAAAATGTTCTGACCTGTTAACAGCCTCATAGACTATGAAACATAGATAGTACTCGATTGTCCAAAAATAATGTCTGAATAATGAATTGCAGTGTATGAGACCAGCTATTAAAGTGTAAAATATTAGGTCCCATAATAGGACAAAAAAAAATTAAAAAGTTCAATAAAATTTTGTAAAAAAGCAAAAAAAAGCATGGAAAATTTGTGGAAAATAGTTTCATCACTATGTAAATACAAAAATAAACAAAAAACGTACACAAAATTGATTATCGCTGCATCCGGAACAACCCAATCCTTAACCCCTTTCTGACCTCGGACGGGATAGTACAGACAGCGGCATTTAACTACCGCTTCCGGCCGGGCGGCCGGAAGTGACCGCATCGCCGACCCCCGTCACATGATAGGAGGTCGGCGATGCTTCAGAATAGTAACCATAGAGGTCCTTGAGACCTCTATGGTTACTGATCCCCGGCAGTTGTGAGCGCCACCCTGTGGTCGGCGCTCACAGCACACCTGTAATTCTGCTACATAGCAGCGAACATCAGATCGCTGCTATGTAGCAGAGCCGATCGAGTGGTGCCTGCTTCTAGCCTCCTGTGGAGGCTATTGATGCATGGCAAAAGTAAAAAAAAAAGTAAAAAAAAAAAATATGAAAAAAATAAAAAATATATAAAAGTTTAAATCACCCCCCTTTCGCCCCAATCAAAACAAATCAATAAAAAAAACCTCAAACCTACACATATTTGGTATCGCCGTGTTCAGAATCGCTCGATCTATCAATAAAAAAAAAGCATTAACCTGATCACTAAACCTTGTAGCGGGAAAAAAATTCGAAACGCCAGAATTACTTTTTTTGGTTGCCGTGACATTGAATTAAAATGCAATAACGGGCGATCAAAAGAACGTATCTGCACCAAAATGCTATCATTAAAAACGCCAGCCCAGCACGCAAAAAATAAGCCCTCAACCGACCCCAGATCATGAAAAATGGAGACGCTACGAGTATCGGAAAATGGCGCAATTTTTTTTTTTTTTTTTTTAGCAAAGTTTGGAATTTTTTTCACCACTTAGATAAAAAATAACCTAGTCATGTTAGGTGTCTATGAACTCGTATTGACCTGAAGAATCATAATGGCAGGTCAGTTTTAGCATTTAATGAACCTAGCAAAAAAGCCAAGCAAAAAACAAGTGTGGGATTGCACTTTTTTTGCAATTTCACCGCACTTGGAATTTTTTTCCCGTTTTCTAGTACACGACATGGTAAAACCAATGATGTCGTTCAAAAGAACAACTCGTCCCGCAAAAAATAAGCCCTCACATGGCCAAATTGACGGAAAAATAAAAAAGTTGTGGCTCTGGGAAGGAGGGGAGCGAAAAACGAACACGGAAAAATGGAAAATCCCAAGGTCATGAAGGGGTTAAAATTATCACAATTTTTCCCGTACGGTTATTTTTCTCCATAAAGAATAATAAAAGAAAAAAACATGGAAAAAATGTAGCTTTTTCATCATACTGTCACATAAAAAATAATAAAAAGAAATAAAGAAATTATATGTAAAAAAAACATGTATCAAAGTATCATTGAAAACATCAACGCATCCCGCAAGACACCAGCCCTCATGTGACCTTGTTGGCAGTAAAAATAAGTTACAGCTCTTATGATATGGAGATGCACTGACAAATTCTATGTTTTTATAAAAACAACATTTTTTTTTACAAAAATATCAAAGTATATAGATATTTTTATAAATCTGGTATCACTGTAATAGTATTGACCTGAAGAGAAAGCTGTCATCACTTTAAGGCCGGCGTCACACTCAGCGTATGTAAATACGGTCCGTTTTTTACGGCCGTAATACGCAGAAAAGTCCCCAAAATAGTGATCCGTATGTCATCCGTAGGCAGGGTGTGTCAGCGTATTTTGCGCATGGCATCCTCCGTATGTAATCCGTATGGCATCCGTACTGCGAGATTTTCTCGCAGGCTTGCAAAACCAACATCTAATGGATTTTTGGGCTCAAATGTTCGTTAAAACATACATACAGTATCTATATATATATATATGTGTCATTGAGACACACATATATATATATATATATATATATATATATATATATATATATATATATATACACACTGTATTTATATTTAATTCAGCGCGAGATATGTGAAAAGCCGGTAATTCAATTGCCGGCTTTTCATTTCTCCTTCCCAAACTCGACATTATATGAGACATGGTTTACAAACAGTAAACCATCTCATATCCCTTTTTTTTTGCATATTCCACACTACTAATGTTAGTAGTGTGTATGTGCAAAATTTGGGCGCTCTAGTTTGTAAAATAAAGGGTTAAATCGCGGAAAAAATTGGCGTGGGCTCCCGCGCAATTTTCTCCGCCAGAGTGGTAAAGCCAGTGACTGAGGGCAGATATTAATAGCCTAGAGAGGGTCCATGGTTATTGGCCCCCCCTGGCTAAAAACATCTGCCCCCAGCCACCCCAGAAAAGGCACATCTGGAAGATGCGCCTATTCTGGCACTTGGCCACTCTCTTCCCACTCCTGTGTAGCGGTGGGAAATGGGGTAATGAAGGGTTAATGTCACCTTGCTATTGTAAGGTGACATTAAGCCAGATTAATAATGGAAAGGCGTCAATTATGACACCTATCCATTATTAATCCAATAGTACGAAATGGTTAATAAAACACACACACATTATTTACAAGTATTTTAATGAAATAAAGACACATGTTGTTGTAATATTTTATTAGCCTCTTAATCCACCAGAAGACCATCATCCTGAAACAAAGTTAAAAAAACAAACAACAATATCTCATACATTCCGTCGTTATGTCCCACGATGTAAATCCATCTGATGGGGTTAAATCATTTTACAGCCAGGAGCTGTGCTAATGCACTCGCTCGTGCCTGTAAAACGGATATGGTTTGTGGAACCACTATGCCACGGACCACGGAGAGCCTGGAGGGGTGTGACTAAGCGATCACCTGACTGTTCACTAGAGCCTCTGATGGGGAGGTTAGACTTGGCTCCCGATGAACGCCAGGTGCCACTCCAGAACAGACCATCTGTCGCGCAGCAGCTGGACCCAGAAGGACAGACTGGATGGAGCAACAGGCAGAGCTTGCATCAGAGTGCAGCTGACCAAGTTGATATCCGAGTGCAGCAGTTTGTGTCAGAGTTTCCTCAGACAGAGTTTGTGTCAGAGCTTTTCATCAGAGTGCAGCAAGCAGGAATTACACTGTAGTACAGCAGGCAGGATTTGCATCAGAGTGCAGCAGGATTTGCATCAGAGTGTAGCAGGTGGCAGGATTTACATCAGAGTGCAGCAAGCAAGATTTGCACTGGCATGCAGCAAACAGGACTTGCACTGGTATGCAACCTTGCACAACATAGACTGTAAACAGGAAGGCCGCTCAGGCACCTCCCCAGTGGGGAGAAAGCAATATATACAGGTCCTTCTCAAAAAATTAGCATATAGTGTTAAATTTCATTATTTACCATAATGTAATGATTACAATTAAACTTTCATATATTATAGATTCATTATCCACCAACTGAAATTTGTCAGGTCTTTTATTGTTTTAATACTGATGATTTTGGCATACAACTCCTGATAACCCAAAAAACCTGTCTCAATAAATTAGCATATCAAGAAAAGGTTCTCTAAACGACCTATTACCCTAATCTTCTGAATCAACTAATTAACTCTAAACACATGCAAAAGATACCTGAGGCTTTTAAAAACTCCCTGCCTGGTTCATTACTCAAAACCCCCATCATGGGTAAGACTAGCGACCTGACAGATGTCAAGAAGGCCATCATTGACACCCTCAAGCAAGAGGGTAAGACCCAGAAAGAAATTTCTCAACAAATAGGCTGTTCCCAGAGTGCTGTATCAAGGCACCTCAATGGTAAGTCTGTTGGAAGGAAACAATGTGGCAGAAAACGCTGTACAACGAGAAGAGGTGACCGGACCCTGAGGAAGATTGTGGAGAAGGACCGATTCCAGACCTTGGGGAACCTGAGGAAGCAGTGGACTGAGTCTGGTGTGGAAACATCCAGAGCCACCGTGCACAGGCGTGTGCAGGAAATGGGCTACAGGTGCCGCATTCCCCAGGTAAAGCCACTTTTGAACCATAAACAGCGGCAGAAGCGCCTGACCTGGGCTACAGAGAAGCAGCACTGGACTGTTGCTAAGTGGTCCCAAGTACTTTTTTCTGATGAAAGCAAATTTTGCATGTCATTCGGAAATCAAGGTGCCAGAGTCTGGAGGAAGACTGGGGAGAAGGAAATGCCAAAATGCCTGAAGTCCAGTGTCAAGTACCCACAGTCAGTGATGGTGTGGGGTGCCATGTCAGCTGCTGGTGTTGGTCCACTGTGTTTCATCAAGGGCAGGGTCAATGCAGCTAGCTATCAGGAGATTTTGGAGCACTTCATGCTTCCATCGGCTGAAATGCTTTATGGAGATGAAGATTTCATTTTTCAGCACGACCTGGCACCTGCTCACAGTGCCAAAACCACTGGTAAATGGTTTACTGACCATGGTATTACTGTGCTCAATTGGCCTGCCAACTCTCCTGACCTGAACCCCATAGAGAATCTGTGGGATATTGTGAAGAGAAAGTTGAGAGACGCAAGACCCAACACTCTGGATGAGCTTAAGGCCGCTATGGAAGCATCCTGGGCCTCCATAACATCTCAGCAGTGTCACAGGCTGATTGCCTCCATGCCACGCCGCATTGAAGCAGTCATTTCTGCCAAAGGATTCCCGACCAAGTATTGAGTGCATAACTGAACATTATTATTTGATGGTTTTTTTGTTTGGTATTAAAAAACACTTTTATTTGATTGGTCGGGTGAAATATGCTAATTTATTGAGACAGGTTTTTTGGGTTATCAGGAGTTGTATGCCAAAATCATCAGTATTAAAACAATAAAAGACCTGACAAATTTCAGTTGGTGGATAATGAATCTATAATATATGAAAGTTTAATTGTAATCATTACATTATGGTAAATAATGAAATTTAACACTATATGCTAATTTTTTGAGAAGGACCTGTACATAATGTCCCACAGCCATCAGCTGGGGAGGAAATAGCAAGTGCACACGCTGACCCTTTAAGAGGGCAGGAACACACACACGCGTGTGCCTTAAGGACATGGCTAGAGAACTGGCTGGAAGCATGCAGAGCATGAGGAAGGGAAGAACTGTCTGCAGCATGGGTGAGTGAAAAAACATGCCAGAGACCCTACCTGTCAGAGCAGGGATCCGGCGTGGTGCTAACACTGCCTGACATGTACCTGGTGTGACTCACGATCAGGTGAATAAATGAGTATGTCATCCAGATAGATCACAATGAATATGCCTACCAAGTGACCAAAGACGTCATTTATAAAGTGCTGAAAAAGACGATGGGTGCATTCGTCAATCCAAAAAGCATCACCAGATTCTCATAGCATCCCTCAGCTGTATTGAACGCCATTTTCCACTCATCTCCCTCTTTAATGCAGATGAGATTATATGCCCCCTGAGGTCCATCTTAGAGAACCATTTTGCTCCCCTAATTTGATTAAAAAGGTCAGGGATGAGAGGGAGCGGATTCGGATCATGGACAGTGATTGCATTGAGTTCCCGGAAATCCAGGCAAGGGCGTAACCCCCCATATTTTTTCTTTACAAAAAAGAACCCCATGGCAATGGGGAATGAAAATGGTCTGATACGAACCTTAGCCAGGCTTTCAATGATGTAGTCCTTCATGGCCTGTCTGGACCAGAGATATTATAGTGTCTGCTCTTGGGCAGCTTGGCAGCAGGAACGAGATTAATGGCGCCATCATAAGGGCGATGGGGAGGGAGTTCTTGGCTCGAGTGCTCAGAGAACACATCCTCAAAATCCGAAAGGTAATTAGGCACAGACTGGGTATCTACCCCAGCCAACCGGGTACCCACCCCTGCCAACTGGGTACCCAAGCAGTGTCCTTGACAGTACACACTTCATTTAGCTATTTCCTAAGTCTGCCAATCTATAATAGGATTGTGCAGAGTGAGCCAAGGAAGTCCCAGTACCACAGGTGAAGACAGACCCTCTAGCACATAACAGTCCAACACCTCAGTGTGTATGGCCCCCACCTGAAGCTGCAAGTCTCGGACAACTTGAGTAAAGGGCCCATGTCTTAAGGGGGTGGAGTTGATGGCAATTATGGGTAAGGGTCTAGGCAGAGGATGTGGCCTTGGACCTGGACGAACCAACCCACCCTACTGTCCAGAAATGCAGACACATCCACCTTAATTCCACCCATGTGCATTACGGCTGCTAGAAAAAAAAACTGTGTACTACCCACAGAGGTGACATATACATCCGGGTTGCTAGCCTTCCCGATATCCGGGCCCTCCAGTTTTCCGGCGGTTTGTTTAATACGAGTTCGGTAAGGACATGTACCCACAAAGTGGCCCTTTTTACAACAAAGGTAACATGCACCCCCCTGTAATAATTATAGGGGATAACTCAGGAGACTCTTTGCGTGGAACAAGACAACTACAGGACACAGTTTTATAAGTGGTAAAGTCTATATTATCACACGGTGATTCAAACAGGTGCAGAGAGAAATACCGGATTACTCACCGGTAATGCTCTTTTATAGAGCCCACGACAGCACCCACTGAGAGAGGGGATCCGCCCCTGGGAACAGGAAACCTACAGAGAGATAAAAGGGGCGGCCCCCCCTCGCTCCTCAGTTGTTTTACAGAGAATAGGAGGAACCGCCGCCAGGTTTTTTAGTTTAACAGGTTTAGGCATATATACATATTTACAACTTCATATCATTTAACTGTATTATATACATCTCCCTATTAAGACACCACGTGCAACTAAATAAAGAAATGGGAGGGAATCGAATGGGTGCTGTCGTGGGCTCTATAAAAGAGCATTACCGGTGAGTAATCCGGTATTTTCTATTCGCCACGACAGCACCCACTGAGAGATTTACAGAGATTATAGATTGGGTGGGTTAACTGAGCCGAGAACCGACACCCCGAAGGTTAGATCAGAAGCAGCAGATAGGTCTAGTCTATAGTGCTTATAGAAGGTATTAGGCGAAGACCAAGTTGCAGCCTTACATATAAGGTGTATTGGCACGTTCGCTCTTTCTGCCCAGGAAGTCGATAAGGCTCTAGTGGAGTGTGCTCCGATATGCAGAGGAGGATCTCTTCCCTTAGATCTGTACGCCAAGATTATAGCATCCCGGATCCAGCGCGACAGTGTGCTCTTTGTGACTCTGGATCCCTTGTTTTTCCCCTGGAAAGACACAAAGAGAGCCCTACTCTCCCTCCAGTCCCTAGTTCTTTCTATATAAGTTAGAATAGCTCTTTTAACGTCTAGGGTATGAAGCCTAGCTTCTTCTGGAGTCGAGTGGTCCTCATAAAAGGTAGGTAACAAGATCTCCTGAGACCTATGAAAACTAGTGGCTACCTTAGGGAGATAACATGGATCTGTCTTTAAAACTATTCTGTCAGAAGTCACTGATAGGAATGGAGGATCTACTGATAAGGCATGGAGATCACTCACCCTTCTGGCAGATACTAATGCCACTAGTAATATCGTCTTTAATGAGACATGCTTCAAAGAGGCTGTCTGAAGAGGCTCAAAAGGGCTTTGTGTCAATGCATCCAGGACTAACGTCAGATCCCACTGAGGAATCTGTGGTATCTTAATAGGTTTTGATCTCTCGCATGCGGAAATAAACCTAGATATCCATCTATTGCCTGCAACATCAGAATTAAACAGAGCTCCTAGAGCCGAAATTTGGACCTTTATCGTGCTAACCGAGAGTCCCAAGTCCAGACCCCTCTGTAGAAATTCTAATATTGAGAATATAGGAACCTCCGAAGAGAGTTGTGCAGTATGGAATTCAAGAAATTTCTTCCAAATCCTAACATAAATTCTGGTAGTGGAAGGCTTTCTACTCCTCATGAGGGTATTTATTAACCCTCTAGAAAATCCTCTAAGCTCTAGTAACTGCCTCTCAAATTCCAGACAGTCAAGTTCATTCCTTTTACTTGAGGATGTAGGAACGGCCCCTGAGATAGAAGGTCTTTGGTCTGAGGCAGAATCCAGGGGTCTGAAATTGACATCGCTCTGAGCCACGAAAACCATGGCCTCTTGGGCCAGAATGGGGCTATCAGCAGAACTCTTGCCCCTTCTTCCCTTATCTTTCTTATGACCACAGGCAGTAGATTCCATGGGGGGAATGCATAGGCTAGGTCGAATGCCCATGTTATATGGAGGGCATCGAATATGTCCGGATTGTCCTCTCTGCATAGAGAGGCGAACATCTTGACCTGACGGTTTGCTCGTGTGGAGAACAAGTCTATCTGGGGTACACCCCATCTGGCTGTTATTAACTTGAAAACTTCCCTGTTGAGCATCCATTCCCCCTGATGCAGAGTGTGGCGGCTGAGGAAGTCTGCACGAAAGTTGTCTATGCCTCTGATATGTACTGCCGACAAGGATAGTAGGTGACCTTCGGCTAGCTCCATGATGTCTGAAGCAACTCCCATAAGACTTTCTGACTGTGTACCTCCTTGATGGTTCAGATAGGCCACTGCGGTAGTGTTGTCGGAGAAGACCCTTGTGTGAGAGCCTCTCAGCTGAGGGAGAAAGTGGAGCAGGGAATAAAATATAGCTTTCAACTCTTTTACATTAGAGGAATTCTCAAGATCTGCACAAGACCAGAGACCCTGGGCTACCTGATCCTGAAAGTGTGCCCCCCAGCCATCAGGACTAGCATCCGTGGTAACATTAGTGGACGAAGTGATAACCCACAAAACTCCCTTAGACAGATTGCCCCAATCTAACCACCATGCAAGGGAGTGTATTACATCTGACGTTAGAACGACTGTGTTATCCAGCTCTCCTTCCTTCCTAATGTCCTCTTGTAATATAAATTTCTGTAGCTGTCTAGTGTGGAATTGCGCCCATTGGACTGCAGGAAAACAAGAAGTCAGGGAACCTAATAAAGACATGGCATTCCTTAATGACATACTACGCTTACTGATGGCTAAACTCACTTTATGTATTATGGTGGTCTTTTTCTCATCCGGAAGCCTACATATCTGGTCAACTGAGTCCAATAGGAGCCCCAGAAATTTCTGACATGTCACTGGCTGGAGCCTGGATTTTTCCCAGTTTATAATCCAGCCAAGTTTTTGCAAAGAAAATACTACTTCCTCCAACCTCTTCTCACACTGTAGGGAATTTTTACCTACAATCAACAGGTCATCTAAATACGGAATTACCAGTGTGTCCCTTACTCGTAGAAAGGACATTACTTCCGACAACAATTTGGTAAAAACCCTCGGAGCCATGGATAAACCAAATGGCATAGCCCGGTATTGTAGATGACAGACCTGCCCATCTATAACCGCTGCTACCCGAAGAAATTGCTGGTGTAACTGGTGTATGGGGAGATGGTAATAAGCATCCTTAAGATCCAGTACTACCATGTAACAATTTGGAAACAAATTTTTAATAGCTGAACGAATAGATTCCATTTTAAATGTTCTGGGTTTTATAAAGGAATTTAATTTTCTCAAATTGATTATGGTTCTGAAAGAGCCGTCGGGCTTAGTAATCAGGAACAGGGGGGAGTAGAAGCCCTTCCCTATCTGGGATGGCGGCACCTTTATTAATACCCGTTTGGATATGAGGGATTTAATTTCCGTTTCAAGGGCCTCCTGCTGAGGCCTAGATTTTAAGGATGTGAGAAGGAAGGAATCCGGAGGTGTTTGAATGAAGTCTAAAACGAGGCCTGAAGATACTAAATTGATGGCCCATGGATTGACCGTTATCTCCTTCCATTGCTCCACAAACTCTAGAAGTCTAGCTCCCACTGGCAAAACAGGGTCAACGGAATTTATCCGCTGGCTTAAAGGGACGTTTATTGAACAAATTCCCTTTTTGTTTAAATTCTTTATTATTATTCCACCGGTCTTTAAAGCCTCCCTTCTTGCCGAATGGTGGCTTCCTGAACGCCCTTCTGTAAGAAGGAATAAAGGGATTAGGGAACCCCTTCTTCCTTTCACCCGCCTTAGTGAGTATTTCATCTAATACAGTACTGAAGAGGTACTCACCCTGACAGGGTATAGCACACAACTTGGATCTGGACTGGGCATCTCCTTTCCAGTTTTTTAACCATAAGGCCCGACGAGCCGTGTTAGTAAGACTAGCCGTTCTGGCCGCCAGACGGAGTGAGTCAATAGAGGCATCAGATATAAACGCCGCAGCCCCCTTAATCAAAGGAATAGCAGAGCGCAATTTTTCCCTGGTTTTGATGTTTTGGTCCAGCTGGTCGAGCCAAAGTAGCATAGACCTGCTAGTAGATGTGGCTGCAATTGCAGGTTTAAAGGCAGTTACACAGGCCTCCCATGACTTCTTAAGTAGTGTGTCAGACTTCCTGTCCATAGGATCTGATAAGGAACCTGCATCTTCCACTGGTAGGGAGGAACGGCAGGAGGTGGATGCCACAGCCGCATCCACTTTAGGTACTTTGGACCAAGTGGTCAAGTCCTCATCATCAAAGGGGTACCGCCTTTTACACGAGACCGGTACAAACCCCTTTTGTCCTTTGCTCCATTCCCGTTTAACCAGGTCCTTGATGGCCTGATTTACCGGAAAAACATGGCCTTTCTTCTGTGAAAGACCAGCGAACATAACGTCCTGAGGTGTCTGAGGTTCTTTAGACTCTGACACCCCCATAGTACCTCTCACTGATTTAATCAGATTGTTTACACTGTCTGTAGGGAAACAGACGTAATCCTCGTCATCCGAGGAGCCCGATTTCTGAGAAATGTCTGAGCCGACCTCCCCACTTTCTGCTGACGTGTCTGCTGCAGGTGAAGGTGCTCTCCTGGTTCTTTTCTCAACATTCACCGCCGGACTACCTCCCAAGGACTGAAGTTCTTCCCTTATCATGAGACGAATCTCTTTCATCCTGACCGAACTCTCCTGCTGCAAGGTGTAATCTATGCAACTTTGACATAACTTTTTAACATAGGAGTCCGGCAGGGGCTCATTACACATTGCACACTGCTTGTGCCTAGATTTCTCCGTCCGCTTACCCTATAAGACAGAAGTAGGAGAAACCACCATTTAGCCCTCATACAAACCACCTACGCCTTCACCCAGAAGTAAGGTTAAATACCGTCTGCCGGGTTGTACGATCAGCTTTTGGTGCAGTGCGGCCTGACTTTTTCACCGATTTCTCAGTGGAGTCACTCATCTTTGAGTGTCCACTGCCTTTCTTTTTTGCATCGCCACTAGGCAGGATTAAATCCTCCAGTGGGCGCTCGATATCCTCCTGGGACGACATGTTGCGCAACCAGCAGTGTTTCAAACTGTCTTATATAGCACTGTTTAGCCTCGTAGCTGAGAAAGACACACCTCCCCCCTTTTTTTTTTTTTTTTACCTGACCGCTTGGGGAGTTCAGTAATTAGCCCTGGTGTGCGGCCGCAGACTCCTCCTCCAGCCACGGACGCTGTCGCACTCCTATCACCGGCATTGCGACCACAATGGCGCCTATAGCCGAGCCCAGGCTGGTCCCGCGCCCCCGGAAGTCCTTCAATCTACTTCCGGAACGCCACTAGACCGCGCATGCGCGCGCTTCCCCTTATCCATCGCTTACCGAGGCTGCCGCTGCCGAACTGCACCGCCACGTCTCCACCGCCGAGGGGTAAGAAATGTAATTGAAACCTCTTACCAGCTATAGCCGAAGGGTTCGTCCTGTGGTGGAGCGATATAACAGTGTCCCAGCAGGGAGACTGTTATTAATCCGGTATCCATGCTGACCTCCATGAGGATAGGGGGAAGCCAACAGGACATCCCCCTCCTCTGAGACCTACTCTGGAGCCCCTGCCGCTCAACAGAGACGAACAGGCGGCAGTCCAGGCAAGCTTTCCTCTTCTTTTCGTAAAGTCCACAGAGTTTCTCTCTGAGGTGTTCCACCCGGGAACAGGAAACCAACTGAGGAGCGAGGGGGGGCCGCCCCTTTTATCTCTCTGTAGGTTTCCTGTTCCCAGGGGCGGATCCCCTCTCTCAGTGGGTGCTGTCGTGGCGAATAGAAAACTCAAGTCCACAACACTTGGTGCAAATAATAAACACAGCATAGCAGTCTACAGGAAACTTCAGAGGAAAATGCAATCAAGCAGAAAGTCTATGAAGCACAGTTATTCTTGAGGATACTTGACATGAATAAATCCTTGTCTTAGTCCCGGCACAGATAGATATGCTTATTAGGCAGTTCAAATCATATCTTAGCTCAACCAGGGAGGCCTGGTTAATAGTCTCAGGTTATTGCAAAGCAGCAACAGCTTACATGTCCAGCAAATGCAGATGGAAGTAAACACGAACAGCAGATGAAGGAGGATTACTGGAAACTTGTGTATGCAGCAGGAACTCAGAGCTGAGTAGCAGGATCACCACACAGGTTCACAGGAGCAGGTGTATAGCCAGGGAGTAATCAGAGGTCAGGAGCTGGATGCAAGGCAGAATACTCTAGCACAGACTGAAGGCTGGGGTGGAGATTTATAGCAGGAAGACACAGTGCACATGAGACCAAAGACGCCCTCTTGGAAAAGGGCAGTAATGCACAAAAGGTAAAAAATGTTCAGAGTCCTGACATTACTCCCTCCTTAGAAGCGGCCTCAGGACAATCCTGGACTTGGTTTCTCAGGGAATCTCTGATGAAAACGAGAAATCTTCTGTTGGGCATTGATGTTTTCCACAGGTTCCCAAGAGTGTTCCTCAGGGGGATATCCCTGCCATCTTATCAGATATTGGAGCCGATTCCTGCGAATCCTGGAATCAATAATTTCCTCCGAATTGTTCTTGCCCATTAATCACCACAGGCTGCAGAGGTGGCACAACACGTCCCTGGAAGGTATTAGGAGATACAGGCTTTAGTAAAGACACATGAAAAACTGGGTGTACCTTCATTGTCCTAGGCAGCTTCAGCCGGCAGGCCACAGAGCTCACAATACCGTTGATCTTGAAAGGGCCAATAAATTTCTGTCCAAGTTTTTGTGAAGGAACGTTTAACTTCAGATTCTTAGTTGCTAACCACACGGAATCTCCTACCTTGAACATGGGTGCAGGTTTACGGAATCTATCAGCCGATCTCTTATAACGTTCTTGAGCTGTGGTCAGGGATTCCTTCAGAACCTCCAGATTTTGCCTCATCGCAGTCAGCCTTTCCTCCACTGCCGGAGCCGGAGAATTAATTGGAGACCTAGGTAAGATACACAGATGATAACCCAGATTGGCAAAGAAAGGTGTAAATTTAGTGGAGGCGCTCTGAGAATTATTATATGAAAATTTGGCTAACAGCAACAACTCCAACCAATCATCCTGGAGATGGCTGACATAACATCTTAGATATTGTTCCAGCGTCTGGTTGGTACACTCAGTCTGACCATTTGTCTGGGGATGGTAAGCAGAAGAGATACAGACATTAATATTGAGTGCGGAACAAAACCCCTTCCAGAATCTTGAAGTGAACTGTACTCCACGGTCAGAGATGATCTCATCCGGAACCCCGTGCAACCGAAAGACATTCTGTATAACCAAGTTCACTGTATCTTTAGCTGAGGGGAGGCCGGTGCATGGGACAAAATGAGCAGCTTTAGTCAGGTGATCAACTACCACCATGATTGTATTCATGCCCCCGATGTAGGCAGCTCCACAATAAAGTCCATTGATATAGACCCCCAAGGGCGGGGCGGAACAGGTAATAGTTGTAGAAGGCCTGTAGGTGCCACATGAGGAGTCTTGTAATGGGCACATACCTCGCAAGAGAGAACATAGTCCTTGGTATCCTTCAGGCAAGTTGGCCACCAGAAGAATTGGCTCAGGAACTCTTGTGTCTTCTGTACCCCCCTGTGACCAGCCATCTTGGAGTCATGTACTAACTTGAGGATCTGCAGACGGACGACCTCCTGGACGTAGATACGTCGATCTCTGAACCAAATGCCACCCTTAAAGACAAGATTAATATCCACAGGTGGGTTGGCCAGAAATACATCACCTTCATAGGCCTCCCTGCACTCCTTCCACAAGTCCTGATCGTGGATGACTCCCAGAAATTGGCATCAGATTGAATGGTCTTGGACGGGGCTCCAGGTACGGAATCCGCAGCATGGATTCGGGATAAAGCATCAGCCTTCCCATTACGAGAACCTGGACGGTACGAGATAACAAAGTTAAATTGATTTAAAAATAAGTTCCAATGAGCCTGACGGGGCGAAAAACATCTAGCGGATCTAAGGAACTCTAGATTGCGATGGTCAGTTAGCACTATGATCTGTTGTGCAGCTCCTTGCAGATGATGCCTCCATTCTTTGAAAGCCGCAATAGCCAGCAATTCCTTGTCTCCCACGTCGTAATTCTTCTCTGCTGAGGTTAGTCTACGGGAAAAGAAAGCACAAGGATGTAGCAGACGCTTCTCTCCAGTTCTTTGGGAGAGAATAGCCCCCAAAGCATTATCAGAAGCGTCCACCTCCACAATGAAAGGAAGTGTTGGATCTGGGTGTATCAACAGCGGTGTTGATGTGAAACAGATCTTAAGCCGATCAAAAGCATCTTGAGCCTGTGATGACCACTTAAAGGGCTTTTCCTTCTTTGTCAAGGAAGTAGTGGGACGGACAATATCAGAAAAATTTCGAATGAAGCGTCTGTAGAAATTTGCAAAACCAATAAAACGTTGGACCTCCTTAACGTTCTTGGGTACCGGCCAGTCAAGGATAGCCTGAATCTTACCAGATTCCATGTTCAGCCCCTGGGGAGAGATGATAAAACCTAAGAAATGTATCTCAGAACGATGGAACTCGCATTTCTCCGGCTTAATATACAGATGGTTCTCTTTCAGACGTCTTAAAACAGTTTTGACATGTTCTTCATGTTCCTGTAGAGAGTCAGAAAAGATTAGTATATCGTCCAAATAGATCAGTATAAACTGGTCCAACAAATCTCTGAAAATGTCATTAGCAAGGTGTTGAAATGTTGCAGGGGCGTTACAAAGCCCGAAGGGCATCACAAGAGATTCAAAGTGTCCATACTGGCATCTGAATGCTGTCTTGCACTCATCCCCTGGACGAATACGCACCAAATTATAAGCCCCACGAAGATCCAGTTTAGAGAACACCTTAGCCTGGCGGACTCTTTCCAGTAATTCAGGAATCAGAGGCAAAGGGTAACGGTTTCGTACGGTTACCTTATTGAGTTCTCGATAGTCAACACAGGGTCTCAGGGTCCCATCCTTCTTCTTTACAAAAAAGATAGGTGCCCCTGCTGGTGAGGAAGAAGAACGTATGAAGCCTTTGGCCAGATTTTCATCAATATACTCTTTTAAGGCTTGAAGCTCAGGTGCCGCCAAAGGGTATACGTTACCAAAAGGAATGGCTGCCCCGGGAAGCAGCTCAATGGGACAGTCATAATGCCTGTGTGGAGGAAGCTGATCTGCATTCTTTTTGTCACAGATGTCAGAGAACTCTTTATAAGCTGGAGGTAAAGAAAATACCTGTACATGTGGTTCCGTAGCCGTGGACTCAGGGACAGCTTCTGTTAACGCTGAGTTGCTCCTTGTTGGGAAGATAATCTCCTTGGTCTCCCAGTTGATAATTGGGTTCTGAGAACGCAACCAAGGAATGCCTAAAATCACAGGAAAATGAGGAGAAGAAATTAGCAAGAAAGAAAGTTGCTCCTGATGATTAGGCTCCAACAAAATTTCAAGGGGTACGGTCTCCTGATCCACAGGCCCAGAGATTAAAGGTGACCCATCCACTGTTTCCATGGTAATTGGAGAGGCTCTTTGCTGAATTTTAATACCATTTTCCTTGGCAAATGCGATATCCATGAAATTGCCACCTGCACCAGAGTCAATCATAGCTGATCTGGAAATCCACTGTCCTGAACACAGGATCTTAATAGGGAGAGAACAGTGAGAGTTATTTTCCTTCAGCTCCTTGGGGGGTGAAGTCATAGAAAGTGAATGGAATACAGCGTTTAAAGGCAGGCTACATTCAGAGATGTCAGATTCATCATCACAGTTGTCATACTCCCCTATTGCTGCTAGCACCTTGTTAGGCCGTCTAGGACACTTAGGACAATTGATCAAGAAGTGGTCAGACTGGCCGCAGTAGAAACATAGACTTTCACGAAGGCGATGCTCCCGGCGCTCATTGATCTCGCGCCTCAATTTGCATGGGCACCTCCTCCACCTCCCGAGAGGTTTTACCTGCAGGCTCTTTGGAAGGAAGGGAAAAGTTAGAAACACGGTTATATGCAGCAAATTTCTCCTGCCTACGCTCAGTAAGGCGAATGTCTATGCGCACACAATGCTGTATAAATGTCTCTAGCTCTTGTGGTGACTCAGAGCGGGCTAGTTCATCTTTTACAATACTAGACAGACCCCTTTTAAAAATAGGCAATTGTGCATAACTGTCCCAATTGGTATCTACCGCCAATCTCCTGAATTCAGTGGCATACTCAATAACAGAACTTTTAGCCTGGCGTAAAGACAACAAAGCAGATTCAGCGGTTGCACGGCGATTAGGGTCATCAAACATTAATGCCATAGCGGCCAAGAAATCATCCAAGTCATTTAACCGTGGGTCACGAGACTCAATCATCGGATTCGCCCTGGCGAGAGCTCGTGAGGTCAGTAGCATTATTACACACAATACTTTGGATCTATCAGTAGGAAAACGGTCAGCATGCACATCAAAATATAGCATACATTGATTCACAAAGCCACGAAATTTGTCGCGAACACCATTAAATCTGAATGGGGGCAACTTAGGTGGGCTAGCTGGTGGCGGTTGCCCAGAGGGTAAAGTCATTTGTGCAGCTATTAGCGTGCTTATGTCCTGAAAAGCCCATCTATACTGGGACTCTATGCCAGCAAGTTTGTTTTCCTGGGCTGCCATGCGGTTGCTCAAGTCCTGCAAAGTTTGTCCAAACACTTGTTGATTGAGTTCAAAGCTTCCAAACTTCTTTTGCTGACCTTCCACATCTTTCTGCAGTGATCTAATTATGGAAAACACCTGCTCTAATTTGCTTTCTGCAGTCATTGTTCCAGCAGTCTCCTTTTTTTTTTAGGCTAGAGTATCCTGTAATAATTATAGGGGATAACTCAAGGAGACTCTTTGCGTGGAACAAGACAACTACAGGACACAGTTTTATAAGTGGTAAAGTCTATATTATCACACGGTGATTCAAACAGGTGCAGAGAGAAACTCAAGTCCACAACACTTGGTGCGAATAATAAATGCAGCTTAGCAGTCTATAGGAAACTTCAGAGGAAAATGCAATCAAGCAGAAAGTCTATGAAGCACAGTTATTCTTGAGGATACTTGACACGAATAAATCCTTGTCTTAGGCACAGATAGATATGCTTATTAGGCAGTTCAAATCATATCTTAGCTCAACCAGGGAGGCCTGGTTAATAGTCTCAAGTTATAGCAAAGCAGCAACAACTTACATGTCCAGCAAATGCAGATGGAAGTAAACACGAACAGCAGATGAAGGAGGATTACTGGAAACTTGTGTATGCAGCAGGAACTCAGAGCAGAGTAGCAGGATCACCACACAGGTTCACAGGAGCAGGTGTATAGCCAGGGAGTAATCAGAGGTCAGGAGCTAGATGCAAGGCAGAATACTCTAGCACAGACTGAAGGCTGGGGTGGAGTTTTATAGCAGGAAGACACAGTGCACATGAGACCAAAGACGCCATCTTGGAAAAGGGCAGTAATGCACAAAAGGTAAAAAATGTTCAGAGTCCTGACACCCCTGTTGTGAATTTGCTTTTTGGCTCCCTCTAGTGGTTACTAGTGATTTGACTCTGGGTATGTCAGTCATCCCTTGTATGCTCACCTGGGCCGTTAGTTCAGGGGTGTTGCTATATAAGCTCCCTGGACCTTCAGTTCAATGCCTGGCAACGTTGTAATCAGAGCTAATCTGTTGTGCTCTTGTCTACTGATCCTGGTTCCTGCTAGATTAAGCTAAGTCTGCTTTCTTGCTTTTTGCTATTTGTTTTTGTTTGCATTTTTGTCCAGCTTGTACTTTATCTGTATCCTGTCCTTGCTGGAAGCTCTAGGGAGCTGGTGTTCTCCCCCCGGGCCGTTAGACGGTTCGGGGGTTCTTGAATTTCCAGCGTGGATGTTTGATAGGGTTTTTGTTGACCATATAAGTTATCTTACTACATTCTGCTATTAGTAAGCGGGCCTCTCTTTGCTAAACCTAGTTCATTTCTATGTTTGTCATTTCCTCTTACCTCACCGTTATTATTTGTGGGGGGCTTGTATCCTACTTTTGGGGTCCTTTCTCTGGAGGCAAGAGAGGTCTTTGTTTTCCTCTTCTAGGGGTAGTAAGTTCTCCGGCTGGCGCGAGACATCTAGCGACCAACGTAGGCATGTTCCCCGGCTACTTCTAGTGTTGGCGTTAGGAGTAGATATATGGTCAACCCAGTTACCACTGCCCTATGAGCTGGATTTTTGTACTTCGCAGACTTACCTATTTCTCTGAGACCCTCGCCATTGGGGTCATAACACCTACCAGCCTGAAATCTCTGCAACACATGTCGCAGATCCGGAGAAATAGCTGACAAGATAACTCCTTCCTTAAGAATACCCACAGGTTCAGCGACCCCAGGAGCATCAGGCACAAAGCTCCTAGACAGAGCATCGGCCTTCACATTCTTCGAACCTGGTAAATACGAGACCACAAAGTCAAAACGGGAGAAAAACAATGACCAGCGGGCCTGTCTAGGATTCAGGCGTTTAGCAGACTCGAGATACATCAGATTTTTGTGATCAGTCAAAACCACCACACGATGCTTAGCACCCTCGAGCCAATGACGCCACTCCTCAAATGCCCACTTCATGGCCAACAACTCCCGATTGCCCACATCATAATTTCGCTCTGCAGGCGAAAACTTCCTAGAGAAAAAGGCACAAGGTCTCATAGTAGAGCAACCAGGACCTCTCTGAGACAAAACGGCCCCTGCCCCAATCTCCGAAGCATCCACCTCAACCTGAAAGGGCAGTGAGACATCAGGCTGGCACAAAACAGGCGCCGAAGTAAACCGGCGTTTCAACTCCTGGAAAGCCTCCACGGCAGCAGGAGCCCAGTTAGCTACATCAGAGCCTTTCTTGGTCATATCCGTCAAAGGTTTAACAACGCTAGAAAAATTAGCGATAAAACGACGGTAAAAGTTAGCAAAACCCAAGAACTTCTGAAGACTCTTAACTGACGAGGGCTGAGTCCAATCATGAATAGCTCGGACCCTGACTGGGTCCATCTCCACAGCAGAAGGGAAAAAAATGAACCCTAAAAAGGGAACCTTCTGTACACCAAAGAGACACTTTGAGCCTTTAACAAACAAAGAATTTTCACGCAAAATCTTGAAAACCATCCTGACCTGTTCTACATGCGAGTCCCAATCATCAGAAAAAAACAGAATATCGTCCAGATAAACGATCAAAAATTTATCCAGATACTTCCGGAAAATGTCATGCATAAAGGACTGAAAAACTGAAGGCGCATTAGAGAGCCCAAAAGGCATCACCAAGTACTCAAAATGACCTTCGGGCGTATTGAATGCGGTTTTCCATTCATCTCCCTGCTTAATGCACACAAGGTTGTACGCACCACGAAGATCTATCTTGGTGAACCACTTGGCACCTTTAATCCGGGCAAACAAGTCTGACAACAGCGGCAAAGGATACTGAAATTTGACAGTGATCTTATTTAAGAGCCGATAGTCAATACAAGGCCTCAAAGATCTGTCCTTTTTGGCCACAAAAAAGAATCCCGCACCAAGAGGGGAAGAAGAAGGACGGATATGCCCCTTCTCCAGAGACTCTCTAATATATGAACGCATAGCGGTATGTTCAGGTACCGACAGGTTAAATAATCTTCCCTTAGGAAACTTACTGCCTGGAATCAACTCTATTGCGCAGTCACACTCCCTATGAGGAGGCAGTGCACTGGACCTGGACTCGCTGAAAACATCCTGATAATCAGACAAATACTCCGGAACTTCCGAAGGCGTAGAAGAAGCAATAGACACGGGCAGGGAATCCCCATGATTTCCACGGCATCCCCAACTTGACACTGACATGGCCTTCCAATCCAAGACTGGATTATGGGTCTGCAACCATGGCAACCCCAAAACAACCAAATCATGCATTTTATGCAAAACAAGAAAACGTATAACCTCCCGATGTTCAGGAGTCATACACATGGTAACCTGTGTCCAAAACTGCGGTTTATTTTCTGCCAACGGCGTAGCATCAATACCCCTAAGAGGGATAGGATTTTCTAATGGCTCAAGAACAAAACCACAGCGCTTGGCAAATGACAGATCCATAAGACTCAGGGCAGCACCTGAATCTACAAACGCCATGGCAGGATAAGATGACAGTGAACAAATCAAAGTTACAGATAGAATAAATTTAGGTTGCAAATTACCAACGGTGACAGGACTAACAACCTTAGTTAGACGTTTAGAGCATGCTGAGATAACGTGTAGAATCACCACAGTAGTAACACAAGCCATTCTGGCGTCTATGAATTTTCCGCTCATTTCTAGTCAGGATTCTATCACATTGCATTAAATCAGGTGTTTGTTCAGACAGCACCATAGGTGAATTTGCGGTTTTTCTATCACATTGCCTTAAATCAGGTGCCTGTTCAGACAACACCATAAGGGAATTTGCGGTTTTGCGCTCCCGCAACCGCCGGTCAATTTGAATAGCCAGGGCCATGGAATCATTTAGACCTGTGGGAATAGGGAAACCCACCATCACATTCTTAATGGCTTCAGAAAGGCCATTTCTAAAATTTGCGGCCAGTGCACACTCGTTCCACTGAGTCAGCACGGACCATTTCCGAAATATTTGGCAATACACTTCAGCCTCGTCCTGGCCCTGAGACATAGCCAGCAAGGCTTTTTCTGCCTGAATCTCAAGATTGGGTTCCTCATAAAGTAAACCGAGCGCCAGAAAAAACGCATCAATATCCGCCAATGCCGGATCTCCTGGCGCCAGCGAGAAGGCCCAATCCTGAGGGTCGCCCCGTAAAAAAGAAATAACAATTTTCACTTGCTGAGCGGAGTCTCCAGATGAACAGGGTCTCAGGGACAAAAATAATTTACAATTATTCCTGAAATTTCTAAACTTAAATCGGTCTCCGAAAAACAATTCAGGAATCGGTATCTTAGGTTCTGACATAGGATTTCTGGTAACATAATCTTGTATGCCCTGCACACGAGCAGCAAGCTGGTCCACACTTGTAATCAAGGTCTGGACATTCATGTCTGCAGCAAGCTTGAGCCACTCAGAGGTAAAGGGGAAAAGAAAAAAAAAATGAGAGAGAGAAAAAAAAAACTCAGAATTTTCTTTCCTATAATCCCGCTTATGCAATGCATATAACATTTAATACTGGCCTGGCAAACTGTTATGACCCCAATGGCGAGGGTCTCAGAGAAATAGGTAAGTCTGCGAGGTACAAAAATCCAGCTCATAGGGCAGTGGTAACTGGGTTGACCATATATCTACTCCTAACGCCAACACTAGAAGTAGCCGGGGAACATGCCTACGTTGGTCGCTAGATGTCTCGCGCCAGTCGGAGAACTAACTACCCCTAGAAGAGGAAAACAAAGACCTCTCTTGCCTCCAGAGAAAGGACCCCAAAAGTAGGATACAAGCCCCCCACAAATAATAACGGTGAGGTAAGAGGAAATGACAAACATAGAAATGAACTAGGTTTAGCAAAGAGAGGCCCGCTTACTAATAGCAGAATGTAGTAAGATAACTTATATGGTCAACAAAAACCCTATCAAACATCCACGCTGGAAATTCAAGAACCCCCGAACCGTCTAACGGCCCGGGGGGAGAACACCAGCTCCCTAGAGCTTCCAGCAAGGACAGGATACAGATTAAGTACAAGCTGGACAAAAATGCAAACAAAAACAAATAGCAAAAAGCAAGAAAGCAGACTTAGCTTAATCTAGCAGGAACCAGGATCAGTAGACAAGAGCACAACAGATTAGCTCTGATTACAACGTTGCCAGGCATTGAACTGAAGGTCCAGGGAGCTTATATAGCAACACCCCTGAACTAACGGCCCAGGTGAGCATACAAGGGATGACTGACATACCCAGAGTCAAATCACAAGTAACCACTAGAGGGAGCCAAAAAGCAAATTCACAACAGGTAGGCCTGACTCTTGTCCACCTGACAGATTGTTTGTGCCTGCTAGGTGGACCAGTAGAGTCATTTCCGAGGTTCATTCCTCGGTGTTGGCAGGGCACCCGGGAATTTTTGGCACCAGGGATCTGGTGGCCAGGTCCTTTTGGTGGCCGTCCTTGTCAAGGGATGTGCGGTCTTTTGTGCAGTCCTGTGGGACTTGTGCTCGAGCTAAGCCTTGCTGTTCTTGTGCCAGCGGGTTGCTCTTGCCCTTGCCGGTCCCGAAGAGACCTTGGACACACATCTCTATGGATTTCATTTCTGATCTTCCGGTGTCTCGGGGCATGTCTGTCATCTGGGTGATATGTGATCGTTTCTCCAAGATGGTCCATTTGGTTCCTTTGCCTAAGTTGCCTTCCTCTTCCGATCTGGTTCCTGTGTTCCTCCAGAACGTGGTCCGTTTACACGGCATTCCTGAGAATATTGTGTCGGACAGAGGATCCCAGTTTGTTTCCAGGTTCTGGCGATCCTTTTGTGGTAGGATGGGCATTGATTTGTCGTTTTCGTCCGCTTTTCATCCACAGACTAATGGACAAACGGAGCGAACTAATCAGACTCTGGAGGCTTATTTGAGGTGTTTTGTCTCTTCTGATCAGGATGATTGGGTGACCTTCTTGCCGTTGGCTGAATTTGCCCTTAATAATCGGGCTAGTTCCGCCACCTTGGTTTCGCCATTTTTCTGCAACTCTGGTTTCCATCCTCGTTTTTCCTCGGGACATGTGGAGCCTTCTGACTGTCCTGGGGTGGATTCTGTGGTAGATAGGTTGCAGCAGATCTGGAATCATGTGGTGGACAACTTGAAGTTGTCACAGGAGAAGGCTCAGCGTTTTGCCAACCGCCGCCGCGGTGTGGGTCCCCGACTTCGTGTTGGGGATTTGGTATGGCTGTCTTCTCGATTTGTTCCTATGAAGGTCTCCTCTCCCAAATTTAAGCCTCGCTTCATTGGTCCGTACAAGATATTGGAAATCCTTAATCCTGTGTCCTTTCGCCTGGATCTTCCGGTGTCGTTTGCCATTCACAACGTATTTCATAGGTCCTTGTTGCGGCGGTACGTTGTGCCTGTGGTTCCTTCTGCTGAGCCTCCTGCTCCGGTGTTGGTTGAGGGCGAGTTGGAGTACGTGGTGGAGAAGATCTTAGATTCTCGTCTCTCCAGGCGGAGGCTTCAGTACCTGGTCAAGTGGAAGGGCTATGGTCAGGAGGATAATTCCTTGTATGCTCACCTGGGCTGTTAGTTCAGGGGTGTTGCTATATAAGCTCCCTGGACCTTCAGTTCAATGCCTGGCAACGTTGTAATCAGAGCTAATCTGTTGTGCTCTTGTCTACTGATCCTGGTTCCTGCTAGATTAAGCTAAGTCTGCTTTCTTGCTTTTTGCTATTTGTTTTTGTTTGCATTTTTGTCCAGCTTGTACTTTATCTGTATCCTGTCCTTGCTGGAAGCTCTAGGGAGCTGGTGTTCTCCCCCCGGGCCGTTAGACGGTTCGGGGGTTCTTGAATTTCCAGCGTGGATGTTTGATAGGGTTTTTGTTGACCATATAAGTTATCTTACTACATTCTGCTATTAGTAAGCGGGCCTCTCTTTGCTAAACCTAGTTCATTTCTATGTTTGTCATTTCCTCTTACCTCACCGTTATTATTTGTGGGGGGCTTGTATCCTACTTTTGGGGTCCTTTCTCTGGAGGCAAGAGAGGTCTTTGTTTTCCTCTTCTAGGGGTAGTTAGTTCTCCGGCTGGCGCGAGACATCTAGCGACCAACGTAGGCATGTTCCCCGGCTACTTCTAGTGTTGGCGTTAGGAGTAGATATATGGTCAACCCAGTTACCACTGCCCTATGAGCTGGATTTTTGTACTTCGCAGACTTACCTATTTCTCTGAGACCCTCGCCATTGGGGTCATAACACACCCCCTTACGCCAGACAATTTACCAAAATGTGATGCCACACCCACCTGCATGAGTTCCTCAGTAGGCTCAGTGCTGACCTCCCTTGATCCCGGACCTCCCGCACCCAGAAGTGACTCCCTAGGTCTCTGACGAAGATGCTATCAACTCAGATCGCCAGAGACATGGCTGCCTCAAGGGATTGAGGGGTCTCAGAGCTAAGCCATCATTCACCCTTACTGTAAGCCCTCACAGTACAGACTATAGAGTACAGGGTTATTTCACTTGGTATCCGCTGGGCAGGGCTGATTTTAGGCAATGTGGGGCCCTTGGCAAAATTTAAAATGGTACCCCAAATGCTTACATATTGCACATCACACAGAAGCATTTTGATTGTATTTACATGCGCTGAGCTCAGGCCGCTAAATGAGTGTGACCGACAATATTGAAATTGTTCAACGCTTGTTTCCTGGCCTCTTTCCACCATCTGAGAAAGAATGATGGGTCAGAATGATCACTAATAGAGCAATCTGTCCCCATACAGTATCATGTCAACAGCAGCATATCTACAGTTTACACCGGCGATGTGCTGCTGAGAACAATGATTTTTATTCCGGCATAAACAATCCAATCACTCGATGAATATGCAGCATTTTGCTTGTTTAATATAATACACCCCATAGTCCTCCATATATTATAATGTGCACCACAGTTGTCCATATTGTAAAATGCACACCCCATAGTCCTCCATATAATATAATATGCCCCACAGTCCTCCATATAGTATCCTGAGTCCTCCATATAGTATTATACACTTCCCATAGTCCTCCATATGGTATAATACACTACTCATAGTCATCGATATATTAAAATACACTGCTCAGTCCTCCATAACCTATAATACACTCCTCATAGTGCTCCATATAGTATAATGCACCACCATAGTCATCCATGTAGTACAATTCACTTACCATAGTATAATGCACCCCATAGTTCTTCATAGAGTATAATCTAATCCCCATAGTCCTCAATACAGTATAATGCAGTCCACATATAGTATAATGCAGCCACCCCATAGAGCATAATGAGGCCAACCCACAGAGTATAATGTAACCCCCCATAGAATATAATGCAGCCCCCTCATATAGTATAATGTAGCCCCCTCATAGAGTATGATGCAATCACCCCTCCTAGAATATAAATATAATACAGCCCATAGAATATAATGTAGCCCCAAATAGAATATAATACAGCCCACCTCCCCATAGAATATAATGTATCCCCCCTTAGAATATAATACAACCCACCTCCCCATAGTATACACTGTGTGCAGAATTATTAGGCAAGTTGTATTTTAGAGGATTATTTTTATTGATGAACAACTATGTTCTCAATCAACCCAAAAGACTCATAAATATCAAAGCTTAATATGCAGGTAACTATTACTGTGCAGCATAATAAAAAGGCAACATAATAAAAAACAAATATATTCCCATCTCACTTGTTTATTTTCACCAGGTAAACCAATATAACTGCACAAAATTTAGAAATAAACATTTCTGACATGCAAAAACAAAACCCAAAAAAATTAGTGACCAATATAGCCACCTTTCTTTATGATGACACTCAAAAGGCTTCCATCCATAGATTCTGTCAGTTGCTTGATCTGTTTATGATCAGCATTGCGTGCAGCAGCCACCACAGCCTCCCAGACAAGGTTCCGAGAGATGTACTGTTTTCCCTCCCTGTAGATCTCACATTTTATGAGGGACCACAGGTTCTCTATGGGGTTCAGATCAGGTGAACAAGGGGGGCAAGTCATTATTTTTTCTTCTTTGAGACCTTTACGGGCCAGCCACGCTGTGGAGTAGTTGGAGGCATGTGATGGAGCATTGTCCTGCATGAAAATCATGTTTTTCTTGAACGATACTGACTTCTTCCTGTACCAGTGCTTGAAGAAGTTGTCTTCCAGAAACTGGCAGTAGGTCTGGGAGTTGAGCTTCACTCCATCCTCAACCCAAAAAGGTCCCACAAGTTCATCTTTCATGATACCAGCCCATACCAGTACCCCACCTCCACCTTGCTGGCGTCTGAGTCGGAGTGGAGCTCTCTGCCCTTTACTGATCCAGCCTCTGGCCCATCCATCTGGCCCATCAAGTGTCACTCATTTCATCAGTCCATAAAACCTTTGAAAAGTCAGTCTTAAGATATTTCTTGGCCCAGTCTTGACGTTTTATCTTATGTTTCTTGTTCAAAGGTGGTTGTTTTTCAGCCTTCCTTACCTTGGCCATGTCCCTGAGTATCGCACACCTTGTGCTTTTTGCTACTCCATTAACATTGCAGCTCTGAAATATGACAAAACTGGTGGCAAATGGCATCTTGGCAGCTTCACGCTTGATTTTCCTCAATTCATGGGCAGTTATTTTGCGCCTTTTTTGCCCAACACGCTTCTTGCGACCCTGCTGGCTATTTACCATGAAACGCTTGATTGTTCTGTGATCACCCTTCAAAAGTTTGGCAATTTCAAGACTGCTGCATCCCTCTGCAAGACATCTCACAATTTTGGACTTTTCAGAGCCCGTCAAATCTCTCTTCTGACCCATTTTGCCAAAGGAAAGGAAGTTGCCTAATAATTAAGCACACCTTCTATAGGGTTTTGATGTCATTAGACAACACCCCTCCTCATTACAGAGATGCACATCACCTGATTTACTTAAATAGTATTTGGCTCTCAAGCCTGAACAGCTTGGAGTAGGACATGTATAAAAAGTATCATGCAATCAAAATACAACTTGCCTAATAATTCTGCACACAGTGTATAATGTAGCCCCCATAGAATTTAATGCAGCCCCCCATAGTATATAACACAGCTTCCCCCAAAGAATATAATGTACCCCCCATAGTATATCACACAGCCTCCTCATAGAATATAATGTATAATGTACCCCCCATAGTATATAACACAGCCACATAGTATATAACACAGGCTCCCACATAGATTATAATATACCACTCAATAATATACACTGCTCAAAAAAAAAAAGGGAACACCTAAACAACAGAATACAACTCCAAGTAAATCAAACTTCTGTGAAATCAAACTGTCCACTTAGGAAGCAACACTTTTTGACAATCAATTTCACATGCTGTTGTGCAAATGGAATAGACAACAGATGGAAATTAATGGCAATTATCAAGACACACTCAATAAAGGAGTGGTTCTGCAGGTGGGGATTACAGACCACATCTCAGTACCAATGCCTTTTGGCTGATGTCTTGGTCACTATTGAATGTCGATTGTGCTTTCACACTCGTGGTAGCATGAGATGGACTCTACAACCCACACAAGTGGCTCAGGTAGTGCAGCTTATCCCAGGATGGCACATCAATGCGAGCTGTGGCAAGAAAGTTTGCTGTGTGTCAGCGTAGTGTTCAGAGGCTGGAGGCACCATCAGGAGACAGGCCAGTACACCAGGAGATGTGGAGGGGGCCATAGGAGGGCAACAACCCAGCAGCAGGACTGCTACCTCAGCATTTGTGCAAGGAGGCACAGGAGGGGCACTGCCAGAGCCCTGCAAAATGACCTCCAGCAGGCCACAAATGTGCATGTATCTGCACAAATGGATCGAAACCGACTCCATGAGGATGGTCTGAGTGCCCGACGTCCACAGATGGGGGTTGTGCTCACAGCCCAACACCGTGCAGGATTCTTGGCATTTGCCACATAACACCGGGAGTGCTCTTCACAGATGAAAGCAGGTTCACACTGAACACATGTGACATACGTGACAGAGTGTGGAGATGCCGTGGAGAGCGATCTGCTGCCTGCAACATCCTTCAGCATGACCGGTTTGGCAGTGGGTCAGTAATGGTGTGGGGTGGCATTTCTTTGGAGGGCCGCTCAGCCCTCCATGTGCTCGCCAGAGGTAGCCTGACTGCCATTAAGTACCAAGATGAGATCCTCAGATATCTTGTGAGATCATATGCTGGGGTGGTTGGCCCTGGGTTCCTCCTAATGCAGGACAATGCCAGACCTCATGTGGCTGGAATTTGTCAGCAGTTCTTGCAAGATGAAGGCATTGAAGCTGCAGACTGGCCTGCCCGTTCTCCAGACCTGAATCCGATTGAGCACATCTGGGACATCATGTCTTGCACCATCCACCAATGTCACATTGCACCACAGACTGTCCAGGAGTTGGCGGATGCTTTTGTCCAGGTCTGGGAGGCGGTCCCTCAGGACACCATCTGCCGCCTCATCAGGAGCATGCCCAGGCATTGTAGGGAGATCATACAGGCACGTGGAGGCCACACACACTACTGAGCATCACTTTCTTGTCTTGAGGCATTTCCACTGAAGTTGGATCAGCCTGTAACTTCATTTTCCACTTTAATTTTGAGCATCATTCCAACTCCAGACCTCCGTGGGATATTAGTTGTGATTTACGTTGATCATTTTTAGGTTTAATTGTTCTCAACACATTCCACTATGTAATGAATAAAGATTTACAACTGGAATATTTAATTAAGTGATATCTGGGATGTAAGATTTTAGTGTTCTCTTTATTTTTTTGAGCAGTGTATAACAGCCCGCATAGTATATAACACAGCCCGCATAGTATATAGCACAGCCCTCCTCATAGTATATAGCACAGCCCTCCTCATAGTATATAGCACAGCCCTCCTCATAGTATATAGCACAGCCCTCATAGTATATAACACAACCCACATCTCCCCCCGAGAATGGCCCCACAGTCCAGTACTCTGTTATAGTAAAAAAAACAAAAAAACACACACTCCTCATCTCTCCTTGTGCCCACTCTGCTCCCTGATCCTGTCTCAGCAGCTGCACCCACAGTGTCAGAGGCAGAGCGGGGAATGATGGGAGAGGAAGCATTAGCTGATGCTCTCTCCCCCATTATTGCTTTGAACTGTACTGGCAGATGCCGGTATAGTTCAATGCGACGGCGGCAGGGGAGTTAGTGCTGGCAGCAGTCAGGCCACCCTGCCTCACAGGGGCCCCATAGTGGCTGTGTGATGTGCCACTAGCTGGGGGAGCAGGGGCCCTTGGCAGCTGCCTGGTCTGCCTGCCCCTATTGCTGGCCCTGATGCTGGGTGGTCTCCTTGCTGAAGTTGGCGCAGTGTGGCCTCAGCTAAGGAGACAAGATCAGGGTCATCATACACCATGCCCAGTGCCTGAAATAATCCCTCCACCATCTGAAGTGAGTGTGGGTCAGACAAGAGAGAAACTTCCCATGCCTGGGGGTCCCCCTGAAGGAGAGAGATAACTATTCCCCCACATTGCTCCTCTGAAACCGGACGTAACCTGATGTACAGTTTACAGGCCTCTCGGAAAACAACAAACCTTTCACGACTCCAGAGAACCTGTCCGGCAATGCGATCTTGTGGTTTGCTAGGGAGATGGGAAGATGGGAGTCCCACAAAAGGTGTGTCAGGTTGCTGCAAAACCACATGTATAAACTTGCCACCTCCAGACTGAGCTGCTGCAATTGCCCTGTCAGAGCAGAGATTGGATCCATCATGGATCAGAGAAATTGGTAGCAGTCAGAGCCAATGTCACCGCCCTTGCTTTATCTCCTAAGTTAGCCCTCTGTCTGTTACCTGCCCCCACAAAGGGAAGAGGGGCGCTACAGTGTACCACAGTACACCAACCTGACAAACAGGGCAATACAGGCAAGGGTTAGCTGCACACTCTAGACACACAGAATATTCACTCATATATAACAGAGGAATCCACCGGGGTGTACAGGAAGGGGAAAAAAGCAAAATAGAGAAGGATAAGGAATTACCACGTGTACAAACCAAACAACAGTCGCTAATAACTCTTCCAGCTCTCCTTCTCATACCAACTCCTTTCCCTCCGTTAGCCATGCAGCAAAAGCTAGCTCTGATGAGGTTTAATAGCAGAGCCCAGATTATATAGGGGAAAGGAGTGGCTAACCGAGCACAGCTGAGCACAGGGATTCCCAACATGGCCGATTAACCTCTGCTCTGCCGGAAGAAATACACACATTTATTTTGACGGAGAAGTGCTTCTTCTCAGTGCCGTAGTAGGAGCAATCAGACGCTGCACTCTTCTGGCTCTGCTCTATTGCAGTAACCCAATGACACATGTGTAATAAAGGCGATATAGAAAAAAATTACTCTGATATTGGTGAAATAGCGTACATTTATCCAGCAGTTGTGCGACTGACATAAAGACTGCAGTGCTGACATACGCAAACATTACTAATTGCCAGTAATTGACCCGAGTCTGCTGTTGGCATGTGTACTAAAGGAGATATAAAGAAAAAAATTACTCTGATATCAGTTAAATAGCTTATATTTATCTAGCAATTGTGCGACTGGCATAAAGCCTGCTGACATATGCAAATGTCACTATTTACCAGCAATTTACCTGAGTCTGCTGTTGGCATGTATAATATAGGCTATATAAAAATAATACTCTGCCATTGGTTAAATAGTGTATATTTATCTAGCAGTTATGGGACTGGTGTAAAACCTGCTGAGATATGCAAACGTCACTATTTACTATATACCTGAGTCTACTGTTGCTGTGTGTAATAGAGGTGATAGCTAAAATAAAGGAACGGTTTATGTTTCCTTGTAATTATTCTCGCTTCTCGCCGTGCACCATTAAATGGGATCATGAGGAGGTGGAGTGCAGTGGTGCACAAACATTTGAGCACCCGCGGCCAGAAGAAAGCCACGTTGAGGAACATCAATTCGTGTCTGAAGTGGTGGAGGATAATGATGATGCACAGTTGCCATCAGATTAGCCTAAAATCGCAAAACAGAAGGAGGATCAGATTGATAAATTGGAAGACGATGTGGTCAATGATGAAGCCACTGATTCAACCTGGCACGGTGGCAAGTACAGCAAGCACAGCAGCACAGACAGGGATGGATCCGGAGTAGGAAAACAGGCAAGAAGAGGTAGTGGTTTGACCAGAGGGAGAACTCAGTCAACTGTTCCACAGAGCCCCTCCACTCGGCTAGATAACAGGCCAAGGGTGCGTTGTTCCCCTGTATGGCATTTTTTTCTGAAAGTCCTTCAGACAAAACAACTATAATTTGCAGCATCTGCCATACCAAGCTGAGAAGAGGCAAGAACACTGCCAACCTGAGCACCACCAGCATGCAGAATCACATGGCAGCCAAGCACCTCAGTAGGTGGGTCGAAGCCTGGGTACAAAATCTACGTCTGAGGGTGTAACCACTGCCACTTCCCCTGTGTCATAGCCTTCCCAATCTGCTGTCCAGGAAGCAGGCACTTATTCCTCCTGCCCACAACAGTCAGCAACCATGTCCAGTTGTCCCAGCGCAGTGTTCAGTTGTCCCAGCTCTACACGTTTAACAGGAAGCAGAAATATCCCCTCACTCACCCACAGACCCAAATGCTAAACGCCCACATTGCCAGATTACTAGCCCTGGAAATGTTGCCGTTTTGGCTTGTGGGAACTGAGTCTTTCCATGACCTCTTGGTGGTGGCAGCCCCACGGTACTCGCTTCCCAGCTGCCACTATTTTTCCCGGTGTGCTGTCCCCATGTTACAGAAGCACGTATTACATAATATCAGCCGTGCTCTGGCCAATGCAGTCACAGGGAAGGTCCACCTAACCACAGACACGTGGACAAGTTCTTGTGGACAGGGACACTATATTTCCCTGATAGCACACCGGTGAACCAGGTGTAGTCTGGGACACAGAGGCTGGGACATCACACATCTGACCCTAGACTAGAGGGCCCAACTTCCATCATGGTTTCAGTCTCCTCGTATGCCAGTTCCTGTCTCTCCTCCTCCTCTTCATCCTCACCTGAACTAACCTCCCCATCACTTCCCTGGTGGGAGCTCTGCAGCACTGCCTTGGCGAAGCCGCAGCACGCTCTGTTGAAGCTCCTCTGTTTAGGTGATAATGCTCGCAATGCAGCAGATCTGTTGAAAGAGATGAAAGACCAAACCGATCAGTGGCTCTCCCTGCTGAACCTCCAACCAGGTCTGGTTGTGTGTGATAGTGGATGTAACTTGCTTTCAAGCTTAGCAAGCTGGTACACGCTCCCTGCATGACCCACGTGCTGAACTTGGTTGTACATACCCTGATTTGCTGGACCTCCTTGCCAAGGTACGCCATGTCAGCACCTATTAACGAAGGTTATCTCAGTCTCATCACTGACTGATTTGTGACCTGCCCACACTCTGGAATTCGACCTTTTATTTGTTGACAAGGCTTAGTGAGCAGCAGAGGGCAGTGTCTGAATTCCAGCTTCTCAATACCCATAAGAGTAACACCAAGCCCCCACACATTACATGTGGGTGTGGATCGCTGACATATATGAGGTTCTTCAAAACTTTGAGTACTGCAACAAGATGGTGAGCACTGATGACGCTGCTCTGTCTATTAAAATGTTTGATGCAGAATCTCAAAGAAGAAGTTTTGAATGCCGAGCAGGTGGCTATGGAGCAAGATATTACATAGGCTGATACCACACAGCCCAGCCTTAGACAATATTCTCAGGCCATATTGGGTGATGACAAGGAACAGGAGGAGGATGAGGATGAGGAGGAACAGGAGTTATTGTTGTGCGCTACAGAGGGGACTCCCAATGCCGGCTTCATGCCTGTCCAGCATGGATGGCCTGAAGAGGAGGAGGAGCCAAGGTGTTGTGAGGAGGAGAGTATGTTTAGTGTTCATCCTGATTGGGAAACTGAACATTTGACTCTTTGTAGTCAGCCACACATGGCACAGTTCATGTCCCAATGCCTTTCCTAAGACCCTCGAGTGAAAGACATTTTGTCCAACATGAAATACTAGCTGTGCACCTTTGTTGACCCACGGTACAAGAAGAAATTTCCTTCTCTCATGTCGGAGTCAGACGTGCCATTTTCAGTGCATGCATGCCTGAGGGCCATTGTTGAAGAGTTGCTGAAAAGATTACCATCAGATAACGCTACTGGTAGAGGTACCGGCTCTTTTCACCCACAAGGATTACAGAGGGACACGTACACCAGGTGCAACTCAGGCAGGGGGAAAATGCCCACTAACTGGGCCATTTTCATGAAACCGAAAGAGTACCAGCGTCCTTCCTAAGTCTTCAGTGCCCGTTAACTATTGGTTGTCCAAGCTGCACATTTGGCCTGACCTCTCCTTGTGCGCCTTGGAGGTGCAGCTATGCCCTGCCGCAAGTGTGTTGTCTGTGCAAGTTTTTAGTTTGGCAGCTGCAATCATGACAGATAGGAGCACACTCCTGTCAACAAAAATGCAGACAGTCTGACTCTTCTAAAATTGAACAATGGTTGGATTTCCTCCTACTTTGTAAGGCCTCCGGATCACAACAACCCAACCTAAATGCACCCCAAATGTTCTTTTTTGTAAGTTGTCTTAATGTCCATCCCTTACCATCCAAACCCATTTTGTTCTGGAAATCATGTCCTATCCCTCCTGCTTCTGTAACAAGTACTTAGTGGTCATGTATGTATACTCCCTTGGGTAATGCTTTTAAATTTGTAAACCTTTGTACATTGTGCAATGGTGAAACTTGTACTCCCTTTCTCTATCAATTATAATAACGGCTAAATTTATTGTGAGGTCCCCATCATGATCTCTTTCAATGTGTATGATACAGACCCCTTGGGTAATTTTTGGAAACCTTTGTACATTGTTGCAATGGTCAGATGTCTACTATCAATCTCTATATATTCTATTATTATAATTTTTTTATTTATTGTTTTGCCTAGGGTTGAGCGAAACGGATCGGTCATTTTCATAAGTCGCCGACTTTTGGCAAAGTCGGCGTCTCACGAAACCCGACCCGATCCCTGTGTGGGGTCGGCCATGCGGTACGCGACTTTTGCACCAAAGTCGCGTTTCAATTACGCTAAAAGCGCCATTTCTCAGCCAATGAAGGTGGACGCAGAGTGTGGGCAGCGTGATGACATAGATCTCAGTCCCCACCATCTTAGAGAAGGGCATTGCAGTGATTGGCTTGCTTTCTGCGGCGTCACAGGGGCTATAAAGGGGCGTTCCCGCCGACCGCCATCTTACTGCTGCTGATCTGAGCGTAGGGAGAGGTTGCTGCCGCTTCTTCAGAAGCAGGGATAGTGTTAGGCAGGGTACATAAAGCCCCAAACCGCTTGTGCTGTAGCGATTTCCACTGTCCAACACCACCTTTTGTTTGCAGGGACAGTGGAAGCTACATTTTTTTTCCTCAGCGCTGTAGCTCATTGGGCTGCCCTAGAAGGCTCCCTGACCCTGATAGCTGCGTTGCTGTGTGTGTACGCCGCTGTGCAAACCAACTGCTTTTTTCAAAGCACAAATCCTGTTGTTCCTTCCTTTCTGCACAGCTATCTTGTTTGTTTGTCCACACTTTTGTTTTTTTTGTGCAGCTGTCCACTCCTTGTTATTGCTGCATGCCATACCTTGCTGAGATTACTGCAGGTAATTGTAGGACAGTCCCTTTTTTTTTTAATTCTCCCTGACAAAAAAAACATAGTGGGAGATTAAGATTGGCATTTGTGCTTGAGTGCCGGTCTTGTGTGTGCCATCTGTCTCAAATTATTGGGGCACATAAAACCTAGTGTGTCATACTGGGAATTTTTTTTTTTTTTTTTTAATTCTCCCTGAAAAAAAAAACATAGTGGGAGATTAAGATTGGCATTTGTGCTTGAGTGCCGGTCTTGTGTGTGCCATCTGTCTCAAATTATTGGGGCACATAAAACCTAGTGTGTCATACTGGGAATTTTTTTAATTCTCCCTGACAAAAAAAACATAGTGGGAGATTAAGATTGGCATTTGTGCTTGAGTGCCGGTCTTGTGTGTGCCATCTGTCTCAAATTATTGGGGTACATAAAACCTAGTGTGTCATACTGGGAATTTTTTTTTTTTTTAATTCTCCCTGAAAAAAAAAAACATAGTGGGAGATTAAGATTGGCATTTGTGCTTGAGTGCCGGTCTTGTGTGTGCCATCTGTCTCAAATTATTGGGGCACATAAAACCCAGTGTGTCATACTGGGAATTTTTTTAATTCTCCCTGACAAAAAAAACATAGTGGGAGATTAAGATTGGCATTTGTGCTTGAGTGCCGGTCTTGTGTGTGCCATCTGTCTCAAATTATTGAGGCACATAAAACCTAGTGTGTCATACTGGGAATTTTTTTAATTCTCCCTGAAAAAAAAAACATAGTGGGAGATGAAAATTGGCATTTGTGCTTGAGTGCCGGTCTTGTGTGTGCCATCTGTCTCAAATTATTGGGGCACATAAAACCTAGTGTGTCATACTGGGAATTTTTTTTTTTTTTTAATTCTCCCTGAAAAAAAAAAACATAGTGGGAGATTAAGATTGGCATTTGTGCTTGAGTGCCGGTCTTGTGTGTGCCATCTGTCTCAAATTATTGGGGCACATAAAACCTAGTGTGTAACATTGGGCCTGATTTTCCTTTCATTGTCAGCCACCTATAAAGGTATATGTAGCGCCCCCACTGCTGCAGGGCCAAGGGGTACCCGGTACTGGGCCTCTGAGTCTCTGCTCTGGGGTTGTCACGGTGGCTAGGCCCGGTCCGTGACCCTGCCGAGGGGCGTACAGTGAATAATAGATATGGATGGTGGTAGTGGTGGTGGTGGTGCGGTGCAGTAAATAACGAGGACACCAGGTTGCAGTCTCTTTACCTCTTTACTGAAGATCTCTGGGTCCTCAGTCCGGAATCCGGATAACCAGGCTGCGCAAGTCCGGCCGGTCCAATGGCACCTCCAGAGTTCTCTTAACAGGTGGAAATCTGTGCCTTCCTTCTAGCGCTAGGTGTTGCGGTCCTTCCCTGCTGTGCTTACGGAAAGTCCCCACAACTGTTGTGTCCGTTTCTTAAGTTCCCTCACAACTCGATTAGATGATGTTCTGCTAATCCTCCGTCCCTCCCTGATGTTGCGGTTAGGACAGCACCCGTATGACGGGTAGGCTCGGAGCTCTTCCGGGACCCTAGAGTCGCCCCTCTCCACAAGTTGCCCCCCAAGACTGCATAGGTGATTTGGGTGAGACAGCCCGCCTTAGACTGAATGTCCTGCCTTTGGTTTAGAGTATTGCCTGAAGCTGAATATTGTAATACTCCCTCGGCGTTCCGGCTGCCGGTTGTGCGCCTCAGTAGGATGTTGCCTCGGTCTCACAGCACGACTCCTACTGGTATTCTCCTTCTTGCTTTGATCTCGTTTCTCACTCAGCACAATCTATCTCGCTTCTTATCCTTCCTTGGGCACCGCCGCTATGCTGAGCAGGCACGGTCCCGTTACATTCCTTCTTGTAGCCAGGCCTCTGTCAGGATCCCACCCCTGACAGGGACCCTACCGAATCTTCTCCCACAACACCCCCTGCCACAAGGTGTTGCCTGGTTCCAACCCAGTCAGCTTTCTGAACTAACTTCCTGCCTGACCCCCAGTTTACCCACAATGGTGGGGAGTGGCCTAATGAATAGAACCCTTAGCTCCCCCTGGAGGCCCGACTGTGAAATGTATTGGTGTCTGTGATACCTGGTCAGATGAACTCCTTCAGTGCCATCGGACGTACCATAGCTCCCCTTAGTGGCG